>NW_017728994.1:48578755-48587184 GCF_001723915.1 Gavialis gangeticus | reverse complement strand
TTTCTTTTTTTAAATGTTTTTTCTTCCTCTCTCAAATGTCCCTCTGTGCTACTGGGTTGTGGGCCAGAGGAGGCTACTTCTATATGGCCAGCCGTTCGGGGATATGCCGCAAGCCAAGGTTGCGTTCTGATTGGCTTGGCTCCGGTGACAAATTGGCCTATCATGAATCGGACGGACGGAGGTCGCTCTCGAGGAGCCATGGCTGGAAGCTGGCTTACAGCTTGCTTTTTCCCTTCCCCAGGTGCTGACGCTAGCTCCGAGCCCATGATCTTGGAGCAGTATGTGGTGGTGTCCACCTACGAGAAACAGGAGAACTCCGAGATCAGCCTGCAAGCCGGGGAGGTCGTGGATGTCATCGAGAAAAACGAGAGCGGTGAGACACTTACACCTATTTTTCTTTTTAATAGTCTGCATTATTTTTTTGTTCTCTCTCTCTTCCCCTCCCACCCCTTCAATTCCCCCACCATCGCTCCATACAGCAATATATTAGGTCCATCTGGGACCGTGTCTGGCGGAGGAGGTTGAAGTTTCCCTCTGTTGGTTTGGGCCGGTGGCCAAAATGTTGCCTTCCACCGTAAGAATGTCTCATAGGTTTGCACGTTAATTAGCCAATGATCATTAATGGGAACCTAAGGGGGAGGAGGAAACGAGGCGCAGATCATGTGCTTATTCATTAGATTGATGCAGTTGCCCTGCTGTCTCTTTTTAAGGGTCTTGTTGGCATTTCCATTACAAACGGTTATTTGGGGGGATTTATAACAAGCGGTTAGACTTGCTCTGGGGTGAAAAGTTGTCTTACTGACTCAGCTGCTGGCCCAGAACTGAGAAACAGGGGGTAGAAATAATATGTAAAATAAAACTGCTCTTTTCCTCCAAATGGCCCAACCAGTGCTTCTCTCTTTTCTCCCAAAGCAGCTGAGGCTCTGTCCTGGAAAAGTGAGGTAAAAGTGATTCCATGTCACTGCTGGAATAACCAGCTTCCACTTGGGCAAGGAGGTGCTGGCAAGGGACTAGACTGGATCAGACTAATGTATTGTGATTTTTAAACTCCTGGAAGCCTGGTGTCTCATAGCCAGCCCAAGTAACTGTCGGAGCCTCCTGCATAGATGGGTGGTTCTGAAGGGGTAAATATTGGCTTAAACACCTGCCCACTTTTCCCTTGCTCTACCTTCCTTCTGCATCCAAATCAAACCGTTGTCCCAGGCATCGGGTCACCCACTTCTTGCCCAGAGGAGCTGTTCCAGTGTTGGGCTCATTCAGACGAAGATCTGAATCTCAGTCTGAGCACCGGTGACTCTAGTTTGATGGCAGCAGTGTTCTGGGTACTCAGCATTTCTGAGAAGCGAGCTTTGACCCGAGTATCTTGATCTGGATCCAGAAGCCATTCAGCAGAACCCTGTAGCCCAGATATTCCCCAAGGTGGTGGTGTTTCTATCCCAAGTACCTGTATTTTCACTGAGCATCACTTCCATGCTTTTATGGAAAGCTAATAACACTTTAAGTCTATGCACAAGTGATGCATTTGAGGAACGGTTAGCCTGCCAGCTGACTGGCATGGTGGTATAGGTGTACTATGTGAAAATAAATAGACATTGGTTAGTGGAGCCTTTATGGGTTTTTGGGTATTTAATATTGCGTACATTAGCAAAATGAGCAAGGAGGCCAAAGCACATATTTACCCAATTTTAAAGAGGTCATTAAGGTTAAAGGAGGGGAAAGATGCCATAAAATATCTTCACACACCTAGCGTAGTGGCTAACGGATTCATTTGCTAAGAAGTAGATATTACCTATGTTGGTCCCAAGGGCCGTATTCTGGCAACTGTCATTCAACTCTGGGATATCTTCTCTCTCCTGTTTTTTTAGAACCGGAAACAAACCAAGAAGTCACCAAGGGAGTTTGAGTTGTTCAGACAATGCAAAAGTGTCTGATTTCCCACTAGAAAAACATGGGGTTTCCAGTCCAGTCCAGCCTTCTCTGTTGTGCCTAGCACCATTCATGTAGTTGAGAGCTTGCAGAGGCTTGCCGGGGGAGCAGGGAATGTCTCTAAGGGAAAGTGTTGGCATTGAGTGGGATGAGAAGGCTGGAAAAGTAACTTGGCTACAACAACAAAAAAAAGATGACTTTGCTCACCTGAACAGAGAGATTACAGTTTGTCAAAGTCCCCTTTTAAAATAAATCCAGGGTTTTAGTAGCTGCAGTCACCCTTCAGAGGCTTTTTTTTTTGGGGGGGGGGGCAGGAACAGACCTGTGAAGCACTAATGTGTTGTGATCTAGGTGGAAGAAAATCTTTCCTCTGCTTCCTGCTCAGCCTTATTCTTCAGAGCCTAATGTTCACTTCAGCCTCTGGAAACGCACGCTGATTAGTTTTAGCATACTCTCCAGCACTGAGCATGAAGAGCGGGGTTTCTTGTACTCCTTGATATTTTTTTTTTATTGGAATTTAAAACATAAGAGTTGGGAAAACTTTTTGGCTGTAAGGGGCCACCAGCCTGAAATATTGAAAAGCAAAAGGAAGGTGCGTGTTGCTACTGTCCTGCAAAATATAGGTAGCTGACTGCTAGCAGTGGGAGAGCAGCAGTTGGTCTGAACATTTGTCTAAACCAGGGGTTCTCAAACTGGGGGGTCACGAGCAACTTTAAAGGGGGGTCGCAAACTTTTCCTCCCTCCCCAGCGGGGCTGCCGCTGCCACCCAGCACTTTGCGCTGCTTCCACCAGCACTTCTGCTTTTGTCGCCAGTGATTCCGGTTTCGCTGGCACGCGGGGGACCCCCCTCTCCCCTCCGCTCCTTGAGCAGTTGCCGGGACACTCCTTACTTCTCGACCAGCTGTCGGGGGTATACCAACCAAAAAAGATTGAAAACCCCTGGCTTTAATCAATAGTTTTAATCATGGGAAGGTTATGTAAATTGATATATAATTTTACGGTGTGGCGGTATCACAGAGTTGGAGAACCCCCTTGTCTAAACGTTTTTCTGGTGGAGAAAGTGGATTGTAAGCTTTCTGAAAAGCAAGATTCCTAAACTTCAGCAATTCCTGGCTTGGCCAGGTTAGAGACACCACAGGAAGGGCCTTTTACTTTTTCTTGTAATGTTCATGCTTTTCAGCTTAAGGAGAAGCCAAGATGTTTGCAAGTGATGCAGAAATGAAAAGGTAGCAAAAAGAAAAGTGCTGGTGTGAGTTGAGGTATAAATGCAACGTTTGGATGGCCAGTGGATGTTGGGCTGCTCTTCATAGCACATGGATGACCTTTTTTTCCCTAGAAAGAGGGATTATGTGGATTTATTTTACCCACGTGAATCTCCACGTACAATCAATAGGTGGATTCCCTTGAAGAATGATCACAAATGGAATCCATCTGGGCTCTTTCTGGTCCCAGTTGTCCTGTAGGTTTGCTTCTCTCCCTCTGGCTCAGGCAGGTAAAAATCCGGTGAGCCTTTCTGAATGTAATTTCTAGTGATGATGGCTCAGTGGTAGGAACAGATGTTTCCTTGCAGCGCTGCCCATGTGCGCAAACATACAGAACAATTGGACAATTGTTCACTGCTTAGTTCAGACCATTACCATCAGACTGAACATCATGCTGAATGCATGACATCCACTCCGCTGCGCTAATGCCTCTGATGAAAACCTTTTTAGAGACCGTGTATATATAATTACATGCCATATGGGGTTTGATTCTGTTTAAACTATGCTGTAGGAAAGCTGGAAATGCAGAGGCAATACTTGTCTCAGTTGTTCCAGTTGGATCACATCGTGATACCACACAAAAACAGCTAACGTCCATTGGCTTCTTCACCTCCTAGTGACAACAGATCTGTAAAAGGAACCATATATTCTGTTGAAAGACCCGAGTTAGTTTAATAGCAATATGGGCCTGTACTCTGCATGCTAAAACTTGGAAGCAGTTTTGCAGACAGGGTGAATAACGGTGGCAAATCTGGTTTTTGGTTTTGTCCTTTATCAGCAGTTGCATCAAAGCTGCCATGACGCAGGCTGGAGAAGCAACCACACTGTTTGCCTTGCTTGGGGGACAATCTGCAAGAGGTGAACTGAAAACAGTGCGGCAGCCTTGATGGGCCTGAACCAGACTTTGGCCCAGTGATCAATTTGTCTGGCTTTAAAAGAGGAACAGGGAGGCTTGCCATGGAGCAGCCAATTGTCTGCTTGCTCTTATCCCACAGCAAGTGAAAGCTAAACTGGAAGGGAGGCAGCACAGCTCTTTCTTTTCCCATTCAGATTGTCTTTTAATGTAACCTCTGTCCTTGTCCCTGGAAGGCCTCTGCTCCCTGCCCTGAGAAAAGTACCGTTCTGTCATCCTGTGGTGTTGGTGCTGGAGGAGATCACTGTGCCTCTCGCAGCACAGAGAAAGCTTCTGGGGCTAGAACCAGAGTGTTCAAATCCCATTAGTTTTAATGGTAATTGGAAGCACATTCAAATGATCCAGTCCTGCAGGGCATGTTAAACTACTTGAGCACAGAGGAGCGGAGTCAGGGATGCTTGGAAAGCTGCCTTCGTTCCGAGTAATGGTGTTGCACTTACGTAGGCAAAGCAAGTCATAATCAACGGAACATTTTTTCCTTCTATCTACAAGAGAAGGAAGGAACTGCAGAATCTGGATTCTCGCTACCCCAAAGTTCAGGCATGTTCAGACGCAGTTATCTCTGCTATTTAGGTTTTTTTGTTTTTTTCTTTAAGTTATCCAAACAGTCTTCTGTGTGCCAGCAAACTCGGAAAGTGTCCAAGTCCTCCAACTGAAAACTCCTCCATTACTGCTCTGATGTGCCAGTTGCAATGTCAATGAGCCGCACGTGATGAATAATTTCGGAGACCGTTCCAGCCACGTTGTATCAAGCCCATGAGTCGATTCAACCTGCCAGTTATTGCAACCGTCACAAACTCATCTTGTTCAGGCAGAATCCCACTGAAATGAACGGGACTTTGTGCAGCTAAAAGCAATCTTCATTAAATATAGGCCAGCTGTCAGGTATTTAAAGGAAATGATTATCATACATGCCAACACAAATCTGTCTTGAGACCTCCCCCTGACCTCTGGCTTCAGTTGAGTGGTGGTTACCCTACCAGGCATATATTTGGGGTCTGTTATCCCCATGCCATGTGCAATTATGTCCTTTTAGCGTTCACTGCGGTTACATGTGCATCAAGAGGGAAATTGTAGAGCTTTGCATTCGGTTCAGAAGTGCTCTGTAGTGCTAGTCCTTTCCTCAAAGCTGTTTTTTCAGCTCAATTATTGCACTTGTTTAAATTTATCTTTAGCCAGCAGGTATGCTCTAAACAGTCTCTTGTAAAATCTCTGCAGAATCCAATTCAAATTTGAAGTGTGATAGGCTAGATTTTAACCGCAGCAAAAAAACTGAAGCAGCAGATTTTAACTGCTTTTATTGCCAGCCTTCACAGTACAAACGACTGACTCAGTCTATGCAGAATTTTTGTTTTAAAAAAAAGAGGGGAAGAAAAATTGGACCTGAGTCGACTCCTTTACTTGCCAAGTTTCACTTGGACACAGCTTGAAACGGTCAAGTTATAAATTTGTGGCGATGCCGTTTGTAATGGAAACCCTGACAGACCGTTAAGTATAACTGTATGACCAAGCGCCTTTTATACTGTTCTTCTTCCGTAGCCCTGATCAGAGGGGCGGCTTCAAGGCTCCTTACATGTAACCCATGGGGATTTGCTTTTGTGGTGGTAAAACATGGGATGGCATTTTCAGCTGGGCTGAACAAGCCCATAGCCATTTCCTTTGCAATTACATAGCTGCAGACCTATTTCCAATATTGTATTACACGCAATGTATAAAACAAACCTATTATGGCTCATGTAATTTTATCGGGACCCAGGGGGATTTTTTTGGTAAGGGGAATCGCTCCTTTTCTTGTTGCTTGCTGAGATTATCTTGTGGCAATGTGAGATTACATCTTGGAGTATTTTGTGCTTTACAGTAATAGGGGCCTTTGTTCTCCAAGGCATGTTAGTCCAGGGTTTCTGAGGCTCACTGTTGTCCCCCAGTGTCAGTGGGCCTGTGAATACCTGGCAGCATACTCTGTATCCTTGCTGTAGATGATCACATGTACCTTGGGCTTTAGACCGTTTTCTTTTGATTATTGTGACTAAACGGAGACAGGCTCCACCACAACTTTGCTTCCCCAGAGAAAGATTGCCAGACTTCCCTGCTTTTCCTCCGTCCCGTCATCCTAACTGCTACCCAGGACAGCGTATCCAGATCCTAGCCCACAAGATAAATAGGTGCATCTATTTACATGGCACGAGGCATCCCAGAATGCTCTGTTCATTGCTCAATGTCCTGTGCCTAGGGCCTGTTAAAGGAGGTGCAGCCCCTTGCTTCGTCACAATCGCTGCTCTGATTAGACTTCCCAAATAGCTAAACAAAATCTTAGCCATGAATCAAATCTGTCCGGGGTTGGAAGGAGCCTGGAAGTCATTAGGCTTATTTGATACTTGCCGTGCCTCTTATTTTAAGATTCCAGTATTGCCTAACTGGCCCAATCATGATCCACAGACTCTGGAGTTTAAGAGGTCCTGCCTTGTGCCTGTGAAAGCGCCTGTTTTTATTCTTGGCTGTTGGAGCAGCCTTTCTCTTCAATATGCTGCTCTCTGCTCCCAGATCTCCTCCCATTGCTTACCATTGTTAGCCCTACATCCCTAAATATCATTCCTGGACTACCAGCGCCTGCAGTTGCAACTAACCTTCCCCCTTCGAAATAGAGGAGGAGGACAAGTGCAAGACCACACATGTTTTGCAGTGAACAAGTGTGAATGTGCACGTAAATAACTGGGATTTAATTGATAACCTCCTGGATTCCCTTCCCTGACTCTCATCTCTCCTGCCTGGCTATCTGCTGCATTTCTGGCTCTTCCTCTGCATAGATTTGTTTCAGTGGAGAGAGACCAGTCATTTTTTCTTTTTCATGGTGCTACATACACAGTAATGCTCTGTGAACACCATATGCTCTCGCATATGACATGCACCTCCTTAAAAAAAAAAACAAACCCAAAAAACAAACAAAAAAATTAAACAAACCAAAAAACCCCAGCTGCTGGCAATTGGAGTGCACATGATATGCAAGAAAATATGGTAAGAGCAGCTTGTGCTGCTTATCAGGCAAAAGAGTCAAATCTGCATGTGATCCACAGGGAGCAGAACGGTGAGCTGGCTCAGCTGCCTAGCTGCTGCTACTCGAAGTGCAAGACATGGGAGGTGACTTAGTACAAGCAAAGATCTCTTTTCTCTTTATTCTGCCTTTCAAAAAAAAAAACTAGGTGTGTATCTGATTCTAGGGTCTGATGTATGTGAGAAAATATGGTACTCACAACTTTGTTCTCTAGCTTTAAGCTTGCAGCATAACAGAACATTGCTGAGCTTAGACAACTCTTTTCTTCAAGAGTGTTTACTAACTGAAGTAACTTGGAGGCAGCGCCCCGTTCTTCCAGCGGTAGGAATGCCTACATAACTGCACACCATGCACATGCGTTTAATATGGTTGCTAATGCCATGACAGTTAGTTGCACACCCAGCTGGTGGCTGTGCAGTAGACACCTGTGTGCAAATTACTTGAAATAATGTGTATAGTCACATGCTGAGTGCAGTTAAGCATCTTTTTCCAATAACCTAACTCTCTCTTACTATACATTTCAGTGTTCTCAGGACCACCAGCGTGGTCCATAGGACTCGGGTCTGGTGCTGAGGCTTAGTCCTGAATGTAGCAGGTCACCGATAGGGCTGGGACATCTACAGCAAGTTGCCTCACCCTCTGGATTACTGTTTTTCCTTGTCCTCCCATGTATTGTCTGTTTGGTCCCTTTTGGGTTCTGGCCACTTCTAAGAGAGAACAGTCTCTTACAGCACAATGGGGCCGTGATCATGGTTAGGTCATTTAAGCACTACAAGAATCTTAAACTAAGAGGGATAGCAGGTATGACGAAGGCTGAAGTTCAGTGCTGACAAATGCAAGGGGTTCCCCCTCAGGAAGAATAATCAAAAATACAAATGCAACATGGGTGACGCTTGGCTGGGTGGAAGCATTATGGAGATGAGTCTGGGAGTCTTGGTAGATCACAAACTCAACAGGAGTCTGCAGTGTGGTGTAGCTGCACAAAAGGCAAATGCAGTTTTGGGATGCATCCAATAGAAGCATTAGGTGCAAGACATGGGAGATGATAGTGCCTCTACTTATAGATTCATAGATTCATAGATTAAGGGTCGGAAGGGACCTAGTAGATCTTCTAGCCCGACCCCCCGCCAGGGCGGGAGAACAACAAAAACCCCAAAAAGAGAAATGGGACTCAAACGAGTCCAGCCAGGTGGGCATCCAGCCTCTTCTTAAAGACCCCCAGGGTAGGGGCCAGCACCACTTCCCTTGGAAGTTGGTTCCAGCTCCTAGCCGCCCTAAC
>NW_017728994.1:48575113-48578077 GCF_001723915.1 Gavialis gangeticus | reverse complement strand
ATCCACCGCGACACCTGCATCCATGGCCTTTGTGACCTGATCATAGAAGGCAATCAGGTTGGTCTGACATGATCTCCCCCTAATAAATCCATGCTGATTGCCCCTGAGCATCATTTCTGATGCCGGCCCCTCACAAATGTGCTCCTTGATGATCTTCTCAAAGAGTTTCCCCAGGATTGAGGTAAGACTGACGGGCCTATAGGTAAGACTGACAGGCCTATAGGTAAGACTGACGGGCCTATAGGTAAGACTGACGGGCCTACTTGACAAGATACAGAGAAGTTGTGGTCCAAAGGCAGGCGACAGACATGATAAAGGGTGTGGAAGGCAAGTCATACAAGGAGAGGCTCAAGGAGCTAGGCTTGTTTAGCTTGTGGAAAAGGCACTTCAGAGGGGACTTGATATAGGTCTTCAAATGCTCGGGCTGCCAGAAGGAAGGGGGGAAGCACCTTTTCTTTCTTGCTGCAGAAAGTAGGATGCTGACCGATGGTTTAAAGTTGCAGTAGGTATAGATTGGATACCCAGAAAAAAATTCTTCGCCATTAGAACAATGAGGCAGTGGAGTATACGCCTAGAGAAACTGTGGGGTCTCCATCACTGGAAGTGTTCGAGAAGCTGGACAGCGATCTGCCAGGGATGACCTGGGTATCACTATGCCTGCGTTCCTCTGGGTTTTCCTGTGCATCTGGGCTTTACTGGTTGCTTTCCTGCTCCTGCTGGGACTGAAACCGGACAGTTGCTGGCTAGAGGATCTTGCCCCTCCGCTCGGGATCAGACCAATCTCCATATTTGGGGCCAGGGAGGGATTTTACCCTGTGGTCAGATCAGTACAGACCGTGGAGGTTTTTGCCTTCCTCTGAAGTGTGGGGAGAGGCAGACATGACCGTCTTTTTGGGATCTCTTGAGCATATATTAAAAGCCTTTAAAACAGCAGGATGCTGGTCACTGTGGTCCCCCTGCTTTACCTGTGGTAGTTTGGGGTGTTGTATCTCGGGTTGTCAGGGTTGTGTAGTTTTACAAAGAAGTTGGACAGTGGGTTTGTATGGGATGGTTTGGATATGGATGCTGCTGCTTCAGGCAGGGTGTTGGACCAGATGACCTGTCCAGGTCCCTTCTCTGATGCTATGACTGGGACTCTTGACCTAAAGACTTCCCAGCTCTTCCAGCCCAGGACAGGCTTGATCCATAGCTAAGGCTTTGTTTAGCTGTTTGGGATGGATTGTGTAACAACCCTTTCTGTTTTTGCTCTTTTGTACACTCCTGTGCCTGGGTTGGATAACTTGGACCAGGTACAAATATTTCTTTCTCTGAATCTCAGGATTGCTTAATTCTTGGCAGAACAAAGAGTCCCAGAAGGTGTGGGCTCCTGGGTGATTCAGTAAGGGTGTTTTTTGGAGTGTGTGACCTGCATCTTTGGTGGCTCTGCTGGGTTAAACCAAGGAAGTAAAGGTGTCCATTCTCATTAAATAAGCCCTTCTTTCGTGACCTCCCACATCAGAAAAGTGAGGGTGGTAGAATTTACCCTCAAAATGGGAGGGATGCAGACCCAGTCCAAGTCGCAACCTTTAGTAACAAAGTCTTTTATTTTAATTGAAGTCTGGAGACATCCTCCAACTTTTGGATGAGGGGGGGAAGTATAGATGTGTCTTCGGTTATGCTCAGAGCAGATGGCTACAATGCTAAGTACACGTAGTGCTGACTTTTAAATGCGGCTGTCTTCTCTTCTTAGTGCTGTAATCCTTTGTTGTGTACGGGGGCATTTTTTGTTTTTTTTTTGGGGGGGGGGTTGTGTCTTGTTTTTCCCGTTCAGACCAGCTAGACTTTTTGGGGTGAGTGGTGTAGGCCATGCTTGTCTTGTGATCCTGTTTTTTGTCTGTTGGGCAGAATCCTATTGGGAGGATCCCTTGTCATACAGGCGTGTGTTTGGGATTGGAATCGACCATGCAAGTCGTGGGGTGACTAGGTTCTGAATAGCTGGGGCGGGGTTGTGGAGATCAGAAGAATAGGCTGTAAGCACTCCAGTATGGCAGGCAGGCTGCACTGTGGAGCTGTTTAGAAAGGACTGAATAGGAAGGAGAAGTTTCTTCTGAGCTCCCCACGAGCGACCAGGCTGGAAGGAGCTCCTGCTGCAGCCGATTCTTCCTTTCCCCTCCGACATGGAGTGCAGAGTTGTGGGCAGTTATCTAGTGACTCAAATGGCTTTGCTGTAGGCTGGAAGCAGCATGTGGAGGTCTGTAGAAAACAACCAAAGATCTCGGGTTAGACCATTTTCAATCCTCTTTTCCAGTCGTTTGAATATTCCTGTAAAAAGTTTAGGATTCTTCTGTTCCTCACTTAACATATCATCCTTGTCAGATGCTGAAGTGTGAGGTTGGGTTTAATTTCCAGTGGTCACAGACTACCCAAGGTAATCTCTCTCAAGGCATAATGCCTCTGGGCCTCGGTTCCAGTTGTACAGCTCCGGAACAGTCCTGCTTTCTTTGTCTCGCCTGTTTTTTGTCTTCCTTTGTCTTGCCTGTGCCTCTGCAGTTCCTAGCATGGCGACTCCCTAACTCCCTAGCGCGTACAAATGTGTGGTGCAAAATGGGCATTCATTTGGAATGTGTCATAGTGGTTTTCCAGTCTTGTGCAACAGTCTTGTGATATTTTTCATTTTTTAATGCAACGCACATGAGCATCAGGGGTTTCTTAAGGAAATTCTCCAAGAGGAAAACAAAATAGGAATCCTAGTGGGGAAGGATGCTTTCTGCCTGCTACCTCTGGGAGAGTCATTCATGCTGACTCTTCTCCATTAAGATATTGGTATTAATGTCATATGGTACCATAGGGAATCCAAGGTCTTAAGGACTGCCAGGAGGAGCCCATCCATGCTGATGATGGCTTGTCCCTACACATTGACCAGACAAGGTCTTGTACCAACTTGTGTGATTTTTTTTTTTTTTTTTTTTTTTTTCCCCCCCCCCC
>NW_017728994.1:48563816-48574967 GCF_001723915.1 Gavialis gangeticus | reverse complement strand
CCAATCTCTCCCCTTTGGGATGCTCTTCTCGCTGTATAAACATCTTCTTTTTTTTTTTTGACAATCTGAGGGTGTGGACATACATACAAACACTTGGAGCCCTTTCAAAAGTGGGAACATTTCCAGAGGGCAGCAACTGGTAGGTTATAAATCGGAGCGTCTGTGCCACATTTGAATTGGACTCTGTTAATTTGCACAGTGATTCAAATGTAGTAAATCACTCCAATGTGGACTCTGCCAGCTGCTGCCCTCTTGCAATGCACTCTCCCTTTGTTCCAAGTATTTGTGTGTCCACGGCCACCTACACCTATGGCCACAGAAGTTTTTTAAAGATACCTGAAGGGTCATGTAACCTTCCTCTGCACAGATGGGCTGTCACCTAAGCTATCCCAGGGAGGCAGCGACCCAGCCAAAGCTTCCAGTGAAGGAGATTCCACAACTTCTCTAGGCAGCTCGTTCCATTAGCCCTCTCTTTGCTACAGTTTTTCCTGAGATTTGGGTTAGCTAGGCTGTGCATGTGTTAAACCCATTGCTTCAAGTCCTGCCCTTTTTGGCACGGGAGGACAAGGTTTATTCTTTTTCCTCCATCTTCATGGCAGCTCTTCAAATATTTGAAAACCTCTCTCCTGTCTTCTCCTGAATCTTCTTTCCTCCAAGCTAAACATACCTAGTTCTTTCATCCTTTTCTCCTAAAAAGGTCCCCCCTCTCCTTGATGTTTAACTGCCTTCTAAGTTACAAAAGGTTATCCCTTCAAACTGCTGTTACGCATAGCAGCTGTGTTAGCAGAAAGGTGTCCCAAAGATTCCTTGGATGCATGCTCCAAACCATCAGACGTGGTCTGATGGACAACCTGCCATAGTATGACCTCTCGCTGAAGTTGTTTTGGGTCCTGCTGGGGGCTTGACTCTGGTCATGGAGAAAGCAGCATAAAAGATTCTGCTGAGTTGAGATTCCCCCGCGTGCTTCTCTGCCTAACTTCTAGGAAAGCCTTTCTGCTGCTCAGTTCTTCTTAATGCACTGGGTTTGGTTTTCTTATGTAAGCTGGGAACCCATTGGGGGGTGGGGGCAGCAGTGTTCCCCTGAGAAATCTCTCGCTCAGTTACCCTAACAAATAAGAAAGTAGTAAAAAAGTGTTCTCTTTCTTTTTTTTAAATTGGGGAAATCTTGCCTATCGAAGCCATCCCTCTCGTGTGTATCTTTGCTTCCCTCACAAATACTTCTTGCAGAAAGGCAGGCAAGGTTCTTTGGGTAAATCTGATTCTTTTATTATGCCAACTAAAATAGTTGGAAAAACTGTTCTTTGCAAGCTTTCGGGTACAAACGCCCTTCTTCAGTGTTTGTACCCAAAAGCTTGCAAAGAAGAATACACACACGCACACTGTTCATCTTTTTTAAGTTTTTTTTAATTATTATTATTATCATCGTCATCATCTTATAATGTATTATAAAATAGAAAACACAAGATGAACAGTGTGTATACAAGTGTGTGTATATGTGTACATACGCACGTGTACACACTGTTCATCTTGTTTTCTATTTTACAATATATGTGGGGTGTGTGTGTACATACAAGACAAAATATAACAATATGTAATATTTTATAACTATGTGTATATGTATTTTAAAATATACGCATACTGTTTATCTTGTATCTTATATACAAGAAGAACAGGATGTATGTGTGTATGTATACTGTTATAAAATACAAGGTGAACAGTATAATAAACACATGTGGAGGTACAAACTATGATCCTTTACATAAACATTTCAAGGACTTCCCTCCAATTCGCCATCCATTAGGTTTGTCTCCAAAAAGACTGCTACCATTTCCATTCTTAAATGTACTGAAAAGTGGAGGTAGGAGTCTAACTGGTGTTTTTCTCGTGTTAGGCAGTGGTAGCGTGGCAACTGGGTCGTATAAAAATCCTCAGCAAAGCAGATAGCTTTTACGTAGTAGATGTATACTATTTTCTCTGTTCTCCCTTGTTTGGTTGGGTTGCCCGTTTCCGTGCTCTGGCTATCGCACTGGTAACTGCTGAGATGAGGAGGGTGGAGATGTAGTGAACTCTAAATATTCTTAGACACTTTTTTTTGGATGAAAGGTAAGAGCCTTGAGCCATTGTGCAATTGTCCACTCACAGATGCGCAGAAACCCTGCGTGGCGGGGCAGTTCTGCCACCTGCGAATGAAGGTAGTGCTTTTGCGCAGAGCATGACTGAGACATTTTGAGTTGAAATGGAGTGAGATTGGTCAAGTTACCGCACCACACCTGAGTTTCTTTTGCTAAAGAGAAGGATGGATATGGATGCTTGTCCATTTATGTTGATCGCTGCTTCTAAGTTCAGCAGCTAAATTTCTGTCCCAGCTTTGTTCATGGATGTAGCTTTGGAGATTTTCTTGCCGCGGGGTTGCACTGAGGCAGACAGTTTGGCTAAAATACCCTTGGCTGAGGGAGACATCCAGGTGTCCTTTCGGTCACAGCTGGAGGAGGAGTTAAGTAGCTTTTCCTGTTCGGTTGTACTGGAAAACCGTGGTGAAGTTATTAGATGTTCATTTTTTACTTCTGAGTCAGCTGGTGTGCTTCAGCGGTTTCCGTGGGGGATGCCCTCCCCAGCAAGGTGGTTGTGAATGGCAAGTTCCCAGATGCATTAAACACGAGGCTGCTTGAGTTTTTCTGTGCTCTGTAGGTGTCTTTCTGTAAGGCCAGTCCTGTTGTTAGGATGCTTGCTCTTTGTTACAAGATTTGGAGAGGAGCTGAGGAGCGTGCAATTAAATTCCCCAAACCAACCTCGTCCTGCAGGGAAGAGTCCCAGCGCTTAGGGTAGGGCTTGTCCTGCCCTGTCCCTGTTGTTGTCATTGGGGCTGGAGAGAGTTGATGCCGGAACCAAGATGTAGGCAAGGCTTGGGAGTTCCCCCTGGATTTCTTAAATCCATGGGCCAGAGTGATATCCTTTCCTTTGCTTTTCCTCCCACCCAGCCATGTACAGAAAGGATGTGGACACATTGGGAGAGTCCAGCAGAGGGCAATAAAAATTGTTGTGGGGCTGGGGGACAGGACTGGTGAGGAGAGGCCTAGGGACCTGGGCTGATTGAGTCTGGAGAAGAGGAGTCTGAGGGGGATTGAATAGCAGCCTTCACCTCCCTGCAGGGGGGCTGCAAAGAGGATGGAGCTGGACTGTCCTCAGTGGGGACAGATGACAGGACAAGGAGCAATGGGCTCAGGCTGCAGCAAGAGAGGTTTAGGTTGGATATTAGGAAGAAACCCTCACTAGGGGGGCAGTATAACACTGGAACAGGCTCCCCAGAGAGATGGTGGGATCTCTATCCTTGGAGGTCTTGAAGACCCGACTAGGCAAAGCCTTGTTTGGGATGATGTAATTGGGACTGGCCCTGCTTTGAGCAGGGGTTGGACTAGATGTGACCTCCTGAGTCATTTTCTATGATCTAGAAGGAAAGGTTTAGGAGAAATGGCCCTGCAGGACTTTCTTGGGCTTCTTCTGCATTTGAGCCCTGTATATGGGAATGGTACAATGTAATCTACAGTAATTTACTCTGAGCATTTGGATCTAAAAGGATTTTTCCCCCTTCTTCCAGAAGGAGCCAAAAAACATACAACAGTTTCATTTGGGACCAGAATGAGAACAGACTCTTGGCATTTTTTTGAGCCCTGGCATAAAGACTTGCCACATCTTGGAACATTTCTAGTTGGGAGGGATGAGGAACAGCTACTGATTCCCCCCCCCACACTTTAAAACCACTCGGCAATAGCAACAGACATCTTGGTGTAGTTGGAGCAAAGGGTGTGCAGGTACTTGCAGAGCAAGTGTGGCAAAAAAGTAGACCTTCCTCCATGTAGTAGAGTGTCTCTTGGTGTTTCTAGGCTCCCTTCCAAGAGTTGCAGGGAAATGACTTCTCAAGCTGGGAACTTCACAGTTCAATCTTAAATTCCCTTTCTGCTTCTCCCACCCCAACAGAGACCTCCATCTCGGACCACGTTGTCTGAACAGTTAAGCAGGTAGTTGTGACCAGACACCTACCTCCTGTTGCACGCTCTCCTCTGGCTCCCAGGATGGCAAGCTAAGAGGGGACGTGGGGGGAAACTGCCAAGCATCAGTCAGGCCCTTTTGCTTGCTGCCCCTACGGCCATTGCCAGCTTTGGGACTCTGCAAGCTTGCAAAGCAAATGCTTCCAAGGAAAATCTGCTTTTCATATTGGAATATGTTAACATTTGTAATGATTGGGTTTCCTGTATCAGCCAAATAGGTCATAAGCACAGGACTGCTGCAGGAGTTTGCTGGTGCCAAGACGATAGGCTATTGCTAAGCACTTCCAATCAGCTCTGTAATTATCCCGTGGCTTAGATTTCTGGGGATATGGCAGCTGGAAAACCAGCGTTTCCATGGTCTTGGGTTACACCAACATTGTTTTGTGTTGTTCTGGGTTTTTTTTCCTCTTAAATCTGGGATTCTCATTACTGACAACACATGGGGACTGACATTATTTTGCCCTTTGTTCAGTTATATCCTCTTGTTCACGTTCCTGATTAATAGTCATAGGGATTCTTTTTGTAATCGTTCTAGGCCCTTTTTTTTAAATGAACTGAAGCAAAAGATGGATGGCGCTATTTTGTTGTGTCAGCTGAGGACAAGATGAATAAAGCATGGGGTGAAATGTGTGTTTCCTTACGCTGCGTAGCAAATGGGCAGCTCTAATAATACTTTGGCAGTTAGTCAGGTAAGCTGTAATCATTAGCAGAAAAGTTTCAGTTACAACCAGAAATATTACTTTTGGCATTCACGTTGAGAATATTCAGTTTCCGCGCAACCCAGTTACTTGGCCCCTCTTGAATTAAGCAAAGCCTGTAAAAGCAATTCCCATTCTTATTAAATACATAGCGTAACCAGAGTTGAGGTGAAGTCCCAAAAGAGAGGTGTTTTTAAGATGCCTGTTCGTTCAGTTTTGAACTTCAAGCTTTCATGGACACTTGGTGGTGAAACCAGTGATTGTTGTGATGGAAACCTGTGTGGATTGTGATTTAAATGAACCAAAGTGTTCCTGGGTCGTTTGCCTGATGGGAAGAAGCGCCCTGGATCCCTCTTACGTTGGTTGGCTTCTCTAGAACCGCTTTTCATTGACTCGTCAGCTTTTTTCTGCATCTTGATACTGTGACATCATCTGAAAACTTTGCATTTGACAGGACATCACTTGAGTGCCAACTGAAACGGTTTGGACTGTATCTGGGGATTTTGGTTTTTTTTTTTTATTTGTTCGTCTCTGGTAGTAGCAAGTATTTCCCAGCCCTCGTTTCTGTTATGTAAGAAAGACAGACAAATTCATGTTAATTCTCAGGGTGAGCCCAGGCTTCCTTTGCTGCGGATGAATTGTCTTCTGTTGTGCTCCGTAGGTACGCTTTAATGGATCCATCTTGTATTATGGTGAGGTACCAGCTGGCAGCGAAAAGTGCATTGATTTTAATCGTGACTGTTAACGTTGGAGGTGTGATTTGCAGCCCGTGTAGACTGACTTAAGCTAAGTTTCAGTAGCAGTGAAGATGATGCCCAAGGGTCTGGATGGCAACAAACCCAGGTTAAAATTGGTGTTGGTCATATCATCGCTGCCTTTTTGGTACCCAGGCTAACCAGGTTGAGGTTGCACCCATGCTAATCTCCCCTGTGATTTTACAGTGTAGATGTCTAGTTGGTGAGATGATACCTTGAATCGCTCTGCAGACGATATACATGTATAGGTGGCTTCACCCACAAGTGAAATACAGCCAGCTCGGCCATGTTAAGAGCCACTGCTCTTTTGTCACGGTTCCTTTAACACTGTACAGGGAGCAGAAAACTAACTATATGAACCATAAAGTATTACGCTGCAGGACAGCCTAGGGAAGCTCGGATTATTGTGTCCAAAGGGGAAATTGCCTAGAATATTAGTGGGAAGGCCCCAGAGTGCCAGGTGCCCTGGCGTGAAAACTTCTGTGGGATCTTTGAAATCCACGTGTCATGTTGGGAGACATGCCTGCCACACCACTCAAATGGTGGCATTATTTGATATCCTACAGGGTCAATGGGTTAGGATTTTGAGACGGGCTATCTACCTAGTGAATTGCCAACATCACAACCCACTAATCAACACCCACTTGTTTCATGGAAACTCCTTGTCTGAGCTGGACTGAGATCTCATTGTTTTTTGTTGCTGATGACTATACCTAAGGTGACCAAGATTACTTCTGGAGGGTAGTCGGAGTGAATTTGAAACCCTAGGATTAAAGTGGTGACTAAGCTCTCCACTGTCCTGAAAACAACCTTGCAGTCTGCATTTGAGTTAGTTGGGGAAGCCACATCACAGGGGCTCTCGAGAGCAGAGGGGATCCTGTGTGCATGCCTGGAAAAAGCTGGGAAGGAGGGCAGGAAAGATGATCTCTCTTGGAACTGCTTCCTCAAGACTGAAGTAGGACTAGCAAATGTGAGCCATGCATTATATAATATGTAATGGGAAAGCATTGGGTGAAGGAGGCCTTGTTCTCAATGCAAGCAGAAAACAGAGTTAAAGCTCTAAGGAGAAGAGCTAGCGAAATATTCAGTGCGTGTACACTGCTTCTTGATCTCGAGGTGCTTCTTAAACTTGTATGGAGGGGTCAAAAGAGACCCAATGGGGGGGGTGACTAGACTTTTGAAGGGACCAGAAATCATAGCAGCTTAGAAAATTAGGGTTGGAAGGGACCTCAGGAGGTCACATCCAGTCCAACCCCCTCCTCAAAGCAGGACCAGCCCCAGCTACATCATCCCAGCCAAGGCTTTGTCTACCCAGGTCTTAAAAACCTCCAAGGATGGAGATGCCACCACCTTTCTTGGTAAACTGTTCCAGTGTTTTACTGCCCCCCTAGTGAGAGTTTTCCCTAAAATCCAACCTCAACTTTCCTTGCTGCAGCCTGAGCCCATTGCTCCTTGTCCTGTCGTTTGCCCCCTGAGAGCAGCCCAGCTCCATCCTCTTTGGACCTGTTCTTCAGGGAACTGAAGCCTGCTCTCAAATCCCCTCCATCTTCTCTATTCATTCTCTAGAAATGAACTGGTGCTTCATCTCATCTCCTCCCGGCCCCCCATTTACCAGACATTTCATAAGGCAGCAGAAAGCTGCTGAGAACATTTGCTGGGCTAAGAAGGAGCGAAGTTTGCAGACGACCAGTTTCTGCAACTCCCAGCTAAATTACACACCCAGCCCTTCCAGACACCACTGCGGTGTGTTTTTTGGAGTCAGCTGTATATTTCCTGGGTTTTAGTCTTTTTGAATCTTTAAACAAAGCAGGCAGCCAGGGCTTAGTGTGCAAGCCATTCTGGGTATTTAGAAACTGGCAAGGATAGTTTAGGGTATTTTTGTTTCTCCCCAGCAAAAACTTCCAGATTTGGAGAGTGACCACATAAAAGAAGTCCCCTCCTCCCAAGGGTCTTCCTTTCAGCTTATCCCAATTTGAATCCCTCCTCTCCTAGTGCGAACACTGCAGGAAAAAGTGTATGTGGAGGCCATTTATAGGCTGGATGTCTCTAGGGAAAGTTCACAGCATAGCCAGACACTGATCGGCATTTGGCTCTGAATTACGGAGACTGTGTTGTTCGGTGACCTTTGTGGGAACTAAATTGGTCTCGAGCCATTTTCTAGTGGTCGGTTGTCTGCATCGGGGAAACCACCACCGCAGCTGACACCCCACTTTGTCCCTTCGTGAGCATATGCAGGGAGCAGATGGGCTACAGGGCATCCCCTTGGTACTCCTCCACCAGGGGCACAGAGCACCACAAATGCACTAGATTAGTGGCACCACTTGGTTATCCATAAAGGTCAGGATGGCAGCTTGAAGGGATGGTCAAAGTGCTGCTCACCCTCCATGCCAGCATGTGGAAATTGCAGTGCACCCCGCTAAACTGGCTTGACTCTTGCTCCAGCATGTACTTTTCAGCAGGCACTTTGGATGCTACGTGCTGCCAGTCCTGTTGTTGCTTGGAGACCCTGTGTGGTCTCCTATTGATTTTGGTGGACATGTAATATTAAACAATCTGTTATGGGGGGGTGGGAAGGTCAACCTGGCCTTCCCCAGTACCTGCTGTTGCCTCTGCAGAGCGGGGCACTTCGAGCAGCAATGGCAGCTCCCTCCAGCCCGCTCCCCGCTTCCCTCAAGTTAGTTAAGATCCCCATTAAAGCCTCCTTAGCATGCAGGAAGGAGTATGATGCTCTGAAAAAATGTAACTGGCCTTTTTTTCAAGTTCTCAAGAGAACGAACCTTGCAAATTCTGTAGGCCTGGAAGTCTGCCGTAGTCACCCTTTAATGAAATAAAATTGCAGACTTTTTTTTTCTCTTAGCTGTTCTCAAGCTGTGACTTCACTAGGGTTTATTGTAGGGACTATGCTTGCACTTATGAGGCAGAATCCTGGAGCCACGTTTATCCATTGTAGCTTTGTTAATGTTTGTCTTGCCAGTGACTTGGCAGGAAGGAGCCTGAATTGCTATAGCCAAGCATTGGTTACAGTTGTCTTGACTTACTACAGTAGTGAAATTTGCTTTCTTATTTCGCATACAATTTTAAAGAGCAACCCTAAAGGTCCGAGTGGCATACCTCTGCCTCCTGAAGTTGATAGTAAATGTGTAATGGCCTGGGGAGAAGGCAGAATTGAAAAGAGGAGAGGGAAGGAAGGATCTGTGAAGAGCAGGGTGGCATCATTTGCTTGCTGTAAGGTGACCTGGGCAAGAGCATTGGTAGGAGTTATAGCAGTTGATAATGGGGAAAAATATATAATTGCTATTCACTTCTGTTGCTGCAGTACTTCCTCCCGCTCCCTCCCGTCACAGCGCACAAAACCAGCGCTGGCCGAGTCCTTGAACAAACTGCCCAAGCACAGAAGGGGAAAAAGGGGCTAGTCGGGAGGGAGAGTTTTTACCTCCTGTTCTTCCCCTGATTTTTAGATTACGTTAAATTTAAGCAACAGGTAAGTATGAACCCCCAGAAATCCCACTGGTTGAACGAAGATGATGGAAGCGATAGATGTTCAGCACATTTCAAAATGATCTGGGGATCTTTGAGCCTGTAACAAGTGTCCTGTAAATGTAGTAAGAACAAAAAGCTCTTTAAATGGCCTTTTTTGTGACGTGCCCTTCTGAGTGAATGCGGCAATTAACCCTCACTCTCTTCCTACTTGCTTAATATTACTTAATGCCTCTCCTGTGCTGCCTACTCCTCTCTTGCTTTGTGCTCCCATTCTCAGAGTTCAATAATTCATTATGGACTTCTGTTTTAAATCTGCATCTCTCCTTTCCCTTGTCTGTTATCTTTTTTTAATGCCCTGTTTTTCTTAAGAAGGCAGTCAGCGTGTACAAATCGGTAAGAACTCCATTCAAGTCCAATGAGCCATCCTAGAGTTACTGTATTTATAACTGGGACCCAGATTTAGTTTAATGTCTTCTCCCTTTTACTCTCTCAGCTGTACCAGGCCAACTTATGAGGCTATGTGCAACCCAGCCAAAGGAGAGAGCCCTACTGTCCCCAGAAGAGTAGGAATTGTTTTATACTTCACATTTGGCCTTGGATGTTTGTTTTTTCTGCCATCCCGCCTGGTACCGATCTAAATACTATTTAGGGAATATCCCAGAAAAAGGTAGTGAAGTGCAGATGGATCCTTTGTGCTGACCACTGTCATTGGAGGTGGAAAATGCATTTGCCAACAGGCTAACACTGAATGGTGACCTCTGCTTTTATGCTTCTCTTCACTGCTGGTTTGGAGGACTTGGAAATCATCACTCCTGGATGTCGGCAGAAATGAAAGCCGCTCTTCCCTTGGTGCCAAGCAAGTCTTGCATGAACTGAAGTCATGTGTTGTGAAATCGTAAATTTGGTCTCAAATATAAAAAGCATGGATTTTTTTAGGGGTCCCAAGAGACAGCATAGCAGTGTGGTCAACATTTTTAATTCTGTTGGCCATTAAGAACTGCCTGGTGACACCATGGGCATCTGTACAGGCTTCAGGTTGGTGCCATCCTATCTAAGTTTGCTTCATTTGCACCTGACCTTTCCATGTGGACTTTATTTCACAGCCAGTGCCGCTCAGTGTCGTTTTTGTTGTAGACTTCACTTCTTCCTTCCCATTCAGACGTAGTTGGACAACAAACCGTTTTGATCATCAGGGTTTTACAAGTGATGACAAGCTACCTCAGGGCAAAGTTTTATACAGAAGAGAATTCCTATTAAAATGAGGACTCTTCATGTATCATTTAATGACCTGGGCTGAAACGTCCAAGGCAGTAGCACACATTCCCTTCGGAAACGGGAGACAGATGAAGGAGGAAATTGGTTTTGCAAGCATGAGTTATGTTTTCTTCTGCTGTTTCTTTCTTCTCTTGTGTAGCGCATCTTGCAGAAGATGCTCCTTGGTTTTACTCCCTTTGTATGGCATTCGTAGGAATAAGTAGCAAATATCCCTATGTCTTCTGCCCTCCCCCCACGTATGGGTCCAAGCTGAGAAGTTAGGAACCACTTCCAAATGTTAAAGTTTTGGAGGCATTGGTTGATGTCTGTCTTGGAGGAGGGCAGGCTATCAAACTCCATTGCCTCCTATGAAGCTTGATTTACGGGGGCTGCAACTGATGGGGGCTAACACTTGTGCGCCTCGGGCTTTAGTCGAATTTGCTGGAGCAGTTTTGAGCACGTGGCTCTGAGGCCGTTGGCAGACGATAGAGTACAAGTAAACATTAGCAAGTCCTAATCCTCCCATGCTACGCTCTCATGAGAGAGTAAATACTCGAGAAGGCTTGCCCATGTTGCAGATAAGTTGAGCTTCCTGGTAATCCCCTTCGTTGTTATCGCCTTGTCCACTCCTCCACATCCCTCCTGAAAACATTTGTTCCATGAATCTGCATACAAGTGACTTTTTGATCTTGCTTCACCTCCCTCCCCTGTGAGCAGCGGTGCGCTTTATTGAAGACCAGGTGTGGCTTGTGCAGAACTAGCCTTTCTCTTGCACAGCTTGCAGCAGGGTACCCAGTGTCCTGCACTGCCTCCCGAGCTGAGATCTAGTTCCTCTGAGGCTGGTGGATCTGTTGTCACAACCAGCATCACAGAATCATAGACAATGAGGGGTGGCAGGGACCTCGGGGGGGGGGGGGG
>NW_017728994.1:48534842-48563630 GCF_001723915.1 Gavialis gangeticus | reverse complement strand
CTCGGAGCAGGACCAGCCCCAACTACATCATCCCAGCCAAGGCTTTGTCTACCCGGGTCTTCAACACCTCCAAGGATGGAGCTTCCCCCACCTCTCTGAATAACCTGTTCCACTGCTTTACTCCTCTTGTGAAAATTTTTCCCCTAATATCCAACCTCAACTTCCCTTGCTGCAGCCTGAGCCCATTGCTCCTTGTCCTGTCACCTGCCCCCACTGAGAACAGCCCAGCTCCATCCTCTTTGCAGCTCCCCTGCAGGGAGGTGAAGGCTGCTATTCAATCCCCTCCGTCTTCTCTTTGCCAGACTTTATAAGCCTGGCTTCCTCAGGCTCTCCTTTCGAGGGCCATTTTTCTGCACATGGGGAGGAAAGGCAGCCACTGCTTCCCCCTGGAATCTGGACGCTGAAGCTGGCATTCATCTCCGGTGCCAGGCAGTGATAAGAGGAATGGTTCTTGGCCATGATGAGGTCTTGCTCTGCTGCTCTGGCAGCCACTTCAGTGCTTGCCTTCCCTCGCCCCCCGCCCCTCCTGGAGTACTCATCCATCTCCAGGAACTTCTGCACACATTAATCAAAATGTTCTGCACACGCAAGATACTCTTGAGATTGGAAGACAGTAAGAATCTCCCGCTGGCCATAAAAAAGAAAATGAATTCTCTGGAGGTTGAAAACCTACCTCCGCCTCTAAGTAAGATGCTCCATAGGCTGCAGATGCAAAGGCAGGGGGTTCTTCTGATATGGGGTATTGGACCCATCTTATTCGAGGTGCAAGTATGACTAACAGATGCTTTCCAGAACTGTGTCAAGGCTGAGTGTTGGCTGGTCACTGGTTTATCTGCCACATCTAGGAAGATGCTCAGTATGCTCCAAACAGAAAATAAAACCCGGAGCAACCTTCTCTGTTATGTGCTCAAGTCTAAATGCCTGACATAATGGATTCTGGTTTGAATTTCCCCTCGTTTAATGTGAAACAGGTTTCATCTTTTTGTTTTGAGATGCACTCTGCAGACCTCTATCCAGGAGGGTTCGTCTGCCCTGCCACCGGATTGCAGAACCGCACTGTCCTTCCCTGGCTCTGCCTCGAACTGGCAGAGGGAGTAGGAGGCACTTTGCTTTGTTTAGCTGAGCAGCCGGGGCTTTCGGCTTGTCTCTCTTGAGCTGCTACGGAGCCTGCGGCTCCAGCCCCACAGCGGCAATGCTTGCACTACTGAGCCAAACCGTCACATGAGAGTAACCCACATTCCTGTGGAAAAGTTTGTGGAAGATTGAAACGGCTCCCACACATCTGTCCTTAACTTTTCCAAAGGGGGAAAAAATCTGCTGAAGCTATGAAATATTGTCCTTAAAGCCTGTCTTGCAGCTCTCTCTCTTCTCTCCACTCTTTTGAGAGATCCAAGAGCATTTCACTATTTGTGCGTTGGTCACCAGCATATTGCAGCCCCCAGGCATTGCCGTGCTCTCTGGGGATGGGAAAGAAGTGGAGCTTTACATACCTGACCTATTCTCTTCAGTGCAGAGCCTCTAGTTTCGTGGTTTTCAACCTCATTAGACTCAAGGCACCCCTTGGAAAATGCTGGCTCTTAGTTTTCACTCTACTTTTTGACTGCAACAAAAAGTAGAGTAAAACTTGTGTTGTGGTGTTCACGTTCTTTGGAACAGGTCAGAATCTTTTTAACACCAAGGATGTGTATTTGAAATCTCTGGGTTAGTCTCGCGAATCATGTTTGCACCCTGAACAGTGCTAATGTGTGGCACCCCGGGGCTGTCTTGAAAGGATCTCAAGGCACCCCAGGGTGCTGCAGCATCCAGGTTGGGATTTATTGTTCTAGCAGGAACTTGTTTCACATAAGCAGCTAAACAGTTTTACCATTGCATCCCAGGCCAGCTTTGAGCCAGGGGGCAAAATGCTCTATATCTTGTTACAGGCCTGTGGTCTCATCAGAATTGCATAGCGACACCGTTCGTTCCCTGTGGTGCAGGCTTTTATTGCATTTTCAATTAATTTGATACTGCGTGTTATATACCCGCTTGGAATCCAACTCTGTTTGTACTTAACATCTGATGCGTTGCGTTAGGCTTTTGAGAGCTCCTGCCACAGTGAAGGTTTTGGTATCAAGTATTCTAGCTTTGATGCATTTGCCAGACATCTGTGCACTTTCTATATATTCCCCCCCCCTCCCCCCCCCCGGGCTTTCAGGGGGGAAAATAGCTACATTTATTTGAGGATGAAATATTTTGTTGGGAAGAACTATAAATTGGAAAGGCTGAACGTTGTCGAGGAAAATTCTAGACAGTGGTAATGGAGGGAGGGATGAATTTGGGTACGTGTTCTGGAGCAAACGATCCTCAGCATCCTTTCTGTTATCCTTTGGAGATCTGCAAATTGGAAATCCAGGAGTGGGTTTGCCGTAGGCTCAAGTTTCCGAAGCCAGGAGGGAGTGTTTGTGGGCAGGATACAATAAGGTGGGGAGGAAAAGCATTGACATCCTTGCTAATGTAAACTGTGTTGCACTGGGAAGTCTGGCGCACCCGCTAACGTGCACTGTCAATTGGGGCTTCTCCGTTCTGCTCCGAAATGTGAAGTGAACTTGGCAAACCGCTTTGACTTGTCCACGCCTCCATACTTTCATTTGTGCTTGTACCTTTGAGTAAAACTCCCCTCCTCTGTTCAGGAGGGAGCTGTAGGTCTGTTGTCGGCAATTTGTGCATCTGCTAAATCACACTTTGGCCTTCACCTAAGGAGCATTGCAGGTCAGTTATGATCTCTTGTTTCATCGTGTAGTGACTGTTCACAGCCCACATAAAAGGTACCTTGATATTTTAGGCTGTTCTCTGTGCTACAGTGGCAGTATTTCGATAGGATCTTTTCTTTCGAGCGTTTGGGAGGCTGCATAATCTGCAGAAAGCCTCCATTGTCGTACAGTCTTGGCATTCAGATACTGGGGTTTTGTTAGCTCTCTGAAAAAAGGCTGCAACCTGGTCTCAGATGTACGGGATGGCTGAGCCATTGCGGTGGGATCTGTTCTAGTGTGGGAATCCCCCCTCCCCCCGCTCCCCTCTTCCCCTTTTTAATCAGATCCCAGCGAAGGCCTCTAAAAATTGAAATGAATTGCATCTGACACAGTGAGCGGCGGTTGCAATGGGCTTCTGTAAGCCAGCCCTCTGCTGTAGGTCTCCCTCCGATTCGGAGCAATGATGCAGTCAGCGCGTTAATCCTGCCGGAGCTCAGATGTTCGGAGTGAGAATATCCACGCTCCTGGGGGGAGCATCTTCCTTCCTCCTTGCAGAGCTTTGTTCCCAAGGGATGCCCCGCCAGCGTGGGGAGGGCTTGACGCCATCGTGCCCGTCCTTCTAGGAAAAGGAACGTATCGCTCAGTTTGCCCCGAGCAGCATGGGAGCTACTTGGGCAGAGCCAAGGAATGTGCCCGTAACATAAACGGGGGTGCCCCAGATGCATTTCATATCTCTGAATATAGAAGAGCAATCTAATCTGTCGAGAGAGAGAGAGTCTCAAGCTGTGCATGTGTTTGGTTTGGACGCCGTTCGCCCTCCACTTGGAACTGGAGTATGTCTTGGCAGCAGGAAATCACTGTGACAGAATAATCCTGAATGCAGAGGAGTCGACCCAAAGTTCATGCGGTGCCTCTCGTTCTTAAAGGTGTAGTGTTTTGTTTTCTTTGTGCCTGCCTTTTTTCCTCCACCCTCCAAAAATGACAATACAACTTTCTTGGGCAAAACTTATTTAGAATGAGCCCCCTTTTTAAACCGCTGTCTTCTCCCTTTGCCATATGAAGCCGGTTGCTTCATCTGGGTGATTTTTTATTTATTTTTTTTTTAGGCTTGCTGAGACCAGTGGCATTGATTAAACCCAGGTGTCTTGCTCTGTAAACTTTCTTGCATGGGGCCTCAGCTCCAGTCCCCTCCCAGCAGAAACCAGGACGACCGTAGATTTTACTTCTGTCGGAACAAAACCCAAGTGCTATCTCTTGGCAAAAGCCTTCTCGCATCAGGCTGGCTTGAAGAGTGCTTTAGCAACACTCCTGAGAAGACACATGCCAGAAATGAATTCAGTTCATGTGATTTGTATGCGTTTACACCCTTAGAAAGAGGTAATGAAGGATTTTTAACTCATTTATCATCTTCCTGGTTAAAATGTTAAGGGTGTCCTCAGGAGAAACAACCAAGAACACTTGAAAGCTGGGTTGGATAATGAATGAGCACAGACTACTCTGATAGACTGAGATACAGTTGGAAAGAGGAGTCCCGCTACCTTGGGGGGAGGCCAGAAAGCTGCCGTAGCATCCATGCATCCGTCATTGGCCCGTTGGGGTTGTGGTGCAGAGCCGGCACCTCGGGGGTCTTTACAGAACTCGCAATTTCTTGCACTTGCAACTTTAGTTACTTTTTAATATGGATTTTTTAACTTTTGGGGCGCTCTGGCCTGCCACAAAGTCCCTAATAAAGAATCTCCCTTCCCTTAGTACAGCTTCACTCCTGCCTTCTTCCCCTCCACTTGGAATCGGCCCCCTGATTAACCGAGGTGTGCACGCACCCAGCGAGATAAGCAGCAAGGATGCTTGAACTGGCTACAGCCACTTTAAACGATGCACCACCAATCCAGTTTATTTGGCTTCGTTAGAAATGCATTGTTGCATACATTTTGCAGTCTCTTAGCAACAGGGGACCTCTGCTGTAAAGCTGTATTTTCCAAATATGCAAGTAATTACTGAGTTGTGTGTTTTTTGGAGTGGAGTGCCAGGCATTTTCCCCGTTTACGATGGACCTTTGTGTGCTAGACCCTGGAGTTCCCATATCTCGCTAACAGTGGCAACACAAGGACCCATCCCAGTGACAGACTTACAAGTCCAGCTGTTTTACCTGCCCCAGCAAAGCTGCTGTGGTCTGGGTGGTATTTGCTTTATGGAAGTGCTTAAAGGCCCTTGCTGTGATCAGGGTCTTGCTCTCTGCCCTCAAAGAGACTTTAAAAATCTAGAGTTGAGGCAGACACCGGGAATAATGTTCCCATTGTATAGTTGGTGAGGAGGGGAAGCAAGGCACGTACTGAGGGCCTTGCTGAGACTGCAGGGGGAGGTTGTCCAAGCACCGTGAGTTGAACTCTGAAGTCCTGGTCAAGGACCCGAACCACCAACACCACCCTCTTCCTCCTGGCGTGTCTGCTTTTCAGTGGATTTCGTAGCGAGATGCCCAATAAATCAGATGCTGTTGTTCTTCAAGCTGCTTTTAAATATACAGCTATCTCTTTAATTTCCTCTGCTCGATTTACTCCTAGGCAGGGTACAGACGTTCAAAAAGCCCGAGGCAGAATCGACCCAAGTTGTGCGGTTTTCTGTAAGTGGTGTAGTTTAGATCAGCAGCGAACAGAATACACATTCACCCTTTGGGAGGGGAGCGGGTGTGCAAATCTTGGACCGGGTTCTGCCGCTTGTAAAACAGTCCATGTGTGCCGAACTTCTGTTACAGGTATAGACCAGTTTCCTATCACTTATCAGTAAAAGTGTAATGTCTGTACCTCGCCCTTGAAACCAAGGTGAGCTTCCCTCTTCTCTGACATGGAGTAGTTGGCACTGCGCACAGGATGGGCCATACCTAATTGCCCTGAGCAGCATGGAATATACTCGGGCAGAGCCAAGGGATGTGCCCATAATATACATTGGGGCAGTAGGTTTGAGGCTGCTAACAGGTTTCACACTTGAACGTCTCCTTTTCTGGTGACACAGATGCAATAGCTACAATATAGTCTGGAGCACATTTCACAGCTGTTGGCTGGTGCAGGCCAAGATCCTGGATAGCCGAGAGGATGCCGCGTGTCAGAATGGGAAGTAGGGGGCAGCTGACCTCGGACTGTGAGCACGGGAAGCGTGGTAGCCTGAGACTGGTGAGACTCAGCACTGGGTTGGAAATTTGTACAGCAGTTGTGCGTTTTTGGGCTGAACCCTGAAGTGATTTAGACCCAGTTACATTGAGAGTTTTGGGGTTTTTTTGGCAGCATTGCGTCAGTAAGGAGAGGGCTTAAGGCTCTTCCTTCCTTTCACATGCAATAAGCATCCCACCAGAATTAATTCAGAAGCGAGTCTGCACTGAAGGCTCAACAGCATGCCTCCAGACCATTTTTGCTAATACATGAAAGCTCTCCTTGCTCTGCTGTTTTTAAAGACCACAGGCTGCAGAGTTGTAGGTTGCTGTGTGGAGTAGAAGGTCTGTAAATCTCTTTTGCTGGAGGAATGCATTACTCCTGCCCCTGTGTCATGGATGATTTAGTCCTAATGGAAAGGAATAAAACCCCATGATAATATATTTGTCTTGTCTCAACTCCGTGAAAGGCATGAAGATTGACAGCGTTCCTATGCCTCATTTCGTTAATTTGTCTCACTAACCTCTGTTTAGCACCAGAGGATCAGGCGAACAGATCCCTGCCAGCAAGCCTTCTATGATTGCTCACTACTGCTGCTGCCTTCCTGTTTGATCACGCTTGGAGATGTGAGACTGGAAGCGGCAAGAAAATTAAAATGTTAAATATTGGCCTATTGCTCATTTAGCTCTGACTGCTTTCAGGCTGATCGCTACAATCAGCGTGTCTCAAAGGCCCCTGCTATTTCTAAATGGAGAGGACCAGGTGCAAAGAAAAATGACTGCGTTGCTTCTCCGTTTCCTACACTTATTGGATTCTGGATGGGGCCCTGCTTCGTAAAGGGAAGATGCACGAGGTTGCCTATGAGATGGTGGTAGCATATTTCTGGACGAAACGTGGCTATCGGCACTTCCGTTTCTGCAGTCTAGGATTTTACTTTAAACGAGTCTCGGTGTATACTTGCAAGCAAATGTAACTCGGTGCAGGGCTGCCTTCCTTGTTTCCTGGGAGAGTGATCTGCCTTGCTTTTATAATCCCCACAGGTCAGTGGACTAGTTGTGCTCACTCTTGGCAGATGCAGTTAGTGATTTGCAGGGGGTGCTTGAGTACTGTTTCTTCCCCCAGCACCTCCCTGCTTGGTAAAAGAAAGAGCCACACTAATGCTTTTGCACCAGCCCTTTCTCTCTCTTGGTTCCTTTTTTTGCAAGACCACTTTGAGTGGCGTGTTTCCTGTCTGTGGCAAATAGAGGGAAATCCTCTCTGCAGTCAGCCTGGGCTTAGGGCTACTCCTTGGAAAACTTTTGAATCCTTTGCCTCCAAGCAAGATGCGGGCATACAAACGCACAGGGGAAAACTACACTTTGCTCTGTAATGACTTCCCTGCAGGATCTGTACACCCCATGAAAAGGGCAGTGGCTTTTTTGGAGGTGAAGATATTTCATGCATCTTACTAGGCCTGCTTCAGGATCTTCCATCTACGTCTTCTCTGCTGGAGTTGGCACGTTCACCTTTGCAGCTTGGGGGAGAAGGGTCTTATATCATAATGCCCTAGAAACTTGTGCCTAGCATGCATATACTGAATGTTCCTCTGCAGAGATGCTTTCACTGTTTTCTCTGTATCCAGTGACAGCATCTGTCAGGCTTATGAAAGTTTAGGCTATGTATCTCCAAGTTTAGGTAGTCTGTAAGGTGCACATTTCCTCCTTTTATCCTGTCATAAAGACTCTTGGACTTGGAGGGCTCTGGAATAAAAGGGCCCAAGTGAGACAAGTGAAGTGTTTCCCAGCTCCTCCTTTTTTTAAACATCCCTTTCTTACCAATTTTCCTTGTTGTCCATGTCTTCATAGCTTTTCAAGGTAACACTTGTGTACCTGCAGATGGGATTTCTGCCATTTTGTGATGCCGGACAATCCACAAATTGACGTCATTGGATGAAATGCCTGGCACAGCCAAGCGCGGGGATGTTTGAATGCACGCTTTGTGCCCATTTCCAACAGCAAGGTTAGGGCTGCTTTAGAGAGAGGCTGGGAAAAGGCTTCAGAAAATATGGAATCGAGTCTGAGCTGTTCTGGGAGGGGCTGTCTTATTGCTCCCCGACCGTGTCTTTTGCTCAGCACAGTGCAGCACGTTAGCTGGCAGGCTGCTAACGTGCTGGCTGCTTTCTAGCCTGCTAGTCATCACTCTGGTACTCATTTCCGAAGCTGTCATTTCCTGCTCTTGTGCAGGCAGCTCTTTGAGGCATGGCTCGCCAGGACCTCTGGCTAAACGTGATTTGAATGGAGCTGAAAAGAAAAGCAGCATTGGAGAAAGACATGGGAAGCCTCACTTAAGCTTGCTGCAGTGTCTGAGATGACAGAGCCAGCTGGTAGGTTATCTTTAGCAAGGCTTGGGTAGGACCTGTATTTGGATGGGAGACCTCCAAGGGCCAGCCAGGTCCTTCAGGATGTGGAAGCAGGGAGTTGGTGGGTGGCTTTTTGCCCAAGACTCCACAGAAGCAGTACTTCAGAGTTTGGTATGGGGCACTGGAAAGCTGCTAGTGCCAGCTTTATAAATGGAAAGGAAAAACCAAGGCTTGGGCTGCTTGTGGCTATTAAGGATGAAAGAACTTCTTTGCAAGAGGAGTAGTGTTGGCCCAGTGACTCAGCCATGCTCCTAGTTCAGTGAATTTTCTCTCTACCTAATTAAAGTCCCTGGTTTCCACTAAATGCATCCGATTTCTGGCTTCAATTTCTTGCCCAGCATTGCTATATTCTGTTCTAAAACTACCCCAGAAATGGCTGCATTTTGGGGGATGTATATAGGATCCCTGCATGTCCCTAACCACCTTCCTGGAGGCTGGTGCTTCAACAGCAGGTCTCATTCAAAGTGCTTTCCATAGTCTGCTGCTGCTTCCATGAGTTCATGTTGGAGAATTTTACTTGCCCTGAACCAGTCCAGAGTTCAGCATCTGCAAACTTCACAATAAGACGGGCTAAAATGGAAGTGATGTGTCAAGCTACAGCGGAAGCAGTACCAGCTTTTTTTTTTTTTAATACTGTGAATGAGGACTGTTTTCTTATCAGCTGGCTCCAGGGTCCTTATTTTCTCTTCTTTTTTTTTCCCCCTAAACTATTAGGAAGTAATTTGTAATTCTTGGATGCAACTACTGCAGGCCTTGTTGAAAGTTTATTAATGCTTTCCTAGGGAAAGCTAGAACGTGGAAGGCATGTTTGCTTTAAGATTAGTCCTGTGAATGTAAATGGCAGTGACTTGTGCATTGGATTGGTGCCCTCTCCTAGCTGACTGCAGCCTTGTGAAGGCCTAAAGACCCATCTGCAATGGATGACTCAATGGCGATTCTCCGCTGGCTCCTGTGAAAGAGGCCTTCCTTAGATGCTCCCGATCCGGTGCTAGGAAATGGTATCGTCTTTGCAGAATCTCTATCCACAGCAGTAACTGTCACCTTTTTTGGCAGCACGAGTTCAAGTCATTCTTCACACTTCATTCCTTGAACTCTTTTCATGTACCTAGCTGAGGTCCCTCCAGGACAAATGTGAATCCAGAAAAATGCAATGGAGCATGGAAGTGGAGAGCATTGTCCGTCTCTGCCATGCAGACCAGTGCAGGTGTTGGCAATCGCCAAACATGGCCATCTCAGTCTTATCACTGCCCATATGGTGTGGACAAAACTAAGCTCATTTCTTGGAATCTAGATAGAGGCAGGGCTGGCAACAGATTGTGGGGTGAAGAGGCAAGCAAGTAAGCTGAGCAAATTTGGCCCAGAAATCATAAAGGCGAGTAATCCCTGAATGCAGTGTCCTTTTTAGTCTCTAAAGCACATTCTAGTCTCAGGGCTTGGGAAGTTGTTCTTTTCAGTACGTAACTTGAAAATAAATTGAGTTGTTTGAGAGGGAAGGACTTGATTTGAGCTAAAGAATTAAGCAGTATATCTGTTTGGTGAAAATACAGAGTAGGTTCATCTGCATGAGACGCTAACTGTGCAGTAGCCTAATAACATTGGGCATCTTTACGCGTGCAAGTGCCGCAGCCTTGGGCACTTCGAAAAGCATCTGGCGCAGCAACGGTCACAGTTTTTTGGGGTCATAAGTGACAAAATGTGTGTCAGCACTGAGAAAATGGCGGCAGCACGCTTTTGAACCTTGGAGGTGCTTTAGTTCAAAAGCGCGCCGCCGCCATTTTCTGCATGCTGATGCACATTTCACCACTTATACAACTGCACGCGGTGTAGCACAGCTCGCCTCGGCTCACTTGCAGAGCAGACTTGAATCTGCTCTGAGGAGATGGATCTCCGGCACGTTGCAGGGGAAAAAGTAAGTGTATAAATGCCCGCTGTACAGGGCAAAAGCCATGCTAACATGCTATTGCTCACTAGTAATAGGGTACTGTACAGTTGGTGTCACCTAAGAAGCCATGCACCAGTGCTACTGTGCAGTAGTGCTAGTTAATGCACATTGATTCAGTCCTTGGTTAAACAAGTACTAACCTTTAATGTGCAATAATTACAGCTCATTAATGAACATATAGATGCACCCAGTGTGACCCAGAATCAGTATCATCTTTTTCCACTAATGAGGCCTTGCACCCTGGAGGTGGTATAGTCATCCACCCTGGTGATCTTCAAAAAGCACCTTGATGCCCATCTTGCTGGAGTCATCTGACCCTAGTGGTCTTTCCTGCCCAAGTGCAGCGGGGCTGGACCCGATTGGTCTGTAAAGTCGCTTCTGGCCCCAAACAACTATGAAACTATTCACGGGCCTACAGGATGCAGACGGGCTACTTGCACAGTGTAGCATGCCCACTTCAAGATGGCTAGCTTTGTGCCTTATCTTGATGGATGGGATATTTCCTTTATGACTAAAACCTGCTCCCTTTCCTCATTTCTTTTGTTGCTGTAGCAAGCAAAAAGCTGTGGGTTGCTCACCAATGACCACTCGGGCTAGAGAGCTCATGGTGCACAAACAGGTTTGGCTTGTCTTAATTTCAGGAATATCAAATGCACAGAGAACAAAAACTTTTTTTTTTCAGGTGTCAGGATACCTGGAACACTGGAAATCTGGGAGCAGCTCCTTGTTGGACCCCCCCAATGCCCATTGACTTTTTTTCTTCACGGCACTGTGGGTCTCCTTTTTTTTCCAGCCTTTTCTGTGTTGGTTAGCGAGCCAGCCACCTGTTTTTGGCAGCCAGCCCTGGGCAAACGAGCTGGTGGTGCTTTGCTGTGCTATATTCTGGGGAGCCCAGAGTACAGGATAGTTTTTCAGGGGAAATGAATGATCTTTGATCAGAGCTTTGATTTTTGACCACAGATCTGAGCATGCTCAGCTCATGAGCAAGTGTCTGCAATAACGAGTGGAATAGTGAACAGTGGTGGGTGCACTCTTCTGGTGCAAAATTGCTGTGTCCACCATGCAGACTTGCACCTGAGACTTGTCACACGTAGAAATTTTGACTTCCAGTTTGGTCAATCCATGAAATCCCTTTGGTCTGCAGATTGCAGTTGATCAAATCTTTCCAGTTGGCAAGTAAATAGAGGCCTTTAGAAGACTTTTCTTTCTTTAACTTTTTTCATATTTCTTTGTCCAGGAACAAATCTGTTCTTTGTCTGAATCAATAAATTGAATGCAGGGCAAGCAGTGCCTCTCTGGGTTCACATAATGGCAATGGATCCATCATTGCATTTATGACTCTTTGATTTGACCCAAACATAACAGCGCGGTATTTCTAAGGTCAGTTTTATCCGTTCACAAATGTCCATTGTCCCTTCGTGATGTAACTCCCAAACTATTGAAGTCCAGACTTCTGTCTATCCAGTTTCTTCTGTTCCCACAAGCTTCTACATCTCTCCCAGGATTGCCAAGAAATGTACTTTCAGCCCCTCCAGAGCACCAGGAGGAGAAAATATACTTGGGTGCAGGCGGTGAATCCTCCCAAGCACCAGCACCAAACAAACTGGATGTTCAACTAGTGCTGGTGGAGGGGGCGGTTTCAGGGTCCTGCAGACCTGATATCCAAGAGAGTCACCTGGGCAGGGGAAGTATTTCTGCAAGGCTGGGATTGCTGCAGAGGACACTCGCATTGCAGTGGTGACTAGGACATCCTTTTGCAGGGGGATCATGTATGTGCTTCATACCACTCATGCCAGCTCGGCTCTGTCAACATTGGAGGAATTACGATAGTGAAGGTAGAAGGCAGTGAAGGAACTGCCGAGCACATCGGCAGAGGATACGATGCTTGCAATGGAGATGGGGTAAAAGGATGGATCAAATCCACAGTCAAGCATAGGGGTAGTTTTCAAATGTATTTAGCAAACTGGTGCTTTTGGAGATTTCAGTCTTCTTCCTCCATTATCTGGCATGCCCCGGGTTCAGAGGTCTCCGCTTTCCCTTGCTGCTCTTCATGAACTCGGTCATACCTCCAACAGCATGAGGAGTGCAGCTCCCTGTGCTGCTGGGGGGTGTCTGTCATGTTATTAGCAGTTGCTGAAGAAGCACAAACATGTTCTCAGCCCTTCCTTCCTTCTTTTTCACTCTTAACATCCTATAAAGCAACATGAAGCTTTGGGCAACCAGAACAAGCAAGCCTGGTAAAAACCCCTCTGCCCCAGGACCCATGTGGGGGAACCCCTTTGCGAAAGGCAGGTTCCAGGACTGCAGTAAATCAAACTGCTTTAGGCTTCACTCTTAACAGTGGCTCTGCTTTAGGATGCTCCCTAAAGAGGGAAAGAAAGCACCATTTCAGAGAGCACTCCATGTGTGTTTCCTGCCAAGGCTTGTCCATAAGCACTGAGGACTTTCAAGCGGGCAGTCCTGCTGCATTTTCATAGCTATTCCTGTGGATGCCCCTTGCCAAACGGGGTAGCAAAAAGCAGGATTATGCTCCTACTTGTATCTTTGTATGTGTGCGCATGCGATTTCTTCACTCTTATCTTGTGCACATAGCTGTCCCTTGCTAATATCCTTAAAGCTACTGTTTCCACCCTTGTAGTAAGCAATGGATGAGTCAAATGCTCAGTCAAGAAGGCAGCAGCATTGCCAGTCAGCAGGTGCAGAGCACTATCCTCTACCTGGAACGTGTCTATAACAAGACCACCCACTAAGCACCGGTCTGCGGCGCTGTGCTCTGGAGACCTTCAGTCCTCTCTTAAAATGGAAATATTAACTGTGTCCTAAAACAATATCCTGGATGCTACAACGAGCTGCTCTGTAGAACAGTTTATGGCACTCATCCCTATTTTGCTGCCTTAATTTCAACATGTTTTTCAGTGACGCAGCAAATGGGGGGTTTATTCCCAATGTGGCTCGGTTTTCCTATGGCATAGTGGCATAGGAAGGAAGCGACGAGCAGCACCCCATGAACCGCTGTGCTAGGGGAATTGGTGAGGCATGTGAAATGCGGTAAGAATCGGTACAGCCTTCGAACCATCGTGGAACTCGGTAGCCCTACAGGCCACTGCGCAGGGGCAAAAACTTCAATCCCAGATCTGATCAGGATTTACTGTGTTCCCCCGAGCAAATCTTTGCTCTTATTTCCTCAGCTTCCCCTTCTGTGAAATGGGGACAGTGGAGATGAGGCCATTGCACACCTGCAACTAGTGTTTCTGAAGCCCTGTGAGCTTCAAGAATGGATGCAATTGGGAAGTACTAACTTCTTGGCAGTAGCTCTTGGTGGGGTGGGGCATGGGCAGCAGAGTTGAGCGTGACAGCTGAATTATGAGTTTTGGGTTGGATGATAATATGTAAATGGTAGCGGACACTTGTTTGTACATAAATGCTCTACCAAGGCCATTGCTGAATTTTTTTCATCTCCTCTAGTGTGTCTTGTTAGACTTTTTTCCTCTGGGGGAAAATGCTTGGAGCCTGAATCTTCACTGTAATCAGGTTTTGCAGTGCATGCAGGCTGGGAAATGTGTGTTTTGGAAATGAAAGCCACCTTTTAGTATTTCACTGACTTGAATAATTCAGTTCCTGGGCTAGACAGCAGCCTGTGCCGCCTCCACATCGTGACTCAGCCCTAGCCGCTCCCCTCAACCTACGGTAGCCGGCTCCTCCTTTTTAAAAGCCCTCTTGTACCCATCTTTATCTTGAAAAGGAGAAACATGACTGCATATGAATTGGAGAGAGCACTTTCTAGCAAGAAAGTGTCACTTTACGGACTTGTTTCATGCAGGTTTTTAGTGCTGGAAAAGTCTTGGGCCTAAAGTTGTCTTATCAAAACAGGAGGTGTATCGGCCTGCTGGCAAACAGGTGAGCAGTTGGCTTTTAATGTAGGTGACCTTCTTGACATCATCTGATGCTCGTGAACTCCAGCACCTTCAGTTACTACTCCATATTTGTCCTGAGGGTCTGTACTAGATCCATACCTGCCAAATCGTTCCCTTCCTCTGCTAAGAAGATGTTTGCAGGTCTATCATACGTGCGTATTTACGTTCATATCAAACCTTGCATGAAGGGAGACAGCTGTAGAAAAAAGGCTAAATATCTGAGGTCAATCAGTGCCTCCTTACCCTGGAAACGCTCTGAAGATAATGAGACCAACTTGGCCTTGAGAGAGCATATGGCGTCTTTGAAGGGAAATGATTGCCTGTTGGCAAGAAAAGGCCTGCACACCAGGTTTTGAAGAGACCCAATTGTATCTCACGATACGTTATGGAAAGAACTCAACGGTTGAGTTCCCATTCACGCTGAAAGCATCTAAGTCGGCAGGAGCTGCAGTAGAGTGAGGACGGTTCCCAAGAGCAAGTAATTCAAGTTCGCCGACGACACCAAACTTTGAGGTAAAGCGTCCACACCTGAGGACAGGAGGGTGATCCAGGCCGACTTTGACAGGCTCAGCAAATGGGCAGATGAGAACCTGATGGTGTTTAACACCGAAAAATGCAAGGTGCTCCACCTTGGGAGGACAAACCTGCAGCATCCTTATAGGCTCGGCAGTGCTACGCTGGCTAGCACTACAGACGAAGGGGACTTGGGGGTCATGACTGACCACAAGATGAACATAAGCCTGCAGTGCGATGCTGCGGCTAGTATAGCAACCAAAACGCTGGCTTGCATCCATAGATGCTTCTCAAGCAAAACCCGGGACGTCATTCTCCCCTTGTACTTGGCCTTGGTGAGGCCGCAGCTGGAGTACTGTGTCCAGTTTTGGGCCCCACAGTTCAAAAAGGATGTGGAGAAGCTGGAGAGAGTCCAGAGAACAGCCACGCGCATGATCAGAAGTCAGGAAAACAGCCCTTATGACAACAGGCTGAGAGCCATGGGGCTCTTCAGCCTGGAAATGCGCAGGCTCAGGGGTGATCTGGTGGCCACCTATAAGTTTATTACGGGTGACCACCAGGATCTGGGGGAATGTTTGTTCACCAGAGCGCCCCAAGGGATGACGAGGTTAAACGGTCACAAACTCCTGCGAGACCGTTTCAGGCTGGACATAAGGAAGAATTTCTTTATTGTCCAAGCCCCCAAGGTCTGGAACAGCCTGCCATCGGAGGTGGTTCAAGCACCTACATTGAACACCTTCAAGAGGCGTTTGGATGTTAATCTTGCTGGGATCCTATGACCCCAGCTTACTGCCTACCCCTTGGGCAGGGGGCTGGACTCGAAGTGAAGGGGATTATTGGAGTGTGTGCGTGCACAATATAAACTATAATTTGACATATATATTTTCAGTTGGCCATGAAAATGTTTGGGTTTTGAGGGGGTGGGAATTTCCCCTTTTAAAGAGAAGTTGCACAGATTATTTTTATCCTTTCTTTGGCTCTCTTCTTTCTTAATTCAGTGTGTGTGGGTGGTTGTACGTGCATGTGGAACTCCCCAACCAGAAGGAGCCAATGTGGTCATGGGAGAGAAGTGAGAGCATGCGTCTTTCCATCTTCCTCATATGGGGGAGATATTTTGGGGATGAAGGAGGAACACGGTGAACAGATATGTTGCCATCCTAATTTCTGTGGATTGGTAGAGGTGAATGAGCAAACAGGGGCCTTTTACCTCCTGGCAACACGGGTGAAAATCTAGCCCACATGCCTCCGTGTTATTCATCTGGGAGTAGGTGGTGTAATTGCAACAAGTGCCGTCTTGGTCCTAATAGATCTGTCCATATCACAAAACCCACTGCAGTTATCGAGCATGGCCCCCTTTTGCAGGCGTTCTGACCAGAGACGCCAAACCATGGATTGGTTATGGTGACCAAATTGACCAGTCTGCCCCTAGGTGTGAGCCGGTCCAAATCGTAGTGTTTAAGCAATGACGGACCCAGAGCTGTTTGGCTTATGGGTATAGAGAGGCTTCCGGCCGCTACCTTTCTGGAGTATCAAGCTGGCTTTGAATATTTTTGCTCATCAAAAATCTTTTGCCCCTTCAGCCGCACCAACTCTGCAGTTCAATTCTGATCACTCCTGAGAGCAGGTCGAGTCTGTAAGGGTTAACCTGAGTAGCAATGCACTGTGGTGTAATTTTTACAGATGGTGTGAGTGCAAGAGCTAACCTCATACTGTCTTGGCAGCCTGTGGAGATAACTTTACTTAATTCCCTACAGATGTTGCTATAGAATGGCTTTAATAACGAACTGTGAAGTTGGGCTAAAACAGAGTAAATACATAGTTTTTAGGCTGCTTTAAAAAAAACTGAGTCTCCTAACAATGTTTGCAGTGATTTTTATACTTTCGGGGGCAGATGTCATATTGCACCACCATTGCCCCAGCTTTGCTCAGCTGAGGGCTACTTTGGCCCCTTGCCCAGTGTTCACAAAACCCATATAACTTGCATAAAGTGGGTTAAATAGCAGCCGTCTTAATTTCTCTTTCTCATAAGGCAACACGGCCCATGAGAGCACAGCCCCAGCCCCACGTGGCCCATTACGATTGAGGCAAAATGTTGCCTTTTGGAACCCGTGGCTTCCCGCTCGTAGACTGCACGGGGAAACGTGATTGCACTTCATCTACCTTCTGGCTCAGGGGCTGCAACTTCTTCCCAGCATGGGTCATAGCTGAGATGTACCATTGCAGTTTCATAGGCCGTAGGGCTGGAAGGGACCTCACGAGATCATCAGGTCCAGCCCCCCGCCCAAAGGGCAGGCAGTCGGCTGGGATCGGAGCACCCCAGCAAGATGAGCATCCAAGTGTGCAGGTTGTTGACTTGAAAGCAAGCAATAGAAGTGCAAGTTCTTCAAGAGATCACACACCATGCACCTAGGCTGCCATTTTGCTGCTTTCCAGCCAGGAGGAGGCAGCTGCCCATATTTTTATAGTTGTGTAGAGCTAAGCTGTGTGGTTGAAAGTAGGGGTTTATAGTTGGCAATCTTGTTCTTCCTGAGGAGCTACCTCCAGAAGGACAGCATGGCTCCCATTAGCCACCGCTAGCCCCTGCACGTATTCTGCAGGTCTTGCTGTAGGGGCGACAGCCCTCCTCACACCCCTGTGCACACCTGGAAAGGCAACCGGCTATGTTTTATGAGCAAACCATGTTTTCATGGGAGTTATGGGGCTAGGATGCCACCTGTGCATCTGTTACTGTTGTCCACCATGTGCTGAAAAGCTACTTTGAAAAGCACGAATGAAATGAGTTTTTACCACCCGCGTATAGATTTGACAGTCTTCAAAGCAGAGAAGTATTTGCAGCGAGGATGATGCAGGGGCTATGTATGAAGTATACGGCTCTGAAACTACTAAACCCTTGTTCTTTGAATGGGGTTGGGTTGCTTTGGTTTCCTTTCTTTTAAGTCTCAAATGGATGTTGACCTGTAAGACGAGCTCAATTTTCTTCCTGCTTTTTCCCAGGGGCCTTGCAGTGGCTTGTGGGTGATATTTAGCAGCACAGATGCCTATTTGGAAGCTTTTTAGTAGAAAGCTGCTCTCGGGGGCACTAACTGCAGCGCTGGTCCAGTTCGGAGGAATTTACAAGCTCGGGGCTGAGGCAGTGGAAGTTGTGAACTTGCTCAACTGAACGGAGGGGCGGGAGAGCAGCCTGAGCTTTGAGAAGTGTAATGCAAGGCGCACCGGCTCAATCTGTGCTGCGGCAGAGAGATCCAGCACTCGAAAGCAAAGACTTCTGCCATAATTAACTCTGCCAAATTGCGTACGTGAAGTGGAGCCCAGCCCTCTGCGCAACTGCTTTAATTTGCGGCTGAGAAGGGTTATGTAAACTCTTCCCGTGGAGCATCAGCTGAAGGTTGACTTCACTCCGATTTTCGTGCTTTTAACTCTAAATGTCTGAGAAGCTCCATTTGCTGCCCATGTCGACACGCTCCTGCTAAAACGCAAGGGCCGCCGTGGAGAAGTGTTTGAGGAACTGTTTGGCAGCTTCTGTTCTTTGCTTGCCATGGGCGTCATGTCAGGAGAATCTACCTCCTGCCGAGGAGGAATAACTAAATTTAAACTCTCCACCCAGAAACATTGTAAAGCAGTTTTCAAATCATTTTGGGGCCAGAAAATGGAAATCCAGGCCTGTGAGGTTTGAGAGCAAATAGTGCTACACAGCAGCTGTGGGATGCCTGGCTGGTGAGCGCCATTACCTGTAGTATAATGGAGATCCAGATCTTTGGACGAGAAAGATGCCAGTTTCTTCATGCATCTATTTCCATCCCTTGGGTAAAATCTCCCATGATAAACTGGAGCTGGATTTGGCAAGGGTAACATTTTAGCCCACGTGTTCTCCTCTGCATCGCTTGGTGCCGCCTCCTTCTCATCCAGCCCGTCGCAGTTATCAGCCATTCCCAGCATTGGGAAGGCAAGGAGTCCTAGTTAAACTGTAAGCTCAGCAGGGTGGGAGCCGTCATGATTTATGTTCAGGGCGCAGCACAATGGAGCCCAGATATCTGTAGGGGCTTTTTATGGCCCCTGTAAGGCAAATGCTTTGCAAAAACAGAAATTTTAAGAATTGTTTTGAGATATTCCAGCGGAAGATGGGCCAAGGGGTAATAGTCTTACCTCCTAAGGAGGCTCTAACTAGAGTGTGTAGTTTTAGTAGATAGGGTGGTTTGGATAGGGATGATCCTGCCTTTGGCAGGCGGTTGGACTGGATGATCTCCAAACGTAGGAAGGGACCTTGCTTTTCAATGATGCTGGAGCAGTGACTCTCAACCAGGGTACCATGGCACCCTGGGGTGCCTTGCAGTCCATTTAAGGGTGCCACATAACGTTAGCACTGTTTGGAGTCCAAGCATGACTCGCAAGATGAAAGCAGTTTTCACATAGGGGTCCATAGTGTTAAAAATCATTCTTACCTGTTGTGGTCTTTTAGAGGTCTTTGGAACAGAATTTCCCTAGTATTTCTCTGGAGTCAAAAAAAGGAGGGAAAAAAAAAAAGTTGAAACTAAGAGCTAGCCGTTTCCAAGGGGTTCCTTGAGTATGAAAAGGTTGAGAGTGGCTGGTCTAGAGTACCATGCAGATCATAATTCATTTTCATAGCATCGGAATCTGCTGTGGGATTTGTATCTATTGAGACGCAGCACATTTTTGTTAGGGAGACGGCAGTGTCTCATGACTGCAGGAGGGCTTTAATAGTATGGTATCTGTTCCTAACCATTATGTAGCATTTAATTACTTTTGTGTTTTACTGCAGGTCTCGGCTCCTGTTGGGACTTGGATGCAGACTGGTCAAAAGAGCTTATAGCCTAGTCGAGTATGCAATAAAGAAACATAACAAAACAAGGAGGAGTTGGGCATGGAAGATAGCAATAGTGGTGCTAGGGATATGCCCAGTGCAAATGTGGGATGTCAAGGACGTGTACATTTAATTATGAGATAGATAGAGAGCTCTCCTCCAATGATTCTCTACACAGTTGCTAGTCATCGGCACTTCTGCGTAGGTGCTATGGTAAAATCAGGCGTTAAGGAGAAGCTGGAGATGACTTGGAGTCGGTGTGTGTGGACTGAACCCAGCCCTGAATATATGGGTGACCTGTGTTTAATTCATTTGACCTGCCAATGTGCCTCCATTGTCCCCATCTCCATAACATACAGCGCTGTACAATACCTCCCAGGATGCAGTATTCATTTGGTGCTGGCTAAGCGCTCTTGGATCCTAGGCAGCAGTAGAAGCTCCTGAAATGTTAAATTTAGTTTCTGAAGTAGGGTTTTTTTTTTTTCTTCAACTAAGCACTGAGGTTTGGGTCATTGCAACCTCCTGATTTTTATTCCACATTCCTCTTTGGGCAACAATTTCTTGTTTCTCTTTTTTTTAAAATGCCTCATGCTGGCATTCAGTGCAACTCAGATGTGTTGTAATAGAGAATCTGTTTGTGATAGGTTTCTGTGGCTAAGGTGGACGGGACCAAGCTTTGGAGCTACATCCTTTTCTGACCCTGCTCTTAGATTTCCCCATGTGGTCTTTGCATTGGGGAATTCTGCCTTCCTTCATACCCTACAGAGGTCCTCTGACAGCAGATGCTGCTGAAGCAGTTCATATTGTTCTTGGTGCCCGATTACTACTTGCAGAAACATAATGGATAGCCAGCTTCCCAGTAGGATCCGATGCTAGTTGGAGGTTGATGGGTTTATTCTTTCCACTGACTGTGTTTTTTGTTTTTTGTTTTTTTTTGTCTTGCTTCCTCATTTCAGGTTGGTGGTTTGTGAGCACAGCAGAAGAGCAGGGCTGGGTCCCTGCCACGTACCTAGAATCCCAAAATGGAACGAGAGATGACTCTGAAATAAACACATCCAAAGCTGGGGAAGGTATGACTTTTTTGATACCATGAGGAGATCTTAAATTGGGAGGCTTGTTTTAGAAAACAGACCTCTTGACCAACGCAGTGCCCCTGAAGAGTGATTGCCATGACTGTGTATGCGGTGCAGTTATTCATCTCATGCACCAGGTATTTCTGCTTTCTGGAAACAGCCAGATATGCTGCCATTGAACTCAGAGTTGGGTCTGAAGCCGGTCTCCCTTCTGCTTTGGCCGAATAAGGCTGTGAGCGTAAACGGTTGAAAAGCAAAAATGAACTTCCTTTGTTAATGGTAGCCAAGGATGTCAACTGAAGTACGCTGAAGGCCTTCATGGTCTGAGCAGCATGTGATGCTGCATATTTTGGATAGCCACATTATTCCCTGATGAAAGAGAGGTCGTCCTGTGGAGCAGCTCCCATAATGAATAGACGAACCCTTGCCTTTTGTTTCGAAGAGAGAGGTCTCTTGACCCTGCTGATTGATAATTCGAATGTACAAGATGCTTAAGTGAGGAGGGGGACACGATCAAATTCTACTCCTTGCCTTTTTAACAGTTCTCCCCTCGACAAGAAATTTAACACTTCCACATTTTATTTAAAAAAACAAACACAACTATCACTTGAAACTGGTTACGCAGTTGTTCACTTCAGCTTGGGATTCTGGGCAGAGGGTACATCTATATTTAAACCGTCTCGCCCTGCTGAAGCCGGGGTGTTGCTTCTCATGGTAAGAAATGAGCTTTTTGTGCGTGTTTTAGCTGCAGTATTTTTGGCAAGGGTGGTGCGAATCAGGTCCCAAAACGGGGTAGTACAATTTCATGTCTGTTCTCCTCTTCCATTATGAAACCTAACCACATTTTAATGGAGTGTTCACGCGGTAACTGTGTACAAAGGACGCTGCTTTTTATTAGAAGTGACTCTGTTGCAAGGAATGCATCGCTGTAGGCGCTGGGTGCTCCTTCCATGGAGGTTCGGAGACAGACGTACGTGGACGCATGGCTGTCCTCCATCCTCTGCCTTCATCCCCTTATTTGAACATAGTATTGGAGCGAATGCAGCCTGTCCATTTAGAAACGCACGCACGTGCAGTCTCGTATGGTGGCTCTACCACATCTGTGGTGTATCCCAGTCTCTCCTGCTTCTGTACTGACACTTTTTCCTGGTTTAAGCTAGGCCTCTCAAAGGTCACTTAGTACCTGTAGACTAAGGCTGTGATCCTGAAATGGAAAGGTATTGGATAAGAAGCTAGTGAACCTCACTGATGTGATTATTTTATTTATCACCATCAGCAGATGAAACTTCTCAGTAAACAGAGCTACATTGTTCTCTGAACAAAAACTCATGCTCTTCAGAAATGAAGTTCAGACACCCTGCATCTTTTTTGTTCTGTAATCCCTGCCCCACGTTCTTTCCTCCAAATCCATGCTGGATGTTAAGGCCTTAATGGCTTAAACCTTTCATGCCCTTGACTAATTTCTAGGTATCCTCCTTCATCCTTATTACCCCTTGTAACTTAGGTCGCACCAAGTTGCTGCCATATGGCATATCCAACCCTGGGGCACAGCTCCCTCTCTGAACACTTCTTTTATTTCTCCTTGCTGTCAGTTCATTGTATTGCTCTCATTAATTATGCCTAGCCCTACTGTCTGCCTTATTCCAGAACTGGATCTGTTGAAATTTAAGACCGTTCCCTTTCATTTTGGTCTCTGTTCAGTGCCCGTGACAAATATAATTACATTATCTGTGGGGCTGCTTTTGAAGTGCTGCAGATCACACACTCACTCTCCATTTTCAATAGCTTCCTTTTATGTCATTAACTGCAGAATCAGAGACTTTTGTTCTTTTTTCCCCGCTTCTATTTCATATGTACTGGGGCTATTCTTCCCATTGTGTCATAGCCAAATGGCTCTATTAATTATTAGCATAAAAGAACATAGTAGAGGTATACAAATAATGAAGTACAGGGAAGGGGAACGGGAGCTTCAGCATGCACTTGTCTTATGATGGATAAATATGAAGACATCCAGTGAACCGAAGAGATAACTAAGTTAAAATTGATAAAATACCTCAACAATTCATCACTGACCTGCAGATATTGTGCGTGTTGCAAGATACCCTTGAGGTCAAGAGCCTGGGATGTTTTAAAAATCTGTGCAAAGGAAACTAAGCGCTCGGTTCCCAAAAATATTGGGAGGGCCTAAGCCAACCACCAACTAACAAGTTAGTGCGTAGATGGTTAATGCCATAATTGACCACTATGGGACTTCTGGTATCTGCCCTTTGAATCCTTTCAATATTGGCTACAGATGGAGACAAGAAAATGAACTTAACAGGTTATTTTAAGAACAAGAAGACACTGAATGAAAATTTGCCGGTAACGCAAATGCTTTGAGATGACATCTAATCTGTTTAGACTGCCTTAATTCACTTTTTCTCAAATCCTTGGACCAGCCTTGAGAGTTAAGTGCTGTTCTTCTCATATTAAAGATGAGGAAACTGAAGAGGTTTTGGGACACGTTGGAGCCTACACAGGCTTGCTGTCAGAGTCAGGATCAAAGCAGCCTGTTGGGATTTTTTTTTCAAAATTCTTGGTTCATTGCTCAGACCACGAGACAGCGCCTCTCTCCTGGCATTAATGACGAATATTCCAAAATAAATCAAAGAACCTGCGTTTTCAGCCGCACAGTATCATGGAAGTAAATAACATGAGAAGATTTTTATTTTTTTTTTAAAGGTTTAGCCAGTTGGAGAGGAGTAACATTTTACTATGAAGGAGTGGCAAAATGCAGATCTTGAACCAGACGTCAGAGTTCAATGCCGTTCAGAAGCCGTCTTGTGGTTTGGACCCACTCTGAACTCTTATACTCCACAACATACACGTATTATCACTGGGCATTGGAAACAAATGTCCCCTGATGTAGAGGGTTTTCATACCTTTTTTCCACATCGCAGCTGTTGTGGAGCACTGCTGGAGATGCACATGCTGTAGTAGATGGAGTGTAGAGTATGGTCTGTCTGTCTGTTCAACCAGTATCTGAATCGCTCTTAAATCTGTAATCTTTCCCCCCACCCTCCAAATTGTATCCTAGCATGCTTTTCTCTGTTTAGGTGCTCTCAGCCCTATCCTCAGCATAGTTTGCATTAGTATTTAATTCTGACAGTAGTCCACAAGTCTGCAGAATCTGTCTCCATTCCCTTGGTTATGTTTCTCTTTTATAATTATAGCAAGATGAAAGTTTTCAGGCAAGGTAGTGTAGACCGGAGAACTTCCCCCTAATTAAAACAGTGGGGAAAATGACAGAGCCGGGTGGCAAGACGGCTATTGTCTGCTGTCTAGGATCTGGCTGTAAATCCCTCATTTGAATTCCCGAGGTGGTTAATTACGTTACAGAAAGGGGAAAAAAAGCTGACTGACTTAGTTTTTAGCCAAAAAACTATTGGCCTGCAGCTCCAACTCTTTCCAATCAAGTTCGTTCTCTCCAGAGTGTGGAGCTCCTCCCTTCCTTTCCCTTCCTCCTCTGGTCCCTACCACTCCTTGCTTCTAAATGAAAGTTTCTTGGCTTCTAACAACGTGCCCTTACATGGAGGACATCGACCCCTCTTCCAAGGTTAAGCATGAGCAGAACGTTGATTCGGCATCTGGACCTTGCGGTGCTCCGGGATCCCTGCCCCTTTCCCTGTAGATCTGCCCTGGAAAGTGCAGAGCACCTGCATACTCCCGGTGAAGCTAACAGGAGCTGTGCAAGCTGACCACCTCTCCGCATAGCTGTGTACCTTATTTCATACTGTAGCACACAGAGACCTCCTGAGCTTCCAAGGCCCCTTTCTTGTGTCGTCCACCCGCAGCTGGAGTGACGCACAGGAGAGAGATGTAACGATGCTGTAGCAGGGATCCATTGGAGTTTCCTGTCCCGGTTCTTCCAAGTATTAGCCTGCCTGCTGCTTGCTCCTCCTCCTGTTTGTGAGAGCACAGCGTGTGAGAAGGTGCAGTGTTGCTTGTCGGCTTTTCAAATCGGTCACGAACAATTGAGACCTTAGTACTTTCCCTTGCTTCTCATGAGCAAATGTATTCCCGTTTTCTCTACCACTTTCTGGATCCCCTTGAAAAACTGTGCTGTCCACAGGAGAGAGTTGTTACAAGATGTCCCTGATCTGATTTATACACAAACATTACAGGGCACGTCTACACGAGACACTAACTGCACAGTAGCCTAATAACACTGCAGTAGCATGCCGGGCAAAAACCGTGCTAATACACTACTGCGCATAGTATTAGGCTGCTGCACAGTTAGTGTCACTAAAAACCACGTGCCGGTGCTACTGCGCAGTAGCATGAGTTACTGTGCAATGATTTCGTACTTGGTTATCCAAGTACTAAGCGCATTAACTGTGGTGCATTAATGAACCTGTGGATGCACCCACTGAGTACCAGGTAAAAGCTTCAGACATGCTGACGTACTTTTTGAAATGTAAATATGACCCAGTCACTTCCTTTTTTTGAGAATTTTCTCCAGTTTTGGTAAGCTCCACTGCTGCTGTGTTTGCACTTCTGCACTAACTGTCAGCAACGTAACCACTCACAGGAAGGAGTACAGAATACGCCTTGCATACCTTATTTGTGACACCTTTGGGTGTCTTTTTTAATAGCTGCCAAATCAGCATGACAGCCCCCTTGTGAAAGGCCAAGACTTGTGCCTTGCCATTTCAGCCCAACAGCTAATTTCTGCATTGGAATTGGCTGTACAAAAGAGCGAATTGAAGGATGTTTCCATGCGTGCGGCTTGGTAAGCAAAAGCTTCCAGCTACTCAGACAATCAGTGTCCTCTGTGCACAGCTATTCGAACTATGTCATAGTCACAGCTGTCTTTTTTTACTTTGTTTATAGTTTTTAAAGCATAAGCTATTGTTACCGAGTGTGAAACTAATTCTCAGCTCTAGCCTGTTAACTTCTTGAACCCTTTACCTTCTTAAAGAAATATGTTTCTTTACTGATGATTTGGGGCAAGTGTGTGTGGCGGGGGCGGTTTCCACAACAGCAATTAAAGATGGTCTCAGGCTGTGGGGTATTAATCCAAAGCCAATGTTTCAAACTCAATCCAAATGGGATGATAGAGCAGGAACCCATTTTAAAACTGGTGGTGAGAGAAGCTGATTTTTTTTCTTCACAGCAATCTCTTCCCTCATGCTGTCTTTTGCTGTATTAGGCAGTATAAGCAGCAAGTGAGAGTATTTGCTTCCTGTGCAAATTTTTGCAGATTGAGTAGAAGAAAGCCTTTCTAGCTAGTGTCCTTTTGTAGCTCTTCGTTTCGTAGCCTTGCTTGGATCACTGGCTAACCTTGTAGCATAAAAAAACCCCAGTCAGTGCTTAGCTGGCAAAGCATTGATTTGCAACCAATTTGAAAACGAGACCTACCAAATGCTCAGATGCTTCTGGGTTGGGGTTTTTCTTCAGTCCATTTCTGGGGCTCAAGAAGTTACTGCATTTCTTGTACTGTATAAACTAAACCCCCAAGTTTTGGGTTTTTTTATTTTTAATTTTTTTTTTCATTTCACCTAATTTGTCCTTTCTAACCAGACCAGTGCTTGTAATTGTCATGTTTTATTTTCAGTCCCCTGCCCCTCCATCATTGTTTCTTCTTTTCTTTTTTCTTTCTCTCGTTATGTTTCCATCCATGTTCCAAACTAGTTTCTAAACGACGCAAGGCTCACCTGCGGCGCCTGGACCGGCGATGGACGCTGGGCGGGATAGTCAACAGGCAGCAGAGTCGAGGTGAATAGCTTTCCAATGGCACGATCCCCTTAAGGGCACCAAAGCTGCGCTGCTGCTGCTGCTTCTCCTGTTCTGCTTTGTGTCAGGAGGGAATGGCTGGCATTCGATTAGAACTCGGTTCTCTTTGTCATGATAAAGATGGGTCCCAGCTTTGAAATTCAGGTGTGGATTTCGTGTCTTGAAGTGTGAGGGTATTTCAGTGCCACGGGTCTGGCTCAGCCTGCTCTAAAAGCCAACAGCAGGCCCTAGGTTTGGAGCCTGACACCTGGGGCAGCTTTGAGGGCATTCTCATCCGGTGCTTGCTTGAGGCCAGTCTCTGCTTGCTTGTTTGCAGGCTTGAGTTTAGGAACAAGGCACAGTGAGTGATGCAAAGGCCACAAAAGGTTTGGCTGGCATGAACAGCTGGCAGCTGCCTCAGATACCATCTGAGAGCTTGGGTTTGGAAGGTCCTTACGTTGATGTCTGGTCCTCCCAGTCGCCTGGGCTGGAAACCACTTGGGCCCACGGCTTCAGAGGTTTCCCTAAAGGATGGAGAAGAGAGGACTGTCGCAAAGATTCAGCCCGGGTTCAAGGCAAAAGCGGGTCGCTGGAGCCTGGGGTGATTCTTCTTTAGTCCTTCCCGTGCTTGGCTATGGGAATTGGCAGACTCGGAATAAGAGAAGCTGATGAAATCACCAAGTTCGTTCCCTAAAGATGAACGCCTCTTTGGGATAGTCCTGACCCTTGGTATCAGCCGAAGGCACTTACTGGGGTAGGGACTGTGGATTTTTCTGCTGTCAGCTTGGAATGGTGATCTAAGCTTGAGATGCCCTTGGCCTGGGAGTAGAGCCAAATCCCTGTACGATTACGCCTATCTTACTCATAAGTAAATCAATCGGTTCATCCTCCACATACAGACACATGCAGGTGGAGAGGGAGTGGGAGAAATTAATTTTGTCCAGACGATGCCAGGCCTAATTCTGTGAGAGGCAAGGGTTTAACTGGACACTACCTAGTATTAGACCAACTGCACAGTCGGGTAGAGTTAGGCAAGCTTTCCAATGCAGGATGATCTCCGTCGGGTCTGAGACCAAACCCAGACCTGATGGAGAATGTCTTGCATTTGAGACCTTGTCTAACTATCCTGACTGTGCAGTCAGTCCAGTAAAAGATGCCACCTAGAGAAATCCTTGCCTCTCATGTAATTGCTGCATTATCGCAGGTATATAATTCAGGCATTCTTTCTAATTTCTGAATTTAAAAAAAAAAAAAAGGCAAGTTAGAAAAACAAAGTCGGTTGCATGGTGGTCGCAACCCCCTGGCTTAGCTGCAGCTCTGAAACCCTGCTATCAGCCTCCTAGACCCCTTCCTCAGGGACCGGCGTGTGGTAGCAGGTCCTCATCTTCTGCGTGCACCAGCACTTTGCCATCACATTTCATAGATGTTTGCCCTCGGAGAAATGGTGAGATTTGGGGAACCGGGGCTTGTGTTCCAGGTTGTGGAAGGGGGCATGTTGTTTGTGGTTTTTCAGTAGTCCCCGACTCCTCTGCCCGTTCCTTGCCCCCCTGCAGAATGATCTTGACCCTGTCCGGCTCTCCGCACCCCCAACCAAACTTTTCCTGTTGCCTCTGTCCCATCTCCTCCTGGCTTTGGTCTTGTTCTCCTCAGTCCACCCCATAATGCACGTAAGCTTCTCCCAGTCCCAGCTTCTTGGCCTGGCCACTTGCAAGCTACCCCTGCTCCTCACCCCATCTGTGTTGCTCCATCCTTCCTGCTCCCGTCCATGGTTTTCCTGCCACCAGGTTCCCAGTGCTAATATCCTTTCCTGGGTTCCTTGTCCAGCCTCAGTGTCTTAGCCCCCATCCGCATGATCTTTAAGCTCCTTTTTCCCAGGCTCCTTGTCCAGCCCATCCCAATCTCTTCTTGGGCTCATTGCAGTAATTCTTTTCTCCAGACCTATCGTCTCCCGGTCCCTCTGACTTCTCCCTCTATCAGCCTCCAGTCCCACTCTCTTCCCTGCCCTTGACTCCTTGTCAAAATTTTGCTCTCCTGGCACTGCTCCACAGGTCCAGCTTTTGTCCCCATGGCCGTTGAATTCAGTGTTTCTTAATTCCCTGCAAGGCCTGGACAGTAATGGGGTCATTTGGGGCACAAGAGAAACAGTCTCCCTGTTCTTAGGTCAAATGTCCAGACATGGACCCTTTTGTCATCTGGAGCTGTTCTGAGCTGCAGTTGCAATGAGTCTGCTGTGCCTGGGATGGAAAGTCTTAAGACACCTCTTTTGACTAAGTGCAGACTTTTTTTTTCCTCCCCTTCCTCCGTACCCCCAGGGCTTTAAATGAGGCCCAATCTGAGTGGATTTTCATAGGAACAGGAAACGGGCATATCCTTTACACAAAGTCCCTCCTATGAAGCGTGAGAAGATTGCTGGGGTATTGTAACAATGCATTTTTCCCTGGCCTCTTTCTTGGAAACTGAATGAAATATTTAGGCTGAAATGACCAAAAAAAAAAAAAAAAAAAAA
>NW_017728994.1:48532423-48534589 GCF_001723915.1 Gavialis gangeticus | reverse complement strand
AAAAAAAAAAAAATTTAAAAAATCTAGTCTCAGGCTGGCACTTATGGGAAAACTCCAGCTCAAGCCTTCCTGTTTAGTAAAATGGTAGTACTGTTTTCAATGGCTTTGTTAAGGTTGTCCAACTTCCCCTTGTGCTAGGTGGCTCTACCAGCTGTGCCTGTACTATTCCAGTTGGAGACTAGGACCAAATTAACTTACAGTTAAGTGGTCGGAAAAGGCAAGGCTTTCAGAAGTGACTCGGGACTTCTTTGCCTTGTGTCTCGCTCGGGGATGCTGTCCAGGCGTCTGACTCTTCCAGTGAGGGGCTGGGCTCAGCACTCCCTGAAAAACAGACCCCACTGCAGGCAAGTCATAAATCGTCTGCCCAGAAATCATTGGTCTCTTTTGAAAATCTTAGCCATAATTCTGTAGATTTTGCAGACAAAAAGATTGTTGAAAACTGTTAAATGCTGTGCATTTTGCCAGCTGCTGCTTTGCAAGAAGATAAGGGAAACCAAAGACTTTAAATGAGTTCAAGCTATTTTTAAAAGCCTGAATACAGTAAATCTCCTTTGCATTACACTTTTAAAGCAGTTTTCTACAAGTATAGGAACTAGTGATGGAGTTGGCAACCCAGTTTGTTTCCTCTCTTTGTTAACTTCAGGTTGTTCCCTATAATAATATTTCATTGCCCCTCCCCTGGATGGGAGCAGAACTACTGGATGGGAGCCAAGTGTCACGGGTCCTGTATTGCAAATAGTGAACTGGTTTTTCCTTTAGCCCGAGAAATGAGATCCTGTACTATGCAGAACAAATGGCCTTGCTGTATACGCAAGCAGTGCTCATCACATTGTTGGTATTGCCGTAGTTCAGAAATAACTGTATGGTTCTCTGCTATTGTTTGAATGTTTCTATAGATTAAAATCCGTAGGTAGGGTCTTAAGAGCTTTCCCCTGCTGCAGTTAACGTAAATGCCAAGGATGTTATGGCCAATTTCCTTTACCTTCTCTAAAGCATGCAAGAAGGCTAAACATCAGAGAACTTGTAGCAGTGGCACTGAATCTGTGAAGTAACAAGGATCTACAACAATGAGCAAACTTTAATAGAAACTTGGTAACAGCAGGTTTTTAGTTATCCGAAGCATGCGGACAGATAAAAACCTAAAACTGCAATTTTAAAAGTAAGGGGAGCGGGGGATGCCTTGCAACAGTGGAGTCAAACCAGGTGTGGCTAAAATGAAGGGGAATTTAGGGAAGAAGAACAAAAAAGTTTTTAGCACAAAAATCCATTTGAATGGACGTGTTGCCTTCTGGAACCGAGAGACTTTTTCCAGCAGCAGGTTTGACAAAGGGAAGGGGAGTGCAAGAGACTGCTGACTGAGGGGAAAGTATTTTGAAAGAAAATTCTTCTGTGGTTTGGAAGATAGACTCTGAGCCATTGCATTTTGCTTAGAAATCTTAATTGGATAATTCCCAGACCAGCCCCCTCTTTCCATTCCAGCTTTTTAAGCAAGGATCAGGTCACGGAGCGGTAGTGATATATGCAGAGACCTCAATTAAGCAAAGGCTATTATTTTCTTTCTGCTGCTGATGGGCGGAGCGGTCCCTGAACTTCAGGGGGGTGGGGGGGAGGAGCTGGTGCTTCCCTCCATGGCAGCAGTGGCACCCCCCCAAGTGCCACCTGCCTGCAGACACCTGGCTCGAGCAGTCCCAGGGGGCACCACAGCTGTGGAGGGAAGCACTGGGCCCCCGCACAGCTCAGGCAGACAGGCTCTGGGGGAAGAAGAAAAAAAGATCAGGCTTGCTGCTTTCCTTCTCTTCTTTTTTTTTTTTCTTCTTCTGCGGAGCCTGCCTTCCCAGGCTGCTTCCAGGCTGCCTGTACGGTCTGCCTGCACAGCGCCTGTGCTGGTGCCTTCCTCCACAGCTGTAGGGTAGGAAACTAAAACTCCTCGGAGGCGTTTTACTTTACTGCATCCCAAAGTCATTTAAGGCACAGTACACCGCCGAATGTGCAAACAGCAATGCTATTAAAGCAGTGCAAAAGGCATTTAACCCACTTCAAACCCTCTTTAAAGTGTCATCCACAAATGGCCATAGGCAGGGAAGGTTACTTGATCTGTGGTGCTCAAAGGACTGGAGGGAAGAGAGGTTGGATAGCAAAAAAAAAAAAAAAAAAAAGGGGGGGGGG
>NW_017728994.1:48528892-48532372 GCF_001723915.1 Gavialis gangeticus | reverse complement strand
TATAAAAAAAAAAAAAAAAAGGGGGGGAGGCTGCAGCAATAACTCAGATAAGGTGATGATGAGGGTGCAGGTCAGAACTGTAGCACTGGGGCCTAAGAAAGAGGTGGATACTAGAGATACTGGGCTCCCTCTTAAAACTAGATAGTGGTTTTTCTTGTTAATTTTTATCTTTCTAGTAAAAAGCAACCTGGATACCTGGCATCTTTCTAGCAGGCATCTTAGGAACAAGTCATCTGGTACCAAGCATTCCACGCTAGCAGCATTAGAAATTACTCTACTTTCCACTATAGATGGAGTTTGCATAGATACCAACCTCTCCTGCGAGCATATGAGAATCTTAGTTAAAACATTTTCTTTAATGCTGGACAGGAGGAAAAGGCTTGATGGTGAAAGTGTTGTCATGGCCTCTCATTATCCAAAAATAAATCCTGTTGACCTTTAAATTCTCCCAAATTATAGCCAGTTAAATGTAGTGCAGTTCAATCAGGTGCCCAGAAGAGGGGTTTTGTGGGCGAGAGTGAAGAAACACTTGTGCCCTTTTAAACTGTGAAAGCATTAACTCAGGCCTTGGACACGTTCATTAGTGCTGCTGTAGCTCTGCTCCCTGCACCAGCTGTTAGAGGCAACAGTGCTACAATGAAGTTCCTGTTGGGAATGATGATAATAATAATTAGCAAGGTAAACATCCAAATGTGTCTTGAAGGCATTCGAAGCGCCCACTTTGAACGCCTTCAAGACACCATTTGGATGTTTAACTTGCTGGGATCCTATGATCCTTGCTGACTTCCTGCCCCTGGGCAGGGGACTGGACTCAATGATCCTCTGGGGTCCCTTCCAGCCCAAATGTCTATGAAATAATAATAGAACTTTTTCTTGTTCCAGCATAATTGAGCAGCGATCTGAAAGCTGCTTATTACAAAGCAGAGTTATACCTGCTTCAGCTAGATGTAGCTATGTGATGGATTTAGTTGAACTGGTTTGGAAAGCCATTCTCTTAAATTGATATAAGTTAGGCTTTTAGGCTACATACAGACAGTCAAAAAGTCCGTGGCTGAATCCATTCAGCCTTCACAGGTTAGTCTAAACTGCGTAGATGGAACCGAGAAGCAAGTGAACAGACATTCACTTTGGTTCTGGAAATGCAGCCACATGCCTGCAGTGACTCAGGCCAGAAGCCGGGGGGTGCTAGAGCACAGCTCCCTTTTCAGCTGGAACAGACAGCTTGGGCAAAAGCTAGCCCGCCAACCTTGCTAAGCATCCTGGGATGCTGGGAGACTGCGAGTTAATTTGTATCTGGAGGGGATCTGGGACAGAAGTTCAGTAAACTGATTTAACTTAAATTAGTTAAGTCTGAGATGATGTAGGTTTATTAAAAACTGTTTTTGGCCACTTCAGAAGCAGTTCAGGTATACTGAACTTCTGCTGTGTTACAGATTTGAACTGGTTTCCGATCACTTATACCAGTTTATATGTAATTGCTGTCCCTAACCCTATAGGTTTAGGTTTAATTTATTGGGACGAAACTAGGTCAACATTAAACTAAATTAAGGTCCTGTGTATTTAATTGTTTGCAATGACTTATTTAAAAATAAATAAATAAATGGCTCAAAAACCAGCATTGCTTAAACCAGTGCAGCCCTGTAATGTAGAAAAGGCCTCAGCATCACTGCAATTAAGGTGGCAGCCAAACCGCTGCTTTTCTGGAGAAGTTGCAGGTGCTTGGTTCTTCTAAATTGGGTCTCATTTCCTTGGACTACTGGAAATAATGTTTCAATACCATAATTGCCTCTAATGTGTGTAAACGGGTGAACTGTAAATAATAATGCAGACCAGTGCAGTGTGTAGAGTTGCTTCAGATCTGTGCATCTCAAAATGCTTGTTTCTTGACTGTGCATCTTCATGCTCACGGTGGCTGCAAGGGACAAAATCCTCAGTTTTTGGTTCTGAAGTTTCCCTAATCTCCCTTAGGCACGTTGCTGCCAGGCATTGCAAAGTTAAAGCTTGTCCAGGATGCAAGGCTTCCTCCGGAGCCAATCCAAGAGTTCATAACCTGCCTCAAGTGTTGTCCCTTCCTGCACTTCACACCTGCCTCCCTAGGAAGTTTACCAAGCAGAGCAGATAGAAATCCTCAAATGATTCATATATCTTTATGCAAATTTTCAGTTGAAGAAAAAGTAGTGCTTGCTGAAAGCTAGGTATTCCACTACTGGACTTGTAGGAGGCTCTTGGGTAATATCAAAAGGAGAACAAGATTTGGATGTGACCTTTCCAGTCTCGAGGGAGGGAAAATCCTAACCCTGACTTCAGGTAAAGAAGGGCCTAAGGCCTCGCAGCCAGTCTCTGATAAATTGGAACTAACATAATCTTTGTCACTTAGCTTAGTTCACACTCGAGGATGTCCTGCTGCCGGAGTGCTCCAGGGCTGTACTGGGGCAGCCACAAGGAATTTGTGGGGCTTTTATCATTCATTTCTCTGAAGGAAGAAATGAACCTGAAATGCCCGTGGTTTTATAAGAAGTTCTACTTGTACAAAAAAACTATTTAAACAGAAAAAGGGTAGGAGGAGGAAAGCCTGCTGTTGCTCACCTTTTTCCCTTCTACAAATTAAAAGGTGGTAATCCAGCATTATACTGTGTCACATAATAGTGAAGTAGCTGTTTGCCAGATAGACTTTTCCCCTTCACATACTTCGCTTGGATTTGCTAGTATAATCCCATTTCCAGCCTAGGTACTTCAGCTGTGTAACATCACAGCTGCCTCCCTGACTAACCAGCAGTTGTGAATATGGACATGTGACCTGTAAGCAAAGCTAGCTGTAGTATTGTAGCAATAACCAAGTATTAGTGAAAATCAGGGTGCCATGTCCTGGCCTCTTAATTTTGAGTGGAGCTGGAACTTAGAGACTCTTTTGGAGGAGGTCTTAGCTGTTACTGAAGCAGGGGCTGTGGCACATACAAGTAGTATGTGGTATCAGAACATAGCAGTGACACAGATGCACTCATTACTTCTTGTAGAATATATTCATGTTCTTGTTTAGGCTGCAGTTTTCACTTCCAGGGATTAAAGCTTGGTATGCTGGACAGCTTGAAGACATCTGTCATCTTGCAGTGAAAATCTGGGCACAGGTGATTTGAGGGTGGATTTGTGTAGTTCACTAATCCAGACCTCAGTTTCTATCGGGAGAATCGCTGTTCTTCAGGTAGAAAACAGAAGTATGCAGATATTGAGGCTTTTTGTCTTGGAGCAAAATTAACCTGGGAACAACAAGAATTAAATTGCTCCCAGGAGGACTATTCTGCAGTTGCTCGGGGATGTAGGGGGATGGTTAGGAAGGCCAAGGCAGAGATGGAACAGGGGCTGGCTTCCCGGATTAAGGACAACAAGAAGTCCTTTTTTAAATACATAGGGAGTAGAAAGAAGGCCCCAGGAAATGTGGGGCCCTTGCAGGACAAGACGGGGAATCTGGTTGTCACGCCAGAC
>NW_017728994.1:48514277-48528202 GCF_001723915.1 Gavialis gangeticus | reverse complement strand
CTACTTCACGGTCAGGGCGGCTAGGGTCTGGAACCAGCTTCCATGTGAGGTGGTACAGGCTCCCACCCTGGGGGTTTTTAAGAGGAGGTTGGATGACCACCTTATTGGGGTCATTTGACCCCAGTGCTCTTCCTGCCATGGCAGGGGGTCGGACTAGATGATCTGCTCAGGTCCCTTCTGACCCTAGAAACTATGAAACTATGAGTTTCTCCCAGGAGACTGAATGTCTGCATGCTTTGTCTTGGCTTAACTCCTGGGGGCCAGGAGGAATGGAGCTGGGGGAAAGACTCCCATGCCTTCCTGAGACCAGGGTCACCCTACTTTGGAGAAGGCACAAGGACAGCTAGCTGCTTCCCCCACTTCCCCTGGATGAGAGGAGCTGCCCTAGCCTCTCCACACCTGCTTCTCACATGAGTTTCTCAGTGCAAGAAACAAGCAATGGCTTGGCCATGCCGCTCCCCCTGCTCTGTTCCCAGGCACTGAGAGCTGAGTGCAAAGAGAGCTGCCCCTTCCTGCTTGCAAGCCTGGCTCTCAGCCATATCAGCTTCCCTGGCATCCCCCTACTCCACTAAGCAGGAGGGGGGTGGTGATTTAGAAGACGGAGGAGCCTTGCATGTAGAGGCTTTTCCCAAGCCCAGTTCCCAGAGCAGCACAGGGCAAGGCAGGCTGCTATGCCTTTGCAGCAAGGATCCTGAAGCCTTGCTATGGCAGCTGATTGCTGTCCCCCTCCATGCAGTCCTCTGGGTCATGATGCTGCTTGACTGATTCTCCAAGGGCTGCAGCTGTCCCCAGCTATCTGTAGCAGCTGCTGCTTTTCAGCAGCTGCAAACGTACACCTGACAGCCTGCCAGGCAGGTGAGAAGACAGGCTGTTGAGTAATAGGCTCCTATAAGGGCCTGAGTGGCCCAAGGACCTGCCCTCTAGTCTAGTGCCCTTTCCTGGAGAGCTTGCCTGTGAGGCTGTCCAGCCATGGGGCTAGAGCAACATTTGTGTAGTCTGCCTCTCAGGCTGTTTTTCTGCTGCAAGAAATTTCTTCTGGTAGAAGTGACTGTCTGTACACAGCCTTGGTATATTTTCTGGCAACACCCATAATTGCAGTACTTGAAGGAGTGAAATGACAGCAATGTCATTTTGTACAGCACAAAGTGTGCTTCCAGCTCTTTGCATTGTACTGTTTCTGCTACGAAGCTTGATTATTTACATTGCCCTTCCAGTAACTTAGTGCATCAGTCTTCAGTGATCCAGTTTTATTTAAAAAAATTTAAAAAGCATTTTGCATACGATTTTGTTACCTATGCAGATCAGTGTCTTAAATGATAAGACGTCCATGTAAAATTCCCCCCCGCCTCCCATTCATCTGTGCTTTACACACAATTTCCTGCTTCTAGGGCTAGGCTTGGTAGGCGCAAACCAGAATTGCTTTTGGGTTGCAAGGAGGCCCAGCTCTCGAGAGTGCTGTTTGTTACAAACCCCACTTGTGTATATTTGTGGTCTCTCTTTCACCGCTGAAAGAAACCAAATGTGTGTAATCTTTGGAGATGGTTGTAATTTTTTGCTGTGAAAGCACTTTGCAAGGGAAACTTTAATGGAGGCTTCCTGTTTTTGATCTCTAGGCTTAAAATAGAATTGCTAAACAAACGCATCGTAGAGACCCTAATTTCTAAATGGATTTTTAACCCCTTTCAAACATGTCACTGCATGAGTTGGGTTTTTCTTCCCCTTTCAGTACCTTTTCCTCCTCCTTTCTTGTAGTTTTCTCCTCCACTGATATGTAGTGAATGTGGAGGATGGTGATGGCCTTGTGCTGAAAGTAACAAAGCAGAAAAGTAGGCAGCTGATCCAGCAATGGGCCAGATAATTTGAACAGCCTTGGAGAAAATTACCTGGAAAGTCCCTTTTGGTGACATCTCGGTGCTCCAATTTCTGGTGTTTGGCCATCAACCTGAACTCAGTCCACAAACAGTGGAAAACAAATAGGGGTAGAGAGAAAGTGCTCACCAAAGGGCTTTTTGCAGCTGGAAAACCTTTAGTCTTGTTTTGGGGGGCAGGGATGGTTTTCACTGACCTTTGGAAGGGGGGAGAAGGGCTTGTGGCTGAAAGGGAGAAGAGGTTGGAAACCTGAGTTGTCTTCTCAGCAGCCTTGCACGGGTCAGTCAGGCCTGGTCTACAGTACAACACAACCACCCCCAAAACTGTAGCGATGGCCGTATTGTATGCTACTGGGCCTTCATTTTGCCAGTCCGGTAGATTTGGCTCATCAATACACTCATAATTAAGGTGGCCCTTCTTCTGTGTGCTAGGGCCTTGCCTCTACTGACATTTTTTTTCCCTCTAAAATGCCCTGCCCTTCATGGCCAGCATGGTGCAGACACCACCTTGTCAGTGGTTTTGCCACCACGCAGCGAGTGGGTTTAGACGAAGCGGTGGCTTAATTTCTGGGAAAGCCAGAAGAACCTGAGCAGGAAGCACTTCACCGATCCGTTCTGCGACCTTCTCCAGCCCCCCGTGCTGCTTTTCAATGCGTCGTGGGTTCTGCCCAGAAACGAGGGTGGAGGTGGGGCACCCAGGATGGTGAGCTGGCAAAACGAAAGCGCCTGCAGCTGTTACAGGGATGGCTGCTTGCATGGAGGAGGCGTAAGATGAACAGAGCGGCTTTTGTTGTAGCTGTTGTGGCAGGAGTCTGTGCTGATGGCCTCTATTATAAGGGCCCTTAGGGATGTGGAAGAGAGCCAGCGGAGCATTGACGGGATGGCAGTGATGTCCACTCCCCCCATGACTGGAGCATCCAATAAACACATGGTTTAGCATGCTCTTTTTATATTGTCGTTCTATAAAAGTCACAGCAGGATATCCCAGGTAATATATTTCTGGGACGATGTTGAGCAGTGTGGGTATCTGAAGCAACTTGGCTGCCTGCCTTTTTCTGCCTACCCAAGGCAAGTTTTAATCACCTGGAAATCTTCTGTGTCTCAGCTTAACACTTTAGTCTTCCACGCATCAGAAGTGGGGAAGTTTAACATGCTCCTTTGACACCAGGATAAGCTTTGTAAAGCCCAGCCTTTCTGCATCACCCCAGCCACTCTGCGAAAACTTCAACCCATGACACTACACTCCTCTGGGATTTATTAGCCGCAGCCACAGATGTGCAGCCTGGTATTATGGTCCTGTTTTCCTGCAGGGAAAGTACAGTGTCCTGGTGGCACTGACTGGAAATGAGCCATTTGGAGTTGCTTAGAGTTGCAGGAATAAATGACAAAAACAGCCTTCCCCAGGGAGCAGGAGACGTTTTCCTTAAGGCGCCTGAGGTTTTGGTAGCTGAGGACTTGAGTGTCCAGAGGACCCAAATGAACCCAGTGGAGGGAGGCTGACTTTAAAGATACAGTGGCTCTGACTTCACTGCTGTTCAGTACTCTGCCAATGCTTTCTTTTTTTTCCCCTCTTCACGAGGAATTATTCCTTTGTCTCAGAAAAGATTCTTTTTTTTCCCTTTTAAATTTTTCCATGCTTCACCCAGCAACCAAATGCAATCGAGCCACAAAACTAAATAAATGGTGAGTCTGACTCCCTGTCATAAGAGCATTTGCCTCAAGCAGCTGCACCCTTTTTCTCCACCCCCTTCCACATTTGAGATGATAGGAGAGTCGGCATTCACTTAAATTCATGCCCTTTGCTTCACCTGGGTACCCGCAGCTCTGTGTTTCTTTTTTTCCAGGTCTTCTGCTGCGGCTGAACAGGTTGGGCAACCTGGACAGCATGCTCATTAGAGCCTGTGCACTATGTCCTTTAAGCGGCTACAGCAATTTACTGAGTGTGATATTACCCCACTCCTCCCCCCCCAATCCCAGGTTCAGCCTGCTGCTTTGGCCAACAGCCCCTGGTGCGAGTGAAGAGGTTAAACCTGTAGTTACCACTTCAATTTCTTGGGGCAGGAATACTGTGCATTTAGTGTCGAGAGTGACGGCCTCATGCGGTGGGTAGGGCAGGGAATGCAGGGCAAAGACTCCCGGGTTGCGATCCTAGTTCCTCCCGTGCAGCTCTCGAGTGCCTCTTATGGCAGGGGGATAACAGCTGGAGATGGGCACCAAATGCCAAGTGGGGGTGACGTACTCATCTTCCCAGAGGGCAGTGGCATGCTGCAACGTGGCTCTGTCTCTGGATCTTCTCAAACGGCAATGCCCATGTACTTTGCAGCGGGTGGGGTTTACTGAATATTTGCAAAGCCCTTGGACATCCCTGGAGGCAGGGCACTGCCTCTATAAAAGAGGCAGGCCACTTTACCCTGCAAACATGCTCTCTTTTTTTTTTGAGGTGCCTTGTTGTGTAGCGGTCCCTGCACAGCCAGCCTGTTTCAAGAGGTGCAAAGCCAATAGACTTAAGAAGCCAGTCCCTGTGAATGGGGGAGGACAGGTCACGCCCAGGACCCAGCGCTCGAGTTCCAGTAACACAATGCTCCGTGCATCTGCGAACGAGAGCCAACTGGCTCGGCCTTCTGCAGCGATGCTCGGCTGCTTTGGCAGCCAGGCTAATGCTGTCAAGTTACAGTATGCGAGTTGAGTCCAACTTCAAATCTCAGTCTCTCCCTTCGGAATTTGGGGGGAGAATTCTCTGGAGATACTGTGTCATTATTGGCATGGAAAGCAGTGGGATAGCGTTGAGGGGCTGATTATCCATCATGTTGTGAGCAGAGCTAATCAGCAGGCCCCAGATCAGGGTTCCGCCTTTGCAATTGCTCCGTGTAATCACTGCACGGCAGTTTTGCAAAACCGAGCAGAGCAGAACGACAGCTGAGCAAATTCTGTCCCTAACTGATGTTGCCTTTTCTCCCTTTGCTAGAAGAGAAATATGTCACAGTCCAGCCATACACCAGCCAAGGCAAGGATGAGATTGGGTTCGAAAAAGGGGTCACCGTGGAGGTCATCCAAAAGAACCTGGAAGGATGGTGGTACATAAGGTAAAAAACCAAAAAAAACCCAAACTTGCGGGGAGATCCATTACCGTGCATGGGATTGTCAGGCTTGTGATAAGTAGTTTTGCGTTGGCCTTCTGTGTCATCTTCTATCTAGAGAAGGCAGGAAGACTTTTTATTCATCGTGCATCCTAGCCAGAAACATGGGAAAGTGGCTTTTTTTTTCCTTTTTATTTTTTATAAGATGAACTGTTCAATATTTAAATATTGATTGCAGGAATGTTCTAGAAGCTAGGGCCAGTAGACTTAAAGAAATGTACTGATGGAAAATGCATGCCTTGTTGATTTTTATACCTTAAAACTAACTGCCTCCTTCCCCCCCCAGATTCCAGTTGACAAGTGGCACTGATCTTGTGCATCATTTTACTGTGCTGCAGCCAACTACAAGGCTTGTATTTTTGTAAAGTTTCTGGCGAATCTGATTTTATTAATACTGGAAGATGGGTTGTGGTCTATATAGGACAAAGGGCAATTTTAAGGGTATGAGATCTACTTGTTGGCTGCAGAATAAGCTGAATGAGCAAATTTATTCACACGCTCATCATAGACTTTTCTTAGTTGCTTGTGAGTGCAAGTTGTGTACGAAGACCATATGGCCTAGGCAGCTGCTGATATAATGCATACAAATGAGATGTTCCCGTGTGACAGTCACTTTCAGAGCGGTACCTTTCAGTCATTAAACTCCCTCTGAGACGAGGATGTCCCGGGTGCATGTTGAACTGGGGTCAGTGCCTGTCAAGGGCTGCCTTTTCGTCGACACTTGTATAGCTGCCAGCGTTGCAGTGCTCGGTGAATGCTGCCATGAAGTTGCGTGCCAAATCTGGGAGTCTTTTTTTTTTTTTTTTAATCCCATTTCTTTTGATTCCATAAAATGCAAGGCAGTGGTAAAGGTACTGTACTTCACAGATAGTATAAGACACCTTCCTGCTTATCCTCTTGCATCTGGATTCAGGAGCTGGATGTGAACTGGTCAAGATTGCGGACGATACCAAATTATGGGGGAGGGCAGTCGCACCACAGGACAGGCTAGGGATACAGGCCGACTTGGGCATGCTCTCAAGGTGGGCCGACCAAAACCTGATGGCCTTCAATGCAGAGAAGTGCAAGGTGCTGCACCTCGGTAGGAAGAGCCCCCAGTGCACTTGCAGGCTCGGCAGCGCTACACTTGCTAGCACCACAACCAAAAGGGACTTGGGGGTCTTGATTGACCACAAGATGAATATGAGCCACCAATGTGATGTGGCAGGCAAAGCTAACCAAACTCTGGCATGCATCCCCCAATGCATCTCAAGCAAAACCAGGGAAGTCATCCTCCTTCTTTACTTGGCCCCGGTGAGGCCGCAGCTGGAGTACTGAGTCCAGTATTAGGGGCCCCACTTCAGGAGGGTTGTGGAGAAGCTTGAGAGAGTCCAGAGGAGGCCACCCTTATGGTCCAAGGCCTGGAGGGAAGGCCAAATGAGGAGTGGCTGAGGGATTTGGGACTCTTCAGTCTGGAGAAGAGACGGCTCAGGGGGGACTTGGTGGCAGCTTACAGCTCCATAACAGGGGTGCATCAGGACCTGGGAAAATAGCTGTTCACCAGAGCTCCCCAAGGGATAACCAGGTCTAACGGCCATAAACTCCAGGAAGGCCAATTTTTTTGTTTTAGACTGGATATTAGAAAAAAGTTCTTTATGGTGCGTGTGTCCAAGGTCCGGAACAAACTCCCCCCAGAGGTGGTGCAAGCACCTACTCTTGCCGCCTTCAAAAAGCAGCTGGATTTATTTCTTGCTGGGGTCACTGATCCCAGCTGACTTTCTGCCTATGGCGGGGGGCTGGACTTGTTGTTCTCATGAGGTCCCTTTCAGCCCCTAATGTCTATGAAATCTAGAATAGCTTTTTCTCTCATGTTTTTTCCCTCCTCTTAATTATTCATGGCACTTTGAAGACCAAAGCAGTATGCCACTCTTGAGAGAAACCTCCATAAAACATCTTGGATTTAGTTCATCCCCTCATTTGAAATAATGGTTTAGTTGAGTACTGCTACTTTAGGCTTGCAATATCTTCCAAGGGCAGCCTTTCTCTGGGTGATTAGCTATTCCTGCATTCTCATTTACATGTCATTAAGGGGTGAACTTCAGTTTGCCCTCTTGTCATACCTACTGTAAAACTTCACGGGGAGTATTCGGGTCTCTGCTAACTGCTGGGGTATTTGATTGCTCTTCCATACGAGGAGACCTGATCATGGAAGATGCATCCTCTTGGCTCCTATTGATCTTTGTGAGGGACAAGGATGTGCACTCTGCCTTTGGAGACCATAATACATTTTCTTTTGGTTGCCTGGATCCTTTCTGCAGGGCACTCTTTTTTGATAAGTTTGCTTGAGATTGACACCTTGTGATGGGTCTGTCGTTTTTCAAATAGCCACATGATAGAAAAAACCCGCTGCAGTCAGGCCCGAACTCTCTGGGAGTTTGTGCATTGGACAAGGACTTGTCTTCCTTAGTCCTCCTACAAGCAGCGTCTCCATGATGAGCGAAACGAGAAGGGTAAATCTGTAATGCTCAATGCTGCTGTTCATACTTCTGTAGCTTCAGAGGATTTCTTGTAATCTGGGATCACAGACCTGAAGCTTGCATCAGCATTGTGTACAATTACAACGTTTTATGGGCTTTTACAGATAGGGTTTTATTTTATTTTTTTGGAAAACCTTTGCACTGAGCCTGCCTATTGTTCAGCATCCCATATCCCACTTCAGACCTTTTGGTGTTTAAAAGGACCCACTCCTTTCCATAGGGTGTGTGGGGAAAGGAGTCTCTAGATGAATCCTGCTGCCATTTCATCTGTAGTCTAGCACCATAAAGAAACTAAAAAAGTCCCCTCGAGTCCCCCAGGTAGAGCAAATCCAGCATCTTGCTAATGGGATCCACCTTAAAGTCGTTAACTTGTTCTACCTTAAAGATGTAATTTCCCAAAATTCCTAGCCATGTGCTGATCCTCATTTCCTGTCTCTTTTTTTTTTTCCCCCCAGTTTGCTTCCCTCTGGAGTAATTCCAGTGCTCTGGAGCTGGAAAGCAGATGTTACAAGAACCAATGCTCAGACACTCGGAGGCACTTTTTTTTAAACATTCCTATGGCTTGGATCTAACTCTTTTTCATGTCATATTAACAAGAAGGAGTTTTTGCATCACGCAAGAGGCCAAGTCTTTGCCCCTAATCCCATAACCCTCCAATTACCTTGCAGTCCCCGGTGCGTTGAAATGTTTCCATTTCTCCTCCTTCCTTTGCCCCTTTTACGTGAGGACTCGGAAGCGTTCAGACTCTCATGGAGTGTCTTAAACTCCGAGCTGGATCATTATCATTCGGTTGAGTTCAGCCTTGGATCTGCCTGTGTCCTGCACGACTATTTTGTGCTGAATAGCCGACATTTCCAAGTCGTTACATAGCATAGGCACATCTGCGTCGTCATTAGGCGAGCAGCAAAGGTGGTCTCCTGCTGAAGGATCAGGATTATCACTTTCTACTGACCTACGAGGTGCTGATCTATGCTCTTGTTGGCCTGCTCTTTTGTGTCCTGCTGTGGCATGACTCTCAGACCCTCTGTAAGAGATGTGCAGCTGATGGGAGCGCGCTAAATTGTAGTACTACTTAAAGGAAACTAGGATATCATGATAGGTCTGGGATGGGTTGCGAATTAGGTAAAGGAAGATTTTTGTGACTTAAAGCATAAGATTGGCTGGTGTCTCCATCTCTCTGCCCCAACTTCACAGGTCTTCCTATGTGTGTGTTGTCATTTGGTTTGTGCCATTTTTTTTTTTCTTCCTGTGAAATGAGGGAGAACAGCTGAGTGAAGTGAAGTTTTGTGTCTTTAAAACAAAAAGCCAAGACCCATCTTCACGTAGAAGAGAAAAATATTTATTGTTACCTTACGGGGAGAGGTGCCAAGTGCTTCTGATAGGCATTGGTAGTGATTTAATTCAAGTCCTACTTACTGACCCAACCTAAGAAATGGGTCCAATAGGGAGACGCTTGCAGTTATGGGTAGGGGGGCTCAACAGCTCTGCCCTGTTTCCCCACAGCAAAAAGCAGTTTGAGGCCATGTGAAGCCGTCTGAACCCAACAGGTTGTTCTGACAATGCAAGGCCAAGCCTAGGCTGAAAAATGACCAAACCCTCCTAGAGTCTCTACCCATCACCGCTACTCTTCTGCCGTGCAAAATGTTACATCTCTCTTGGATGCAGATGACCATCGATGGTTGTTCTTACCTGTGTCCATCGTTTTGCTGTAGGTGACCTTGACCATCGGATCACGCACAGCATGTTTTGAGGTCCTTCCTAAACTTACCTGCTCAGCAAAGAGCGGTTTCTTCCAGCAGCTTGTCACCTTTTAAACCAGCAGAGGAAGTGTGCGTGCACATGCGCGCCCATGACGGCCATTGCAACAGTGGAGGGGTCATTCTGAACAACTAATCCAGCAGGGCTTTTGGTCATGAAATGGGGATCTGAATCAAAATGTCCTTAAAGAGATGGGCCTGAAACAGAAATTTTGGATCTGAATTTCCCCTTTGTCTGTTAGTGTTAACCCTGGGGCTCCAGTTCAGACATTTCTAATTAGGTATGTGGCGATGGCTCCTAACCGCTCTTCTCTGCATAACCATCGTGTGACCCCCCCCACCCATACAAGAAACCTTATCATGTGCCTGAACAGCTGTGGCTTGGCATGGCTTTATAGCAAGTCTGAAACCAAAGATGTTGGACAGGGCCTCTCCTTAGCTCACGGTGGGATGGCTGTTCTGCAGGGCCCGAGGAGGGTGGTACATGGGAGAACACTGACCAAAATCCGGTACGTGGCAAATCTTGAATTTCCCTTCTCTTGTAATAAGAAGCCTTTCCCAGGGCCTGGTATCCCCAAATCCTGCCGTATTGTGTTTGGGCATTAAACGGTTGGTGTTCCCTCTCTGGGTGGCCTTCTAAGGATCGTTAATGCAGGTTGCCAGAGGGAGCACAACCCGCCTGATAGAAATGTAATGGTCCCCAAATTGCCCGCTGTAGTTGGTTGCAGCTCTGCCAACACTGTTGCTGCTCTCACAAGTCTTAGAGGGAGTCGGATTGCATAGTTCTGAATTTCTTACCCTGAGTAGTGGTGCAAGGTGGAGGTGCCCATTGTTACCTTACCTAGAAATCCCATAGTGAAAATCGAGAATAGTCATCTGCAGTCAGTGCAACCAATGTGGCCTTTTTTTGCTTTGCTGCCCTAAGTGTCCTCTTCCTTACAATCCCAGACCCGCCAAAAACTTTTAGTCTAACCCTCTGAAGATATGACTTTTCTCTTCCTGCCTTCCTTGGTCACCCTCGGGGATGAGCTAACAAGACGGTGAGGACCTGTTCTTTCCTTCTCCCTTGCTGGGAGCCCCCGCGACCAGGGTCGATGCCGTGAGTGAGAGCACAATGTGACTTGCGTCCTAGAAGAAACCTCTGTGCTAATACAAAGGTCCCCATCAAGAAAGTTCCCTCGTCTGGACGAGTCACTTGCCTGTCTCCTAATTTCACAGCGCCTTCTGTCTGGCTTCGGTGGCCACCTCCACTTTCCTTAGAGAAGGCTCAGGAACCACCTTTTTTTAACCTTTTCCTTTCCTCCAGGTTTCCCAAGTACCAAGCACTTAATGACATTCTCACTTCATTTAAGCCCGTGCTATAGGTGTCTTGAGAGATTAAAGAGAGAAGCATGTTTCACTGACTTTTTTGTAGCAAGGTAGGGCTCCATTAAGGAAAATGAACTCCCGCAGGCTCATCCCCGGAGCCTAATCTGAAATCCTTGCTGCAGGGTTAGTGACAGCAGGAATTAAGAAAGCTGCCTCGCCCAAAGGGCTGGTGTGGGGGGAATGACGACTTCAGCCCGAGGCAGAGTGCAGTCAATTCAGCTTTGTGCTTCTGGGGTCGGGAGTCCATTCAGATTTTTCACAACTCAATTTCCAAATAATCCCCATTGTGGGTAATTTTCAAGTCAAGTGTTGATATGAGTTAGTTTTTAATCGAATAGTTTCTCCACTTGAGGAAGCCACAGTTCATGTTGTTTATGGGTGTGAAGAGTTCTTCGCAATAGTGTTCCTCCTCGAGGAAAGTGGGCTTACCCCACAAGGTCCTCTGACTTGGTTAATCCAGGGCTGTCATGGCCCATGGGCTAGATCTGGCTCACGGCACTGCCTGAAGGTCTCCATCGAGACCTGCACACTGTGCCACACGCGTGTGAAACTGGCCCAGACCAGCACATGTGCTGCATGCAGCCCACAGGCCCAATCCAGCTCACAGGACCAGATGAGTCTGGCACCCCAGAGTTGGTCTGTGCCGCCTGCCTGACTTCGGACTAATATGGCTAACAACTTTTTTTGGCACAAGGTCCTGTCCTCCCCAAAAGACCCCAATTAAGGGTGACCTTCCTCTCAGTGCATTAGTCCTTAATTGTGGTAACTTGTGGTCTTTGCATGGCGGGAATGAGAGATGCCATTTGGCACAATGACAAAGGAGGAGAATGGGTTCCTTGGTATTTTGGGGCTCAAAGCATCGATCTCGTCTCAGGCCACTGGCTGCATGCAGGCTTGACACAAGCTCTCCCTTATGAGTAATGTTATCCCTGACAAGGGGGGACTGGGTTGGCTTTTTCCCTCGAGGCAATAGGTAGCTCCTTTATTGTTACAGCCATTCACAGTTCACTGCTAGTAGAATAGACCGAGATGTGGGTGAATAGAGACCACAAAAACGTATCTGGGAACCGCAAGTGGGAGTTTGTTGTTTTCCTCATCGTTTTTTGCCCTAGCAGCTGTATCTGGAAGGACTGCAAAGGTAGTTTAATGTGGGCTTTTTTTCATACATGCAGGCATCTAGGCAAAGAGGGCTGGGCCCCAGCCTCCTACCTGAAGAAAGCAAAAGATGATCTTCCATCCAGGAAAAAGAACTTAACTGGGCCAGTGGAAATCATAGGCAACATCATGGAGATCAGTAACCTGCTGAACAAGAAGCCCTCCAGCGATAAGGAAACCCAAGCGGAAAATGAAGCAGCAGAGTCCCACATCACCAAAAAAGAAATCAGCTTGCCCATCCTCTGCAACGATTCGAACGGCAATGCCATGATGACCGCAGACAAGCAGGCTTTGAAACTGGCTCAGGGATCCCCCGCTGTAGCAAGGATTGCACCGCAAAGAGCACAGATAAGTAAGGCAATGCAATAGCTAGGCTCCCATCATTCATTCGCACATGAGGTTTTATTTATCTGGGTGTCACAGGCATCTTAGGAGCAGAAGGGGAGACTTGGAATAGTCCAGCCCTTTTGTAGAGAGTGAGCTCAGCCCAGATCACACTGCCTCTAGTCGGGGCTGTTTTCTAGATGGCAGGATCACAGCCTGGAAGCGTTGGCTCTATAAGGGCCCTGTTTGACTTGTTGCTTTAGTGACTGGCATAAAACGAGAAGGGCACAATACTGTCTGATCCTGAGCTGCAGCCAGACTCGGTCTACTCTGATGGGAGTTGCTAGAAATCCTTAATGTAGTGGAAAGGTTCTCCCACAAAAGCATTTAATGGGGACAGCTTATCTATTTTTATGCCAATGCCCACATACTCTCAACCCAGAAATCCTCTGCAGAAACTTTGTACTTGACCTGTGTACCATAAAGTGCACTTAACAGGCTACTCTTTTGTGCTACCCCTTCCTGAAGCTGAAGGAAATGTGGATAGCCTTGGAGGCAGCCGTGTTCCTCCAGAAGACGGGAATGAGCGCAGCAGGTTGCTCCGGGTTCCCCTGGTGGGTTGTACTTGCTGGTGGCTCAAGAAGAGGTAGCTGGTCCTGCCCCGTTAGCTGTCCTCTTTGATTTTTCCATTGATTAAATTGCCTTACGAGTCAGTGAGAGCTACAACGAGTGCTGCTCTTCTGTGTGAGCAAGTTGCCGCTGGGGTGCTGGGCAATCCTGTTTGGGGATGGAGGTAGAGCAAAGGAGATGGCAGGGCAGGTGGGTCTCTGAGAATTTGCATGCTGACGTATGGCCCACATCATGCCAAGTCTGGAAAACCCTAGCTCAGTGGTAGCACTGCAAGGCAAGCCAGAGAGAAGTGGGCGAGGGAGAGGGACCTGCCCATGCAGCTTCAGGTGGGTGATTTGGACATAGGTTTGCGGTGAGTACAGGCCTCGTTCACTTCGCCAGCCTTGGCCCAGCTTCCTTTCACCAGCTCCAAGATGACCCTGGTTTACCTTGTCGTAGGGAGCAGATTTCTAAGGTTATCGCCAGATCTTCACGGTCCTTCAGAGCACAATGTAACAGGAGTCCCTTGAAGAATAATTCTATTAAAACCGGTCTGTCTCTGCATTGGTGCAGGACATTAGGAAGGCAGGGAGGTGGTCTCTGTCCCCCCTGCTCTCGTTTGCTTGCTGTTACTTTAAGCCACTTTAACCACTGGGCTTTGGTTGCATAGTCTGTAAAATGGAAATGTTCCCACTTGGCCTTTGCAAGAAGCTGTCAGAGGTCCTATGGCAGAATGCACTGTGAATGTTACTGCTCTGACAGCCGTGGGGAAACTAAGCACGGGGCCAGTTTTCTTGCTGGCCCCACTCCAAGTGAAGCCAGTGGAGTCGGTCCAGGAGAGAAGATAATCCACTATTTTCTATGGACTGTAGCAGTGGCCTTCGGAAACTTGCTAATTGTGGAATAAATGGTTGCAGTCACCTGAATATCTCTGTTCTCTTAGTTGGCAACTTTTGAAGGATTTTAGTTTAGTGCAGTTTATTAAACCTAAGTAAAGTTAACTCTTGTACTTTTTTTTTTTTTTGCTCACCCCGTAGGCTCTCCAAATCTAAGAACGAGGCCTCCCCCACGCAGAGAATCCAGTCTGGTTTGTGTTGCCTTTTTATATTTAAACCTTGCAATAATTGTGTAAATACAGCAGGCCCTGGGCATTTCCTCTTTCCCCCGTGCAGGGCGTATGGAGACTCTTTA
>NW_017728994.1:48502816-48509277 GCF_001723915.1 Gavialis gangeticus | reverse complement strand
TTTTGCTCACCCCGTAGGCTCTCCAAATCTAAGAACGAGGCCTCCCCCACGCAGAGAATCCAGTCTGGTTTGTGTTGCCTTTTTATATTTAAACCTTGCAATAATTGTGTAAATACAGCAGGCCCTGGGCATTTCCTCTTTCCCCCGTGCAGGGCGTATGGAGACTCTTTAAAACCGGCTGTGTGCAATGTGGAATCAACCCCATGTTCTGGAAGACTTTGCTTTGCATCTTCATGTTGCACTTGGCTATGTGAATCCTGTACTCCCTTCTCCAGTGCAGCGCTTGCTTAAAATAACCCAGTCTGGGAGCATGAAAATGGGAGAGAGAGGAAAGCGGTTTTGTCTTGTTTGTAACTTTTTTTATATAAACTCCTATAATTTTCTTGAGGGGGGGGTGCTTGTAGCTTTTCCCCCAAAATACTTCTGTGGTATTGGCCTGTGCATGTGAACCTTTTCTCCCCTTGCCCCCTATGGTAACTTTTCCCAGACAAAAGTTGTTCTTTTGTTGGAATAAACCTTCCTTTTCAATGTTGCACATCCAGTTCAGGAGCCAATTTTATGGTGCTGTGGTTTGTTCCAATAGGAACAATAAGACCCAATTTTAGATCCTTAATTACCCAAGAGAGTAGGTTCAGACCTTGGAAGGAATAACACATGTAATGGCAAATGTGCAGCAGTGTTTGGTTTTGCCGTTCAAGTGGAAACAAAGTCCTTGAATAAAAAAGCCTGGAGTCTTTACTGAAGAATTGTTGTGAGCTCACGGCATGTCACTGGGGTAACAGCTCTTTTCAAAACCTTGCCCAGTATGAAATGGCTTTATCTGAATTATAAACAGCATCAAGGACTGAGGAGGGGACAGCCCCAAACACAAGAGCATAGAAACAGTACCTGCCTTGTTATGAGATACCCTTGCTCTTCATTTTTCCACGGTCCAAGATGTGGTCAGACTCCTCAACAAAGTGCCAACCAGTTTCTGGTACAAAGTGCCCTAGTCTCAAGAACCGTTTGTTTGAAAAAGTTGCCCCAAGATAAGGCGTATTTGAGAACTTTTACTAACCAATGAGATTCCTGCCCTCTGAATCTGCAAATAGGCTTCTCCCTCATTTTAAATTGTTCCAGGAGCAAAAATTATAAGGAGGAAGTTCAAATTGGGTCATGAAAAGCAGACAGCCTTCTAAATGGAAAAAGGGCTCAGATGTGAAGTGTCGGGACACCTTTACCTGCTCCGTCACATCAGTCTGGTTTCATATCGTACGCGATGAGAGCCAGCATTAAAATCCGGATGCTGAGCTGATCACTCCAGAAGAGATGGCCAAAAAAATCAGTGAAACAGGTTAAGTTTCTTTAGACTCCACAATCTGGATTAAGTCCTTTATATTTCCAAGGAACGTAGACTGAGTTGTTTTAGAAGGCCAAGGCCTTGCCATTCTCCGTTGGATATGGCCATTAAAGATCCTGTGGCTTTTTCATAAAAAAATAAGGACTTTCTCAAGTATTCTTTGCTGAAGTTGGGTGTTGGGTGATCAGGTGGAAGTGGAACAGTGGAAAATGGGAGGGAAGCGCCCCGGTCATTCCTCCTTATGTGTATTTGAATTAACTATGCCCAGAGGCATGTGCCATACATGAATCTCCCAGTTGTCTTGTGTTATGTGTTTCATATCTGATTTCTCATCCTAATGTTTTAATCCAGCGAAGAGCTCAACCTGGCTAATGTGTAGTGTTTTTCTCCCGACATTTTTTCACTGATTATTTTCAGTTGGACTTTGTGTTGGAAGGTATGCTATAAACAACACATGTGAAATGTCAAGTGTGTCCCCTGTTTCCTGTTAGCTCGGTTTTAATCCAGGCCATCTTAAAGTCCCAAGACACTTTGTGGTATTTCATCTCATGCTATATTTTCACATTTGCAGTGCTGAGATGGATAGTTGAAAGACAGCAAAGCAGGATTGGTAAGAGGTGTCAAGCACCACCTCTGCTGAATGCCTCGTGTACCCTGCATTGAAATGATGCGTGACTCTTATGACGGGGATACTTTAGAAATGAAATGAGCCGTGCATTTAATAACGTACCGTATTTAGCTTCCTTTCTTCGATGTCCTGGCTGCATCTCTCGGTTCTGCGTGTGGCTAATCTGCACGCATCAGACCTCTGTATCCAGGCTGCGTTTTGTTGTTGTGATGCATTGGTCTTTTAAAGAAGAAAACACCCCTTCAATTCCTTCTCCAGGACCCCGACTTGTTCTGTCTCAATACTGTCATATCAGTCAATAGAGCTTTAAGGTAATGGCACCTATAGAAGTGCTGAGACTGATATTTTACCCTGTTTATCATTAAAAGCAGCTCCAATGAAACTTTTTTCATTAACCAGCCCAAAAGCTGTAAAGAACATGTAGGAGAAATTGGTGGTTCTTGGCTACATAGAGGGATTAGGCATTTTGGCCCTGTGTCCTGATGTCCTTCTGCCTCCCTTTTGTCATTTTAGCTAAATGAGTGCTTATAGCATGAGTCATCTCTGCTGAGGGTTAGTGGGAACAGCACTTGGACTTCATGGTGATGATTAGATCCCTGCTTGTTTGGGATGGTTTTAATTTTAACAAATGGACAGCAGTTCTTGACCACTTTTAGCATCTCACATACCAATCCCATGCAGTTCCAATGAATTCTGAATATTTAAAGCTGGTGAGATCTGGAGACAGAGGCCTTCATAGACCTGTTTCCACAGAATTTTTTACATTTTAGTATCTTAAGCCATTTGGTAACAACCAGTGAAGCTAAACAAACCAGTGGTGTGACCAGAATGGCCAACTCTGATGGAAAGCAGTATTTTATACTTGGTGAAGGAGTTACTAGCAGTGCACAGAGCTCTGAAAGCTATCCCAGGTATTAACTTCCATTATAATAAGTCTGGTGATTACTGCTGGGAGGTAAATTAGGGGTAGGAAGTACAGCTCACCAAGTAGTGCCCAGAAGGTGGCACTGACCACTTCAGCCCACTATTGCTCTTTGATTCACTACCAATTTGCTTTTTTGAAACAGGGTTTCCAGCTGCCTAAGCCACCAGAACCGCCCTCAGTAGAAGTGGAGTACTACACTATTGCGGAGTTCCAGTCTTGTATTTCAGATGGGATAAGCTTTCGAGGAGGGCAGAAAGCAGAGGTGAGCTCAAAGACTGCTGCAGGAGTCAGGTGTGGGGGTGCTTTGCCGTGGCAATGGCCTTGCAATGGCTGATGATGTTCAGCCATTGCAAAGCATTGTACAAGTGTTAGATTAATAATAAAAAAAAAAAACTTGACTAATTACTTCTCTAGACTGATGGTATTAACCTTCTCCTAGGTTATTGAAAAGAACTCTGGTGGCTGGTGGTACGTACAGATTGGCGAGAAAGAAGGATGGGCACCAGCATCTTATATCGATAAAAGGAAGAAGCCCAATTTAAACAGAAGAACTAGTACGCTGACCCGGCCCAAAGTTCCTCCCCCAGCACCTCCCAGTAAACCAAAAGACTCCGAAGAAGGAGCAGTTCCCGGGACCATATCTTCTGGAGAAGCCCAGGACTCCCTACAGAAGCCCAGATATGAAGAGCCCGAGTACGATGTGCCTGCCTTTGGTTTCGACTCGGAGTCTGAAGTGAATGAGTGCCAGCGAGAAGACAGCACCTTGGAAAAACGCATGTTCCAGCCGTTCAAGCCTTCCCCTGTATCGTCCCTCCAGAGGGCAAAGTTCAAAGTTGGTGGGTCTTCAGAGGACGTTGCCCACGAAGAAGAAACCATCTATGAAAACGAGGGATTCAGACCTTACCTGGAAGACGCCTTATCAAGTAAGGAATCTAGTGGAGACTCAGATTCCCTCAAAAGCTCCTCGCTCTCCCTGATCCGAAGGAACTCTCCGTGTTCTGGTTCTCCCAAATCGTCACTCCTGAAGCTCAAGTCTGACAAAAACATCCAGCCCGATCTTGGAAAATGTCACTATTCCAGGAGTGAGGAGACAAAACTCAGGTCAGCCTCCGATGCTGGCTTGCGTAGCATGCCCAAAGCAAGTGTCAAGAAGGAGCCTGGCCAGAGCCCCTCCATCCGAGCAAAGCCAATAGTTAGACCAAAACCATTCCTGAACAAGGCAGATTCTTCAAGCCAAGAAAAAATGGACATCAGCACTTTACGGCGTCAGCTGAGGCCAACTGGACAGCTTCGAGGTGGACTTAAAGGATCTAGAAGTGAGGAGTCTGAAAGCCCTCCCCGTACAGCATCCGAGAACCAAGAAGAGTCCTTCAGGAGAAGCTCGGCAGATCTCATCACGTCTCCTTCCCATGGCATTTTCTGTTCAAACCACTCCATCAAGACTGAGCAAGAGAACAACTCTAAGTGCTTCTACGTGACCACTGATGCCTACCAAAAGGTGCAGGAGTCTGAAATCTGCTTTCCAGCAGGAGTGGAAGTAGAAGTGCTGGAGAAGCAAGCCAGTGGGTGGTGGTACCTTAAATATGGAGACATGGAAGGGTGGGCCCCTTCCCACTATCTGGCTCTTGCTGAAAACCAGCAGCGAGAAACCTCAGCCACAGAGGCCGATGCCAAGAACAGAAGGAACGAAAGCAAGTCGAACAGCTTGGAGAAGATAGAGAAGAGAGTCCAGGCTTTGAATACCATCAACCAGAGCAAAAGAGCAACGCCTCCTATTCCAAGTAAGCCTCCTGGTGGCTTCTCCAAAACATCAGGGCCCATCAAAATGAGGAACGGAGTGAGACAACTGGCAGTGAGGCCACAGTCGGTGTTCGTCTCCCCACCACCGAAGGACAGTAACATCTCATGCTCCCTGCGCCGCAACGAATCCCTAACGACTACAGACCACCTGAGGGTTGTCCGCCGGAACGCGTCTTTTAGCAGCACCCATTTACAGCCCGGCGACTCCAAGGCCAAGCCGGCCGATCGAGCCGTCACGGAGGAATCGGAAAACACCTCCAGCCTGTCGGGCCAGCGAAATGGGATCCCGGTGTCCACTGTCAGGCCAAAGCCCATTGAAAAATCTCAGTTCATCCACAACAATCTCAAGGATATCTATGTTTCCATTGCAGACTATGAGGGGGATGAGGAGACTGCAGGGTTTCAGGAAGGCGTGTGCATGGAGGTCCTAGAAAGGAACCCAAATGGCTGGTGGTATTGTCAGATCATGGATGGCGCGAAACCATTTAAAGGCTGGGTGCCCTCAAACTATTTGGAGAAAAAGAACTAATGTTGTAATATCTTTAATTCCCTAATTTATACTGTTCCTGCTGTGTACACATGGAAAAAAAACAAACATTACTGCTACACAAAAAGACATTTCCCTGTGCTCTCAGTTTGTACAAAAGGACCAACCGGCCGAGCGATGCTGATGACAAGTCACTGTGTTCTGGAGAAGTTGGGGAGTTGACCTGCTGGAAGCAATTCGGACACGTCTATAGAGGAGCGGCAGCATAGATGAATGCTTTTTTTGTGGAGTTGTTAAATAATCTTGTGTGTAACAGGGTATGATATCCCACCTTTTCCACTTTAACAATGGTAGGAAACCAAATGTGTGCCTTGTGTGGGGGAGAGAAATTGATGTGTCTACTTGAGGAGTTAAGTGCCAAACAAGATGTTAGTGGCTCCCTCTCTCCTTATTTTCTGTACGTGGACCATCCAGGAGTCTTGAATGCATTTCCCCGACTTCGACTGGGGTAAGCAGATGGGAATTACATTTGGAAATAGAGGAACCCCAACCCTGTCTAGAAACTCACGTTTTTCACTCGAGCCGATTTTGTTCCAGAGTTGGAGCCTTTTCATCGTGGAGGGATTTGGTTTCTAACTTTGCAGATGCGTTTTGTTGCCGTATTCCAGAAACGGCTTCCATGAGATCTTGGGTTTCGGGGGGGTTTTTGCTTCCTCTTTTGTTCTGGATCTAGGCCCTTGAGATGGGACTCCAGATGTTTTTAAGGCTATTTGTGCCAACTGGATGCTCACGAGCCCACCTACTCATCCTTTGTGCATCGTGGTTATTTTGGAGGTCCTTTTTTTTTGTTTGGTGTGGTGATCCCTGCCCGGAGGTCCACATTGATTCTCTTTCCAGAGTTGGGTTCCTACAAACTGGCATCATCGTGAACTACAACAAAATGTCTCTGAGACCTTTAAACATGAAAACTTAGTCTGATGCATTACTTCACGCTTAGACCCAAAGTGGAGCATGGTGACTGTTGGCAGGGCCCACAAAGGTAGACATTAGAAACAGCCGTAACCTTTTGCAACATCAGTGTTTACAAAGAGAAGAAAAAGCCATTGATTTCAGTCTGCACAATCTTTAATTTGTATATTTTGGGGGAATTGTTGGGGTGTGTGTGTGTTGTCTTTTCTGTGCAGTCTGTGTGGTGTGGGGTTTTTTGGGTTTTGTTTTTTTGAGGTGTGGGGTATTTTTGATGTTCATTTGGGGGGGGGGGGGTTGGTTTTTTTTTGTTTTT
>NW_017728994.1:48494061-48501951 GCF_001723915.1 Gavialis gangeticus | reverse complement strand
TGCGGGTGGGGGAGGGCATTGGGGTGGGATGAGATGCACGTTGCGGTGATGGGCAGGAAAAGCATTGCTACACGACAGCCCATATTGAAAGGTACAGAGTCCTGGACCTTTGTCTTTATATATAATGTATGTATGTATATATCCAGTTAACCACATCTTACTGGATGTCTGTCGGAGGCTTCGCAGCCCTCTCTCTCATGCTTCTTCCCATTTTTTTAGTTGTACTAATATAGTAGCAGCCATTAAAGACTGCGGGAGCTGTTGTGAGATTATAATAGAAGTATTATATTCTTCTGCTGGACAGTATTAAATAGAGCAATACATAGAGTTATCTGCTAGATTGCAGTACTAATAGTAGTGACTTAGTGACTTGTATTAATATTATGATTTATTTTCACAATAATGATGCGGAAGTGGTTCATTATTTTGAATTAATGCACTTTACCAATAAAAGAAACAGAAATGGAAGCCAATGCAGAGAACTAAGTGCATTATTTAAAGGTGCAGTATATAATTGTCATTTAAAAAAAACAACAACGTACAGACGTATTTATTTAAATTAATTTATAATTATTTAAAATATGCAAAAAAAATTTTGTTTGTCTAAAAACACTTCCATGCTGTCATCTCCTGGGGAAGCACAAAGCACAGCTCCCAAAGCTTCTGCACTGAGCCACTCACCCCTCAAAGTACAGCACAGCATGCCTTCAGTCTACCGCAAGGGAAGGTGACCAATGTTTCTGATTGCAAAGCATTGGCACCCGCCAAGCCAACGGCCATAGACCGAACGGGTCTCTGAAGGGGAGGAAGCCGAAGTAGGGGTTGGGTGACCCCCTCCCTTCTAGTTGGGCATCAGGTTTTTAAGCATTTCATCATCTTCACAAGACTGGGCCCAAAGGTTTGGTGCCGTGCTGATTTCACAAAACCCTGGGAATTAAACCTGTAATTCATGTTGCAATTAATTATCCTGTCCTGTTAACTCCCCATTGGCCAGTACCCTAAATATTCCCTGCTGCACCCGATTATCAATGACTTTATCTTAATTAGTTACCAGTGGTGCAGCTCATTAAGTTAGGCTGTTAGGATGCCCTGGTCCCAATATATCCATCCATTCAAATGCTGATGTATTACAAGATTTTTCTGCAGTATCAGCACCACTTGTGAGCAACTGGATTGCTCCTGTAGCCCTTCCTTCGAATTTTAAAGGAGGCTTGGCAGAAAAAGCAGCGCCATTGGGTACCAAACTTTGTCCAGGGCTATCATAAATCACAGGGTTGGGAGGGACCTCAGGAGGTCACATCTAGTCCAACCCCCTGCTCCAAGCAACAACATCATCATCCCAGCCATGGCTTTGTCTACCCAGGTCTTAAACACCTCCAAGGATGGAGATGCCACAACCTGTCTGGGTAACCTGTGCCAGTGTTTTACTACCCTCCTAGTAAGAAAGTGTTTCCTAATATCTAACCTAAACTTTGCCTAAATGATCCTTTTGCATGTGTGCTCAACAAGATAGCGTTATGCATCAGAGTCTAGAAATGAGCCTGAGCCAGTGTCCATCCAGGTGCCTCAGTAACATTTTAGATGCAGCGTGTGCTTGAATGTGCTGGTGCCTTGCAATTACACTGAGGGGTCAATTCAAAAAGGGAAAATAATAATAATTGCTGCTTCTGTTCTTGACCCTCTCTCGAATGTTGATCACTTGAACTGAAACATTTCTAGGTTGCTAGTGGACAGCGCTTTGAGTGCAGCCGGTTTCACTGTTGCCTCCGAATAGCCAGCCACCTTCCTCTAGTGAGCGTGAAGACCTTTCGCAAAGCAATAGAGTAGAGAAAATTTTCAATGAAAAGAAAAGAAAGATTGTACAAGCTAGAATTGGCAGGTGATTTGGGGGAAGATAGCATTTTAGCTTGTTTTATACAAAATTTAAAGAGAGTTAATGTCCCTCTTAAGTTTTTTGGGTTGGGTTTTTTTTGCTTGTTTAGGGGTTTTTTTGTTTTTTAACCAAAACTGACACTGTGACCAAGAACAATATTTAAATGTAATATGCACCTCACTTTTTTTTCTAACATGCTACCAAAATCAATAGTAGTGTTGTGAATAAAAGAAAAACTTTTATTTTTAAAGTAAATTAAGAAAAACAATGGACAGCTACTGAAGAAACATTTTGTGAAATCAAAGGGTGTCCTCTAGTGGAAGAAGAAGCTGGTGCTGCTGCTCTTTTCGGGTAATAGGTGGCTTTGATCAGCCAGCTGTGCTTTCCAAGGGTAAAACCTTGGAACTGAAACCGCCAAAATCCCAAGTACAGTTCAATCCTATCAATTTGGAAATGTGAAATGATTTGGGCTTTGCTGTATACTGCAACTTTAATAATAATGAGCACTTCTGAGTTCGTTATTGAGGTTTATATAATGCCTGAAAACTTCAATTCCCATTTTTCCCTTTTGTCCTCCAAAAAACCTCCTTTTTCTCCCTTAGAATAATGATGATGAAACAGGTAACTCTTAAGCTTTTCTTGCATGAAGGCAATTTGTATCAATTGGCTAGATAGATCTTCATGGCTGTGTCTCATTGCAATGTACCTGGCAGCACCAAGCTCCATGCAGATGGCTGGCAGCCTGCACTGCCCGATGCCTGACTCGTACGCGCTGACTGTAAGTCCATTTAAAACAAAAAAGAAAAACAAAAACAAAAAAAAAAGGGTGCCATAATTATTCTGTATTTCCTATCATTCAAATTAAGGGCTTAAATTGCTCAGCCTAACCCGAAAGATTCGTTCCATAGCAGTACTGTAAATCTTGACGAAGGCATTATATAATTGTGTTTTAATCACTTTCAGATCTTAGTGCAGCATATTTTATTGTAATATATATCCATTGCTTTCCTCATTTAAAAAAAAAAATTACCGCTTTTTTATCACTTACGAGAAACAAGGGAAATTGATAAAGCATTCATTATTTTCATATTACTAGTATTAACAGAGTAGAACTAGTACTATTTAATTTTAGATCTCTGTAGGTAGCTTGTTAAGAATTCATAATTTCCTGTGTTGTACCTTACTAAGTTATCGTTAGTCTTTTTTTCCAAATACTCTGCATTCTCAAGAAAAAAAAATCCAATGAGTGGATAAGTGCAATATTCATAGAATAAACAGGCCCCTCATTCAGGACGTGGCGTGGAGCACACAGTGTGAAGTAGCTGTAATTTCTATAGTCATGCACTCTTAGGAAAGGAAAGGGGTTTAGTTGTGAGGAAACGGGATTTGTGAGTATACGGTGGTCTGTCTGTCTCTGTCTGTCTAAGCCAAACATTTCCTGTATTAGCAAAAGGGCGAGGTTTATACATGCACTTTGCAAGAATCACAATGGAATATGCAGGAGCATTTTTAAGCACATGCGATTCTTGAATGACCCTTTTAAAACACATTATCGGTCTCTCCTGTGCCTAATTCTTCCTCTTTCTCTGGTATATGACTTTTTTCAGCAAATTCCTCTTGTTAAAAACTGGAAGCGTGATGGAAATTTAGAAGGGGGTGGGAATCCCTGGTGCCAACCCTGATTTCAGCACCATTCAGTCCTCTCTGTTTATAAAAATCAAAAAAAAAAAAAAGCAAAAAGCCTGTTTCATTTTTGGCTTCCGAAGAGATCTCTTCTCACGCACAAGATTGCACGTTGGGATTGTTGCATTTGAAACATGGAGGTTTGCCATCGGGTTCCATGTTTCTGGCATGCAAAAAACAATCTTTATCCAGATTTGATGTTTTGGTTTTGAAATGTGGATGCTCTTAGATCTGACCTTTCCGAGAGAGAGAGAAATGTTAAGCCCCAGAGGTCGATTTTCAGGTGGTGCGCAAACTTGCTGTCCCCCAAAACAGCGCTGTCATCTTCAATGAAGCTGCAAAATTTGCCGTCCTTGTAGAATGTGAAAAATTGGATTTTGTGGCCCTCAGATGTCATTGAACAGAGTTTGTGCTGTCCTGGTTAAATATCTTTGTACAAGTTTTCCTCAGTTTTATTTTTCCCCTCTACTAGTTGTTACTTAGTGTTTCAAACCTTATGAAGATGTGGGTGCTTTTGTATTTTAATAGGACAACTGAACTCAGCAGATATCTTTTACTTGTTCCAAATTCCAGCACGTATCCCCTTCTTCTTTCAGGACAGGAACTAATATCCTTAACAAACCAACCTCATTTCAGTTCTTAGGAAGCAGACCTTTCACATTGTGAAAGACCTTTAACTCCCTGGAGTTAAATCAAGTTAAAACTAGTATAGAGAGTCAGGCCTGTAAAGCACGTAGCAGTAACCTAACTCCGCTGTTGGTTTGTGGGGGGAGAGCTTGAGTCTAGGTGTCCTCCCATAAGTCTGCAAAGTGAAAATGAGACCAACTCTAAAAGAGCACCTAGCAGGAGATGCCATGATTTCATTTACTGCTGGTCTCATTTATAATTAACATTGAAATATCAACTGGAGTGCTGCTGCTATTAGCCAACGTCTCACCCTGGAAATTTGGGAAGCAGAGGACGGATGGAAAGGTGCTGCCTATAAGCCTAGCATTTCACAGGTACAGATGGCACCATCTGAAGGCCAGTTGCAGGTGTGCAAGTAATGCTTTGCTTCAGGCATATTCGGCCCACCCAGCAATGCCTGGAGAGTTTGTCTTCCCTTTGTGCTCCAGGGTATGTGTTCGTGTGTCTCCATTCATCTGGAAATCTCAGCGGTCATTGTTCTTTGTATTATTTTAATTGTAATGTCCAAATCAAGTACTGTATGCTGGGCACGGTCCAGAGCCCTGTGCAGCTTATGGGAGTCACTCCGTTGACTTCCGTGGGCTTTGGACCAAGCCCGTCGGTCGCTGTGGCTCAGCCTCCTCGGCCTCGACTAGTAACCAAATACAGAGGCTTCTGTAGAACAGTTGTCCATCAGGGTACAAGTTGGATCCCTTTCTTTTTTGGGGGGGGGGGGCTTATGTAAATTTTGTGTGTGTGTGTGTGTTGGGAGGGGGAGAGGAGTCGTTTTCATAGATCTGCTTGTTCTAGGGGCCAAGTTCTGCAGTTCCTATGGGAGGAAAAACTCCCAGTGAAACCAACCAACTGGTTTCCTGTAAGGCCAGGCCCTGCAAGGGCACAAGTAGGACAAATTAGTCTCTTCTGTGGTAGGTTAGCAGGGCTGGGCTGGTCCCACACAGTGTGTCCTGAGGTCATTCGTGCATTCAGGTAGTTTAACTGTAGCTGGAGAGTGCAATTAGCAATGAAATAAAATAAATTTGGTTAAACCTTCACACTGGCGTTCGACAGGTCTGTCCTTGTGCAGCACAAGCCACTACTGTCCTGAGTCGAGACTCCTGTTTGTTACTGAATCAAAATGAAAGGGGGGGGGGGGAGAAAATCCAGTTAAGAGATGGAAGATGTAACTGGATAACAGTATAGATGCAGGAGGGGATGGATAAAGATAAAATATTGATCAAGGATGTTTCTTCTAAAGGCCATAAGTTATTGGGTTTGACACTGCTGGTGCTTTTTATATAGATTTTTTTTTTTTTTTAATACATCGCTGTTCTCCGTTAGACAGTGTGCTCCATCATTGCCAAATGTTCGGTTTCGCACATGATACAGCATGACAATCTGTGTTGTGAAGGTCGTAATCCATTGAGGTAAGGCAAACGTGTTACACATTTATTTTAAGCAAGGTGTCGTGTGTATCTGGGAGTATAGGCACTATCAAGGTTCATCAAGAGTCAAAACTGGCATGAAAATCTGTTCTGGATGCGTGTCCTTTTAAGCAGGGAGTTGAGTGTCCTTAGCAAGCTCACTGTTTGCTCTGACACTGCCAGAGAAAATACAAGGACGGCATTTGGTTACGGAGATAGTTCCTCTAGATCCCCTCCCCATCGGAGGGTGTTGAAAAACCATTGTTGGTCGGGGGATATTATTCTGTTGTATTTTGGGTTTTTGTGGGGGTTTGGTTTTTAAAAAAAAACAAAACCTCTTAGACTTTAAAAGTAAATGTTACAAGCATTTGGTTCCAGGGTCTGCAAAATGTCATTGGTTGTAAGCCACCGATTTGGAAAGATCAGCATGATACGTACGTTATATGTCACCCTTTACTATGCAAGCAGTTACATTCTGGTTTGAAAACTTTTCTTGAGCAATCCAAAATAGCTGCACCTTGGCCCCGAATGTGAGCATATCATATTCTGAATCTAGGCCCCATCATATTTAAGTTGGGCCATGAAACTGCCCGAACAAGCAGAACTCAAGTTGTTTGAATAACTGCAGTCAAATAGGATAGGTAGAAAAGGTAAATACAAGAAAAAAAATTAAAATAGTTTTAAAAGCACAGGATGCTGTCGCAAATCATTGATTTCCAGTGGTGTCCATTGTTAAATAACAAACAGACTGGACAAAGTTACTAACTTTCTAGGATCCAGAATTTCTCAGTCTTACTGGACACGCATCTTGGAGAGGGAGAAAATTGAATTGCTCAGGTTGAGTTTGAACATGGGGACTGCTTGCAGAAGCACCATCTGTGTCTCATCACACTTGCTCCTTTTGTTCAGGGAACCCAGATTTGTGTTGTGCACGATCAGTAGACGGCGCAGAACATTGCTGCAGTCGCATTGTTTGTGCTGATGCCACCATCAAAGTGCTCTGCTAGTTCATTGCTTGTCACTTGTCAAAATGGCGTACCCTTATTTGAAAACTGATTGCAAATAGCTTTCCTGTTCGCTACCCTGGGAGCCAGGGTTTGGAAAGGATGAAATGTAATCCCCCTATTTATATCAGGACTACGATATCAAAGTTGGTATCTTTTATAAAGAAGTCTCTCCTGCAGCTTGATGGCTTGCTTTTACTGACCTTGAAAATGGGGCCTGAATTCTCAAATGTGGGTGCCTAACAGTTTCTAAATCCTTTTACTTTCAGGGTTATTTAGCACCCAGTGTCCTGATTTTGAAAATCGGTTAGAGGATGATTTTGAGGTTTAAAAAAAATTTAGCATGCCAATTCAGGTGCTCCAGTATCTGGATGGAGTAAGGCTTGACTTCAGACATGGAAGTGGGCCTGTGGACTTCAGCAGGGGATAGGCATGCAATAAATGTTAACAGGTCTCATTGGGTTGAGGCCAAAGTCTGTCCAGGTTTTAAAATTTGATCCTTGCTATAAAGCCCGAAGTGCCCGAGTATTGGCTGGGCGGCGTCCTACTATTGGTGTTGTCAGTTGCTGACGCTCTTAACGTGACCGTCAGCATTGGCTGCTGTTCTCATGACCGTGCGTTGATCTAGTTTTTCATTTCCAAGGGTTAGAGGGTGGGAACGTAACTGTCCTAGAGAGCGAGCGAGTGGCTTGGGGGAGAACGTTGGTGTCCAGAGTAGAGAAAAGTGTGGCTGGTCCTGGTGTGTGTGTGGTAGAGCCGATGTATGTATTTATTATTGCTTGGAGAGGCGTTTTCTGGAAGCTGATATGGTTTCTGTTGCAGCCTAACGGGGGAAGGAAGAATGGAGAGTCTTGAGTTGAGAGGATATAGGCGGGAGTCGATTCAGTTTGTTCTGGGAGAGGTGAAACAAAACAACGATGGTCTTTACTGCTCATTGCTGAGGTAGGAAGGAAATGAATGGGGCAGGGGTGGAGGGAAATCGGGAAAGCTTTCTTCTGATACCAGCTTTGGGCCACATTCACCGCTAGCCTGCAGTGCCTTGATGTCGATGTAATTACCCTTGCTAGCAAATCATTCGTTGTGCAAATATTTGATCTTTTAGTCCCAAAATTTGATCCTAATGGAACAGGCGGGTGTTTTTGCTGCTGTTGGTGGAATCAGCACTTACCTAATAGCAAGTGTGGAGCAAGACACAGAAAGAGTGACTGCAGGCAATAGACTTACTTATCTCTTGCTGGAGATG
>NW_017728994.1:48490531-48493981 GCF_001723915.1 Gavialis gangeticus | reverse complement strand
AGAAAGAGTGACTGCAGGCAATAAACTTACTTATCTCTTGCTGGAGATGGTGACCAGATTATGGAACTCTGTTGAGTAGACCTGCCTCTGCACAGGTGGCTTGCCAATATGCCCATGAAAATACTTCCCCCGACTGAAAAATTGGCATTTGTCTTGGAGAGAATTTCTCCCCGTACCAAAGAAGTCCTGCAATTGAATGGTTGGGGTTTGTTTGGTTTTTTTTGCAAATGGCATCGTTGTTTGCATGGGTTATTGTGGAAGGCCCTAATAATCTTGATCGAGATGGACTGAACATGAAAGCCCACATGACTTCCCTCCCAGTCTTCCAGTTGCATCCCAGAAGGCAGACCAGTGGGTTCAGGTCGGCAACGTAGAATTTGTTTCCCATGAAAAGAACAGGAACCTAATTTTCATTGGGAAACTGTTCTGCTTGGCCCGTTCCCTCGGAGGGTGTAGTCGGTGAGCGTGCCTTCTGCACTGGGATATCGTCACTGCCTCACCTGTGTGTTTATTTCAAAATGCAAGCAGAAGTCTCAGCCTGGCAGTGCATGTGTCTGCTGCCACAGGCTGATTTCTACATGCAGACGCATGTTTACGTGGCTTGCTGCCCTGCAGGCGATTGGTTTAATATCCCAGGAAAGTGCTGTTCTGGATGTAGCTAAGAGCAAGCCCTACCAAGGGCAAAATGAATCCTGGTGAAGTCAGTGCCCATCAGAAGGCTTTGATTTTTATTTTTTTTTCCCTTTGTTTGAAGCTTTCACTCAGCCTGACTTCCCAATCCAGAATGGCTTAAGAGGCTTTTCTTTACTGGATGCAAAAGACCAAGACAATTGTGGGTTTGAGACGATTTTACATCTGACTGCAAGGTTGAGCCACTCTTGGCATAAGCAGTTCTGGTGTGAGACCTAGGGGCATGGCAGTCATAACCTGGCCTCCTTCCTTGCATCAGGTCCATTAAATTCACAAACACATCTTGCCCAGCAACCCCAGACCAACTCTCGATGCAGTTTTTTGGATAGTCAGCTTTTGTCGTCTTTTTTTTTTTGTTTTTCTCGGCAGAGCCATGTTTTGAAGCAGACGAGTTGCGTTAATGTTTGGGGAGGAGACTCGTTTATACCAGTAAAACATTTTTAAATTCTGCAAGGATCCCTTATCACATGGAGAGCGCTAGCCTTGCGGTATCTGCCAAGCACGTGGTTTAGAACAGGTTGAGGGTGAAGACGCCTACCAAAACTCCGCTGCTGTGTCTAAGCTTTGACTCCAGTTTGGCCTGTAATAGTTGACGCTTGGTCTGTTGGAGATGCTAAAGAGCTTTCATTTCCCACTGACCTGAATGAGCGCCTTCATGCTGAGTGCCTTGATTTTTGAGGTAAGCTTGTAGATTGAGCCATCGGTCTGAGAACTTCTGTCCATAGGAAGCCTGCAATAGAGCCAAAATGTGTGCAGATGCAAATACTCCAAAGGTCACATCCTGTACCGTGATGGTATAATGCCTAGTAGTGCACGTTTCCATTGGACGCCAGAGCGTTTGGGTCTACACTGCTTGCCTGTCAAAGCCTTGTAGTGGTCTGGAATAAATGGTGCCCGATACTGTGAGCTTGCATGTTTTGGGTACATTTTAAGTATCTGAGCTAAGTCTCCCCATTTTGGGGCAAACGTTGCTCCTTTCCAGCAGCTGCCATTGCGACCGCCGATAGCCAGCAGATCTAGAAATCTGTGCTGTTACCAAAGGTGGTGGGATGCTGTGGGAGTGGGAAGCTCGCAGCAAAAGAATGGTTGTCTAGCCCTTCCTAAGACCAAAATTACTCCAGACCTTGGGGATATGCAGTACTAAAGCAGAAGCTGGCCATCCCCTCGGCACCAAAGGGATTTTGTGTCCTACAGAACCTGACGGTTGCCCATTGCGTTGTGGCCCGTGGGTCGCACGCTCCACCTTGCGAGGGGTCTGGTGATCCGTACGTGCACACATGACCCGCAAAGGCATAGGAGGGGCTGCCCGAGCTGCAAGGGCTGCCTTCTCCTTTGCGTGACAAATTCTTGCAATGTGAAACCGCAACATTCAGCGTCTCAGGCAGAGAGGACTTGATAGTCATCTCCCAGTTCATTGATTGGACCAAATGTGGTGCTAAATATGTTCTTAAATATTTGTAATATTTATGTTTTTTAGTGTTTGATCACAAAGATGCAGTGTCCTTTTCTGTAAAAGAGAAATCTAGCCCTGGGTTTCGAGCTCAGCAAAGCCCCCAGAGGACCTTTTAAAGGTTCAGAGTTGTTCATTAACACTTGGCGCAGGCTTCCCATGCGTGGGGTGGGGGGAGGTGGGGGGAGAAAGGATACTCTATCTTCAAATGCTTGCAGACTGTAAGATTTGATTTGTGACTTTTGTTTGTATTTTGTTTACATCACCTCTTTATACGCCCTGAGAACAAAAATAAATTTTTTTGACCTTTTTAATTGTGACCCCAGGTTTTGGTTTTATTTCTCATCCTTTTTCTTCTTTTTCTTGCGTTTTTTTCCCATCCCCCCCCCCCCCCCCCCCCCGCCCTTTTTGTTCGCCTGATCTCATTGTCAATATGACCCTGAGGACAGATTCAGCTTCACTGTACCCTGTGCAGGGGTAAAACTTGGTCTGTTCCAGTTGTGAGCAGAGAGCAGATTCACGTGTCTGTTCCAGCACAGCTTTCATGGGGGGGATTTCTTTTAACCTTTGGATGCTTTTGTTCTTTTTCTTCCATCCTACTAGGTATAGTGAAACCTGACCTCATCTTTGACCTCCATCCTAGTTTCAGGTGCCAAAAGAGGCTCCACATGTTCAGCAAGACTCCAGAATGAAAATGGGCAGTTGTTTTCTGTACAGGTGAGCTGGAGGGGTGGCCAGCAAGATAATGTGCCTAAGCAAAGGGAGCTGGCTCTGGTGGAAAGACGGCCTTTTAGCCCGCTATGGAGCCCTCTCAGTGAACTTCTATTGATGTGAAAGGATTGAGACCACCCAGTATCTCAAGACTGAATTGATGGACTGCATGCAAAGGCATCCATGCCAGGGAGCAATGAGAACTGACAGTGCAGGGAGAGGGGGCTTGCATGCTATCAACTCCTGGTTGACTCTAGTGGGCTTTGAAGCTGTTGGAGCCCAAGTCTGTAAGGTCCCAAATGCACAGGGCACTTCTGTGAGCATTAACAGCTCCCTACTTCTCCCATGAGCATAACAAAGGCAGAGTTCAGGAATGGGCCTGGCCTGCGGGCTTGTCTGACCCTGCTCCCTGGAGCCAGTGCAAGGTTGGGCAGCACCCTTCGATTCTTCTGTCCTTCATGAGTATGTGTCAAGCCTTTTAGCAGATGCCAATTTTGTCCATCCCCAAGTACTTCACAGACCACTCTCCCTTGCTCCCCTGGCCATAGAGCCTCGCCCATCACCATCGTTCCCTTTCATAGTTTCTAGGGTCGGAAGGG
>NW_017728994.1:48486849-48490520 GCF_001723915.1 Gavialis gangeticus | reverse complement strand
ATTCGCTTCGCTCGGTGGTCTGGGCTGGGCTGTAGTTGTCATTGGGATGCAGGTGGCTCTCGGTCGAGCAGGGCCGAGGGAGAGCTCATGGTCTGAATCTTGCACCTTCTGGCATGCTGGCAGGCAACTGGACCCCTGCGCACCCTTGCTAGAGCCAGCAGGCTCCCACATGGGCGCGGGAGTCCTTTCCTGCAAGAAGATGCTGGAGGGTGGCCTACCAGAAGTTGTGAAGAATTGACTTTATTTTCAAGGGGACTGTAGACAACGTCCCATCTATTCCTAGACTTCCGAACGGTGGTAGAGTGTGCTTGTTGCAAAGTGCTGTGTGAGCATGGCTCGGATAAAGGGCCTTGTCCACTGCTGCAACAAAATGAACCGGAAAACAGGCTGGAGTGTCAACTTGCTCTGCTTATGTCCTGCACCAGTCCCTACCGGGCATGATGCTCTGAAGGGGCAAGAGGGATTTCAGCGGAGGAGCAGTACCTTCCCAAAGTTAAGTTCAAAGATTTATCTGTTTCAAAGGCAAGTCAGGCTAAGTTGCTTGGTTCTCCGTTGAAGGCTTGTCAGACCCAGCATGGTGATGGGTGTCCTCAAAGTATATTTCAACAAACCTTCGCCATCTTTTGTACTGGCAGGACATTGACTGTGCCCTTGCCCCCACTGCTTTACCAATGACAAGTTCATGCAGGTGTTTGATCTTTCAGGTGTTATGTCTGGAAGTTGTGTGTGAGGTTTTGTCTTTAAGAACAGATTAGACAAACACCTGTCTAGACGCTTTAGACAAATACTCCTGCCTTGAGTAGGGCATTGGACTAGATGACCCTGGAGATGCCTTTCAGGCCTATTTTTTCTAGGATTCTGTGATGGTTGTTAGTCTCTTTTATTTGGGGAAATAATCTTACCTTAATCACACGTCGTGCTTGGAGACCCTCAGGTTCACCAGTGTGCAAATCGGCATTAGGATGGTTTGGCTTTACTTACTGCTCTGCTCATGTTTAGGTGTGAGCGCTGCTGCGTGTGCGCCCTGAAAGGGATGTTCTTCCTTGTCTAGCTTTTCTGCCCAGTTTTCTGGATAATTAGATACCTGCCCTGAGACCCAGCCCCAGTCCCAGGTGCTGTTTAGTGACAGCCACAACCTTCAGCAGCCTTTGCAACCAGTGCTGAAAAATCCTCGTTACTACCGCCACGGGCTGTTTAGTGCCACAGACCAGTTCAGACGCACTGTCCCTTGGCTCCTGTTTTCTGGAGTCCCCTGCACTGGCCCAAGTGGCACTTACAGAGCTGTGTAACTATAGCCTTTAGTCCTCAGCTTGGGATTCAGCATAACTGCTCAGTTGCACGTACAGCTGGGAAAGTCCCAGCCCTGGAAAGGCAGAAAACCGCAGTTAGTGGCTGATAGAGGAGGGTGGGAGCCCAACAGGCAAAAGCATTTGCCCAGAGAGTGGAAGAAACCCTCACCCAGAGAGACTTGAACCTGCATGTCCTGCTTCCTAACAAATGGCTCTAACCACCTGGTCGCAGGCTAGGCAGAGCCTTAGCTTTCTCCATCCCACCCACTAATGGTGGCCCACTAAGCGTTTCTATGACAAATGTTTCTGGCGGAGTGAATTGTGTACCGAAGTTGGCGCCTGTGTCCTGCTCTGTGGGGCTGTCCCCACCACTGTTTCACTCGTTTCACGTGTAGTCACTTCTGTAGTGCAATAAGGACCTGTCAAACTTTCCACCCCAGCCCAGGGCAGCGCGTCCCTCCCCAACAGACTCACCAAGGTGGAGTCTGGTTCTTCCCTGGTTTTGCTTCAGGCTGATGCAGAAGTGGAGGCCAGGGGCGCAAGCGGGAGTGCGGGTCTGGTCTCTCCCCCACTCGACTAAGGGGAGACCATGCTTTCCTCCTGCAGAGTCGCAATGCCATGCCCAAACTCCAGATCACAGACTGGGGAACTGAGCCCTGGAGAGGTAGCTAACTGTCCCCAACAGACACGGAGGGGAGCAAGTCATGCTCTCCAAGCAAGAAAATGGGCCCACCCCAGCCATATCTGGGCTTAATTTCATCCATGCAGCCTTGACTTGAAGCTGAACCCAGGCCTGCTCTGGAAACTAAGCACGTTCCTCAGAGGGGCAGCTGCAGGACGGATCTCGGCCTTGTGCTACGACAGGTTTATCTCTGATTGCATGGGAATGGCTGGAAAGGGAGCGAAGCCTGCACGTGCGTTTCATTCTGCACCCGCTAGAGGCCCTTCCAACACTTAAAGACGAGGTGGGGATGGGATTCAAGCTGTGCGCACCAGGCTTGGCTTCATCGGACGGACTCCGGTGAGCAGGTCCACTGCACAACTTCTGCATCGTGCTCCAGCAACGGTGCACAAGATGCTACGAGGTGATGGAAGGAGGGTCTTCGCTCCATCCAACGGGCAAAGGAGTTTTATTTTTGGTTTTTAGCTTGTTTTTTTGTCTTTTGGATTTGTTTGTGCTGCAAAAAAAAAAAAAAAAATTGCATTTTCCAGAGAAATCCCTCCTGTGGGCTTTTTGCACTGGGAGGTCTATGCGAATGTAACCCTTCCTCCAGGTGACACCCCAGCCAGAGAGACGTGCTCTGCAACGTGCTGTCCCGAGAGGTAGAGCGAAGGGAGGTGGCAGGAGGAGGGTCTTCCTAAGATGAGCCTGATCTGAGGAGTGATCTTATTAATCCCCATCCCCAGGAGCAACCCTGCAGAGCTCTGCCCAAACCTCTGTGCCACCGGCAATTTGAAGTGAGCCTCTTAGCAGCGGAGACACTTCCCCACCTTGCAGAGCAGACAGGAAAGGTGTTAGCAGCTCCTTCCTCCTTGCTCCCAACCTGGCAATGGTGAGGGCATGTAGCTGCTTGAATCCAGCAGCAGGGATGGGAGAGAACTGAAAAGAGAAGGGGGCTTTGCCCTCCCTCTCGTCACGCTGCCTTGGTGCCAAGCCGTGGTACGACAGGCTGGTACCTCCCATACTGCTACCACTGCTCAGTGTGCTGCGTGAGTGGTGCCAACATCAGAAGCGGGTTCACTCCCAAATCCATGCTCCCAGCTGCCAGCAAGGCCTGGTCCATTTACAACTGGCTGCTGTCTTCTGCAGCCCTACCGGTTGGGGAGGGCTGGCCTAGTCTGTATGCTGGCTGCTGGAGGGAGGGTTGCCCAAACTGGAGCTCTGGCTTGCAACGAGGTGGCAGGGCACGAGCCGCAGTCCGACAGCTGCCCTTTCCCAGCCCTCTTCATGTGCTCGCTGCACACTGAAGAAGAGTGGCTTGGTGTGTACACAGGCCGTGCCACCGAGACTCGAAGCATTGCAGCGGAGGTGGCAGAGATGTCCGCAGCTTCCTCTTGGTTTCTAAGCCATCCGCTGCAGGAAACCCGACAGCGTGAGAGCGGCCCCTGGGCTGTGCGGAGGCAGGCTAGAGACAGCCCCTTCCCTCTGTGGCTGCCACTCCTGAATAACCACTCGCACGCCTGCCCGCGGAGACCGAAATCAGCTTTATTCACAATCACAGTTACCCAATTGTCACAACGAATGGATTGGTTTTCTTTTTTGTTGTTGTTTTTTCTTCTCTTTAACAGAACACAAACCGGTTTAAAAGAAAGCGCTGAAATGCAGGTGACATCAAAACACCTTGTCGTGACTTAGGAGCCGACACAAACCCAACAGCAAAA
>NW_017728994.1:48485788-48486546 GCF_001723915.1 Gavialis gangeticus | reverse complement strand
CCCCCCCCCCCCCCCCCCCCAAACCCCTTCCGTGTTGTTTTTGCATCTGCCGTTTTTCTGCTCGCTCAGAAGACCAGCGCCGTCCCTTGCCCGCGTGCTCTTGCCCACTGCTGCGCTGCCCACCAGGCCTGGCCCTGAGCTTGCTGCCGACGGGTGTTTCAGCATCTGCTACCTCCCAGTTTGGTCCACAACAAAATGCACGCACCTTCGTGTGAAAGCACTCTGCAGGGCAAGCACGCCGGGGGGCGGTTACCTGCATGTGTGCACTTGTGCATGCGCATGTGTGCGTGTGCATGCATGCACGTGCCTTCCTGCACAGTAACTATTTAGCCTGCTAGGGCCTCAGCCGATGGAAAGTGGGATGTCCTTGGCCACGCTGGCTTTCTGGATAGTCGCAAGCTGTTTCTTATTGCACATGCCCCACAGTCTAGCATGCGTATGCACGCGTGCATCTACACCTGCACCCACCTACATCCAACTCTCCAGCACCCTTCCCCACCCCCTGTCCCCCCGCCCACCCAGTGTGTGCAATGGTGGGAGCAGCTGCGGAGTGCAGCTTGTGGGTGATGGCCCGTTACCCATGTCCAGGCTTTCGGCAACTCCTGGTTAGACACCCACTGGTCGGGGATGACCTGGGCATAGCTATGCCTGTTTTCTACCATGGCTCTGTCCCACACTTCTGGGCTTTACTGGTTGCTCCTGTCCCCCTCCCCCCTGCTTGTCTTTTTTCTGATATGTATGGGGGGGGGGGGGGGGTT
>NW_017728994.1:48446120-48485760 GCF_001723915.1 Gavialis gangeticus | reverse complement strand
GGGGGGTGTTAAGCCTCCCCAGTGGCACCTGGTGTTGGCTACAGCTACGGTGGGGGCCTTCCCCTGGGCTATGCCGATTCTCCTGCTAGGAGCGAAGCCAGTAGTTCCCGGCTAGAGGGTCTTGCCCCTGCGCTCAGGGTAAGACTGCAAGCCCTATTTGGGGTCAGGAAGGCATTTTACCCCATGGTCAGATTGGCATGGATGGTGGGGGTTATTGCCTTCCTCTGCAACAGAGGGCATGGCCCTCTCCCTGGGACACCATGAGCATATATTGCCAACACTTCATACAAGCAGGACATTGGTGGCCGCGGTTCCCCTGCTTTAATTATGGCAGGTTTGGGTGTTTATGTTGGAGCAGTGTTGAGATTATGGTTGTATGGGGTGGTTTGGATGGGGACGCGCCCGTTCAGCTGGGGAAGCCCAGGTTAAGGTTGGTGTCTACAACCTGGTGCGGGTGTGCATTTTGTATTACAGTCTCCTTGATAGAAATACGTAGAGCCGATTACCCCCTCCTGTGCAGGCTGGGCCAGCACTGGTTGCTGTAGCCCCTCTCCCCGAACCAAGCACCTGTTAGCGGGTGCAGCGATGAGTTTGCCAGCCGCTACCTGGGGAGTCCGGGTGCGTGCAGGGCTGCAGTATGTGATTAGGGACATAATTAGGGATTATCGATACTGGAGCAGGGGTTGGGCAAGATGCCAGCCCTGTAACCCCCTCATGCTATATGCTCTACATGCCCCTTGCTTTCTTGTGTCACCTCACTGACCAGCCAGTAGGACATCACAAGCACAGGCAGAAAGGGCTGGGGCTGGAGCCTGTTCCTCAAACAAATGAGCTCCACTTAAGTCGATGGGACTCTACCCCAGCCCTGGCCAGCTTTCAGGGCAGACAGACGTGGGCTGTCCTTCCTGCAGTCCTTTCAGTGACCACTCCCCTTGCAGCACAGCTGACATGCAGGAGGCAGCAAAAAAAAAAGCACAGTGACTGGTTTGGGCCTTGCCTGATGGGGGGAAAGGATACCCCTACAATGTGGGGCTGGCAGGCAGATCATTGCCCTGTCATGGAATAAGCGGTGTTGCCACAACTAAGAACTGGCTTCAGGAGGGAGGCAGGGGGTCTGCTCCTAGCACTTCCCCGCTAACCTGGGGCCTCATCCAAGCTCCTGTGGAAGGTGGTGGTAGGAGCTCAGCGCAAGCTGTGCCTAGGTGCTTGGCCTGCCTTAAGCAGTGGGTGCCTTTGGTGGGGGGGGGTGGAGTATTTTTGGGGAGATGATTGAAGAGAGGGAGGTCACTAGCCCTAGAGCTCACTCCCTGCCCAGCCCTTTGCATGTCCGAGCATTAGCAGGACCAGCACGACAGTGGGGAGGAGGGGCCGACTCACGCCTTGGTATTATTGCAGCTTCTGCCTGGCCAGGATTCACAGAACCGAATTGAGATGATGCACGGAAACCCCTGCCTGTCCGCCTTCCCCAGCACCCTGCACGGGGCGGCTGCTGGCTGAAGGCTTCCCGGGTATGACGCAGGGAACCAGCCTGCTGGAGACCTGAGCCGGGGCGGTGGCAGCGGGGCAGGGAGCAGCAACAGCGGTGTCCTTCCCTCGGCAAGAGCAGGTGAGGCCTTGCAAAACCCTTGGCCTGAGCAAACAGGACACAGAGACGCCTGTCTTCTGCTGGTGGCCGACCCCACGTCACCTTGTCTGCTTGAGGCCAGAGGAGCTGTCACAAGTTCCTTCCTTTTGTGGGGTTTTTTTGTTTTTTTTTAAAACAGCAAAGAGCAAGATGGAGCGTAACGTAAAACCAGAGACGTGGGCCGTGTACATTCTGCCTCAGTGTTTGTCACAAGCGTCGACGGGCAGAAGCCGGGGAAAGGGAGCCTTTGGTCTGGGCATGACGGGGGCGGAGGGAGGTCAGCAGGAAGGCTTGGGGAGTCATGCAGTGGGGGGGTGCTGCAGTCGTACTGCGGGGACGGGAGATGGTTAGCGGGGAAAGGACGTTGCAGTAAAATCCACATGGCTGGGTGGCGACGCACAGAGCGGGCGCCCAACGCTGCCGTCTGCAGCAGGGGCTGCATCCCGGGCGCCCTCGGGCAGACTCCAGCTGCCGTTAGTGTCTTTCTCCAGCAAGTTGAGGCACACTGAGGCAGCCAAGGCATCGGTTTCTTCCTCTCCAGGGCGACTGCTGAGCTTGCCGGCTACCTGGCAGGGGGGAAAGGGCTTGTCTTACCCTTAGGAAAAGGGTTTTTTGGGTTTCTAATTTTTTTCTTTTCTGCCTACCGGACAAGTCCCTTCCTGCAATGGCTGGCAGACCCTCACGTGGTCCTGCTCTTCGAGGAGGCTCCTGCACCCAGGACGGCTCCCTCCTTTCCTCCAAGATGGTTCTCTGATGCATTTGCTGTCCCTACTGCCAGCCATTGCCACCCATTTGGGGCAGGGGGCACATCTCCACAGCCACCTTCCCAAGCATTGGAGATGCCCCTGCGCAGTGCAGAAGAGGCCAGAGAGCTCCAGCTGTTGCATTGAGATAAAACATTAAATCCACTGGTAAAAGCAGATTGCCTCAGCTTCCCTGATGCCCTGGAGTTCAGAGCCAGCGGCTTGCTGGTGGGGTTGGAAGAGCAGTTGCAGCTGGGCCACCCCCTCGCTCGCCGCCCCTGGGGTGGTTCAGATATCAGCTCTCACAGATGATGAATGAAAACGGGGGCTCTTCTCCCCACGTGTCCTCCTCCACCCCACCCCTGCCAGCCCCGCGGCTCTAGGTGCTGCGGTAGGTTTTGATGATATCCTTGATGGCCCGCCTGCAGATGGGGCAGCAGGCGTTGGCCATCTTCTTGAGCTTCAGCCCGCAGGAATAGCAGAGACACATGTGCCCACAGGAGTAAATGACCGTGTCCACCATGTTCTCGTAGCAGATGGTGCATTCGTCTCCCCAGGCCCCGGAAACAGAGGGGGAGATGGGGGACTCCGGCATGCTAACCGGGGAGTTCGGAGCCGTGCCTGCAAGGGAAGGGACACCGTCAGTCTTTGGGCGAGGGGAGGGATGAGGGGAGCTGCTGCACTGGGGTCTGGAAGGAGTGGTTTAAGTGCCTTCGTCCATCAGCGGCCTTTGCTTCTGATGAGGGAGGTGAGAAAAGCCTGAACTGTGCAGCTGGGTCGTTTCACCGGCATCGCTGAGGAAGGGAAAGCAATTCTTGGCTCTAGCCCTTGGGATTTGCTTCTGCAGCTGCCTGCCTCTGCTACCCAGGCTGCTGGCATGCAGCAGCAAACACCAGGCCCCAGCTCACGTGCAGTCATGTGCGTGCAATGCAAAGCAAAGTGCCCCTGGGAAAGCAGCACCTGCAGCAACCAGAGATGGCACCTGCCCTTGGCTCGCCAGCACCAAAAGCCTTCCTTCGGGTGGCAGACGTGCCAGTCGAAGGGGATGTGGCAGCTGCAATGCAGCTCCACCTCGCAGTTGGGTGCCCAGCAAAGCTAGGCAGTGGAGAGAGGGCTTTTCTAGCAGGGAACCCCCCCTGTGCTGGGACAGAGGATGGGCTTGTGGTGAAGACACAACCTGGGCAGGCAGAAGCCCTGGACTGCACTCCCACAGCCTTGCTGCGTGGCCTTTTGGGGCCTCACCCCCCACAGCCTCTACTCCACCAGAGCCAAGTCGGCCAAGAGAAACCCTGCTGGTCACTGCCCCTGCCTCGAAGCATCTTCCAGGTCAAACAGGCTGGGAACAGGAAGATCCCCAAGGGCCGACAGGCTTACTGGCTCTTCCCACCTCAATGGCTGGGGTGCACCATGCTGGAAAAGGCCCTGGGAGTCTCCAGGGGGGAAATGCGGACGAAAGGGGGCAACACTTACCGCTGATTGAGCTGCAGAGCAGGCCTGAGCCGCAGGTGGTCAAGATTGGGTCGGAAACCCCGCTGCAGAGGGTGGTGGGGGAATTGGGAGCCGAGGTGGGGGAGCTTGGTATGGACGGGCCCCGTCGCTCAGCCAGGATGGTGGAACCTGGAGAAGAGAAAGCCAACAAGCCATGGTCGATCGCCGCCTGGGGAGCCAGCCCCCTGCACGGGACGCGGGGCTGGCGACAGGGTGAATTCTCCCTCCTCTCTGCATTAAGGTGGCGTGAGATCTGGGAAAGACACTCAGCCCTACAGAAGTCAACTAAACTTCAAGAGGGCCGGGACTGTTTCCCTTCCCAGGAAGCCCGGGCGCAATAAGGCACACGCCCGACCCGCTGCGGCTGCCATCAGCTGGCCTGGAAGCGGTGCCAGCCTCAATGACCCCTCAAAGCAAGCTGGATTTCTTTTAATCAACACAGCGGGTTACAGCTGCCTTTTAAAATGTGGCTTTTCCTTGAACTGAAGCCCTGCACCCACCATTTCCCGCCCCCCCCAGCAGCCTGATACGGCCGAGGGGACCCCAGCCAGGACCAGGCCAGCCCGCAGGGGATGGACTGGAAAGAGGCCGCGTGCACCACCGCTGCACAAGCTCAGAGCAAAAACGCGGTCCTGGCGCCAACCAGGCCAAGCAAGGGAGGTCCAGAGCTGCTGAGAGGGAGATGTGGGAGAGCAGCAGCCCAATGCCTGCGCGCTGACCTGGGGCTTGAGGCCAGGCCCTTCCCCTGCGCCTCTCCTATCCGCGTGAAGGCAGCTCCCGTCACCTCTTTGCAAGCGAGTGTTATCAAGCAACCTGCTGTCCAGCTGCTGCTGACTGGGAACAAGGGAAGGGGGTGCACTCAGTTTGGGTCCGAGACCCACAGGACCCTCGCCAGTGACCAATGAGCTCCAAAAAATCATCTCTGTGCGAATGCCCCCATTTGCCATAAATGCAAAGCCCCCCAGCACAAGGCAGGTGGCACCTCTACCAATTTCACAGGCATTTCCTTAGTTCACAGTGGGCCTGAATGCAACCCCTCCTGTACGGGGATCTCGGCACCCGTAGCGTTGGGGCGGTGGAAGCCCAGCTTGGGACACTTGCCTGCAGGGAGAAAGTGCTCGGCCAAAGAGACCACATCTCAGAGACAGCCTGGCCACCTCCTTCACCCTTAGCGTGCTCCTTGTCTTGCTGCTATAATAATATAATTAGCTTAAATAACACGCCTCCCTTCTTTGCAGTTTTCGGGCCTTGGCTGAAGACATGGCAGGGCTCAAGCAAGAACGATGCTTATTCGATTCTAATACTTAAGACTTCTTCATCTTACCAAGGAGGCAGATCAATGAACCAGAGGCTGCTTTCGAGTGAGACGGAGAGCCAAAGCCGGCTGGACAGCCTGAGCGAGACCTCGGGGACTGAGGAGAGGACATTCCCCTCCCGCCAGCTTTGGGAGTGAAAGCATCCCTGCAGTACACCCGGGATTGACGGAAAATACCGAACACCGCTATCCACCCCATGTTGAAATAAAGCCAGGTGCTTTGCATGCAAAGGGCATTGGAAGGGAGGCTCCTCTGCCTCAGTTTCCCTCCACACACCACCATGCAGCAGGCAAAACAAGCGACGGCCTTCCCCGTGTGCCCTGCAGCTTCCTGAGCTCTTTAGCAACACGACCAGGGCCAGAGGTCTGGGTCCTCCTGCCACTTTGCCAGAGTTGCTGCTTGACTTTGGCCTCGGTAGCTCAGACGCCCCGTCTGCATTATGGGGCTATGGCTTCTTGCAAAGAGGAATTTGTGGCTAGCACATCAGCGTGCCAATGGCCTTGTGGGGAAAAAGGGGGGTGAAAACAAAGCTGTTCTGGGAAGAATCAGGCCTCTTCCAAGCAGCTCGAGCAGTTCAGGACCTCTCTTCCTTCTGAATTACTTATAAAAGAAATAAGGCCCCACAGGGCAGAGCATCCCTTGCGAGTCCTCCTGTTGTGCACAGCCAGTCCTTCAGCTGGGGGCCACAAAAAGCCAGATCCTTTTGTGCAAGGGACCTCGTGTTGTCAAATGTATTCCCGTGCGCTTGTCTCATGGGCAGAGCCCTCACCCGAAAGTGGGGAAACCAGGTTCAAATCTGGCTGGGGGGCAAAGAGTGCCTTGAATGGTGGGAGGCAAGGATTTTGGGGGGTGCTGTCTTTTATTGGACCAACAGCGTGGTTGGGATGGACTCGGACAAGCTTTTGAAGGCAACACACCCTTTGGATCAGTGGGCCTGCTCACAGGCTGGCAGCAGAGAGCCAAGTCCTGTGAACCGAGCCCGCAGCGACCTGCCCGAGAGCTTCCCTACCAGGCGATGGTGGAGCCGGTTGAGGACCCGAGGGGACCTCAGGGGGTGAGACGGACAGATCGAGCAGGCTGCGCTGTGGTCCTGGCACTTCCCCAGACAGGCTACTTTGTCTCGTCTGTGGTGAGAGCGAGGAACCGATGAGCCTCTGAGCTCATACCCCGCAGTGCTCGAGCCTGGTTGTTCCCAGAAACAGCCCTTTCAGTTCCCTCCACAGCCCCCGCTCCAGCCAAGCCAAGCTGGGCACGCCACGGCTTCTGAGGTTTTTTTTTTTGCTTTTTTTTTTTATTTTCCAAATTTCCAAAAAGGTAACGAAGACTTTGACATGCGAAGCCTCTGGAAAATGCTTGAAATGTCAGGTGCGTGTTTGGAAAGAAGGCAGCTGTTCCCAAAGGGAGCGTGACATCGCATTTGGGCTGACACGGGGAGGCCTCTGGGTGCCCCCAGGTCCTGCTCAGCCCTCGCAGTGCCCACGTTCAGCCGAGTGCATGGCCCGGTGTGCTCCGACCCCACCAAGCTAACGTGCCAGGGTGAAAAGGAACAAAGTCTTGTTCCAGCGTGAGCGATGCTGAGGCGTGAGCAAATGCAAAGCTGTTTTTGTTGCACCGTGTGAGGGCAGCAGGGAATGATGCCAGCTATCGTTTCTTAGCATCGGTTGCTGCCTGCGTTCACCATCCCACTGCGCATTGTTTCCGCGTGCATCGCCTTTCTATGCAGCACAAAGCACTGCCTGCTGCAATCGGGGGCAGGTTCATGAAAAGTCTTGAGCTAGAAGCAAAGAGCATTTGGCACCTGCAGCTCATGGCAAAACCCTGCTCAGAGCAACAAAGGCCCTGAAAGCCAGAGTCCTGCACAGGGGTGCCGAGTGCTTTGCACTTCGCTGCCTTCCCTGGGTCTTGGAGTCACCGACTCACCACTTCTCCCAGCTTCTCTGTGGCTAAATGACTGGCCCGAGGTCAGAGAAGTGAGTCTATGGCAGAGCGGGCAATAACAGGCATGTCTCTCTCCTACAAGTCTCGGCTCTGACATCTAGCCCCGTGCCGCCTCCTGTCATCCAGAGCCCGCGTGGCGTGGACAGCGCGGCTCTGTGCATCCTTGCCCGCAGGACAGGATGTGGCACGTACAACACCACCCCAGAAGCAGCTGTTTTATAAAGTCACCTGGCTTCTGCCCAGGGTCATCTGTGCCGCTTCGCAGACCTGGGTTAGTGGCTTTGTTTGGATCTGCTGGCACCTGTAACAGGGGGAGCCCGGCATGAATCGTGCTCTTCCTCCACTCCGCTTTTTCCACTCCTGTAAAACACCACGTGCTGCGGGCCTTGTGCAGAGAGGCGTTCGGCACCCACATCTTCCACTGACGTCAAAGGGAGGGGCTGGCAGTTCTTCAGGCTTGGAAAGACTGGACTTGCTGGCCGAGGGTGGGGTGGAGCGCAGGTGCTCCTGGCACAGAGTTAGTCCCTTGGCTGGTGCGGCAGGGTGGGGTGGGGATGCCTCCCTATGTCCGGGGTGACGGGTACAGTCAGCAGTCCTGGCACGGGTACGATACAGTCACAGTGCGCCTACCAGAAGGGAACGGCGAACAGCCGAAGGCATTTACAAAACCAAACCCTGCCTCAGCCCAGAGGAGGTTGCCTCCAACCAGCTCACACGCCTGGCTTCAGCTCACCTCGTGAAACTGAGAATCAACCCAGCCGGTTCAGCGATTTTTTTTTTTTTTTTTTTCCCCCTCCCCTCCCCCTGGAAAGGCCCTGGCAGCTAGGGACAGATGAAGACTGTGGTCAGCAGCACGGCTTCCTGCAGTCACACCAAAGCTTTTTAGAGCTGGAGAAAAAAAACTTTCCTAGATGGCCAGTCTGGGACTGTGCAATTAGCTCCCCCAAGGATGAAAGGCCGTCACAAGTGGCACCCCGCTGCTTGCACAGCCCCTTGATCTGCCTTCTCCATCAGCAATACCGAGCAGCGTGTGCCTATTAACCGCCAAGGCACGTGCTCCCCTCCCTGTGCCCCCAGGGGACAAGCCGCTCGGATGCTCGCCGTGCTGCTGAACCCGAGGCTGCATGACGCCCCAATGCGGCCAGGACGCGTGCGGCTCCAGGCCATCGCTGGGAATTAAAAATAACCCAACCCTGCCATTGAGCCTGCGACAGCCTGGCTCCTGCTGAACCCTGTGGAGCCAAGGTGTCGCTGAGGGCTGTCCGGGACACAGCCAGCATGGATGCCTTATGAGCACCAGCTGAGGAGCATTGTATTGGCCTGCATGCCACGTGCACCACGCCCCCAAAAATCAGCCCTCCAAAACTGGGCTGTGGGAAGGTGATGGTTCTTCACTGGAATAGCGGCATGGAGACACGACTGCACGATGGCAGGAGAGAGGATAACCTTCTTGCAGCGTCTCTCAAACTGGCTGCTCATCAAAAAACTGCTGCCGCTGCGAGAGGGGCTGCGAAGGGTTCACACGGGAGAAGCTGGTGGTCATCTTGCAGTACGGTCCTTCCATGAAAAAAATGCTTCTGAGTAAATCTTGCTTTCTTTTGTTGTTGTTTTTTTGTTTTTTTGTTGTTGTTTTTGCAAAAACAAGGTGCATGTCATTTAGGGGCATGTTGTAGGTGAGAGAGTGCAGTTTTCTCCTTGCACAGCCCCTGCACAATTAAAACTACTTCTTGTCCCGCCTGATCCCAAACCTACTGGAAAGACATCCTCCGGCGTCAGCGGCCCTGGAGGCAGGTCCATATTCCAGGAGGTTTGCTGACATGATTATCAAGCTCCTAGTGTTAGATAAAGGCCAATGTCTGTGGAGCAACAATTAGTCACCGCTCTGTTTCTGTATGGAGGACCGCCAAACGCACTAAAAATATGAAATGCTGGAAGCCATTAAATGTCACCGAGAGAGAAGAAAGAGTCCATACAATCACCACTGCTGACTATCACTTCTAGAGGAGCCTTCATCTGCATTCAACAGGGATGCTGTGGTCCCAGGACGGGGGGAAGAACCGAGATCCTCTCCTAGCAGGGTTTGTTCCCTAAGATCAGCCACTTTTAAGCAGTGGTGGTAAGTTTTGAAGTGGTGAGATCTGGTCTTTTGGTCGCTTGTCCCTCGGATCTGGTCTCCTTTAAGAAAGCTGTATTATTTGAGGAGTGTCATTGGTACCTAACTGGGGAAAGGGCTTAGCAAAAGGGAACCTGCGAGGTAAATATAAGCCATATATTAGGGCAAAGGGCTTCCTAAAACTGCCAGAAATGAGCATGCTCCTATAGGAAACCAACAGCGAGCAGGCAGCAAGATTGCCCTTTCCTGTAACCACCATAACAACCATCTTTTCCTCTCCGCACCAGGCCTAATCAGCAAACCTGATTTCCAATTTAACTCCTTTGACCCTAAAAATCCCCCACAGGTGGACACTAAACCGGATTACAAACAAGCGCATCAAATACACGGTGTGTTTGATCAATGTATTGATCTAAAAGCAATCCGCTGCTAGAGTCAGACCTTCTTGGAAAGCTTGAGGAGCATCCCTTGTGTGGAGAGGAAGGGGGATATGCTTTCCCTAGTGTAAAAGCTTATTTCTGTGACTCATTTTCATGGAGCACTCACAAAATGGTGAGTTTGGGGGTCCTGCTCATTGCTGAGTGGCCCGCTAAGCAGAAGCGATTAAAAACAGGTGGATAACGGTTATATGCAAATCACACATTTCATTTCAAGCCCAACACTCGCTCAGCATTTGCTAGCCACCAGCAGCAGTGATTTGCTTGGACAGCGGCAGAGGTCGGTAGGACCTTTCCAGGGAGGCCAGCAGGCAAAGTGCAGCAATTGTCATGGATCTCAGGACTTTGTAACGCACCATGGCACACGTCCCGGCCGAGGGTGATGCCAAAGCCCGCAGCCATTTCCCAGCTCAGAAGCGACGAGCCTGAGGGAAGCAGGATCAAAAGCCTTGGAAGTTAGCTGAAAGCACTGAGTAACCCCGTGGATGGGACCTGGGTGGCATTGGAGGCTGGGCAATGAAAGGAGAAAAGGAGGTGAATCCTCCTTGACTTTGCAGATCTTCACCTCCTTGCCCTGACCCCTTTATCGCTGACACAGAGCCCGGTACTTCTGCACGCGTTCAAAGTTGAATCTTGCCAGGCCCAGGACTCTCACCCAGGACCATGAGGACTTTGCCTCTGAGAGCCTAATGCAACTGGACTTCCCACGCTTCGAATGCGCGCTGCTTGGAAATGAAAAGACGCCCGAGACATTTTCCATACAGCCTGGAGCTTTCCCTTTTAAACAGGGGGAGAAAAAAACCCCAACATAAATATACACAGGGACTTCCACCTTGAAAAAACTTTGGGACAGCATTTACTGCCCAGGGCAAACACCAGCTGAAGTGATTCATTTGGTGTCAGCTGTTTGCAACTCCTGTCAAGGTTTTTTATGGCTGGCCCTGGAACACTGTATATATATGTATATGCATTACCTGTCAAGGCTTTTTATGGCTGGTCCTGGGACGCTGTATATACAATAGACACCCCCTGTGTACACACCGCAGGGGCAGTATTTTCTTTATCGTGCAAGCTTCTAATCTGCCGGCTCAGACTTTGCTCTGCTGGGCTGTGGTTGTTGCCAAGAAAACCATCGCTGCCGTTCAGGAATTGTCCTTAATTTGTTTGAACGGCCTCTCCTTCCTGGGAGCTGGGCTGGGCTGCAAAGTCTGGCCCTTCCCCAAACATTGTAAAAATTAAAAAAAAAGGGGGGAACCTGCTCTGCCCTCCCCGGTGCAGTTCTGCTTTCTCAGGGGTTGCCACCCCCGAAGCATTCATCTGGGGCTGATTTATTGCTGCAAGTTGGAGGTCAAACAGGCTGATCCCTCTCCCTTGGAAGGGATGCTAACAAGCTTGGTAGCCCGGTCCACAAGCTGAACGAGGAAGGCGAGGAGAGGGATGACACGATGGCCCCCTGTAAAGACCAGATTCTGCCGACCTCCAGCAGAGTTACTGATACTGAGCCTAAAGACCGGTGCAATGTGATCTTCTCCATGCTGGAAGATTCACACCTTCTGTCTGCAACGTAGATTGAATTCAAGGACCGCTCCTGCAGGCTTCCCACCAACCGGGTCCAGAACAAGTCGCTAGGAGCCAACCTGGCTTCACCTTTTGAATGCACCATCGTAAAACAAAGCAATACAAAGGTATCATAGCTAGCTGGCAAACCATCCATCACTGGGTTATACAGAAATACGAAGGCTCGGGAGGGAGGTGGCCATGTCCATGGCTCTTAGAAGTTAGATAATATATGTATTTGCAGGTGGCAGGTTGTGAGGTTCCCACGGTGATCCAAACAATGCTATCTTGATCACGGGCCAGCAGCTCCTCTCCCTCGGGCGGGCTTGTTCTTCAAACCACGCCGTGCATGCCAGGTCGCCACTGCCTCTGAGACCGCTGACAACAACTAAGAAGCTGCTCTTCCCGCTTCATTAAAAGTACTTCCAGCTTTTTACCTTTTGAAAAACAAGGAAGCTATGGAGCACAAGGGCTACTCTCTTAAGCTTTCTAGCAGTTTCTAACACCATAGTCCGGAAAAATAAATCAAGGCCAGCATTGGCCATTGCACACGTCGGTACGACGCTACATGATGCGCTCAGAAGATCAAGACCTCCTGTGGACCAGAAAACAACGTAACGTGTTCAAGCCGTTAGGGTTACGCAGAAGCTATGGCCCTGCCATTTGTAGCGCTAAGGAAAGGCAGGAGGGAACCAGCAGGTGCACTGCAAAAATTCATCTCCATTTCTTTTGCTTTTATGCAGGGACAGCGGGAGAGCTCTGGGGACGGTTAGGATGCTCCTGTAGGCTTTGCAGTGGAACGCACTGGGAGAGACTTCAGCCCATCCTCCTTGCAAAAGTTTAAAAACTGCATGGTCCAGGTGCTGCTCTTTGACTGCTTGATTTGTGCTAAGCCTTAGAGGAGCCTTTTAGAGGATCAACATAGAAAACGAGGGGTGGACGGGACCTCAGGAGGTCACACCTAGTCCAAACCCCTGGTCTAGTCCAGCCAGCCCCACCTAAATCATCCCAGCCAAGGTGTTGTCTTGCCTGGTCTTAAAAAACCTTTGGCTGAACATTTCTGTTAGGTAGGCAGGAAGGAAAAGAGGCGAACCTCATCCAGCGGGAGAAAGCTTTGGGCCCCAGGAGAAAGCAAAGACATACAGCTGCAACCTTTTAGCTCCCATAAGAACAATAAATGTTCCCACTCCTTCCTGCATCTCCCAGACGGCTAGTCCTTGGCCTTGGAAAGGCAGGGGGAGAACTTGGTATCTTGTTGTCCCTTCTCTGATGGCAAATATACCTGGAAAGAACAAGGGCTCTGTCCAAAAGACACCCACAGAGTGGGGCGAGAGCATACCAGTGAAGGGCCAGGATGCTATTTATCTCCATGCTAAGAAGAAGAAAACCCAACAGCAGTGAGCTGCAGCCCGGGGTCTGGAGCAAAGATGCACAGAGACAAGGTGAGAAGAAGGAAAAACAATCATCCCCCTCCGAAAGAGAAATGGGAACATGTACCACCTCTGATGGGCAGCCCGGCTCAGCTCTGTCCTTGCCAAACCCTAGTGAGCTTCTTGCAGTCGAGGGTGCAGATGAATGTGATTAATCAACTCCAAGGCAGCCCAGGTCATAAGAGACGGGTAGTGACAATCCTAGATTAAGTCCAACGTGGACAAATTAGAAAGAATCCAGCAGAGAGCAACCAAAATGATCGGCTGTCTAGGAAATGCGTCTTATGAGGAAAAGTTGGAGGAACTGGGATTCGTTTCGTCTGGAGAAGAGAAGACTCAGGGGAGGGATTTGATAACAGCCTCCAAATACATGAAGCGTGAAAAGATAGCGATAGACTGTTCTCTTTGGCTGCAGAAGACGAGACAAGAAATAACTTAAATTGCAGGAAGGGAAATTTGGATATTAGGAAGAATGTTCTCATTATGTGGGTGGTTAAGTACTGGACCAAGCTCCCTAGAGAAGTTGTGAAGTCTCTACCCTTGGGAGTTTTTAAGAGCAGGATGACTATGGTCTTTGTCCCTGTCTAAACCATTGCAGTAGTCAATCCTGCCTTGAGCAGGGGGTTGGTCTAGGTGACTTTGAGGTCCTTTCCAGCCATATTTTTCAACAATTCAGATAAAAAGTTTACTCCCTATGGATGAATTCAGAGCCAAAAATGTTGATTGCATATAAATCAAGAGGTAAGGCTTTGAGGCCTTCCAACTAACCCCACCCCGACATTGTCAAAGTACAATGAACAAGATATTCATTTTAAAGCCATCAAGACCAATCCTAGAAGAACCACCAACTTGCCTTGGCACGAGGCAGAGTGTAGAGTTCACCTCAATCCTCAAAGCCACACGAAGGTCACAAAAGCCCATTTTGGCTGGGCTACTGCTTGCAAACCCTGGCTTGGCGAGCAAGAGGGAAGCAGTCATCTAATCTAATGCTTCAAAGCCCAGCACAAGGCTGATATCGGGGTGGCAGGTGGAGCTGCGAAGCAAGTAACTGCACTAAAGACCTTCCTTGCTGCTCCTCTGAATTTCAATTGTATGTTTTATCAGGAAAAATTAAAACACAGGTGTTATCGGCGAGTTTAGTCTATCCTGTCACTCTTGCGAGTAGCCAGGAGAACTCACGCCAGCAATCGGTCAAGAAATATGCAGGCTTTATCTTCCCTGACAGCCAAGCCATAATTCAAAGGGGCTGGTGAATTAGCCCATATCCCGTTTACTCAATGCCGACAAGCAGAGGCGTGATGAGATAAGGGAGATCCATATATCAGCTGTTATGAACATCGCATTGTATCTAGGGATCTTTTATTACAATGGTGGCAATAAAGGCTGTTCATTTCCACTCTCACGGAGGAATGAACACAGAGGGCAGGCAGCTGCAGAGACTACAAGTGCCACGGCTGTAACTGCATTTAGGTAGTTGCACTCAACCCTTCTTCCCTGGAAAACAGCTATGCTCAAAACAGTGCTGCCTGACACAGGATCACAGAAAATGAGGGTTGCAAGGCACCTCGGGAGGTCACATCTCATCCAACCCCCTGCTCAAAGCAGGACCAGCCCCAACTACATTATCCCAGCCAGGGCTTTGTCATGCTGACCCTCAGAGGTACCAAATGCCTGGGAATTGCAGTCCAGACTCACGGCAGCAGGATTTTGCAGGGTTTCTCATCAGGGTTGCTACTTCACCCACTCTGGCAATCTTCAAAAAAGTCTCGACACCCATCGTCTGATCCCAGCAGTCTTTCCTGCCCACGTGCAGGGGGGCTGGACCCAATGATCTGTAAGGTCCCTTCCAGCCCCTAACAACTATGAAACTATGAAATCCCATGTAAAAATGAGATCCAGCCCTTAACAAAGGCAAGCCAAGCTCTCACCGGCAGCCCCCACTACCAGCTTTGCATCGACAAAGCAGTACGTGCACCCCCTCCCTAACGCTGGGGCAGTTACCGCCACGCCATCATGATCTGGGAGAGCAAAGCACATGCTGTGCAGCAAACAGACTGAGCAGGGGCTTGGGATGCAGCTCTCCTGAGTGCCCACATCATCCCCAGGCCTTGCCGCTGACGTGCCAACTCAACAGCAGTTTGCACGACAGCTGACAGACCTGTATGGGTGGGGGGTGAAACTGCACTTGTGCACCTCCCGAGACAACACATGGTTTAATTAGCCTAGGCAAAGAGAGATGCTAGGATGAAAGGCGCTTTTCTATGAGCAGAGTGAGCAGCTGTAAACTTTCCCACTGCCAGCACTGGCTGAAAAAGGCAACAGCAAGGCAAAAGGGTCACTGTAACCTGAAAGTCTCCAGTGCAGGGCCTCGACGGTGCCGCCTACCCCGTTCTGTAGGATCCCTCATCAGGTGGATTCTCATTACGCTAATTTTGCTTTTTTCATGATAGATGTGACAAGGCAAGGGACACGGCAGGCTGGCTGTAGAAAGCAGCGCAGAGTCCCAAAGCAATCGAGGATGCAGTCCTCTTGGGTATCTCTTGCAAATTAACATTACTAATGCAAGCCTAATTCACGCACAAAAATACAACCCAGCCTGATGGAAGGGTTCATAAAGCGTGGGGGCACGTAACACAAGTTCATTTCTTTCCAAGGCGTGTTGAACATTTTAACTTGTTCTCGACATACAGCAGAACCGCAGCACTGTGCTTCCAAATGGATTCTGCTGAAGCAATAAAGGGCTGCTTGCCCCGCAGTTCCCCAGACCTTTAGGCAGTTAAGTGCCATAGACCCAGGCCTGTTAAATCTGTATCTCTTTAATGAGTCCATTTTCCATACACAAAATCAAAAACACGGTCCATAAACCTCTGGAGTGCCTCTAAGTGAATGCTTGTTAAAGGAAGAGACCCATTATATGCATTTTTGTGCAATAATGTTATGAATTTCCCTGACTTCAATTGTCGTGTGCTTATTTTAACTCCTTGAATGCTGGCATTTTCCAAAGTGCCAGAACGATTCAAAATGGGGATGGGTCAGGTTTCCAAAATGGCAGAGGTTATGTAGTGACCGTGTCTATGCTCATGTCACCTATGGCTGGCCCGTGCCGTGGGTGGGAGATCTACTGCTGCAGAAAACTCCCTTAGCTCGAATGGCAAAAGCGCATGTATCCAAAGCTGAAGAACCAGCATCCTCACCCTCGCTCCCCATACGCCTGTGGGACTGATCTAGCAATTGCACCCACTGTCTGCGCCACTGGCCCATTCATACTTCAATCCTTTGCACGCCGCCGCTGTAACTGCACACGCAAATTAGGCACACAGTTGCACTCGTATGTAACCAAAGCCAGCTGCAGCCTGCTGATCATTTTGCACTGCAGCAAAGAACAGGGGTTAGCGCCGCCCCACTGCCCAGCAGCATAACCAGGGGTGCGTGGCTGGGCACCGATTTAAATCGGGCACAAAACGGCAGGTGCCCCTGTCACTCCCTCTGATGCAGAAGCTCCTGGTGATGTCTCTGTCCTTCTCGCCACCCAAAACAGAACCAAACAGAAGGATGATGGAAACCACCCCGAACCTACACCGCATGGCTAACTGCAGAAAGAAACAAAGCTCTCCTCCACCTCTCCATCTGCAGCCTCCTTAACAAGATATGATCCATACCCTCAAGAGCTTGGGAAGCCCAGACACCTGTCTGCTGAAGCACACGTCCTCTTGTCATTGGGTGAAGTCCAATGGCTCCCTCCCTGCTGATGACTGAATATCCAGCAGATGATCCCCCCAGGTAAGACTACTGATCTAGGCTAGATTGAATAGGACCGGGGGGGCTAGACACCAGCAGCACTGTGTTACAGACCTGAAGGCTTCCTCCTTTATCCTTACTTTAACAATGTGCTCATTTATTTTTTAATTACTTACACGATAACTTTTGTCTCAAAGGAAAGGATGACCTTCACTGGGGAGCTCCCACCCCCCAAAAAACTCCCTGATACTTTTGCTGCACGTATGCGATTCATTCGGAGCTGCAGGAAAATTATAACATGCGCCACTAGTTGGCTCCTCCACAAGCAAATATATCGACTTATTATTGCTAAAGCTTTTCCAGACATGAGTCATAACTTTAAAACCCTACAAGGCCGGTCAAATTTAACTTCTTAAATGAATTACAGCATGAAAGGCAGGCCAATACATTCAGCCCCATTCACTTCAATCTTTCAGGGCTCTCAATAATCCAAGATGCTTACGAACAAAAGCTGTGAATGGTAAATCGCCGGTTTAATATGCTGGTCGTGTCCACTCTCCAAAGAAGGATGCTGAGTATTAAGCCTGAAACAATGACAATCCTCATGGGAGATTTTAATTCCAGGTGGTTTATGATAAACCAGGGGTTGCTCCTTTCCCTTTTCACCTTTCCTCGAGTTCAAGTGCAGCTTCCTCGCTCGGCTAAGTCTCCTCTTTCAGCAGAGGCAGAAAGGGACCTTCTGCTATTAGTCTCAGACATGGTTGGTGATGATTGTGACTACGTGTCCACAGTCCCCTAAAGACCAGTAACTTTTCTAGGCCTCGGTTTTCTGCTTAGTGTGCAATACAATGGGCACAGCTTTCAGGGCCACAGAAACTACTGAAACCTTCTAACCCAGTCTCCTGCCCATAGCAGATATAAGTCCCCTCCATTCATTCCCAGATTGAATCTAATAACTGCTATAAAGACATCCTGGATGGATTAAATTATCTGCCATATTCCCTGGCAATCTGCTTCGATGGCTAGTTATCCCCAGCTGTTAAAATACGCCCTTTATTTCTTGACTGAACGTATCTAGCATCAACTTCCAGGCACCACATAATGTTATGCTTCGTTCTGCTTCGTCAAGGCACCCGTTCTTCATCTTCCACCCAGGTCGGTCTTTATAGATCGTGATAAAGGCTCATCTGGACCCTCTCATCAACAAGTTCAGCAGATTGATCTTACATCTCCCTTTGGAAAGGACTGAAATTTCTCATCATAATGCCATGGTGCTTGGATTTTCTTTAGTTTTTTCCCTCGGCCTAAAGGAATATTTGGGTGACGGGGAAAAAAATAAGCTGTTCTCCACTTCCTCTTTATTTTCTGCCTTTTTACTTCCCCTGCAGTAAATTTACTACCCGGCAATGGTGCCAGATGGATAGGACTAAAACGTCAGAACTGGCTGTTGACCCAGTCTTTACAGTGACGTGATTTGTTAAAAAGGAGGTGCCCCAGTGGCTCTCGTGATACGGCAGCATTTCCTTTTCCTGTGAGTAGGAAATAAAAAATGGCAGGTGCAGACAGGACTGACTTTCATTCGTAGTGATCCCAAGTCAGAGCCAAACAGCCGATCCAGGGGTGAAAAACTCAGGGTCTAATAACCAATACCTTGCCCCAGCCATCCTCCCAACTCACTACTCTTAATCCTTCAGCCTGCGCAGTGTAGACAGCGGTAATCTTATCTGTGTTGAAGGACGAGGCAGCAAGGCTGAAGATGGGAATGAAACACGCTGACTTTAATTTCCTGGCTTTTGTACTTTAGGTCCCTTGCTCTGCTGTTTCTTTCACGCAGCATAGTGGGACTTGAATCACTTCAATAACGGCGAGCATGCTACTCCAGGAAGAGATTTCCACCAGCTTTTTATTATATGCTTTGCTGTAAAAACCACCAGCACAGGTGCCTAGTGCACTAACCAATAGTCTCGCCAATAGACAACTTTTTTTAGTCTCGAAGCACCCTTTATTTGACTCAAAGCCCACCCCCTCCTCCCCTCAAAAATGCCAGATCTTAGTCTTTACTTGTTTCTTGATTAAGGAAAAAAATAGAGCAATTCTTCTGTTGCAATGAACTCAAAATGAGCACAATACATCAGAATGTTTTTTGAAACTCTACATTTCTATTTGAAATCTCTGGGTTTATCTTGTGAAGCACAGGTAAGGTGTTTGCACACCTACCAGTGCTGATACTGTGCAGCACCCCGCTGCACCCTTGCAAGGGTCACACGGGACTGGCTGAGGAGTGCTCTAACAGAGCTTTTGCAAATTTGCAATGAATACTATGGCTGAACCATGTTTTTCCTCTTGTGATCTCACCTTGATCTTGAATATTGCAAAAACAAAATACAGCAGGTCATTCCTAATATGCATCCAATTTGCCATCCAAAAATGCAACTATGTCAGAGGACAAGATTATCTTGGTCTGCTGCTTGGACCTGTGTTGGGTATTGCAACCACAGTCATCAAGGGAAATGAAACGATGTGGTTCTGTGAGCAGTTTCACTTCTGTTGTACCGCGGCACCGGAGCAGCCCAAGATAGGAGCACTTATGCTCAACCTCTTGGTTCGTCCTCATGCCAGGCTACAACAGAGCCATTTCAGTTAGCATTTATCTGTGGGCACGAAGCTGTCCAGTATGAGTGAGAGCAGCATGACTTCTCTGTAAATAGCCAAATTGCATTTAAAAATACTGGCATTTTATGGTAGGCCCACATAATGACATTCCCACTTCTGGTGTGCGTCACACTCATGTATTAAACCATGTTGGCAGTTCAAACAAAACGTTTGGTGGGAATGTGCCAGTTCAGGCCAAGTGCGTAAGTGAGTAAAACACACACACACAGATGCACACCAATGACCTTGTGAACAGACCACCAGGAATATCCGGACTCATTTCCATTCTCTGCCAGAGGCAGACGTAGTATCTGAACTTAACTCTTCCCTATCGCAGATGCCCTAACCACCATGTCCGTTGTTCCCAGTCTCTACTGTATCTGGTGGAGAACTGAAACATCTTGCTTTCATCGTCCCAAAAGAGAATGGGAACATTTTTCAAGCGACGGAAAGCTTTGCAGACCAGGAAAACCCTCTCTTATTCTGCTCTGCCCATGACACAAGTAGCAGAACTGGCGATCTTGCAAATCCCCCCCGATGGCTCTGTTCTTCCCCATGCCTACCATGACATTTCGGGGCCTGAAGATGCCTCTTTTGTCACTTCTGTGATCATGTAATTGTCCCCACGCCCCTCACAGGCTGGTTGGACTTCGCCCAGCACTATCCAAGCAGTGTGCTAGCTGAGAGCAAATCTCCCTAAGTGCCACGGGTGGGGCCCGATGACCTGTGAGGTCTCTCCCAATGCTATGATTCAAGACCCATAATCAAACTGGACCCAAGGGGCTTTTGACAATTGAGCTATAACCGGATGAGCAGTGGTTAGAGCATTAAACGATAGTGTCACATTTGTTATCTCTGCACATTTTTAATTGCAGCAGGATGTTAGTAATAAACACTTATATCCATCGTGCATCAATCTTAGAAAGGTCATTCGAGGTCTTTAAGCCTGTGTGGTTGCAAGAGGCTGGACCTGGTGACCCCAAAGCTCCCTTCCAGCCCCTTGCCTCTGTCTCCTCTAGTTTCATCATAAATAGGTGGCTATTTATCACGTGGCATTGCAAGAGAAAGCCCTGCAAGACAGAGGTGCAAGATCACCTCGTTCCCAAAAAAGGAGCCTCCAGCCGTCAGCTGTGTTCCAAAAACTATTACTTTTTCCATTGGGTAGAACGATTATTTTGGTAGTGGGGCTTGAAAACAGACAGGATCAAATTTCCAAATCTAGTTACAGTACCCCCCGACAGGTCCCGTTAATCTGCCAGATGCATGTACGATTATGATCACTGCGTGCCTAAATCAGGCATCTAACTGCGCAGCCGAGGAAAGGTTGAATTCCCTTCTTTCTCTAAAAACTGCTGGCATCTACTCAGGTCCAGATCCCACAGTGAGGAGTACGGTACGCAGCTTCACTTGAGATGAGGCGTGGGGTCACCAGAATCCAGTGAAATATGTACAAGAATAATCAAATTTTGCATTAATGTGGAGGAGGGAAAGAAGGGACTTCCTACAGAAGCTACAGATGAGTGCTAGGCCAGGGTCCCTGAATTCAAAGAGAGGCAAAAAATCCTCAGGAACAGTAGTAAAAAAACCCCACATATAATGAAAGGGAGTAAGAGAACGTGAAGACGTCTGCCCGAGACAGGGAGGAGCAAGGAGTGGGTCTGAGATGAATACGCCACGGAGATGGGGCAGGTGCCCATGAAGGGAGCAGCACCTTTCAACGTTATGTCTAGCCCCAGGCTCTACAGCATCCCAAATTCAAGCATTTGGCTTCAGCCAAATAATTTTCCAAGCCCAAATTTCTTAATTTAAGCTGTTTCTTCTCCCTCCACAGCAGAAGTGACACTAATTAGAGGGTGTTAATTAATAGTTATTTGCAAATCCTTTATTAAGAATTTAAATAATCAGTGCGTCTCCATCGGGGTTTCTGTAATACAGGGTAGCTTCCAGTGCCTAGGTCCTTTGCCACCATGCACCCTCCCTTCAGCAAGAACTGACATTCAGATCGTTCCTTAAATATCCTGAACAGCCTCTGAACAAATGCCCTGGCTGTTATTTAGGGAGGCTGGGTGTAGCTGTGTTGGTCTAAGGACACAGGCCAACAAGGTTGTTTGGGTAAATCCAATATCTTTTCTTAGACCAACTAAATAGTTGGAAAAATTCTTCTTTGCAACCTTTCAGGTACAAACACCCTTCTTCAGGCAGAGGGAGAGTTTATTCTGCCTGAAGAAGGGTGTTTGTACCCAAAAGCAAAGGACAATTTTCCCAACTATTTAATTGGTCTGATACAAGATATCACACATTGACCCAAAGAACCTTGCCTGGCTGTTATCTGCCTTCTGGATATGCACTTGCAAGACACTGCTCTCCAAGAGTTGGACCCTATCCCCAAATGGCTGTCATGTCAGCATCAGCAGGATACCAGGTTCAAGATATTTCCTGCCTGGTGCAGGGGGCTGGACCCGATGATCGTCTGAGGTCCCTTCCAGCCCCTAACATCTATGAACCTATGAAAGAGGAAAACGATTGCTCACGCAGGGAAAGGGCTGTACCTGCCCACAGCTTGCTGCCTCTATGAGATCTGCCCCCACATCACGGCAGCTTCTGCATACCAACAGTAGTGCCCATGCTTGTAACACGGGGACCTCCATCCCCGTGCTTTCAAACCATAACTTTCAAGGCAGGACAGGCCTGTCTCTTTGCCATGCCCGGGAACACTGCCATGATCCAGAGAACATATACCACGTAGGCCCACTGTGTGTGCAGCCCATTGCCTAACTGAGCAACGTACCTACTTTCCAGCAGCACTGAGCCCATGCCCACGGGCTGTTCCTCAACTCCAGCATGCTTATGGAGGGTGGTATAGAAAGAAATTGTTGTGAGCGCTACCCATAGTAATATTTTTCGTAAAGGACGGGGATCTCAGAGTTTAGACTTGCTTTCCTGCATCGATTCTGACTTCCTAACTAAACCTGGAGGAACCAAACAGCTCATCAGCCTCTCACAGTTCAGGCCTCCTGGCTTGCCGAATGAACTTGTCCGGGATCCCGAAACAGAGGCCTCTGTCGCTCTTTAGTTTCTAACTTGCTTAACCAGGCTCTGATTTCATAAGAAGGGATCAACAGGGGAACAACCTCTGGAGACTAAAGATGAGCAACCCACTGGCCCAGGAGCAAGGAGGTGGGTTTTATAGCCAGCCCTGCCACAGATTCCCCGTGTGACCTGGTGACAAGTCACATCACTTCACCCCACCTCCATTTTCCCATGGGACAGGGTGATGCTTCCTTCATTTCACTGGGGGATCAGGACGCTTAATGTATTACTATCTGCAAAGAGCTCTGAGATGCTCAGGTAAAAGAAGCAGAGTCAATCCAAAGCACGGTGTCGCAACTGAAGTGTCGTCTGTGAGTTCATCACGTTACGGGGCCCCTGTTTTTTTTTGGGTGGGGGGTTGCACAAAACAGACAAAAGATGATCACCTCCTATTTTCATTGCACTCCCCTCCCTTACAGACGAGACCCCCCTGGATGTTTTGCACGTCAAAGGGGAAAACGTACCCAGAACTCGGATTTGCATCACGGCTCCGTGCAGACCGAAGAACATCCACAGGGGCTGGGAGCAGTCCACGCAGACCTGCATGCCGGCGCTGGCCCCGTTGTGACTCAAATGCAGCTCGCCCTCCGAGTTCACCACAAACCCCAAGATGTCTCCGCTCTGCAGGGGCACCAGCACGCGACAGACCGCCCAGAACTCCTTCCTGTCCACCAGAGACTCTGGGTTATACGGGAGGTCGCTGGGCCTCAAGGTCCCGGGGTCGCAAGAAGTCACCCCGTACGACAGCGTCCCGGTGCGCGAGGCGTTCGATTTGTTAATTTTGACGAAAATGGTCTCGTTGATTTGGAGGGGCCTGCTGGTGAAAACCAAAGTCCTCTCTTCGCGGGCGTGCTCCAACCGGGCCACGGTTTGGTCATCCAGGATTTTGATGTGGGCTCCCCTGAGCTGGTGGAAGCGGAGGTCGCTCTCAAGCTGGGACGGGAGGAGGTGGGAGTGCTGGGAGTTGAGGGAGTTTTGCGGGATGGGGCACGTGGTGGCCATGATGTGGAAGTTTTCTTCCTGGAGGTTGAGGTCACAGAGGCTCACCGAGAGCCGCGTGTCCTCCGTCTCTCTGCGCAGCGAGGGCCGGCGGATGGCCGTGAAGGATCTGGGGCGCAGGCAGTCGGGAGGAATGATTTCGCTGTCTGCAAAGCAAAAAGAGAGAGAGAAGGAAATGGATCAGTCAGGAGATAATGAAAATATCCAAGAGTTAATGAATTGCTCTCGGTTTGAAGGGAAAAGAAAAATAGCAAGGAGAGGCTCCTTCCAGTAAATTTTTTTTTCTTTTTCTTTTTTGTTTTGAGCAGAGCAAACAGAAGAGCATCAAATATGCGTGCAAGTCTGTGCTACCCCTGAGCTTTCCCCACTGGACCCCCCCTCGTCGCCGTTTACGTGTCGGCGGAGGCAGACTTCAAATCAATACAAGGAATCGACTGCGGGAGGGAAGCAGAGGGCACAAAGGAGCCGACCGAACGGAGGTCGCCGAACGGAGAATCCCCCTAAATGCACCAGGGAATGGATACGGCTCCGAGCTATTTAAGCCGTGTCCACATCTACACTCCCAGGGCTCCGCGAGGAATACCCAAGCCGCTACTTGGATCTTAAAACAAATGCTTGCCTTGCAACTATCGACCCTCTTCATCATTAATTACCACTCCATAATTAATATTTCCAGAGACAATGAATTGCCAGCCTTCCTGTGTTTGCAGAAAGCCCGCCTGGATGTAGATAACATCGCAGCGCAGAGTTTGGGAATGAGCCGTTTTCTCTAAAGAAAGCCAAATCGGTCACTAGCTCCAGAACAAATCATTCAAAATCAAACCACCGGATACGTAACAGAGACGGATGACGCAGGCCCATCCACATCCATCAGAGGACAAAATAAATTGCATGTTAGCCTCTTTGTCAGGCTCACCTGCTGCTCCCATTTATCTGATCGTCAATGTATTTAATTCCTCGGCAAAACAATCCAGGCAGCTGCCTCGAGGGCCTCAATTCCTCCCGCTTAGCCCAGGCTGGGCTATGCTGCTACCAGGTCAATTTTAAAGAGCAATAAATGAAGGAAAAGCGTGGGTTCAGCTTGGATGACAAACCCCCTCCTGGAGCTGCACCTGTGCTTAGCTTGAAGTATCGCGAGGAACCTCCTTGATTTCCACGGGATTAATCAGAGTGCAAAGATACTTCACAGCAGGTGAAGTTCAGCGTTTGCAGGACTACAGGGACACGCAAGGCACAGCGCACGTCCTTCCTCAGCTTCGGCCCATGTCCTTCTCGTGCTTCCATTCGCCGCACGAGGCCAGGGACCTCACAAGAGACCCCTGGGCAGAAGGCTCCCATCACCAGGCCCGGAGCATCCCCCAGGCTCTTCAGCCCCATCGCAGATGCCCACTGGGGCAAGGGAAGGTGCCATGTAGCCTTGCCCCACAGTGCCAGCGCTGAAGACGGCCCCTGGGATTTGGTGCAAGCCACAGCCTGGAGCTGAACGGCACGTCGTCTCAGGAGCGAAGCTGCAGCGGCACCGAACTCCCAGGTTCAGACAGGAAGTGAATCCAGTATCAGACATGGCACAAGAAGAAATCAGGTGAGCAGATGAATCAGAAGCAATTTAGTGGACAGGACCACCGAGCGAACACCTCTTCTTGCTTTTACGGCCAGCATCGAGCGGGGCTGGAGGGGAAAGAGGGCACTGCCAGGAGGATGTGCCCCACTGCAGCCAAGGAAAAAAACCAAGAGCGTGCTTGGCTTGCCTTGCAAGGTCTCACCGGTAGGTAGAGATAGCCGCAGGCACCACTTTTGGTTGCTTGAAATGCACTGGCACAGCCTTCGAAGACGGTAGAAATCCTACGGGCCCCCCAAGCCCAGGACCCTGCCTTGTACAGTGGATGCAAAGTGAAGCGCGGTACTTAAAACCCCGATTCTCGACCAGGCTGCCAGGACATCCTTTTGGCCGCAGGGTGCCATGCAACGGGCGTGCGAATGCGATTTGTACAGTAAACCCAGAGTTTTCAAACAGGAATCCACAGCGTGAAGGCCGTTCTGCCCGGCTGTGGTCTTTCCGAGCTCTTTACAGAATAATAATAGGGCAGCTCTTCTGTTGTATGCAAAAAAAAGAGAGTGAAAACCAAAAGCCGGCATTTTCTTGGGGGTGCCGCCAGTCTAGAAGAGGATGAGAACCACTGGCTTAAAATATTGTAAAGAGTCTCACAATTCAAAATGCACGACATGCGGGTATCCTTGCGTTGCCTCCCCCACGTTAGCATTGCTCCCTCTTGCTCCCTTCTCAACCAGCTAGGAAAGAAAATGGAGCAGAACAGAACCTGAAACGACCCTGGCTAATTTAGAGGGCGTGATTGTATTAATTAATTCTTCCTAATGCATTAGCAGCTGGCACGTGGGCCACCACTGCCCCTTGCTGGGTAGAACTGGATGCATTTTGTTCTCTGATGGCTGGAAACCCTGAGCAGGGAAAAAATGAATGCCGGCAGCCGATGAGTTTCTTTGGCATAGGTGACCTGGTGGAGACCTTTTTGCATAGGAACAGAAGGCCCTTTAAATAGTATTCCCCTTAACTAGAGATGTGCAGCCGAGCTGACAACCGTGATGCGCGGGTAGCTCGCAGCAGGGGTTTTGAAGCGGCTCGTTTTCCACAAGGTTGCTTCGTGCTTCCCTTCGGCAGCTGGACGGATCATCTTCCGACTGAAAGGAGAAGACTTCTTTTGCGTGCGAGATACACGACAGCGGTAGTGAACTGATCCTAGCGGTGGCTAATCACGCTTGTCCTTAAACAAGTTAGTTAATCTAATCCCTGCCACATATACAAGGGTCTTCAAATTTTTTTGGCTCCCCCAGGAGAGACTGGGAGGCCCAACTCATTCATCTCCATCGGGATCTTTGGATGAAAGGGGCCATAGGGTTGTGAGGACATAAAAGGGATTTATGAACGTTCGGAGGGGGAGCGACGCCAGCCTGCTCGGGGATTTGATTTCTGATAAATGAAAAGATCCTTTGGGAGAAGATGACATGAAAGTCCCTTGCGGTGTGGATTTCATAGCATTGCACGACTCTACACACATGAAGCACGGAAAGGCAGAACGACGGGCGAGCCCAGCCCGTTCTGGTGAGACCGCGCGGACTTGGCGAAGTTTGTACCATCAGAGGAAGCTCGCACGGGAGTTGTTCTTTTGCTGCCCGTTCATTCCTGTGGCAGCGCACAACAAACTACTCCTAACAGGCGGACCCGCGAGCTAGCCTCATGCAAATGGACACGCTGCTATACTCCTTGTTCATCATCTTCCTCTAGGTCCACTTCCAGCCCCTACTTCTGGGCTGCCCACACGGCATGCCTGGCGGGGAGTGGAGAGGATGCAGGGGAGGATGGGAGCCGGGCTGCCCCGGGGAGGCCCCGAGCTCCATGTCTCGTGCAATATGCAGCTCGTGGTGGCCTAGATGTTTGCCAGCCCTGACACAAAGTCTTGAACCACTAGTGTCACACGTGACTTCCTTGAGCACCTGGTGCCCATCCTGGAAGCACCCCACCAGCTGCAGGATCAAGCCCAGCACTGCCGGGTCTTCAGGGCATGCAACATCCGTCAGGCTTGTGTGCAGAGTGTCGTGCACGTGTACAGCGCTGCTGCAATGCCACCGCTTGCTGACAGTAAGTGGCACTGCCACGGGATGCGTATGGATAGAGGAACGAGCTACTGGGCAGCAGCTCTTCTGAATAAGCGAGAGCGAAGCACGATGACTGCAAAGCGTGCTTTAAGACGCTGGGGTCCAGGCTCGCGACCTAACGTTAAAGACTGGTTTGGATCACGAAACAAAACTGCTCCAGAGAAAAAGAGGAATGTAGGAATTACAAGATAACAGGCAAGAACTGATTGCATCTGGGGGCACGCCTGCCCGTCTGTTAGCAATTACAAGGCACTGGCTCTGAATTCACTTGAATCCATGTAAACTCTACTGAAGGCAGGGTAGAGATGCACCTTGTAGACCAAATAAGATACACAGAGCATAAGCTTTCACGCATTCGAGCTCACGTCACCTATAACGTGCTTGTCTACCTTACCTTCTGCCTGAGTTCGGACTAGCGTGGTGAACTACCTTGCGCAACTCTGCTGGAGCTAAAAAGGAAGCATGAACAGGAATTCGCTTGTGTACGCCTCCTCTTCTTCATGCCCAGGTCCATTTTCTTCTCTTCTTTCTCATCTTTCTGGGGGGTTTCGGCCCTTCTTCTCTTCTTGAACCTCTCCTCCTCACTGAGTAATTTCATCTTGCTAACATTTCACTGAACGTGGGCGCTCCTTCTTGAGCTTTTGCAGCTAAACCCCTGGAAGGTTTCCAGGCCCTGAAATGTCCACTGAAGTCAGCAGCAGGAGCAAATGCTCCAAGCTTTGTGAGTGTATGCATTGAAAGGCCTGGTACCCCTTGTACATCGACCTCCGGAAGATTTGTACCATTCTGCTGATGTTACAGCACGGGGAGCTGATGCCGAGCCTAGCACCCCGGCTCCTCTTCAAGCTCTCGGGGCTCCTTGAAGAAAAGCCCCCCGTTGGGGACATCCTTCCCACGCTTACGCGACTCCACCTCCCCCCCGGTTGATACTAGAAGCGGCGTGGCCAAAACATGGGTTTGCAAGGGTTTGGAAAATAGGGAGAAGCGTTTGAAATGGAAAGCGGGTGAGCCAGGCTGTGAAACGCCGCACTTGCAGGGGTTTGGCAGAGCGAGCCGTCTTTCGGACGAGGAGCGCAACTGGCCACGTGTGGGGATTCGAGACGTCACAGCCCTCGCTAGCAAAACAGAGAGAGCAATGCTGGCAACTTCAGCAAATTCCAGCTCAGACCTCCGTCTCATTAACTTGCCGCCGCGGTTCTTCTGTGGCTTTCTTTGCTTCCCATGCTAAATTGGTTGTGCAGCGCTGATGTGCACTACTGGGCAACTACCTCATTTGAGGCCCACAGTGGCCAAACTGATTTCTTTTGCCTCATTTATAACTCAATTTGCAAAGTGCTCAGGGATGCCCTGAATATGGAGCACTGCAAACGTGAATGATCATTTCACCGTCGTCATCGTCATCATCATTCACCGCTCCAAGCGGAAGGATGGAAATGACAGAGAGGGAAGAGCAGTCGACGACGGGCTCAGCACGTTGGATCCCAGCCTCCACACAATGCACACTTGCTGGCATTGCAGCCTGTGCAAAGCCAGCTTTGCAAAATAAGAGGGAATTAGTGACTTGTTCCACATAACGATGGGTCAGAGTTTGCACCTGGTCAAGGAGCAATGGTCTCAAGTTGCAGCAAGGGAAGTTGAGGTTAGATATTTGGAAGAATTATCTCACTACGAGGGTAGCAAAACACTGGAACAGGTTACGCAGAGACACCTTGGGGGTTTTCAAAACCTGGCGAGACAAAACCCCTGGCTGGGATGATGTAGTTGGGGCTGGTCCTGATCTGAGCAGGGGTTGGACTAGATGTGACCTCCTTGGGTCTTTTCCAAGCCTCATTTTCTATGATTCTAAGTGAAAACCTCCCAAATTAAGAGTTTTGGCACCAAGGTTTTCACTTGGCTGTTATATCCACAAATGTTTGAAGTTCCCCCAGAGTTTCACCAGCGTTTGGGCCCATCTCCAGCTCCCTGGCAAGCGAGAGAGAAATGGAAGAAGAGAAGCAGAGGTTTTATTTGTGGTAATTAAGACACAAAGCCAGGCTCTCCAAGAACGTTAGAAGCGCCCTGGCTTTTCGGCGACAGGCCAAATCAGACATCTCCTCTTTTAAACAACCATATTTGCTTTTTGAACACGGTAACGCTGCTTGTGTGGTCTCAGGAGAGGACAACTGAGTTGTTGCAAGACCTCCGTAGAAAGCTACGTTCGCCCCATGCAGATGTTCAGACTGTGGTTCTGCGCCTGGATGACTTTTTTGTCTTTCCTTGTTATCTTTAAACGTTGCAGTCATAGGACCTGGGGCTACAAAGCATCGTGTTTGCGTCTCATAAACAATCAGCTGCTGGAATGCATCTTCCCCGTCCGTGCAACCAAGCCACTTTGGGAGCGTCGCTGCAGCATGTGGGAGGCAAATGGATAAAATCCCACACGGGATGACTCACGCGTTAAACTTCCTCTATCATATACAAAGAAACTCAGCACTCCCCAATGCGTTTCCACCCCCACCCCCATTACAAACAGCCGGAGAAAACAAACTGCCTTTATGACTATCTCTGACCAACTGACCCATGGGTAATGCGCACATGCATTCATACAGAGTGTTTCAGGTATGTCGATACCTCCGAACACAATATCCTGTTTTATACTTTTCAAATAAAAAAAGACTGCATCTGTGGGGTAAACACTAGACAGATGCTGGTGCCTGCTATCTATCCCACTTTGTTTTCCCTCTTTCCATGCACTCACTGGGAAGACACAAAAAACTACGGTCATTCCTGGATTTGCACTGCTGTGTGGTTTGTGCAAAAGTTACTATCAACATTAGGATTATTTCCCATCTCTTTCTGACTGGAAGCCGGAGTAACCCATCAGAGGCTATTTCATACCATAAGGCACCATCACAGACAACCACTGGCGGGGCTGGGGTGGCCAGATGAGATCCAGGCTCCGGACACTTCAAAGAGAGCCATGAATGGTGTAAGCTGCGTCTCAAGCAAACATCTACTGTCACTAGTTACGTGTGCTTCAAGACAGACGGGCATTTTCACCATGTGAATCACAGGCGTCCACGTCAAACGTCTATGTTATTTCCCCTTCTGCCCAAAGATATTTGAACTAGAGCTTGAGAGAGAGTCTCCGTGTTTCCCCATTACAGTCTATAGTCAAGAAATCCCGCTAGAACTGGCCAGACGGAGCTGAAAGTTCAAGCCAAGGGTTGCAGAGACGGGACAAAGTTCAAGTTTCCCAGCAGGCTCTGCAGCTGAGCTGTCAAAGGGAATCATTTATGTTTGTGAAATCTGGGGAGACTGTGTTACAACTGGGCTAAAAAAGACCTGGCATCAAGGGACGAAGCCGTGGGCACCCTCCGCTCCTACTGCAATCAATAGGGATTGCTGGTGTTCTGCACTTTGCAAGCCTGGACTCTACTTTTGGTGGTGTAAACTGGATATGGGTATCTTGGACCTTTCGATCTGATTTCAATCCCACTCACACATCACAGGGCCGAAAGCTAAATTGAAGCGCTGAAGTTTTTGGGGTCACACACTTCATTCTGGAGGGAGAATGGAAAATGCGGCAGGGGCGAGAACGTGCTGTTGACTGGGATCGGCTGTTGGCTGAATCGTGTCCCACCTACTATGCAACTATGATGGTGGCATATTTAATACCAAATTGTGCATGGCTTGTGCACTAGTCTCAGATGCCCTGCATGACTCTGCCTAGGCAGGAAGCACTTGCTGTCCTGCAAGGTGAGTTAAAACAGGCACCCCCTCGCCCCCCTTTGGGTTTTATTCAGAACACTTCTCTGCGCATGTTGATATATCTGACTTCCTTTGCTTAATGGGAGCTCGACGCTGGAGGTAGTTTCCCAACATAGATTGTGAGCGTATGTCAATAATACAGATACAATGGTACAGCAAAGCAAAACAATCCGAAAACAAGAACCAGATCCTGAAAGGCAGGACAGAAACCAGACTCCCATGCCCCCAGAATCCAAACTGAAACATCCACAAAGAAGAAATCCAGAACCCCAAGGATAACACAATTAAGTCAGACCCGGCACAATTAGAAATTCCTCGCTAGCCTGGAAATCAGATGGATCGACTGCATTTCCCCCCCAAATAGTCTAAGGAAGGAAAGCAGATGCAGACATACATAAATCAGACAGACATCCGAAGTACAAGGGTGAGTACCTACTGATGAGCTGCAGTTTTCTGGGACAAACCTTGTGTAATGAAGCGTCCTGAGCCAATCTGGTTGGCAACGCGCACACTTCTGTGCATCACTCGTAAGCATGGCCAATTGATTTGAAAATGCAAAGGGCACAAAGACGGCAATTAGCCCTGCACAGTGATATGGAGTCACTGTTTTCCTCTGCAAGTCTATTATGGAGGAGCAGGAGAGTATATGGTGGGCACACTCATTTTCTAATTCAGGATGCACTTGTTCTGTAAGCAAAGCCAATGCTCAGAGCAAGTCTCAAGCTTGCAGTCTTCCTCCACGCCATGCATACAGGGGCCCATGCCAGCAACATTGCTTACATATGCCCGTCAGCACCAGGGAAAATCACGCACATGCTCACCTGGGACCGAAACATGTTCTTGGAGTTAGACATCTGTGTAATGACTTTCCTTAACAGACTTTAGCCCCAACTTCACTGCTGCTCTTCTAAATCATAGCCATGACAAGCTCATTTGATACTTCCTAGGTCCTCAGGGATCAGAGTGAATAGGACTTGATGCTTAATACTGAGAGGCAAGAATGATCTGAAACCATTCAGTCCACCCCACCGCACACACACACTCGACTTGCACACGCAGCCCCGCATCTTCCCCCCAGCTCTGATGTGATGATTTCCCTTTCCACATTTCCATTAGCCATCCTGCCTTTGCTCCCATGCTCATTGAAAGTTGTATCCTATCCTCCTGGCATAGCAGCCTGGCTTCTTTCCTTGCTTCCTCTATGGTCTGAAGGCCGTCTGAGAGTGCACGCTAATTGGCTTGCAAGGTCTAAATCAGCTCGACGTTTCGCGCTTCTTGCTCTGCTTGACACTTCCCAACATCCACAATCTTGCTGCTTTTGCCGATCAGTTCTTTCTTCCCCCATTCCTTGCAGGTCCTTTGCTTATTCCCAACACCAGTTATTCCCCCAGTTTGGCCTGGAGCCGAAGTGCTTTCTCCCCTCCTCTGCTTGGGATAGAAACCCCAGATAATTTTTGCACCTGGCACTTGAAGAGATTTAAGCCTCCTCTACACGCAGGTCCTCGAGCTTTGTGGTGCAGCTGATCATTCGTCACCTAACTCCCTCACTTTGTCAAAGTCCACCCTTCCGAAACTGGGATCCTTAGTTATATGCCTACTTCCATTTATGCTCCTAATTCAGTGAAACCAAACCAACTCATGATCACACAAGCCAAGGTTAATATTTTCTATCACCCGCTCTTCCATCATGCCCTCACTACTTGCCAAAACCCAGCCTCAAACAGCATCGCCTCTTACTGGTTCAGTGATGACTGAGTAAAGGCATATGCCAGTGATGACACCCAGGAAAATCTGGACCCTCTCACTATTAGTAGCCTTTGTTCTCTAGTCTATATTTGGGAAATTAATTCTGCCATAATGATACAATTCCTGGGCATACTTATTTCGCTAATAATATTACAGAAATCGCTGCTTATACCCGAATCTGACCCTGGGGATGGATCCATCCTTGACTCCCACGGCCACGGTTTTTACCAGCCCTCCTCAAAATGATTTTGACCCTAACATATTCTGTTTCTTCTTTCTTTAGAGTCTACTCTCTCATGAATATACATCACTTCTCCAACACCTTTATCTATATACCCGTCTTTCCTGAACAGCACTTACCCTTCCATACCTGTGCCCTGGTTATGATTGTTACTCCACCGTTTTTCTGCTTGGCTTCTGGCATGAAGCATACCTGCTTTTCAGAGGTTTCCCACTGGTCGCGCCTAACTTCCTAGCTGGATTGGAAACAGACCTTTCATTGTATTGTTTATCTGGCCATCTCATTAGTATTAGTGCCGTCTTTCGCCTTCCTTATCCTATTCTTTGGTATTCCTTTACTTGTAGTTTATCCTCGTTTACCTGATTTTTCCTCTCCCTGTGTCTTAAAACCAGGCGTGGGATTTCCACGAGTCTCTCCTAACCTTCTCCTTAGTTAAATGCAAAGAAGCACTATTTGTCCTGGGTTCACACTTGCTTTTACGCTTCCGACCCCTTTCCCTCCAAACCAGAATCGAGTGAAGCCAGCAACATTTCTAAACATTTTTAGTGGAGCTTTTTGTTCATCTCTCCAAAAGGACAGCCCAACTGTTAATATGCAATTCATCTAGTCTACTCCTAGTCCGGAGTAACCCAGGTCTGCACCATGTATTCTCGCGGCAACAGAGAGGAATAATAAATCACAGCCGCTTTTGCTGCACCTTTGCAGCTTGATTTAAACTAGCACGATGGATGCGTTGCACCGTGCTTCAGAAAAGCAGCTATGGATGTGCTCAAATCTATTCCTATTCAGGACGGCGCCCAAGCACGCACCTCTCCTGAAGGAAGTGCTTCTGTCCCATTCAAGTTAACAGGACACTGTGTTCACACACAATCCACAATCAGGGTCTTCCTGAATCAGGGCCATGAGAGAGAAGGCTGCCGTTGCAATGGTCCACAACTGGATTGCACGCGCAAAACACAGCACGCGCTTCCAGCCCTCGCTTTTATATCTGCCTGGTGCAATGAACAGCTACACCAGAGATTTCCTAACGCCGTAAATCTAAATCAGTCGTTCCAGCTCCCACGGCTGGATGAAATTAGAAATGAAGCAAAGAGGGAGCCTTGCATGCATTTATGCCAGAGTCTGCAATTCAATTAAAAACGTCATCTATTCAGGGAACCGCTTATATGCTCTGGAATGACCAATCTCCACCAGGCTCCGCTGGGGTCCAGGTACGAATGATCTTCTGTGGCCCTGGGAACTAAAAGAATAAAGAAGAATACAAATTGCAGAGCTGGAGCTGCTGCAGACATCTTCAAAAGCAGAGAGAGGATTGAGTTGTGCAGCAGGAGCAATGTGAAGTCATTCCTTAGGTGGCACGCCTTTCGAGTCACAGGAGCACAGGACCTGGCCTGCGGAGCGAGGCAGAAAGCCGGCAGGGATTCCCGAAGCTGCGCGTCAGATGACTCTTCGTGTTACATATCAAAGACTGTTAAAAAAGGGGGATTTAGAAAAGATACCGGGCCGCTTTTCTGCTCTCAGTGACTGCGGTTATTATTATAACCTCACTGGAGTCCACGGGGTTTGCCCGGCATCAAAAGATCCAGGTGAGGTCCGGGCTGCTGACTGCTGCTTGCCAAAAACACTTCAGCGGCAAACGAACCTGCTCCACGGCGCTCAGTTGTATCCTGACAATAGATGGGGAGGACAAAACAGGCCAGAATAAAATCAAGTCAGGCCCAGCCTCACACAAAGATGCTTATTAGCAATGCTGCACAGCTCCCTTGGAAAATACCTTCCTCCCATTCTCATCGGGGTGCCTGCCCTGTCCGGCCCACACGGCCCTGCTGTCCAGGGGCAGCTGCCTGATGGCAAAGGGCAGAGCCCGCTGCTTGGCTATGGAGCATCTACCCTGCTATTCCTTGGGCAGGTGCCATGCGTGTCTGTCCACTATGCAACCCCTGGTACAGCCCCCCTGCTCTTTCCACATGCACCGGCCAATCTTTCACCCCTGCCAGATGGTCCAGAGTCTGCCACTCGGATCTCCGTGGAGGAGACATCGCTTCCCGAGTCCAGCACGCTCTGCCTCGCTCCCCTGCAGCTAGTCCTCCCCGTTCCAACTGATGCATTCAGCGCAGTCTTTGCAGCTCGGCCCACAAAGTTTTCCCCTAAATAACTTCGTTGTAGCAGCCTAGAGATTTGCCCCTGACATGCAGCTCTTCCCGGGGCAGCTGGAGGAGCCAGAAGGCAGCGTAGAGATGCACCTTGTAGACCAACTAAGGTGCATACAGATCATATATGGATCTGATGTGGCTTGCAGAGTACGGCATGAAGGAGCAGCTGCTCCTGGGCCAGGCAGGATGGGTGCATGCCCCTGGATATCGTGGGCTGCAGGGTCTGTCATTTTTGGGACTCTGGGCCACGGCCACAGCCGCTGCACACGATCACCTTAGCATCGTACCCAGCCTCATGATGGTGAGTTACAGAACAGTTCACGTGCCAGCAGGAGACGCCCCAACCGAGACACTACCACACTGCTACCAGCTCCGGGACGGAGAGGACGGGGTCTACGAGCGGGACACAGTCATTCACTGCGCTCGTTCTTCCATTTGCTCATCACCTGCCCCTTTTCCTGCAGACCGACTGACTCCTTCAGGCTGCCCAGAGCTTTGAACTGACATGAAGCACCCATGGCGGATGAGGTGAGCCGTAGAGCTTGGCAGTACTGCAACTCCCCAGTCTGCCCCGCCACGTCTTCGCGCTGCTGCGGGGCCCATGAAGGTTTCTGCACCCTGCTAGGTGGCTGAAGATGGGCATCCAGGTGAGAAAACCCAGAAGGAAAGGGAATTAAAACCTGAGTTTGAACTCTCCACGCCAGCCCAGATGCTGACTGTCTGGGGGTGCAGGTCTCCCACCTGCAGCTCGCTGCCCCCAAATGCAGCCCTATGCACCTCTGCAGAAGGAGACCTGTCTGCCTGGGATTGGTGGCAGGATCAAAGCCTTCCTCTTGCCTTGCTGCCCCTTTTATCCTCGCCACCCTTTGCTTCTTTTCCTTTCTTTCCAGCTGGGCTTCTTCCCCCCCCACTTTGTTCCTTGCTTTCTCCCCACCAGCTCCTTACATTTCAATGGCTTAATCTCCTTCAGATCCTCCTTTCTCTGCTACCAGGCTCTGCCTGCAATAGCTTTTCTCTGTGTTTTCACCTTTCAGTTCATGTCCTCGCTTTCCCTCTTTGTGACTCATGCGCTCACCGCCTCCCTTTCCCCCCTGAATCCAACAATAACTCAGCCACCTGTTTTTCCTGAGACTATTCAACCATGAGCAGGTAGCCACAGCCACTTTCTTCTTCAGCAGGTTGTTTCCTGGCTCCTCTACATGATATCCTAGTCTATTATACTTCTATAATGCATACTCAGGCCTTTCCCTGCTCTGTCTCTGGGTCGCTGTTCTGATCTTGCTTCTTCAATGCACTGATCCCCACATTTCGGGATTAAAAAGGGCATTCAAGGTACAGACTGCATTTGGGATTTTATGATCTCCCTACAGCCACAAAATTTGAGGCCAATCTGGGAGGTTCTCAGTAAGCCTGATAAATGATGCTGCATTAACCGAGCTTTACTAATGTTAGTGCAAACCAGCTTTGGATGGGAATCAAAACATGGGTCGCAACCTGGGCCTGGGCAGCTGCCGGTCGCACTGGAGTGCAAAGGAAGTCACAATTTGGAAATGGAAACGGGACGATCTTCCTGCATAAAAGGATAATGACGGGCTACTTTTACATGGAGCTTGTTCTTGTTTCATGGCACGCGGTGTTGCTGTCCGAGGGCCCCCGGACCTCACAGCTTCCCTGCGCCTGCCCGACCTGTGGGTAACTGGCATGTCTTTTCGCCTGCAGCCGGGTGAGGTGGGGAGGCAGAGAGGCTGACTGGACGTGCTGCGACCGCGTGCGAGGAGGGAGGAACAGAGCCGGCAGTCGGCACAACTCTGGTTAGAAGCCCCAAGGACGAGAGGGCGGCAGGGGGATGCCCAGTTGTTTCACATCTCCGGGGAGAGCCTGGAGCAGCTGTTCCCATTCACGGCCCTTCCTCGTGCAAAAGCTGCAAACCCGGATGACTTGTCACTGGGGGAAGCAATGCCTGGAAGCAACTGCAGAACAGGCCGCCCGAGCCAGGCACGTCCTGTCCCGACGCCGGCTGGGGCTGCCTCGCTAGCTGTCGATAAGAGACAAAGGACCACATGGACGGCTGTTGCCACGACGACGCAATTACATCCCAGTGTCAAATTTCCCTGCACGCAGAATTATTGTTATTTATACTGTGACGGAGGTGGGCCTTGCTCTCGACCGCTCCAAACGAGACGCCCCGGGCATCTGGATGCAACGCTCGTTAGTGAGGGGTCACGGCGCGCTCAGCCCCAGGGGAGAGGGGTCAGGAAGCGACCCTGGCCTCGTGAAAGCTCCCATCCTTTCTGTTTTAACGCCAGAGCCCGTCTGTGGCCCAGCAAGTTTCACACTTGTCCTCCTGCCACGTACCCTCCAGCATTAAACCAACAGGCGGATACGACCCTGCTCAGCGCCCTACGCTTCCTTTGGGAACAGCATGAGGAATACAGGGAGAGGCGCCAAGCCAAGTTCAATTCTTAGTGTACAACGTCATCCACCATCTCTGGTAGGAGCTTAAACGGCGAATCCTGGGTTCTGCGTGTGAGAGAGACCCGGACACTTGACTCAGGCTGCAGCAAGGGAAGTTGAGGTTGGATATTAGGAAAAATGTTCTCTCCAGGAGGGTGGTGAAGCACTGGGATGGGTTACCCACAGAGGTGGAGGACTCTCCATCCTTGGAGGTGTTGAAGACCCGGCTAGGCAAAGCCTTGGCTGGGATGATGTAGTTGGGGCTGGTCCTGCTCAGAGCAGGGGGTTGGAGTAGATGTGAACCCCTGCCCTGAGGTCCCTTCCAACCCTCGTTTTCTATGATTAGACAACTCGTTTACCTCCTTGTCAAAGAAGGAGCAGACACATGATGTACTGCCCTATGTCAGTGTAACTGGCTTCAATCTGGGAACTACTCGAATCAGAAAAGAAATCCGCGGTAAAATTAGTCCAACGTGAGTTGTACCAGCATAGCTGGTGTGAGTCCATGGCTGTGCGGGGGGTATGTTTGCTCAAGGTAAACAGGGTCATTGGGGCTACCACCTTGGGGTAAGACCAGCTACTCCAGCACAACTGCTTCTGTGTGTGCTCTGGACCACAAAGTAAACTCCCCCAGTGTAAATATGCCATGTGTCCTGGCTTGGAGGAGACACGTCCATTCACAAGGCCTGCATCCATAGTGAACTGCAGCAATATTTACTACAGTGAGAGCTCCAAGCTGCAAGGAGCAATGTTTACTGTAATGAGAGTTAATTTATAGTCAAGCTACTTTTCCTGCCCCACGTTAACAGGTTTGCCAGGATCGTAGCAACTCTGCCTTCCAGAGGCCATTCGCTCCACAAGCACTTGTGAAGCACATAGGGTGCATCTACATGTGCGCTTTAATGCACATTAGCCTATTTTAATGTGCATTAAAGCATCACAAAAAAACACGCACTTTTGCTAATGCACATTAAAATAAGCTAATGTGCCTTTTTCTAGTACCTCACAATCTCTGGGCATTTTTACATGCGTTTGAGACACAGCACCGGGTGCTTTTAATGAGCACGTTATGCTAATTAAAAGTGCCCGCATGTCACTTGTATCAGTGGCACTGCATGCCTCCATGCTAAGAAATGGCAGCAGCGCGCTTTGAACTAAAGCGCATCGAACACGGTTTAGTTCAAAGCACACCCCCGCCATTTTTTCAGCGTGGAGGCGCGGTGCGCCGCTGATACTCGTGATGTGTGAGGCTGCCAGAGCGCATCAATTTACATGCTCCTCCAGACTCGATTAATTGAGTCTCCTCCGATGCACTGGATTTCCAGTGTGTCGGAGCAGGCTCCCCGCATGTATGTAAGTGCCTGGAGGTACTAAATTTAATGCTCATTACCTAAAGCACGTTAATAAACGTGTAGATGTGCCCATAGGTACTGGCAGCAGTACCTGCACCTGACCAGCACTTGACCCTATTCAGAGGCCCGTGGTTCTGCATTTGAAATCAGCCATCATGAGTAAGTTGAGATTGTATTTCCTCTGACCTACAAGGCCTCAGGGAAACCTTCTTCTCTTTCCAGAAATACGACATTTCTTAATCTGTGCTCATTTTCCAGGTCAGCAGTCCCCTTTCTCAGTGCCTTCCAGTCTGCCAGCAGCAGTGTGCTGACGGCTACCATCTCCATGTCTCAGCCATCCCTCACCTCATACTGTAAGCAGTCATAGCCAGAATTGTACACCGCCTTTCCTGGGGAGCAAATCCTGATGATACTGTATTCACCAAAACTGTCGAAGCAATCACCAAGGGATACAGTGCTGGAAACAGGAGACAAACAATTGAAAGGACAGACTCAAAATAACCAGTTGGTGGCCACGGTCAGGTCAAGTCACCATTAGGATCATAGAAAAATAGAGCTAGAAGGACCCTCAGGAGGTCGCAGCTAGTACAACCTCTTTCTCAAAGCAGGATCATCCCTAAGCCATCCTAGGCAAGTGCTTGACTAACCCAGGGGTGCTCAACCCTTGGCCTATGGATTAGATTCAGCACCACTGGTCTAACCTGCTCTTAAAAACTTCCAGCAATGGAGGTTTCACCGCCTCTCTAGGTAGCCTACTCCAACGCTTCACCACCGTCACAGTGAGGAAGCTGTCCCTCATCGCTAACCTATTTTTCCCTTGAGACTGTTACTCCTTTTCCTGTCCCCTCCGGTCACCGTGACTTACACTGCATCTGGGCTCCTACTCCCCAACCCTCTGCACTGGAGCTGGAGTGCCCGCTGCTGCCTGTCTGCTCTTCCTCTGAACAGGATCTAAACTACAATAAAACTTGCACCCGATGCTATGAACAGTCCAGCTCCACTGTGGTTTGCAGCCTACGCAGCTAAATGAGAGGCATAAGATGCTGGGGAAGGGGTGTAATTGCCCACAAAAGCCTGAGTGACAAAAAAAAAAAAAAAAAAAAAAAAAAAAAAAGCACTGTGATTCTGAAGTTCAAAAACTCGAAAG
>NW_017728994.1:48430774-48446091 GCF_001723915.1 Gavialis gangeticus | reverse complement strand
AAAAAAAAAAAAAAAAAAGATACAGACATAAGCACTGTGATGCTGTAGTACTAACATCCTGAAGAGGAGAACTGGGAGCAGAGCCGTGCCATAATTTATCCGTCACTTCAGCCATGCCACTAAGTATTTATTTTGCCCTCCAAGACCTAGCACTGGGAGGGTTGGAAAAATTGGATTTCATCAAGCGGCCTGATTGACTGAGACAGTCAAATCCTGCCAACCTGTCTCTCCCTGGTCTGCTACAGAAACAAGACTGTTTCCTACCGGAGGAAGAGAAAAACACAGCTCTCCTGACAGCTCTTTTCAGCACAAGAACCCAAGTATTTTTGGACCCCACATAAATAAAAAAAAAAGCCTTAATCTACCCACACCCACTAGTCTCCAAATAACCAGGAACTCAACCCCCAAATTCTCTCTTGACTCAAGACTCAAACATTAGCTTACGCTCTAGTTTAAGCCAAAGAACATTTCTGCCTCTCAGCAGTTTAGGGGCAGCATCAGATTTCTGAAGCACACGCACGCAGGCAAAACACTCGTGATCACTCAACCAGCTCTGTGGTTTTACACTGGAAATATGTTGCTATGGAGAGCCCAGCACGGGGATGGGGAATGACTCGAACGCAACCGTGCACAACCAGGGGCAGCCCGCTGCCTCTGCTGACCTCTGAACATAGATCAAAGGCCCAAAGGGAGCATTTAGAGGCTATGTACAAACAGCCCAAAAGCCTGAGGCAGGATCAGTTCAGTCTTCGTAGGGTAGTTTAAGCTGCACAGATTAAATGGAAACAGAAGTGAACAAGCCTTTGCCTTTGATTCAGGTAATGCAGCCACTGGACTGCAGTGGGTCAGGCCAAAAGCCGGGGGGCGCTACAACACGGCTCTCTGGCGCACAGCCAGCATGGGCTGTGTGTTCATTTCCTCTTCCTGCTGCCCCCAAGGTCTCTGGGATTTGCAGTCCAGCAGCACAGAAGCAGGACTCTGCAGGGTTCCTCATCACTTCTTCCTGTTTCCAAGTGCCTCTAGGATTTGCAGTCCACAGTTGCAACCAGCAATACGTTTGAGCAGGGGAAGACGTGTTTAACCCCTATCCCTGGCCCCAGACCCCAGCCGGGGTTTTTCTCGAGGGGTGGGGGCAGTCCCCCCACATAGACTGGGCTGTATCCCCACCTGGGCTTGTCCCCCCCCCAGCCCCTTGTCAGCAGCCCTCACTGCTCCAGCTAGGGAGCAGAGGGGCTGGGCCAGCCCTGCTCTCTGGAGCAGATGGCATAGCCCAGCCCAGGGCTGCAAAGCATGCTGGGATGCTGGGGGACTGTGATTTAACTTGAACCAGGAAGGGGTCTCGGACAGAAGTTTCATGAACTGGTTTGACCCAAATCAGTTACATCTGATACTACATTCAACCAGGTTTATCTTAAACCAGTTTCAGCCATTTTGAAACTGGTTTATGTGCACTGAACTTCTGTTCTGTTACAGGTTTAAACCAGTTTCTGATTACTTAAACCAGTTTATGTGTAACTTCTGTCTGTAGCCATAATGTTCTTTTCCTCCAACCCTGCCCCTCCAGAGACCTTTTGCAAAATTGTTGAGAGGACATGTATTTGGTAGCTGTGTTGGTCCGAGACAAAAAGAAATGCAAAAATCTAGAACTCTTGGTTCAGAAATGATACCTTTTATTAATCCAACTAGGAAATTGCAAAAAAAATTATCTTTTTTTCTGCAGAAAAAGATAATTTTTTTTTTTGTGATTTCCTAGTACATAATAAAAGGTATCATTTCTGAACGAAGAGTTCTAGGTTTTTGCATTGAAAGGACATTGCATTTCTGGAACTGGCACATCACAGCGAGCTGTCTTTCCACAGGGACAAAGGCAGGAAAAGGGATGCTATTGCCCAATTAGCTGCTGTAATCAGGGCATCCTTCCTATTCACCCAACTGCTCGCAGCACTCAGTACACCTACTACTAACCATAGGTAGAGAGCAAATCATTGAGGTAGCTGTCTCAGAGAGGATTGATCCTGACGGCGCTGAGTTCCTGCATCTCTCATTGAAACCCAACACTGCCTGAGGTCACTGAGCAGCAAGAGGTGCCCGGCAAACAGCAGAATTGCACCCGGAGCTACCTGAAGTGCCATGAAAGCAAGGATTTGTGCTCTCAGTGCTGCACGAGTGTGACCTTGACTTCTCGCCGTCCTCACAAACCGGAACAGGCGTCGAGCACAGTTGGCACCTCGGAAAATTGATCCCAACATGAATTTGCAGAATCGCAAAGGACAGTATCTTTGGGAAAGGGTTTTTTTTTTTTTATTTAAAGAGAGGTCTTTAAAACATCTGAAACACTGTTTGTTTTCTTTCTCATGTTCTGAAGGAATCAATAAATCCTCAACTACAGCATAAACACCCAGCCGTCAGCCCATGATTTCTAAAAATGTTGTATTTGTATTACGCTAAGTAATTATTTACAGTCGCCATAAACATCCTCCCAGCACCGTCCATCTGGCAGCTGGGAGAGGGACTTGGAATTTGCTCATTTACTTGCATTGTAAACCACTTTGTAATAAATAAATAAGCTCTTAATATCTCACCCACAAAACGAGGTGCTGTTGCGGGCTCCTTTGGGACCTGGGGGTTTAGTTGCTGAAAAGGTGAAGGATTTTCCTTTTTCTTATTTATTTTGGAATCGATTTTTAAAAATCTCGTGACCCTTCTGTCTGCAGTGGCAGGCTGGGCCTTTTGTGCGGCCTGAATGCGAGTCAGATTTTGCTGTCGCAGGGTGTCAGGTCAGACCCACAAAGCGAACTGAACGCCGGCAGGACACACATCGAAGGGACAATGAATGCGAGTCTCCTGTGCAGTAGCGAGTAATGATCGGCGTTATACCTAGTTAGGCCGTTTGATTCTGGTGGGAAAGCAGCGTAGGGATAACCAGGATGCTTAAATTTTCTTACCCAGCTCCTGAGAAGTACAACAAACACAGCAAAATCCCTACAGGGCTCCCCAACAAGATCCTTCTCCCAGAATCATTGTGCAGAAATTACTCTGGCCCCAGGCACACTTCATTGTTGAAGACATGCATGTCTTCACCCACGGAGAGTGACAATCACAGCCTCACGAGTGCTATCCGGGTGGCAGCTGAGCTGAGCAGGATGTTATAAGTAGAAATCAGTCTTGAATAAAACTGGCCTTTTGCAAGTCAAGGTCAGCATTTTCTGGAACGAGAAGGATTGGCCAAGTGACCTAAGTGGCTTCCATGGAGCAAGAGGAGTGTGGAGGTTTTAACTGCAGCAGGTTGCATTTATTGAACCCGCTGATTTGGTCGGATAAGCCTGCGCTATGCCGGGTCCACCCTGCATTGAAGCCTATATCCACATCTGCAACTTCAGTGAGGTCAGTAAAGCTGGCACTGGCTCGTACTGGAGTAGGTCTGACTATACGTCTCCAACATCAGACATTCAGAAAACATCTCCAAGGTGAAATAGGTGGGGCTCTGCACGTGGAAGAAAGGAGGGACAGCTGCCTTTTTCAACAGACCTGGGGCTTTCCATGCCTAAGAGAGCCAGATGCAGGATTGTTTTGCAATGCTGGCAAGTCAGTGGAAAAAAGGAGCGGGGCAGTTGGGCAGTCTGCTGGGCTAGGGCTGCCTTCCAGGTTTCGCTGCAGAGGGATGATCGTGTCCTCACTCTCCTTACCTCCCACTGCTCAAACACGGCTTGCCATGGCATCCAAACTAGGTGAGAGTGACTGGCCAGACAGCTTCTACAGCAAGTGCCCTGCACGCTCCATCCGATACAGAGGAAAGCTGCCTGCCCCCGGTTCACTGATGGAACGGATGCTGAGGATATTGGAGCTGATGATTTTAAACTTTCATGAAATCAAGGCCAGCTCTCCTAAGGGAAGGCTCGACGAATGGTTGATTTGAGGCAAACTTTAGCGAAACACGACACTGTCAGGTCAAATTTGATCCAAAACTTGTGCTTTGTATATAATAACAATAAAGCCCTTTCACAGAACCTGAGGACGAGGAGAAACACTTGCCATGAAGAACAGTTATTATTTCCCCCCCGCCCACGGTGTTTGCAACCCAAATATTGCAGCACTGTGCTGGTGCACAAGAATGTGAAAGCAAGGTCGATTAGTAACCAAGAGAGAGAGTGCATAGTCTGTATTCACTGCCTGAGACTGGGGGAAGAGGGGACGGGGGGTGGGGACGGGGGGAATGGACCAAGAAAACAATGAAAAGGAAACGCATGCTTTCAGCTAGTTTCATTAACTTGCGCTAAGGGCCTTCTGAGCATTTCAAAGTTATGCCACTTCAGGTAGGTCGTGCTACCTAACTTGGGTTAGGGTAGCTTCAGTCTGCCCCATGGAAATAAAACAAACAATTTACAGTCCTCTAGCATCCCAGGATGCACTACTGTCAGCCCACCCACAAGCAGGGATGCAGTGCGCCCCAGCTCCTGGCACGCTCCAGCTCACCAGCCCTCTAGCAGCAAGTCAGAGCGGTACGATTTTTCACAGCAGGCATGTCTACATGGGAGCTTTAATGAGCCTATTTTAATGTTCATTAAAGCATCACTAAAAAAACACATGATATTTAGTGAATGCTGATTAAAATAGGCTAATGCGCATTAAGCATCATTTAACACCTGTGCTCTTTAGTTAATGCACATTAAGACAGGTTAATAATGCACATTTTCTTAGTACCTCGCAATGGAAGTACTAGATTTAATGCGCATTAACTAAAGCACATTAATGCACATGTAGACATGCCCAGCAGGTTCTAACTCTGACATGGATTAACATTTGATAGATTTGGTATGGTCTAAGTGTAACGGGTAACTTGACCTTCATTGTTTTTTCCACAATAAAAAACAATCGCTAAGACCTAACCCCAAAAACACACAATGCCTCCGCCTCTCCCCAGCTCCCTAACATGTCCTCACTGCCCCATCCCGTTGGAGGGGGTCAACTGTTATCACACCTGTCCTGAACATAAAGGATAATGTTGGTGCCTGAACAAATGCTTATAATGTATATATGGATAAACTGAAGCTGGAAATTAGATTCCAAACCATGCAGTTCAGAAACAAACTTCCTCTTGGGGTAGCAGAGGCCAAGACTGCTCCATTGGCATATAAAGGGGATTATTGGACATGGTGCTTCTGATAGCAAGGGACTAGATTTGATGACCCAAGAGGTCCTTTCCAAGCCTATATTCTTATTTGATGACCTTCAAAGCAAGAGCTGCACCTTTGTTCTGCAGAGCACCAGGCACAATTCTGACACCCATGAAAATAATGAATAACAATCAATTTTTTTCAGCCAAATGGTCTAACTGAACTCATTCAGATGAGAAATAGTCTTGCACATCTACTAACAAGATTACAGAGCTCAGTGACAACATAATCTGATAGTCGCTCAAGGCATTTCATGTCTACTTTTTCATTGAGGAAGCTCGATAGGGCAGGGACTACATTTCTCTTACGTTTTGTACAATCCGAAGCACCCTGTTCAGGCTTAACAAACAATAAGAATGGGCAATTTTTCACAGGCGCTTTTCTTGCTCTGAATCTACTTTTAATCGAGATAATAACCTAGTGGGGAAGTTATGTTGAGCTTTGATCATTAGTTTCCCCTATGCATCTGTCTCACAGTTTAATAAAAAAACACAGCTGTGGAAATCCAAGCCGATTGCTCTGCTGATGCCCCATTAATAGGGATGAATATAAAGGAGGAAGCACTTTCATACTCTACACAATCTACTCTTCAATGAGTGGGGTGTTGGGACCCTACTGGCATCACACCAATTAAGCCAGGCCCTACCGCACTGACTAATCAATCCGTCCTTTTACATTCCTGGAGACCTTACCCAGAAAAGCAGCCTTCATAATTTTTTTTTGAAGGAACTAGACAATACTGACTGTCTCGACAGATTAGCCCCATATTCTGTCATTCTGGGAGTTCAACTCCAATGCTTCTATATTTTACATGTACTAATGCTCTTTTTTTCCTTGAACACAAAAAGTATTGCACTTTCTATCACAAAAATAACTTCACCAAAGATTTCTAGCTCGTTTGTATTCTAGGCTCGCAGATCTTTGTCAATAATGTGCCAAATCAGTCAAGAGAAGAATGTTTCCATTCAAGCTTCAGTCCACTTTAGACATACCGAAACCTTGACTGCTCCTAGGATGGTTCATTCGGTCAATATTCTCATCCATTATTAATATCTGTTGCATGTGAAATGCTGTCAGCATGTCAAAGTCTAGGCTGAACTTTTCTTTGTTTGCTGACTGGAAGTGACTGTGAAAAATGGTCCGAGTGGTACAGGCAGCTGGAGATCGATTTCCATGCTGGGACCCCTTTCTGAATTCCAAAATTCAGGGAGACGGATTGCTTTTCATGTATGTTGGCACACACCTCCTAAACTTTGAAACCATTTCCTCTTTCCCTCTTTCCAACCTATCTCCATCTCCTGAATTCCACTCTCATCTAGACATGCCTGTGTTATTCCAGTTCAGAGCTGTCTGGAAAACTGAAAAGCATTGGAAACATTTTTCATGAACTCTTTTCACCTCCCATTTTTAGGGAGAAATTTCAGACTTCTGGAAGGCTTCAAACCAGCCGTCAGCTTTGGTTGGTAACGAATGTCAGGCACCTTTATACGGAGAACTTCCGGTGGACTGGTGTCCTTTGCACTTAGGAAGGACACCCTCAAGGTTTCTCAAGATGATCAGTGAGGGTCACATTGTTCTGCTAGTAAAATGGATGTCCCTCCTCTCCCTGAAAGGAAACAGAGCCAGACTCTGGTTGTCTGTAAGCCACTTCTCGGAAACAGATAGCAGCAATTTTGGGGGATGAGGGAAACTCTCCTTCCATTCTGCTGAACTTCTCTAAGCCTCAACATTTTCTAAGGACTAAACGCAAAACTTTCTCTGTGAATTTTCCTGTTCTGTGAGCCTCTCCAACTTGGCTCAAAGAACCACGATACTCACAGAACCCATTGTCTTCTGAGACATCTAGGCCATGTAGACAGACGCAGGAGCTTAGACGCAGGGTACAGGACCTGAACGACATCCTAGGCAAGCGTGCACATGATTTATCTAACGCTAACCCGACCTTTTGGGAAGCAGCAATCCACAGCTTCAGTCCTACCAGGGAATCTTTACATTGCTTCACCAAAAGATTTTCCAGTGAAGCAGGTCTGGATCATGAGGCCTTGTCTACACTGTGAAGTCCTGCTGGCAGAGCTGTGTGGCTTAGGGGAGCGAGCAGGTCACTCCCCGTAGCCAGCACGGGTCTGCTGACACAATCCTAGTGTGGATGCAGATCTCTATGAAGAATATCTGTTGTTTGGGAAGAGTGGAGTAACTCTCTGGGCAACAGAAAACTCTCCTAGCCAACCCTGTACCATAGAGACAGTCTGAAATGTAAGCCAACAGATTCTCTGCATCAGAGATTTGAACCTAATTAATCATTTTTTTAAAGGACTGCATTAAATACCTAATATTATAAAACAGAAAATCAGAGGCTTAAGTAGTCAAAGCTGCTGCTTAGACTGGCATATGAAGACAGACACTGGGGGAGCGTCTACATGAGATACTTTACTGCACAACAGACTAATCTGCTGCATGGTAAAGCATCACCATCTACACATGTGTGGCAATTAGGGTGCCCTAGACTAATTTACTGCACTGCCGGATACTCCCGCCAGATACAAATGGTATCCGGCAGCACAGTAAATTACTGCACTTAAACGCACATGTAGATGGTGATGTCAGGATTAGTTTACTCCAGCTCAAATTGAGTCGGTGTATATTCAGTCACATTAATTACACATGTAGATGCACCCTGGATGACCCAAACAAGTGTAAGGGTGTTGGTCAGCCCCGAGGCCACCAGTTAGTTGGATCTTGTGCCTCACCACAACGCTCGGCTTCTAGTCCTTCTGGAATTCATGGTTCAGAACAAGGCATGTGACAAAACTTGTTGAAGGTTCAACTCAAGTACTGTATACAAATACAAGACAAGGCTTTTTCCCCTAAGGCAAGGCTACTTGTGGGGTTGGGGGGGGCTCCGTCTTGGATTCAAGGACCAGCCAAAGCAAGCAGCAGCTCAGTTCTGGCTTTGGCCCTGGGCTTGGCATTGAAGCCAGATCTGAGCTACTGCCTGTCCCAGGCCAAAATGGCTCATTTGGCAGGGATGGGGGCATGCAGCTGGGATGAGTGAGGGGGAGACTGTAGGTTGCAAGGCAGGAAACCTGCACCCTGTCCCCCATGCCCATGCCTGTACCCCTGCCCTGCTCCCCCCACCCCCACTTTCTGCTTCAGCTGTGGTCCCTCCAGCCCCAGCCTGGCCTAACTGGGAACTGCTGTCCCTTATCTCTGACCGGGCTGGGCTGGGGCTGCTGCAACACAGAGAGGCAAGGAGTGGGGGAGGCAGGCTGTAGCAGGGACCAGGGGGTGGGGGGGCAGGGAGTTGGGAAGTGGAGGACAGGTGGTAGCAGGGTGCATGGCAAGGGGCAGGCTGCAGGGGAGGCAAGCACAGGGAGACAAGGGGCGGGGTCTGGCCCTTCACTCTCTGCCACTGCTTCCCCCCATGATAGCAGTGGGGAGGATGGACACATTTAAGAAAACCTTCCACTAATCAGATCCTATAAATGGAAAATTATAACACATTTATAAATGTCCATGTACATAATCCAATTATGGGGGAGTCATCTTAAATTCAAACTCAGCTTGGATTTGGGTAAATACGGTATATGCTATTTTATTATTCTCATGAGAATCTAAGGTTAAACTTTTTATTGTTAAATGTACTGTTGGCACCTGATTTATGGTTTTACTTTATGTCCACCATATATTCCATACTGTGCATGCGTGGGTTTGAACCCTGTTGCCTCTCATTTTATCCAACCCAGTTCATCCCTCCCTGAATCCAAGGAACAGCTAGTCAGTAGCTCAAACTGCGGTTTCTGAGCAGCTAACATGGAGGTAGAAGGACTTGAATCTGGAGCTATCATGTAAGATGTGACTGTGCAACTCTACACGGTTCGTAGCCAAACTAATGATCTGAAAGCACTCGAAATTTTGAGGAAGTTTCAACACAGTGGTGGATTCCTGCTTTGTGACTTTGACTTATCACAATAAATAATCACTCAACTTCCAATTACTTGTAAAATGAAATGAACTCCTGCCCTTTATGGGTACTCATTGTACTGGCTCAGCTTTTGATTAGATTGTTTGTTCCCCAGATTAAATGATGTCTTTCTGGATAACAGTGTTTTTTGTAGATCATCATATTGCTCTCCTGTCAGTCTGTCATGTCATGTATCACTCTGTGTCATAATACAGGAGGAAATCATGTCATTGGGTATTGCTTGTCGAGAACATCTAAGTTGTACATCACTCTAGATCACAAACTTTCTCTCCATCCAAGCAGCAAATACCCAATACAAATTGAAAATGATAAATGTCATGAAGGCAACTCAGGTAACTGCAAATTATTTCTGCTCCGACCCACCGAGAGTTGCCAAGTGTTGTCAGAAATGATGACATTTTGCAGATGTCATGTAGAGAGCCGTACGCTGTCTCGCACCCCCGCATACCAGCAAGCAGAGGTGGGTAACAGCTTAGCCAAAGAACATCAGGGGCAGTCGGGCATTTCTAATACGCTCACTAATGTTCACTGTGGGGCTTGCAAACGGCTGGTGTGCTCTCGAGGTGCTGGGATGACCATGAAGAAGTGGACCTCTCAGTCCTGGCAGCTGCCTGGACTGAGATGATGGGGGGATGCAGTTCTCTTGCAGGAGCTGAAAGAGAGACTGGGCCTCACGCAATGAGGTAAGACCCCGGTGCCATCACCCCTTTGCGCAGTGCGAGACAGAAGCCATCACCGGCTCTGACGACCAGTCAGGAGTGGGGACGAGTCCATAAAGGCACAGCCTGATGACCACCAAGATGAGGAAAGGGAGACAGTCCCAAGGAAATGGTTTCAGAGGGGGGAAGCTGAAAGCCCTGCCCGAGCCTCTGCTGAAACGCAATCACGTTGGCTGCCCACACCGAAGGGAATGCCTGGTGGGAGAGCCAGCTCAAACAAGCAGAACAGGCCTTCGTGCCATGCGCTGGCGAGCGCAGTAATTCGGAAACACTGAAGCCAAGGAAAACAATCGTGTTACCTCGGAGCGCATGAATTATTCATCAAGAAGAAAAATCAAAAATTAAACTTCGAGTCCGTCAGCCACAAGTTGTGGAGGGACCAGAGAGAAGAGCCCCTGGTCTGCGCACGAGGGCGAGTTAATCTGTGTTGCAGGGGTAACACTGGCTGAATTAAGTCCCCCCGTCCCCTCCGCCGTGGGCCTGACCGATCCACTTTTGTGCGCAGGCAGGGTATCAAGCCATAAAGAGACGTGTCCCTGAGCTGCTGCAGTATACAGTGTCTTTCATTAAAGAATAAAAGGGAAGGGGAAATCATATTCTGAGCACAGCTCATGTTATTCACACTTCAGTGGCCAGCCCTGAATCAGAAATCAGCTCTGGGAGCCAACTCTATATATGCAAACTGCATCTTAAGCTAAATGTGGCAGCAGAAGCAAAAGTCAAGCCAGTGTCATGGTTGTAGGCAGGACTGCCTGCGGAGAGGCCAGGTGAGGACTGTGGCAGGAAGCCACCTTTGTTTCTCCCCAAAATCTCTGCTCAGTGACAATGTGATGAGGATGGGCCCAGCAGAGGAGATGCACCTTTACCCTCTTTCTTCAGGTAACCTGAGCTGGCGACATTCCTGAGGGACGGGGAACCTGCTCCCTCTGCCTATGGGACTGGTATCACCTACCTGGGTGAGGGGCATCTACCTGGGGCGCCAGAGTCTGCCCGGCAACTGGTGATGTATTTCAAATTGGTTGGCTGACAGCCAACAGATGCCAGCCTCCATTGGACCAGGCAAACGAGGTCACAGGGGCTATATAAGTTAAGACTGCCCAGGAGGAGGGGGCAGCAGCCATGCGGGAGACTCAGACATAGAGAGGAGCTTGACCATCTGAAACTGGCTCTCTCCCCCATAACTCATGAGCGAGGAACGGCCTGCCTCCAGAGGGGATCTCCAACAGCCTCCTCGGGATGACGCTTGTGAGTAAGCTACTCGAGATCTGGGTAGATATCTAGCTGGCAGTAACTCAGATGCATGATCAAAAGGCTACCTCAGCCAGACTGTTTTGCTCGATGGGATTTCTATGATATTGCTCAATCTTGTACCCGATTTTCACCCTACCCCTGTAATCAATACAGTTCTCCTTTGTGACCGGTGTAGGAGAGTTATTGAGGGGGGGGTCTAAATTATGCCTAAGAGGCCCCTTAGGTCTGCGGACTAAGGGAGACTTTCCTTTTTGGCCCCTGATTTGGGGAAGTGCCCCAAGTGCCTGTACAGGGTCGAGTACCTGTAGGACTATTAGGCCTGTGTTTCCCTGAGGACACAGGGCCGAGACAGTCCCTTCTCGGGGTGGTGGCAGCACATGTTACCCCCAGGCTAGCGAGTGTGCTCCAGGAAGGGGGACAGCTGGACACGAGGCGCCCCAGGGAGGCGCTCGGAGCCTGGAAGGTGGTCAGGCGCAGGGAGGTGGGAGCTCAACACAGGAGTGCCCCCTACTGGCCTGCCACAAGGAGCACTGCAGGTCAGCCACAAGTCATGGAGATCTTGGCTATTTACAGATGCACCAATTTGAAGGCTGGCAGGGACTGATCTAGTTGTCTGGTCTGAGCTCCTGGAAAACACAGGTCAGAGAACTCTGCCCGGTGACTTCCAGCAGGAACAGAGGGCTGGAAGAGGTCTCCTAGGCCATGAACTCTAGTCTCCTGAATGCGCGGGCAATTGTCAACTAAAGGAATCCCCTAAATCACCATTGAGACCCCTAAACTCACAAGGAGAAGGCACAGTACCCAAAGCACCAACACCCTTTCACCTGCCATAGGTAAACGCAAAGGGGCTCTGCCAATGGGTTTGAATGCACTGGTCAGATTAGATCAGAGATTTGCAACCAGGGTGCTGCTGCACCCCGGGGTGCTGTTAGATCCTTTAAAGTGTGCTGCAGGGGGCCGGGCAACATTAGCACGATTCACACGATAAACCCAGAGATTTCCAATTGTGATCCAGTGGCAAGACCTGTTGTGATCTTTCTGAGTTCTTTGCAACTGCAGAATTGTTCTGGTATTTTTCTGTAGTTAAGACACAAGCGAAAGCTGAGAGCTGGCATTTTCTAAGGGGTGCGAGGAGTCAAACAAGGTGTGTCTTGAGTCTAAAGAGAAGTGCCCTAAGAAGTTTGAGAAGCTCTGGACCAGATGGGCAGGCACGGCCCTTCTGATTAACAAAACCCCTATGACTCCACGAACCTGCATGTGGCCAAAAAGAGGAGAAAATGGGCCTCATAATAGGACTGTGGTTACATGCTTCCACTTGTCTCAACGTGGGCTGACTGGCTGCACAGCTGATTCTTAGCCCAAAATCATAGAAAACAAGGGACCTCAGGAGGTCACATCTAGTCCAATCCCCTGGTCAAAACAGGACCAGCCCCAGCTACATCATCCCAGACAAGGCTTTGTCTAGCCAGGTCTTAAACACCTCCAAGGATGGAGATGCCACCACCTCTGGGTAACCTGTTCCAGTGCTTTACTACCTTCCTAGTGAGAGAGGTTTTCCTAATATCCAACCTCAACTTCCCTTGCTGCAGCCTGAGCCCATCACTCCTTGTCCTGTCATGTCCTTGCAGAATCTGAAGACGCAACCATTGCTATTGTAGCAACGTACGCATGGGTTGGGGTGGGAAAGGATTACTTTTCCGTGGCACAAATGCAACTGTTTCCACATACACTTTTAGGCAAAGCTCTCGGCATGAGGACTTCTCCCAAGAAACTCCTTGTCACAAATGGCAAGCACACAACTCGGGACGCCTTGCCCTCAAAGCCTTTTTACAAACAGCAATTAAACCCAACAACTTTCGCTCTGTGTCCTAATGGCCCCCTCTTGCTGGCATGGTCTTATTGGAGATCCAAGCTGCTGTTACCAGTACGATGAACTGGGGAAAGCGAAGCACCCTAAAACCTTGCACCTAACCTCCATCGTGGTTTGTGACGGGAATGGCAGCGTTCCTCAGCCTCCCCAGGATGTGGTCTGTGGCTCTGAAGAGACGCCGGGAGTTGCAGAGGTGGAGAAACTACTACAGCAGGCTCAGTTATCTTGTCTCAAGCTGCCTATTCCTTGTGCTGTTGAACGGCGACGTCTTCCAGATCCTGTGCAACGTCTGTGCCTTGCCTGCTCCATCTCTCACACTCTCCTAAAGAATTTAACCATAAAACAATTGGCTTGTGCCTTCAGTGGGATTTGGGGAAATATGTCAGGGCTCCTGGGGAGAACGGCACTAGTAAATTCAACCATGGGACTGCACAGCAGCGAGAGCTGTCGGTGGCGAGATATGCACTGCCTAAAGGCTCAAAATCACTAGCCTAACCTCTCACCAGCCCCAAGCCAGTGAAGACACGGGGAAATCGGTGTCTGGGTCCTCTCACGGCCACCTGGAGAGCGTCCAGCAGTAGGAGCTACCACCGATCTCCACCAGCATGTTATTGGCTTGCAATGGGCTTTCCCCTGCAATTTGCAGCTGGACCTTTTGGGCATGTGTCGATGTTTCTCATAGGCCCCCTCTGCACTTAGAGTCTTTAATTCCTCATCAATAATCCAACAGTGAGGAGGAGTTCAAAAGCATTAACATTAAATATGTCGGGAGCTGGGGGTATGCGGACTCTGAACGCTGCATTGTCCACCCCATCTCTGCTCCACGATTCCCCACACAGGCCCTTTGAAATGATCTGGGCTCGGTAGGCAAACAACGTTGGACTTACTCAACAAGGAGACATTTGTGTTTAGATGCCACAGATTAGTGGTGCATAGTTTAAACATCTGAAAGCTATTATTCTGGTCAGTCTCTAAACAAAGCATCGCAGTCGTGTAGCCCTTTAACTCCTGGCTGACAAGGGGGATAATGATTTAAATTATTTGTAAAACATAGGCTTTGTTTTAAGTGGACAGAGTTCAACAATCATGGTGGAAGTAGGAGCGTATTGCAAAAAGCTGCATTTCCAGATCACGAGGGCTTGTCGGAGGGCCGCCGCTGAACCATCTGATAATGCTCACGCTTCTTTGCCAACATCCAGGATCACGTTTCAGACAGCAAAGCATGGCAGCTGTAGAGATCACTGAAAGATGATCCATAAAAAATACCTTCTGGATCGTCGCCGCCTCCAGCTAATTGCCATCATTTCAATTAGGAGAAGCAGTCTTTATAGGAAACAAAACATGAACCAGTTTTCCCTAAACTCCCATTTAATGGGGAACCTTAATCAGTTCTTTTATAGAGCTTTTGAGCGACGAGTGATTTACATCTCCCTCGGTGAAATGAGGTTATGGCTGCTACGTTATCTTTTGCTTTTTAATGAAGAGTCTGCTGATTTGTTCTGAATTGTTAATACTTTTAAATGTGATTACACGGTGACATATTAAATTGGAGCAGGGCATTGGTTTTTATCTTGGAAGGGTTTGTTTTCCATTCTTTGAATGCATTGTAGATATCTGAATCCTGGCCTGCGTTCAGGCCATGCCCACACTTTCCACTGCAGGGAGACACTCCAGCACCAAAGATGTCTTCTTGCTCAAACCCTGTTCACAACATGCCGAGGCCAAAGGTGACAAACACTGGGTTCAAATCCTGCCATCCTTACTCAGGCAAAACTCTAATGACGGGAAAAGGAAAAGGAAGACTGACTTACTGCTTTGGGGTCTGGTATTTCCCCTGCAACCCTAAAACAAGCTGACAGCCTATGTCTTCATTTCTCGTGGATAATTCACAATAAAACAAGTTGGAGCCTCCGATTTGTGCACGGCACAGAGATGTAACTTGGTCCAAAATGAGTAATCATCCTTCGTAAGTGAGAGGTAGCCACAATGCAGCAAATCACAGATGGACCTCGCAAACTCTGGAGGGTCATTGCAGGAATAGCCCTATGTGTCTCCACATTTAGCCAGGATTATTCAAATAGCCTAATCTCTAATGCAGGGGTGGGCAATTATTTGAGGTGGAGGGCTGCTTACTGAGTTTTGGCAAGCCATCGAGGGCCGCATGACAGGCAGCCAGGGGTAGATAAATACTAATTTTCTAAATTTTTTAGGGGCCTCGTGGGCTGGATAGAATGGCCTGGCGGGCCGCATTTGACTGGTTTTCCTTTGCAAGGGTGTCTCATGTAAATAAAGAAATGCTCTTTCTCCCAACCCCAAGAATA
>NW_017728994.1:48422511-48425774 GCF_001723915.1 Gavialis gangeticus | reverse complement strand
CGCATTTGACTGGTTTTCCTTTGCAAGGGTGTCTCATGTAAATAAAGAAATGCTCTTTCTCCCAACCCCAAGAATAAGATTACTACCAGCATTTCCCTGTGCATTTCTCTCCTCTTTGAAGAAAGAAAAATCCCTGCAGAAATTTATCAGCCATAAAATAATGATCAAAATAATCTTTTAAGTACCTTAATTCCAGATCCCAGCAAAACTGCAAAATGGAATCACTCTGGTCATTAAAAAAACCCATCAAGGATTAAACCAGCTTTTTCAAATCTTGCCTGGTGCTTTTGAAACATAACCATTTCCTCCGAAGCGGAGCTGAATGCTTTGCGGAGGATGGAGTGTGGCAGAAAAGCTTCAAAAGAAACCTCCTGGTTGTACCATGGAAGGGGAGATCCTTCGCTAGATCACAAGGCATCACTGCAGGAATCACCGGGTGACATTTTCTGAGATGTGAGATAGGTGATGAGAGCCAATGAATTTAAGCTGTCTTTTCTGACCCTGAAATCTATTAAACTGATGGGGTCACAAATTAGTTTTCAGGATCATTAAAATGCTCAGTCTGCAAACCTTCCCCTTCCCTCCCCTACGTATTTTTTTTCCAAGTGTGACAACTCAACTTTTACAAAAATGAATCCTTTGGCTACAAGAGGGGCCCTCCCTCTCTGCTGGGGGCTTCACACCTCTTACAACCTTTGGGAACAAAGAAATTCACCCAGGAGCTGCCTAGTGCACAGGTCTATCCCCGTGCCTTTGCTATGCGGCACTGCAAATAAGAGTCCCTACAAGTGTAGCAGAGATCCCAGGTGCCGTCTCTCGCAGGCTTGGCTGTCCTCTCAAGCCCCTCACTCGACATTAAGCTACTCCTTCCCTTTCTTATAGTTGACGCTTCACTGAGACTGGACACCCCGCCTGGTCTCCGGGTCCCAGATCTAACCCAGGCCTACTGCGTCCACACAGCAGCAACACACGCCCTCTCCTACAGCCGCCCAGTCCCGTCTCCATCGGCAATCTTGCTCTCAAAACAATGGGAAAAAAGAAACAGGAAATAGGAACAGGATTTCCTTGCCAAATTGCCAACTGACTGGGGCTTGCTCTTCGACTTGCTGCAGAAGAGGCCAACTTCAAAGAGGGAAGGGGCACAGAAGAACCCCCTTGCCAAAAAACCTAGGGTGGCAAGTAAGAGACCTCTGGATACGGTACGTGGTGTCCTGACCCATTAGAAGAGCTCTCTTCCCCCTCCCGCTCTGCTTTTCCCTTTCCAGCTCAATTCTCTCTTCATGTAGGCATGTGCATGCGTGCAGAGTTTAGCGTGACAGGGACCAAAGGCTGCCTGCCAGAAAGTGCCAAGGTATGTATGCAAAATTCATGCTGAATCAAGTTATACAACATGGGGCAGAGCGTGCTTTGCACATCCCAAATTCCCGAAGTCAACAGAACAGTCAGATGCATTAGTAATGGATTAGGGACATGCCAGATTTCCTCCCAGCTCTTCCACCAAACAACTTATGCAACCTCTGGCCTGAAGGTGACCACTCCAACTGTGAAGGCACCAGAGGCAGAGCAGTCGCCCATGTTTTTCTGTTTATTTTTCGTGTGCTTGATTTGGGCAACTCTGAAGGTCGGTCCAAGGACACAAGAGGTGGAACCCATAGGAACCCCAGATTGACATGAGCGTTTCATGCTGGCGCACAGACAGGGCACGTTGTCCAGCGTGATCAGCGTGGCACGATGGGTTCTGAAATCCATTAGCGCGAAGTTCTCAAATCCCAACGTAAGCTGATAAAGCCACTGTGCTCCCTTGCCATCTGCAGCCCACGACTTCTTGGTTTTCACAGAATTAATCCCGGCCAAGCTTTCACTTCAGCAATCACCTTTGTGATACTGGGCTGGGCTTCATGGGAGAGGGTGGCACTGAAGAGGGATTACGATACTCCTGTGCAAAATCCCTTTTTCCACCAAGGAACAAAATGGCAGGCATAGCTGAGACAAAAATCACTGCAGCCCCATCAGAGATTGAGGGGCAGGGAGGAGGAAGGACAGCAATTTGCCTTCCTGAGGAAATAAGGAGCTGGGAAATTCTGACTCAGGCTTATTTGTGATGAAGGACCATGATTGAGGACACACAAAAAAAGAATCAAATCAGACTTTCATGGCTGTGGCGAGAAGAATTAATTCCCTTTGTAGAGCTGGGAAAGATTTAACGTCACAAGAGCGTTTTTAGACCGGCAGCGGGATACGGAGGCTGTGGCATGGAAGCAAACATGATTATTGGGCTGGAAAGATTTGCAGAGGAGGAAGATTAACAAGAACTAAATATATCATAAAATAATAGCTTTGGTGGAAGAACCGTCAGTGGAAACAAGCTGGGGAGGCATCAGTGACTGGAAGCGGTTGCAACTTGGGGAGTTAGGGGAGATACCTGGAGACTATCTAATAAGCCCTCAATAGATGTTTATGCTGAAATAACCAACAACAAAATAGTTGGCGGTAATGACATTTAAATTACCCTCTTTAGGATTCAGGTTTAGCAACCCATCGAGATGAATGGGGTTGTGCACATGACCGAGCTATTGCTGTCTGCACGCTCCAGGCTTGTTTACATGGGACGCTCAGGGCAGCTAATCCAAGTGCACGAACGCTGTAAATCTAAAGCAGATCCAGCTGTATTATCTTGCTGCGTGTGCACTTGCACTCAGAACTGAAGTGGCCTTCATTTGGTTTGGGTCATGTCTACATTATAAAGCCTCTGCAGGGGGTAGCTGTGCCAACAGAGACCCGTCATCGAGACACAATATAAGCTAGGTGGAGGAGAGCTGGGGTTTTTTGCTGGCACAGTAACACCATCTCCATGAATAACTTTTAGCTACACAAGACAAAAATCACTCCTCTCTCAATATGGATGCCTCTGTTCCTGTGTCTATAGATGGAGGCCTATAGCTTTCTCTCTCTCCCCTACCACATGCATGGACACATGCATGCACACGGAGCCCCCCCTGCCTTTCTGCACTGGTTTCAAGTCTCCCTGTGCCCTCCTCTCTTGCTCCATCCTAGTGCAGCTTTGGTCCTGACTAATACGGTCTTTTGCCTGCTCCTGTGCAACCCTCATCCTCTAAATACACTTCTGAAAGATGTATAATTAGCCAGGCCAAGAAGGGACTCACTTTGTCTGCCCCTCTGCATAGCATGTCCCACTGAACTTCAAGCCAGGGATTCAAGACAGCGGCTGGGGCTGGGGCTGGTCCTGCTCTGAGCAGGGGGTT
>NW_017728994.1:48420345-48422500 GCF_001723915.1 Gavialis gangeticus | reverse complement strand
GGGTTGGACTAGATGTGATTTCCTGAGGTCCCTTCCAGCCCACAATTTCTATGAGTCCTGCACTGATCCCAGTAACATGCAGCTGAGTTGGATCCTGATTCAACCAGGTACTGAAGCACGGATCTATTCTGATCCATGCCAGGCAAATGAACTACTACCTAAGCGTTCAGGTAGCCCCATGGCTTCACATGCCCAATGACATTTAAGTACTTTCCTGCCTCAGGCCCTAGGACCTATCTTACACCCAGTCTTGATTCAGATCTCTATATCCCTTGGCAATCCGTTCCAGCTGCCATTAACCCTCACTTGAAAACTTGCTCCAACTTGGATTTTTCCTAATCCAGCTTCCAGCTGCTGCATCGTGCTCTGTGCTTGCCTGCAATGTAAAAGGGGATGCTAGCAATATTGAATAAACACGACTGTGACTTATGGACAGCGATCAAAGAATTTCATAACCCCCTTTTTGGTCTAAAGTTCAATCTACTGGGTGGAAGTCTCCAGACCTTGCATCATCCTTCTTGGCTTTTCTGGGAACTCTCCAATTTTTCAGTGCTCTGCCCATTTATTTTCCAGCTCTGGACTCCATTCCCATTTTATGATAATTTCCTCCTGTCTGCACTAGGACTAAGTCAAGATTTAGTGATTGTACAGCATTAGTGAAAAAGCTACAAGCGTTTGCGTGATGCAGGGCACATTAAGGCTAATCACACACCTACTCAATGCTGGCAGGTGCAGAGCCAGCAGCAGTCGGTACAGACCGGCATGGACAGAAAAGAACAGGATTTGTTTTTCCTACACCAAAAACGGGCTGGGCCAACAAAGCAATTCACCTGACGTGTCTGAAAGATGATAGCTGCTGCTGGTGCTAACTAATAAGTGATACAAATACTGTGAAACGGGCAGGAACACACAACTCCACCACGGAGGGGCAGAAATGGACTTGTCTATGGGAACGCATTTATCATGCTGTCATTCTCCACCGCCATCTCACCCTGGCTCCAGCAAGTGCCGTAGGCCAGCAGCATCCCTCGGCTGCAATGTATTTGGTTTTGGAAAACCCAAAGGAGACCTGAGTTAGGGCTGTTATGAGAGAATCGGAAATCAAAATGGCTAGAAACGAACAAACAAACAGAAAACAAATACTCCCCTCCCCGACCAGTCTAGTTTCATGGTTCAAAATGAGTGCAAAATAACTCAATGCATACCCTAATATTAGGATGAAATGTAAATCTGATATTGTCTTTGTTTCAATAACCTGGAGATATAATCAGGAACAAAGCCATGCTTAAGGAAATGTTTTCTAATTGATGAGTTATGTTAACAGTGTCCTTTTAATGATTTCCAGAACAATGAGCAGTGCATGTTGATACACAGGATATTGTTTTTATCAGATGACACAAAATAAATGGGGAAAAATATAAGCTTGGCAAAAGAGCATACGAGGAACGGGGAAAAAAAAGAGCCTGTGGATCATCCATGGGAAGCTACACATGACAGCATCAGGCTCACAATAAATGGAGCAGGGAGGCACTCGCCACTCATTCAGCACTTGATCTGACAAAGGTGAAAATACCTTGGAGAACATGAGCCGCTGCACCTGGTCGGTGATAGATAAAGCGTGAAATGAGCAGAGAAATGGGACTATCCTAATTGTGAGTTCAAAGCCTTTTGGTTCTTCTTGTCATTGAAGTGCCCTGCACAGCTACCCTACCTTGTACGTGGCAGGAATGTGAGTAGGAAAGACGGACAGGACAAGGTCACGATTAAGAGCGAGAGGAGGATCCAAGATGTCATGGGAAGGGGAAAAAAATCCTTCCTGGGATGGCATGTGCAAGCTTCATAAATATCTGAGGTGGGAATCAGCATCCCAGGGGTATGAAAAGGCTGGGTTGTGTTTGTTGAAGTTCATGACAAAACTCCCCTTGGCCTCAGCGGGGGCACGGCTGGGCCCAGAGCAGGACGTCAGCAACCTAAGGCCCAGGATAAAAAACTAAGTTGCAGCGGTTTAGCTAGACTGGTTTTTAGCTGAGTTCACACAAACTCAGTGTTGCCAGCAGATCGACGGAAGTAATTATTCTGCTCTGTTCAGCACCGGGGAGGCCACATCTGGAGTATCGTGTCCAGCTGTGGGCCCCCCACTGCAGAAAGGATGTGG
>NW_017728994.1:48419970-48420334 GCF_001723915.1 Gavialis gangeticus | reverse complement strand
CCAGCTGTGGGCCCCCCACTGCAGAAAGGATGTGGACACGTTGGAGAGGGTCCAGTGGAGGGCAATGAAAATGGTTCGTGACTTCTGAGGAGAGGCTGAGGGAACGGGGCTGATTGAGTCTGGAGAAGAGAAGACGGAGGGGATTGAACAGCAGCTGTCACCTCCCTGCAGGGGGGCTGCAAAGAGGATGGAGCTGGGCTGTCCTCAGTGTGGGCAGATACAGGACAAGGAGCAATGGGCTCAGGCTGCAGCAAGGGAAGTTGAGGTTGGATATTAGGAAAAACTCTCTCTCGAGGAGGGTGGTGAAGCACTGGCACAGGTCACCCAAAGAGGCGGTGCAGGCTCCATCCTTGGAGATGTTTAA
>NW_017728994.1:48411553-48414970 GCF_001723915.1 Gavialis gangeticus | reverse complement strand
AGGAGGATCCAAGATGTCATGGGAAGGGGAAAAAAATCCTTCCTGGGATGGCATGTGCAAGCTTCATAAATATCTGAGGTGGGAATCAGCATCCCAGGGGTATGAAAAGGCTGGGTTGTGTTTGTTGAAGTTCATGACAAAACTCCCCTTGGCCTCAGCGGGGGCACGGCTGGGCCCAGAGCAGGACGTCAGCAACCTAAGGCCCAGGATAAAAAACTAAGTTGCAGCGGTTTAGCTAGACTGGTTTTTAGCTGAGTTCACACAAACTCAGTGTTGCCAGCAGATCGACGGAAGTAATTATTCTGCTCTGTTCAGCACCGGGGAGGCCACATCTGGAGTATCGTGTCCAGCTGTGGGCCCCCCACTGCAGAAAGGATGTGGACACGTTGGAGAGGGTCCAGTGGAGGGCAATGAAAATGGTTCGTGACTTCTGAGGAGAGGCTGAGGGAACGGGGCTGATTGAGTCTGGAGAAGAGAAGACGGAGGGGATTGAACAGCAGCTGTCACCTCCCTGCAGGGGGGCTGCAAAGAGGATGGAGCTGGGCTGTCCTCAGTGTGGGCAGATACAGGACAAGGAGCAATGGGCTCAGGCTGCAGCAAGGGAAGTTGAGGTTGGATATTAGGAAAAACTCTCTCTCGAGGAGGGTGGTGAAGCACTGGCACAGGTCACCCAAAGAGGCGGTGCAGGCTCCATCCTTGGAGATGTTTAAGACCTGGGTAGACAAAGCCTTGGCTGGGATGATGGAGTTGGGGCTGGTCCTGCTTGGAGCAGGGGGTTGGACTAGATGTGACCCCCTGAGCTCCCTTCCACCCCCATTTTCTATGAGTCTAACATTTTTCACCAGTCCCACTGCATACGTGGACACTCGCGCAGCAGCTTGGCTTGCGTCTGTAAACTACTCAGGCACAAACCAGACTGACAAAAGCCAGTTTTAGCCTTACACAGGAGCACCCATCTGACAAAACAGGTTTTTAAACTACTGTATGCTCAAGTAATGCAACTTCTATTTAAACAAGCGCTAAGTCTCACACTGTTGCTTACACAAAAACTCAATAGCAAGAACTACATTCCTTGCACATCAGAGAAAAGCTACTTACAATGAAGGGACGGAGTGAATATTTTTGGCTGCAAAATCCAAACCAATTCTCTCTCTTAGTGTAAGCAATAAAAGGGTAATTCTAGCCTTGCCTTTGGCTTACAGCTCTGTCACAGCACAGTTTGAAAGGTGATTTTTGCTAGCAGAGTTCAAATACCATTTCCCCCAGTCAGCATGGACAGGATTTTTTTTTTCCCTTTAACAGTGTCTCCTAATCCAAGAACAATTGTACCAGTAGCACGTTTCTGATATAGTTACGCAGGACTTTCGCATCGCACGCAGCAGCACAGCACACTCTGTGCTGGACCCGGGCTGGGTATAAGCACGCTCCCCTCACCCTGGCAAGGCAGGAGGTGTTTGCTTTTGACTCAACTCCGTCTCCAGTGACGTCAAGGGGAGTTTTGCCATTGGCATCCATGGGTGCCAGACTGGGAATAAAGAGAAATATTTTGGTCGGGAGCAAAGGGCACAGCTTGTGCTGCTCTCTCCTGGCCAACTGCGGCCTTGCACTCACTCCTATGGGGGTAGCTTCTCCCCTTGCTCAATTTGCAAACCCTTCGTCTACGGGACAAACACGAGCCTTTCCTGGACTGGGTCCATGTCCCCTGAACAACCATTTTGGGACAGTCTGCGGGGTGGATCCAGTACTCGGGCTTTAGCCGAATGGCCGAGATGACCGTGTAAAGATCCCAGGGCAAGACCCCGGTCTCGGTCAAGCTGGCAGAACTGCAGAGTGGCGCCAGGAGAGTCAGGACGCTCGCTCTGCATTTACATTGGCATAACAGAAAGCAGAACCGGCCCCGACCGAGGATATCCACACTCGGCCCAGTGATAACTCCAACGCCAGTGGAGCTGGAAGAAAGCAATGGGAGCAACCTTGAGTGGAGAGCACCTCGCTTTCCAAAGCTGTCTGGCATGGCAGAAAAGTCTCAATGAATGGATGCTAAATGTCTTCTTTTTTTTAACAATCCAAATGCCCCAAGGTGTTAAAAAGTCACACTTTTTGTCATCCAGACCGTACATTTAACAGCCGTGATACCCATTAGGTGCTGAAATGAGAACATGGCTATCTAAGGCCAATATACATATTGCGTGGAGTGTCTGTTTAGTTTTGTGGGACCAGCACTGTTTAGCTGTCATCTGCCATAAAAGCTTAGGGAACAAGACCTTCCTCCACTGGAGCAGCAGGAATCGCAGGATTAGAGCGATAAATATTTATGCTTTCTCCTGAATTATCTCACTCACTGTGCATCCAGAATTCATCTCCGCTTTTACTCCTATGTCTTGGGGTAAATTGTCTGCAGGGATCATTTGGTTTAGGTTTTTTTCAAGCTCCATTTATAAACTGAACAGGAGCATGCTCTTTGGCTTTGGACACGTGATGGTTGCAGTGTTAGCTATTTTACTTAGTAGTAGGTGAGGGATACAGGCAGATGGCAAAGACCGATCCCTATAGGGTCACCTTCTCTTCCAACTTTTAGAGTAGGTCCAAAGTGTCGCTGTGGTCATGCCGGTCCACGAAACATGGGAGTGCCCGAAAGCTTGTCTAACATCTCATCCAACTATACAGTTGGTCCAATGAAACAGATCACCAAAAATCCCTGGCAACCTTCTTATAGACTTCTGCACTGCACATGGTATTTTAAAGGGAATCACATTATCCAAAATAAAGGGGAAAGCCCAATTGTATGTTAAATAAGACCAATTAGAGAAACCTGTGTCTAAAGAGCAACACCAATATCCTACCCTGGCATTCAGCATGACTTTTATGGCTCAATTCGATGCCAACTTCTTAACAGGAGTAGAATATGACCCCAAATAAATATAACTCGTGGGATCTCTACAGCAGCTGCTGGTTCGGGACTTTATCTGTCAGCAGGCCCTCGATACAAGGATTACTGCCTTTTTATAAATAGGGAAGTTATTGGTGAGTCTGGAGAGGATCCACACATTCGACATGGGAAATAGTCCCAGGAGGAAGAAGGGGATCCTAGTGACGTTGGGTCATAGCTCTTTCCCTTTCTCTATCTGCCTTCACAGCGAGGCAAGTTTGCTCAAAGTCATCGATTCCTTGTGGTACCTCGCAGCACCATTGGGGATGACTTGGTACTTGAGGCTCCCAGGTATTGATGTTAGTATTGCATTTCTTCAGCTTGGTGCCCTTAAATCTCTTTTTTTTTTTGCCCGCCTCTAGGGCAGTAAGTTGCAAAAAGCGGCAATCATTTGTGAGTTGGGCCACGTGTGAGTTTATCCACACCCCACTGAACTTGAGTGGGGAATGCAGTGCCGTCTGCATCCGATGCGTCTAACCTGTCCCGTT
>NW_017728994.1:48403022-48406553 GCF_001723915.1 Gavialis gangeticus | reverse complement strand
TGTGGTACCTCGCAGCACCATTGGGGATGACTTGGTACTTGAGGCTCCCAGGTATTGATGTTAGTATTGCATTTCTTCAGCTTGGTGCCCTTAAATCTCTTTTTTTTTTTGCCCGCCTCTAGGGCAGTAAGTTGCAAAAAGCGGCAATCATTTGTGAGTTGGGCCACGTGTGAGTTTATCCACACCCCACTGAACTTGAGTGGGGAATGCAGTGCCGTCTGCATCCGATGCGTCTAACCTGTCCCGTTTTTTGACGATATTGGAAGCTCTCCTTTAGCAGAAGTGCTACTGAAGCCACTAGCCAGAAAGGGTGACCAGGACAAGGACTGTAGATTAGCCAGCTCAGTGGAGCAGCACCTGGTCTCGCGCTAGATGCTGCACGGTGCTCGGCACCAGGACAGCCCCCCGCTCTGACCTGACAGATCACAACACCTTTCGACTTGCATTTGCGAACAACCGAAGTGGAAAACCAGTGCATCCACGGAGCCGTTAAAAAAGGAGCAGCAGAAAGGGGCTCCAGCCTGCCTGAAGCAGGGGTCTCCAGGAGCCTTATCTTCATGCTCAAGACAGAGAGACGCGGAGGGGAGACGTGAGTTGGGGCACCGGGGGCTGTCTGCCCCGCAGCCTGGATTCAGAGAAGGTGCGTGCAGACAAACAAGTCTCTCCGCGGGCCCCTGGACAAAATGGGTTGGATTAAAACAGGGAGAGATGAGTTAGTTATTAAACTGGTGTTACACTTTGAACCGCATCAGGGTGCTTCCTGCAGCTGCCATAGAGACAACAGCACAGAGACAATAAAACTTTACGAGCATTTAAATTCTCTCTCTCCTTAGGAGATGCGGAAAAACATTGACAACTGACTGCTTGCAGGTGGCGTCCGTCTTCCCTTCATTAACTAGGACTCCACTTAAACACGTATTATTCCTTTGTATTAGACTGGCACAAACCTCGACAGGGATGATAAACAGCTTATGGCTCCCATTTTAACATAATGCACTATAAAAATATACTGAACTCACGGTTGATTATCCAATTATCCTGTTTAGTTTGAACCCTCATAGGAGGAGCAAATGTTAGGATAGCAACACAAAGGGCTTCCCAAGGGCTCTGAAGAAAGGAAATGGACTTGACAAACACATTCACACACCACATGTATCGAATATAGACACACAAACATGGACACGTGTATGATATGTTTTAAAAATGACATTTATCGTACCCCTTTAATCCTCTCACCCATCTTTCACCCACTAATCCATCTGACGCAAGACTTCGTATAATGCTCCAAACACTGTAATGGTTTCCGGGAGCTGTAATTTTAATTGCATCTCAATAGTCCCCAGCTGTCAAATGTTTTCTTCTTTCCCTATAAAAGATGCTATTTCCCCAACAAATTTGCACTGCCTTGACTCACAAAATGCTGATATTTCCAGCCGCAATAAGTTGAAGTCTTATCATCTGATACCTCAGGACAAGGGGAAAGTAGAAAGCACAAACATGGGATCCTTACAGCTTTGAAAAGGGAGCATTTCCAAATGGCTATGTAGCATGCAGCACAAGCTTCTAGCTAAAACAGCACGTGTGCAATCACACCTGAGTGTGCAAAGGGAACAGAACGATTTGAGAAAAGTTTATAAACTTTATAGTTTATGTAAGCTTCAATTTTTCTTGTTCTGCCCACTCTTAATCATTGGAGTGGGCACGCTGTACCTAGATCAAACTCTTGCGGTCTTGTGTGATTCTTATTTGGCCGAGTCAACCAAATGATCTGCGCTGCTGGTAAAAGGAACTGAAAATATGAAGACATGAGGGGAGAATGATGGATGGATGTGGGGGTTGAAAAGGGATGCACGGGTGCTTCCTCCATTCCCTTCACCGGATCTGATGAAGTGAGCCCTCTGCTTACGAAAGCTTATGCTATACTTCTCCAATTTAGCTTGTCTATACAGTGCAAATCCACCTTGCCTTCTGCCTGACTTCAGGCTAGCATGGCTAACTGCACCTCTCTTAAACTATGCGAGCCAGTCAAGCACTCAGAGGAAGCCGGCTGGCATGATATACCAGCCATGGGCAACATCACCTGGTCTTCCTGAAGTACATAAAATCCTAGAGGAGCGGGGCTGGAAGGGATCTCCAGAGATCACACCTAGGATCTCCAGAGGTCTCAACCCCCTGCCTGAGGCAGGACCAGCCCTGTCCAAACCACCCTATATAACCCGTAATCTCAGCTCTCTGTAAGACTGCTTCCTAATGCCGATGTGCTGAAGATCGAACACTAACAAGCTCATTTTCTCTGTGTGTGCATGTGCATCATGCGTGTTAAAGCAGGGAGGCTGCTTACTACCAGCAATCAACTTTTCTGTCGCACTTTTGAGAGTGCATGTGCTTAAGTGACAGCGCACAGGCGGTCACATGCCCAGCCACTGCTGCCCGAAGTCGCCGCATGTTGTCAAAACACGTTCATGTAACGCTCACCGGCTGCAGAGGAGGGACAGATGCAACCCGCTCCACGTGAAAGCTGCGTGTTTAGGTAGAAAGAGATGTAACGGTATATTGTCCCAGTAGCAACGCTGATGGACTCGGATGCTGCCTCTGAAAGCTGGGAAGCAGTTTTCTTATGAATCAATCATGGGCAACTTAATGTTGCTGTATGATTAATGCTTGTTTTTACCTGATAACCTAAAGAGTTGTTGCCTTCGTGCCATATGATTGTTAAATCCTCAATGGATTTGATTCTAATGATGGCCTGAACTGGAGGCCTGCCTTGTTCACTCTCACTTTAGTTAAGCTGACGGTAGTTTGGTTAAGATTTCAATTGATTTTTACTTTGCTTCCTTGGTCATTTGCCATAAAGCCAGTTAAATGAACATGCGGCTATTTTTTCTTTTAAAACTGCAGCAAAGTTCACCCACTCCAGCATGATAAAGGTGCCCCAGGTAATAAATATACATACCACTGGCTCTGCTTCAAATATAACCCTTCCTGCTTATGAACATCTCTATGCCTACCTGCTCATGTGAACTTACAGAAAATAGTTACGAAGCAGTTTAGGCTGATGCTGATGTGACAAACTAGACAGACCCACAAAAGCAAGGAAATAAAAAGCTGCCTAGCAGTGCATAATATCCTCAGCCACAGGCCTCACCTTACCAAAACTACCCCACCTTGCAATGCCAGCCTTTCGCACACACCGCTCAGCCAAGCCTCCTCTCCCGGGGTGACAGCACCCTCACAGGGCTGCACATCCCTTTTTCAGTCCTCCCCTTTTCATAGTTTCATAGTTAGTAGGATTGGAAGGGACCTAAGCAGATCATTGAGTCCAACCCCCTACTATGGCAGGAAAGAGTACTGGGGTCAAACGACCCCAGCAAGGTGTTCATCTAACCTCCTCTTAAAGCCCCCCAGAGTAGGAGCCAGCACCACTTCTCTTGGAAGTTGGTTCCAGATCCCAGCCACCCTGACAGTGAAGTAGTGCCTCCTGAAGTCTAGTCTGCATCTCCCCTCTGCCAGCTTGTGACCGCTATTCCTGGT
>NW_017728994.1:48384292-48402738 GCF_001723915.1 Gavialis gangeticus | reverse complement strand
ATTCCTCCCTTCTAGCGTGCCCACATCCCCCCACATCTTAGTGTCATCAGCAAATTTGAGCAGGTGCTTTTTACCCCCTCATCCAAGTCACTGATGAAGATGTTGAACAGTGCAGGCCCCCCTTTATCTGCCTTTCCTAGTTGCATTGCTAATTCCTGGGGGCAGGAACTGTCTCCCTGTGTGTATGTGCATATTATGTGTCACAAAAGGGCCCTCATTTTCGATGGGGATGTGACTGCAAGGCACATCCTAGCGGCAGCATTATAACAAATGTCTGATATGTCGTGGCTCCCCAAGGCGGGCAGCAAATTCTGCGTGTTGCACTGCAAAAGCTCGGCACTCGTGCTGATGTGAGACCTATTACCGCTTATCCTGAGCCTGGGGCAACGGTAAATTTGGAAGTAAAGTTCCCCCTGGGGGGGAAAAATTCTCTGCCAAGTCGAAGATAAAGAAAAAGACAATCGGCTGAAACTGAAACACAGGCACTGGTGAGGAGCAGCCCCAGGGCAAAGCTGCGAAGCTATTTGTAGCCTTCGCAGAGCTCAAGAATAAAAGGCAACTGGGGAGGGCGGGAAGAAATCATTTATTTGGCACCTGCCAGGCCAATTCCCTCCCTACAATGTGGAAATACAGCTTTCCCCAACTCAACTAGCTGCTGTGGACTGTGGATCGTCGAGGGCGGAATTGAGTCTTATAGACGTGGTGTGATGGTATTAGAGATGAGCCTGTAAATTAAAACTCTCTCTCCCACATCCCTGGAGCTCCGGAGAAGCTGGAACCGTACCCGAGAATTGAAACGAGCATGTTGGATTTGTTGGGGGCATGGGTACAAGTCCCAGGGACAAAGATGGTTGCAAAACTTGAGTTACATGAGCTGGCGTGCGGCATTGTAATGAATCAAGACAAGAAAAAATCAAAAGCCTAAGATGCTTCGGCAAAGTGGCTGGGATTAAAGCCCGCAGAAGGCTAGTGGAATGTGCTATAAATACATATCTGCATGCTGCGCCAACTGCAGACAACTCAGGAGCTGCTGGTTTCATCTGAGGGCTTATGCCAATAAGAGCCTGAATTAGAAACCTGGTGGCATGTGCCGAGCTGAACCTGTTACACATCAGAGGATGCCAAGGGCCGTGCCTTCCTCCCGAGGAATGCTCCTTTGCTCAGCTCTCCGATCTAAGGGCAATAAAAGGCAAAGAGGGGCAGTGGAAAGGCCGGCACAGCCCTGCAAAGGGAATGTGAGCTCATCGCCGCGGGTATTTAGGAAACAAGTGTGCAATTCGGGTGTGGCTGGACTGTATTGGTCGCGGGATGCAATTGGAGGAACAGCGTCTCATGAGAACAGCTTGTAAATTGTGTGGCCGTTTGCAAACTATTCTAACCTGAACCCGTCAAACTCACTCCGACCACGCTGGTTCCAGACAGAAGCGCTGCCTTCTCCAGCCTCGCTTTGGTCTGCTCACAGGGTGCATCGCAATCGCTTGATAAATCCTTGTGCAAAAGGAAATTGCTGCTGAGAAATTGCTGCGGTGGTTTTCCACCATGGACCATGGGGGTCCACAGACTACGTCTAAGGAATCCATGAAAGATGATTATGATTCATCAGAAGTATGTGAATACCCACACTTACCATTCAAAAGGGGTCTGTGCTTCCCTTCAAAAATGTTTAGGACTCCACAAATGAAGAAAGGTTGAAAACCACTGCCCTCATGCATCATCTTTGCACAGTCTTGTCCTTTTATTTTTCTGCAGGGGATGGAGCTGCAAGGGTTTCTGCTTTGCAAACTCCTTCTCCTCTTCCTGGCTCTGCAGACCATTACATCCCTTCCTGCCCTCATGTCCTACAAGCAACAAACAGTGCAGCAAGCCAGCGGCTCTGTCAGAAAAAGGGCTCGCCTAAACCTGAGGGGCACGCCTTTGCAGGGAGAAACGACACATTTTTATTTCCCACTAACTAATATGTAATAGCTAAGCATGTGATACGATCCTAGCACAGGCAAGAATGTTAGCCGGCTGAGTCCTGGACTATGGGGGGAGACTAGGATTTCCCTCACCCTAAATCATGTTAAAATTAAAGATAGTCATCATTCACCGGGATTTGAAGTCAAGTTAGGTACTACGTCGTAGCTAAAAAGAGGAAAGAACATCTCCATCCTTACTGGGAAGAAGGGCCTGGAAACCAACATTACACACTAGGTCTATCTCCTAGAGCCAACCCAAAGCTTTTCCTGATAAATCTCTGCTCTCTCACTAGTTTAGTTCTCCTTGAAACGAGACCCTGGGTGGTTTTTCCATTCAGTTTATTTAAGACCCCAAAAAGCTAAAATAGCTGCAATTGCTTGGAGCTCAATCACCTGCCCAGAGGCGCCAGCCCTCCCCAATGCAGTGGGAGATGAAGGCACTCAACACTTCTCAGGAGGCATCTTCCCGCACCCTGCCACACCTCCAACCGGGTTTCCAACCTTCATAGTTCAGAGAACGGGTCCAATTCCCTTTGGCTAATGCTGTGACGACATCTTCAACTACACACCAGCTTCTCCCAGATTATTTGGAAAGAGCAGATGCTTTTTAAAGCTTTCTCTTCCCCACCAGGAGCATCAGGACACTGCCATCAGAACAAAGATACCAAAACTAGAAAATGCATCTCCCAACACCAGACCTGGGAAAGCAATGCATCAGATAAAGAGGCTGTTTTACAGGGTACAACTCCACCCTCCGGACAGCACGCAGATGTGGCTTGGCTGTCACAAATGCTTTTGCAGAAATTCACATATTTACTGACAGTTTCTAGTGATGGTTTCTCACCCTCCCACTCCTGTAACAACTGGCATTTCAGCTTCAGTTGCTAATTATCACGGGTTCAGACTGTAACATTCACTAGGACGGAACTGAACAACCTTCTCCTTTCTCTCCTCAACCACAGACTCGGCAGGACAAGCGGGATCTCTGATGTACGGAGCAGACAGTATCCGACTAATCTATCACAGGGTTTTGTCCAGCATCGTTAGTTTGCTGTAAATCCTAGGTCTCGTACATACAAAGGGCTTGTGTCCAGTGGCAGAAATGCACTTACCTAATAGCTGCACCCCCCGGGTGAGTCCGTAGACATCGATCAGAGCCCACAGAGGCTCGGTGGTCCTCACTCCACTGAAGAACAACATTGCAGCAGAGTCATTGACTCGGTAAAACACCCGTCCTTTCTTGTCCACCCAGAACGCTATGATGTTGCCTTCGTTTGCAAACTCCTCTGGCAGAGCCTTGGCCCAGAACCCGCTCTGGGAAACCAAGTCTGGGCAAGCGTACTTTGGCAAAGTGTCTGGGTTAATCCTGGAGGGATCCTTAGAAGTAAATCCGAGCCGAAGGGCTCCGCTCCAGCAGCACTGCTTCTTGGTGATCTGCAGAGAGAAGAGTGGCAATGACAACCGTTAGCAATCGCACAGTCCGTTGCATGCCGGGGTTTCCACCCTGTAAGGCAGGTGTGGTTCCACCTGGGTGTGACCCCCACAGGATCAGCTCCCTGTTATGCGCTCACATGTCATTTTGCTCACTGCCAAAAGGCAGCTGCAGCTGGGGTGGGAGCTAGTAGCTGCTCTGCCAACCCACAGCAACGCTGCACTAAAAGCTGGGACATGATATAAATGATTTTGCATCCAATGAAACCTAGCAGGGGAGCGTAAGGAGCCCTAGAGCTCTGTCTATGTTGTATTACCAGGATAATTATATTCAGCCTACTCTTGCAAAAGAAAAAAAGTGCCCAAATTTCTAAGGACATCAAGCCGTTGTATTTCATATAAAACCCCACAGGCTACACAGCAGCCACCAGCACTGGACTTGGATATTGGCTCTATCATGACTTGGTGGAGAACATCTACTACTGACTCACTGTCTCCGTTTCCTGCAGCTTCTTCACCTTTTCTAGCGTCCCCAGCCAAGTATAAAACAAGATTTCCCCCTGGTATCTTACTGGATTAGATGAGGATAGAGACAGGTGGGAAAGGTGGGTAGGGGTAGGGGAGAGGTAGCAATCAGCCTCTCTCGGTAGTGATCAAGGACCAGGCACTGAGGCAAGGAGATAAACAGAGGAAAATGGCATGGGAGGATTGCAGCTGCCTGGCAGCCTGCTCTCATTTAACCAGTCCAATCTGTTTCTTTGCAGTAGGAGGTACCTGATGTGAGGAGGCAGCTTGTTTCTGTCTCCAGGATTTATGATGCTTCTTGAAGGCATCAATTTGTCTGGATGGAGCAGAGCAGAGGCCTATCTATACTATTGCTGAAGTCACTTTTGTCTACTGGTGGCTGGCATATAGACTCTGAGAGACTGGAGCCATGCCCCGGGAACTGCAATGCTTCACTGGTTTTGCCTGCAAACAGGTTCTGCCTTTCAAAAGGCAAATCCTCTATTGTTGTTTGTACCCCCCTGGAAACACCTGAGCCATGATGATCACCTCCTAGTCATGGATCAGAGCACGTGCCCATCGCACCAAGCAACAACCGCAGGCCTCCTGCAATGAAGCAGCCTTTGACGACTTCCTTCAGGTTGAAGGAGATCTGAAGCAAACTTGGCACAGAAACTCAATTAGTGCAACCATGTTTTGATAAACTAAGCCTGGAGCTTCACAAAATGCATCTGAAGGCTGGAAGCTGGGAGGAAACACTGGTACTCTTTTTCCGAGTTGATTTTTATTGGTTCTGTCTTGAGGGTTTTTTTCATTTGCTACAGCACTAAGCGGTACAGGATTTGGCAAAAACCATCATTCAGCTCCCTGCACAAGAACTTGATTTGTCTCATCTGCTGTCTTATCCGTAGGAGCTAAAACACACCTACAGATGTGCCCAAGCAAGTACGGGGGCTCTAAGAGAGCTTCGTGAAGACAAAGCAGAAGAGGATGTTTCTGGTAGCACAGCCAAGGATGACGATGATCTGTACATAGGCAGCTGCTTCTCTGACTCTTGTAGGTGGATGGACCAAGTTTGGAGACTCGCCCTGCCCACATGGTGGGCACTGCACTCTTCTACAGGAGGCACCAGGGTTGGGGACCTTGGTCGAAGAAAAAATGCATGGGAGCACTAATCAAAAGAGCCCCATAAAACCAAAAGAGTTACTCATAGGGTATTTGAGACCATCATGCCCTTCTCCATGGGGAGAAATCTAGGTCTACGGCCTTGTCAAATCTGTTTCCCTAGAGGGACACACTAGACTAATGGGTGTGAAGAGTCTTGACACTTCTGCTACAGCAGGACAGCCCTCTCTGCTAGGGTCGGGCTCTGACAAAGAGTGCAAGACCTCCGGCAGCAAAGGAGGTGCAGCATCAGTCAGGATAGAGGACAGTCTGCGATGCCTGGTACACATCAGTAAAGCAGGCGGCCGGCACGCTGGTACCACGGATTGTTCTGTGGTCGACGACATTTATAAAAGGGTGAGTGATGACGTGGTACCGGAGATTTTGTCGGGGCTCCTATTTATGTTAACACTGACGTTGTAGCACTTCAGCTGTTGTCCAGTCCACAGCACAGAAAATCCATGGCTGCTCCACGGCCTTCGGGCATTATCAGCACCAACAGTCAATGCCAACAGCAAAGATACAGTCACAGGCACCGAGTTATCAGTCCAGCTAGTCCTGTTTTCAACAGACCTGAGATATTGCAATGCAGACTGGAAAACAGTGAGCAGCAGTGGACTAAAGTCTTCACTTTTATTTTGCTCATAAGGAAAGTTTTTTTGGCAAACGAGGCCCTCCTGGAGACTTTGTCGCTGTTAGGTGATGACTTCTTGGGCTTGGAAGCCTCTTTAGGTGCCAAAGCAAGAAGGTCAAGGACCTTACAGGAAATTTCAGGTTTAGAAGAATGAGACTTATTCTCAACCGGCGAGACAGAAGGAGGTGGAGGAAGACATCCAGGCAAAGAAAAGCCCAGTCTCTCGGCTCCTGGGTGGTGGCAGGACACACAGATTTTTCTGCAAGGGGATTCTCCGAGTGATGTGCCTGGCACTTTCGAGCACTTGATAGAAAAATGCAGGGTTTGCCATTCACTTGCCCTTCTCCAAGGCAAATCGGGCACTTGGATGTTTACCAACCTAACCGTCTCCCTGATTGTAAAAAGTTTTGTTTGCCTTGAGGTTTTTTCTCTGATGCCTTCTGCCTCACGTAGCAATTTTGGGGCTTCAGACATCGCCTTTCTTGTGACGCTGCTGTGCCCACGAGCGATGGGCATGCTCCTCTCACTAGGCAAAATCTCTGCAACTTTTTACATGAAACGGCATGAAACTTTTGAGGAGAGACCGCGAGCTCACGGGAACATGAGGGAGGCTTGGGGAGAAAGATGAGGGAGGCTTGGGGAGGCTCTGCTGCCTTATAGCCATACATGGAGGGACATGCAAAGATGGGCAAAAAAGCATCCTCCCTGCAAAGTACTGCTGTCAACGGGCTCTGTGCATGCACGCCCCCACATGTGGAAAATATATGTGCGTGAGGACTTGAAGAAGAAAGTGGGATTATTTATTGTAGCAATTTCCCTGCAAATCCGAAAAGGCCTCTTGGGACCCGGATAAATGCGGCCCTGTTGTTATGAGTACAACTTGCTCTTTCCCAGTCTCCTGCCAATGTCTTATGGTCATCACACGCTCCACGAAATAAATATTCGTGTGGCTGCACATGTCGCCTGTATTAATCAGCACCTATAAACAAACAGCTGTCAACACAGGCTGGCTATAGGCAAGCGGGTATCAGCGTTGCAATCTAACGTAAACCCTGCCAGGAGTTTGACACAGCTGGACACACATGCTCCTTTTTGCTAAAAAAGGCAATGGCTTGTGATGGGCCAAATCCTCTGCTCAGCAAACACCCACAACGAGAAGGGCTGGGAACAGGCATTGTCCACACCCGGGAACATGAGGCTGCAAAGCAGCAACAAAGCTGTTTGGTAATTGCTACTGTTTCCTACATCCTCTTGGTGCTGGGAAATGTGGCTGGTGTTACCCCCCGCTCTGGTCCCTCCTGATATCCCAGGACCCCAAATTTAGGGAGGCACAGAACATGGCCCTGGAAGTCACCACTCCTTTTTACCTGGACAGCTGATCGGCTCTGGCTTCACCAGGCTCCCTAGAGCAGCGGAGATGCCTCTGGGTCTTGTTCTGCTACTTAGCAGATGGTTTGAAAACCCACAACCCATCACCCTGGCTTCCAGGGAAGGTTAGACTGAACAAGGACTGCAGGATTGGGCATCTCAGAATCCCACACAGAAAAAATGGCATTTTGCAAATAATCAGGCAGCTACAAATGGACTCAGTAGAAATGCAAAGACCGTCTCCAGATTTACACCCATCCCCTGGGCAAACGTTTTGCTCACATGCCGAATTCCCATCAGTTTCCATGGAAGCACCATTGCGCACCCATGGGAGATCTGCTAGCTAATCCTTCATGTACGTGGCGAAAACTAATATCCCGATATACATGGACACCTACAGATATGCACTTCCTAAGCTGGCTCAGAAAATGGAGGAAACAGCCAACAGTCTTTGCCTAAGATACAGAATGAGACCCAATCCTCGATGAGGTTTTTCAAAAGCAAAAAAATAGGAACAGCAAAATCTCACCTCCCTCCCAACCGCCTTACTACGTCTTGCAAGCCACATGTGTTTCTGTTTCCAAGCTGTGGCCAGGATTGGAAGGCAAGTCCAGGATTTCCAGCCGTGGATGGAAGGAGGAGGGCAGAACTGGGAACTAGACTATCAGTGAAGTACCTGAGAGGACGACGCCTGTGCGAGGGATATCCCACCCGGGGTCTGATCTCAAGAGGTGCTGAGTACATTTCTCTTCTGCTGAATCCAAAGGAAATCGAGGGAGCTTGGCAATTCTCAGGTCTGATCACCCCCAAGGTCAGAGTCCACGCTTGCAAACCCAAGAGCTTTGGATATCTGAGAGACGCATCCAGACTTTTAATCCTTTATTTAAACTGAATAGAAGGGGTAATGAAATCTTCTGAGGCTCCGCTCACCTCCATTCAAGAGCCACAATCAATACTCCACGGGGGAGCTTAATCCATCCTGGTTTCGAAGTGCCCCAGGGACCACTGATCATGGCCAACAGCACAACCTCGAAAAAGGATGTCATCTTAAGACGAACAGCCCCGGCTTGATGGGAAAAGGGCAGCGTGATGTAGGTGTATCCAATATCTCCTAACCCCCTCAGAAAAGGAATCAGAAACCAGGGAAGCAGAAATAGACACCAAGGAGGACCGCAGAAGGGGAAGCCACACTATTGCAGCAAGTCCTGTTGGCAGGGCCAAAGGCAGCTGCTTGTGAATCACAGCGGGAGTAGAGAAGCAAGGAAAGGCCTTCCCTTTCCCCTGGCAGGACAACCCCTGTGGCAGCAGCTCCAAGGGGGCAAGGGGGTCTGGACCACGTTTCAGCTGCACAGCTGGGAAATGCTGCTTCAGAAGAGCTGGGCGCCGTGTAGTGCTGACATCTGCGAGCACAGCTTTCTACTGAAGCAAGTGAGATGCTGCTGGCGGGCCTGGAAACATACTCTCCAGGTAAGCCATCCGCTTGTCCTCGCATCCAGCATCCTCACTGGTCATAGGCTGGAACCGGAGAAAGCCGTCGAGTCTATCCATTTCCAACAGATACAGTGGGGTGATACCAAGGTCTGGCCAGGGAAGGACGCATCAGTGATCCCTCCTCCGGAGACAGCTGCTCGCAGGAGCAGGGTGCAGAAGTTGGTAGCAAAGCAACTGGGAAAATCCATCTTCCAGCACAGAGGTCACACTTAGAAAGCACCGAACAGCAGCAAAGTCAGCTCCAGCCTCCTGCACTGCAATTGGCACTAGGACTGGGCAAGTGAGGGTAAGACAGTCACACCACAGAGCTGATCTCCAGATCCCTTAATTGAGCAGGATCCTAAAAGGTGCCTCAGCTCCTAAATCCCTGTAGCTGGGAGCCGTAATAAGTACAAGGGGAAACGCCTGATCAGCAAGAGATAGTGAACCATGTCTGAAGGCAGTGTAGAGAGGCACCTTATTGACTAACTAAATCAGAGGTGCATAAACTATTGTGAGCCCAACCTCACTTCTTCAGGTGCTGTGAAAGGACGTGCACAGAACAGCCTGTCAAACACAGAGAGTAGCTGAACAGCACTCAGTCGACGTCCGCGGACTTAGACCAGAAATTTCAGTGCAAAGCAAATGGTGGCCAAATACTGCTCTACACGAGGTACCTGAGAGGACAAGAAGCTGACAAGGGAATTAGCCTGGCCCACAGGAGAACACTATGGCTGCACTATCTTTCTCCTGGCCTTGACTAACTCCGGGTTGCCCTCCAGGCTCTTCTGCATTCAGAAAGCAGCTGCGAAAATCATTCTCTTTTCATGCTGCCATGATCATTGCACCAGCCCGTCTCTTTTCATCTCTCCCCTCCTCCCTTGCATCCAACACCAGCTGCTTGCCTCTGCTCCCACGACTTCTTGCGTCCTGTCGCTTCATAGATCATCTGTTATTGAGAAGCCAGGTCTGCCCTCCAACCGTCCCACTTGTTAACTTCACCGTCATGCGCGCCGTGATGTCTGATGCGCTGCATCTCCTGCTCGGAAGGAGCTCCCTACGAACATGCATATACCTACCTCATTATCCCTCTCCACGCTCCCTTGCCATGATGCCTATAACCCCAGGCTCTGCTGCTTGCACCCTGTAACTGTCTCATTCTCTCCCAGTGCTTCCCCATCTGCTGCATTCACCCATTTTCTCTTGTCTGATACTTAGATCTCAACCTCTTTGGATGCAAAGCACCTTGCACACCCGAGTCCTGCTCCACGATTAAGACAAGGTGCTGCTGATCTGGTGCTAGACTCCAGTTGCTGCCACGGAAAGGGTTTCCTTCCCTATGGCACTTCTCTGGTGGTTCGGCTATAGATAGCTCGCTAACATTTTATGTTCCTTGTCTTTCTTGCCGGTCTCCTGGAGGCTGCAGCACACAGCACACGTGTGATGATAATAGTGAAGGAAGTCATTCACTCACCTTAAGCCTGACCTGCTCGTAGATAACAATAGGCCTGTTGCTGAAGGTAATGGCATTGCAGAAGCTGGCCTGACGCTTCACTGCCTTCTGAGTTGTGTCCATGATGATCTGGGACCCCTTGGTGTGGGGGTGGAAAAGCAGTGGGCTGATCGACAGAGCTCCACACTGCGGGATGGGGAGATAGTGCTTCTGCTTGTGGTGGCATCGGTGAGAAGAAGCTGGAAAGGGCCCACCTATAGAGTCTGGCAAAACACAAGAAAAAGAAGGGTGGTTCGTTAAACCTCACATGAGCTCTCGACACCAATCCCTCAGACAACGTTACAGCAGAACCGCATGGGGAAATACAAGGCAGCCAAACCCCGATGCCATAAGTCACCGATAAATTTGGACTGCACCTTAGATGGTACAAGCCTATAACCATGCACAGGTCTGATGATGCAGAGTGCGTTGGGAGAAAACACCCCAGCCTCCAAACTGGCAGAACGTTTCCGGACCCCAGTTTCAGAAAGAGAAGTCACTTTCCCTTTCCTGACCACTTCTTCACCCGGCCGCCACCAGACTGCACGTGTCCCATAGCCTCCTCTCACTCCCGCTGCTCCACCAGTCTCACACCACCCCACTGCCTCTAATAAGGGTGAAATGACATGTTACACTGAGACTGTGCTAAATCTGTGGGATGACAAGTGTTGAAGCATTGCTAGTGTTGAAGTTAGAACGTGCTGTGAGCAGTCGGCAAGGGGTACTACTGCTTCTTGCTTGCACAGCTCTGACTTGCCCATAGACGGCTGGTGAGCTGGGCTGAGGCTGGAAGCCCGGACACCCGGGCTCTATCCCTGCCTGGGTGGGGAGGGCCGGGAGCAGCGCGTCCTAGGACGCTGGAAGACTTGGAAGATTGTTTGATCTCCGTGGAGCAGACTGAAGTTACTTGAACAGGTAGCAGGGCTCAGCGTTAACCCTCACCTGAAGCAGCGTAACTTTGACATTGCATTAGTTAATGAGCCTTAACGTATGGATGCTCACCCTTAGTACGCACTAAGTGCAACATGTAACTTCACCCTAAAATACTGCTCTATATCCTTCCAGCTGCCGTACTACACACACATGCACACACGTATTAAATATACAGCATTATGAAGTAGCTTTCTTAACTCATGAACAAATTCATTCATCTGCCGCCTTTCTTCATAACAGGAAGCACACACATTTGAACACAACATCAAGAGCAAGTCATCTGCTCCCTTTCCCTCGCACACACACTCTTGAACTGTGCGTGTGTGTATATGGGGGGGATGATCACAGGAATAAGATATGGATTATCATTTTTTTTTTAAATCTCATTAATTGACAGCGCCCAATGGGACACAACCAAAGCAAAGCGAACTCAGGGATTAACTAAGGCACAGTGTGTCAGGTTGTCTCATAAGTTATGCACATCTATGTGCCACATGTTTAACTGCAGCATTCGGATGCACGGGCAGTATCAAATGAGCAAATGAAAACAAAACCCTCTGTGCAGCTTAGACGGCAATTGTGGATTCAGGATTCATACCACGGAGTCATAAAAGACTTCTGCTGTAGCTACCAACATTGTCTAAATTAGAGACAACAGAGAAACAGAACTGGACCCCGCTCTTCCCAGACTTTGGGGGAGCGAGTATCTGCGTCCAGACTTGGCTGCTTCCTCTAATGACTTGAACCAGGCCCTCTGAAACTTTGGAGAAAGACTGGTTTCTGATCAGAAGTCTTCAGGTGGGCTCCACCGCCAGTCAGTGGTTTTATCCTGCTTTTGATTTATTCTTACACCGCAGATCTCTGAAAGCTCAACCAGACATCAGTAGGACCGTTCTGTACACGAAGGTTTCTACACCGCTTTAGCGGGGATGAAGTGGGTGACGAAGCATGCACCCAATTCAACGCAATACAAAAAAATTACATGGAAACCACATCTCCCTTTTCAAGCCCAGTCCGGCATGTGAGTGCGTGGGAGAGGACTGTTTTTTGGGGGTTTTTTAAGTATAAACTATCAATGGAAAATGAGTGATTATGGGCTGCAGTGGCCTCCAGAAGGAACAGTGGGTGTGGTATCACAGGTGGGAAGGCATGGAAGGAGAAATCAATGAGCGCCATTCATCTTTTCCATAGGAACATGCGTCTGATTTACGGCAGCTGAATGAGAAGTAACAGGAAATAAGGTACCGGTGCATGCTGCCTTGCAGGGCTGGCTGAAGCGATCCCACTGAATTTCCATCCGAGATACTAATGTGTATAATTACATCCTTTTGCAAGCTCATCCCGCTCCAAGGGTCTCGCTGCCATCAGGGACCCCGAGAGCGTAAGCACGCGCACAGAACAGCAATTTCTGTCCCCCAGAAGAAGATGGAGGAGGAGTGATACTAACTGCGCTGTGGAAAAGGATCGGGGCTGACAGAGTCAGAGACTATAAATATCTTCGAGAGCGAAATAAAACGGCAAGCGGGCATTATGCCCCTCTCTGGGAGATGCAGGACAAGACGCAGCGGGAGAAAGCTGGTGGAGATTAGCTGTTAAGAATAGCTCTTGACGGAAGCAGCAATTTAGCAGCGGAGCAGACTCCCGAGGGGCAGCGATCGCTTTGTCGCTGCAGCTGTCCGACCGCGGGAGCGAGGTTGTGTGTGATCCCCTGAACGCTGGGGGCCGAGGCGAGACGGGGTGAAGCAAGAAGTCCTCTCTGGCCCTGCTGTCTAACCTGGTTCACTAGGATCCTGCCACAATTGCTGTGAACCTTTACAGGCAAACCCCGGGACACAGAAGGGGTGTGGAAAGACTTTACACTTGCATGGAGATGTCCGAGGTTTATAAAAAGCCACTTTGGCACTGGATTAGCTGGATTCCCAGCACACGAGGGTGACATCCAAGCATCAGATACAAACAGCTATAATGTGCTGGAGACCTTATGCAGAAAGCAGAAGCCAAGATGCAAATACAAAGGGAGCTGTTTCAGCTTCAAACTTCCCTCTAGATTTTGGTCCTGGGGTTTGGGTTTCACTTCAATAAACAAACACCCTCTTCTGCAAATGCCGCTTGTGGATCTGGGCCTGAATCCTGTAGCACAAGCCTGTCTCCAGTAACAGAGGTCTTAATCCACCCACTGTGTCTCTGCGTATTGTAGAAATGCAAGTTTTAACCTGCTCTCGCACACGAGGGCTTTCATCAGATTGAAAACCTTGGCTGCAGTTATTAGAGCTGCTGTAACTCTCCACAGGACATTGTGCCCTTTTAAATTGTGGTAATGGAGTGACCAAAAGTGCTCGCAGCTTTCTAATCAGGCCCTGATAACAATGCCGCATATGCCCGAAGCATCTGCTGTAGCAGCATTATGCAGCCATAGGAAACCATGCAATTCTGCGGGAATGATATTGGGAGAACGCTGATTTACTGAGGGAATTGGCACTGTTGAAGGCAAAGAGGTACTGAGCTATCGTAGGACCCTGCCTGACAGGCTCCTCTTGTGCCCTGCACGTTTAAAACAGCAGCTCAGCACAGCTCGCAAGACAGCAAGCCTCAGAGCAGAAGAGACAGGCTGGGGAGGAGAATCCGCGTGCAGCAGGTTAATGCAAATGAGGAACGAGATTCCTTTCTCGCTCTCTTAATTAAGAGCCAAGTTCCTGTCTCCTTATCAGCGAAAACTCCTGCTCACTGAAAATCTGCCTGGGTAAGCGCTGAATAAGAACCTGCCGGGGAAAAAAAATCCATCATAAAAAGGGCACCCAAGTAATAATGGGACTGCTGCCTTAGAAATGCTTAGAATGCAATCAGGACTCGTGGTAGAGGTGATATCTTTTATTAGACCAACTAGATTTTTGCAAAAAAAAAGTCTTTAATTGCAGGCTTTCAGGCACAAGCACCCTTCATCAGGCATCGGAGAAAAGATTGTAACAGTTCTCCTGATCTGGAAGAAATGGAAGTTCACGTTTCATAGGAGATTTGAAGGTGGTAAAATCTCCTGTTTGGAGAAGTTCATTTCATATGCGGATTCAGCTCAGAGACGAGCTGGAATAGTCTCTTTACCTCGAAGCTGTTTGTTGGTAAGCAGGATGTATTCAGATTTCCTTCTGGTTACGGTGTGTCGTATTTCACAGAGGGGTCCGTGCACGGGATTGTCTTCCGGGCAGGAATTTCAATGCAAATAGCCCTGTGATGCCGCAATGCCAAGGTCTTTCCTTGGCTCCTCCTGGGACGTTTCCATCCCAGAGGAGAGTTAGTGTGATGGCCACCATCCTGACGGCTGCCAAGGTGCCAGGTGCGTGCTGTTTTCTTCAGGCTGTAAACCAGATCTGCAGGGACATGAACTAATCCTAGGCAAAGAGGAGGATGCCCTGATCACCTGCAGGACCTACCCTCCAGTGCTCCCACGCTCCCAGGTAACATGTCTCCAGCCAAGTCGGCAGCTCCTGTATGATAGACACCCTCTAGAGACGACCCATCTTTCCACCAAAACCAAATGTATCTGCCAAGCCATACCAGCTTCATCACATATCCACAGGACCTAAAAAGGGCTCTCACCCAGTCCTCGTAACTCATAAAAGAGGGGCATTGCCACCGCGGGGACAGATTTCCCTTCCACTCAAAGGCACAACCAGGCCCACAGTCCTTCCTGAGCCACGGGCGTCCAAGCTCCTGCAGTTCTCAGCTTAACAACATGCCTCGAAAGCTCGTTACCGACCTTCCCTGTAGCATCTGTGCTCTGCAAAAGTGAACCTGTGACTGTTGAGAAACAAACTGATGGGAAAGGCTGTTAAATGGATTGGGGGCTCTGTCCTTTTCTCATTGAAACAGGGCTTGGGCTTGCAGCTGCAAGAGTACAGACAGCATCCTACCTGCAGGGCATAACAAGCAAAGCTCTCCTGGGCATACGAATGGAAAGGCAATCAAACACGATCGTGACGACAGGTGTGGTACAAAGAACCTGACTCGAACAGAAGAAAGGAAGCTTTGCAGCATATGGCAGTGACGGTCGTGAAAGCAGAAAAGGAGAAAAACAAGTCTCTGGGCTGTGGGCATGGATAAGCGTGGGTCAACCGACTGGCAGACTAGCTACAGGGAGGAGAATGGGCAGAGGCTGCAAGTGGGGAGCGAGGAAAGACAAGTTCACTGTAAAAGGCTCCAAATATGATTGCTGTGTCCTTGTCTGAAGACGGCTGAAGCAGGATATGCAGTCCAGGGGGCTTCACCATAAGCACGCTTAAGGGAACAAGAAAGGGAAAAAAGAGAAAACATATGCAAGCACAGCAGGGGGCTGAAAAATGACGGAGTCTATCTTAGCTTCAAGGACTGTAAGGGGCTGGAAGGGACTTCCCAAAATCATTGGGTCCAGCCCCACTGCACTTGCCAGGGTGTGTCTATCCCAGTCCTGGAAGAGCAGGCTTGCTGGGAGAGATGGCTGGGCAGCAAGACAACAGCATGAAAGAAGTTCAGCCCTGGATAAATGATATTGGGGGGAGGCAGCCTCCCCTGCCAGCCTGCTCTCGGGGATGGGGCGACGATACTCAACCAGAGGAAGATACTGCAGGATGCGTGGGGCTGTTGCACTGATAGCCACCACGATCAGCTCGTGTTCCTGCAGACTTTGCTTCACAGCAAACTCCGAGGCAAGCACAGCTCCTACAGACAAACAGGAGTGGCAGGGGCTCGCAACCAATTTTCCCCTTTCTGAACTGCCCCGGGACAGAGCAAAAGTGCTGGCAGGGAACGAGTAACAAAGAGGAGGCTTTTCCTATCTTGCCAATGCAAGTGTATTTGCTTTTCTTAGAAGAACAAGGAGTTGCCTGTTCCAGACTTAAGCACAAGTCTCCTTGTGCCCGATACATCAAGGGAAACACTGAGAACAATTTCCCGTCTCACCCCCCTTAAAAATTTATTACCCTTCTGATACTGCCAGGCTATTGTCACCGGGGACTACTTCTGACCATATAATTACCAGTTGGCTAGCAAAAACTGTGCATTTCCACAAAGAAAGCACACACTTGGTACATGTCAAAGAAAACACTCGGTACATGTGAAATGGGTTTGATACTGAAAAGACAAAGGCCCGTGTGGATGGGCTGAGACTAAAACAGAGCGAGGTAGTTAGCCTGGTTAGTCTAAGTCAAGCAGAAGGCTAGGGAGACTTGCACCTTCTTTACTAACTAAATCAGAGCTATATAGAGTATAAACTTTCGTGAGCCCAAGCTCACTTCGTCAGATGCTGCAAAAGGACATGCACAGAGCAGCATACAAAATGGAGAGAGCAATTTGAATATAAAAAGCATGGAGGGAGAAGGGAGGGATGGAGAAGAGAGAACAGAGGCAGGCAGTGCTAGCAGAGGCAAACAAGCAAGCAAAGAGCAAAGGGGTCAGAAAAGCTAATCCAGGTAATGGGATAAGAATCCATCATCTCTGTTTAAACCATGCTTAACGCCATCCAGTCTGTGGATGGATAATTACTCTGGTCTAAAAACAGCTGCCTGAGCTCAGCGATGGAGTGTGCAGGGCGGTTAAAGAGTTTGGCCAGAGGCCTTTGTGTCTTTCTGGACCCGATGCCACATCGGTGTTCCTTCTTTCTCGCATGTAGGGATTGCCCTGTCTCTCCAAGGCAGACAGAAGAGGGGCACCGTAAGTAGGTGATGGAAGAGATGACACTGGTAGGGTTGCAGGTGAATGCACCTTGGATGTTGCATGTTATTGGGTCCAGTGATGTGGTCTGTACTGGCGAGGGGGCATCTGGATCCACTGCAAAGCCTGGTGCCTTGGTGAAAATGGGCATTAGGTAGCCTGTTGCTTGAGACACACCACTTGAGGTTGGAGGGGCTGTCTCCAAGCCAGGATAAGTTTGTCCTCCATGGCTACCTTGAGACAGAAGAGTTGGAGGTCATGAATGAGGTGCCTAAGGTGTTCAGGCTGGGGGCACTAGGTGACAACCAGAGGGATTCTGCTGTCCTTGTTTTGGGGTTGTTATTGTAGCAGGGCAGAGTGAGGTCTGAGTCTGGCTTTGATTTGAGTGGTTACAAGTTTTAATACAGTATTGTAATGGTAGGAATCCCTGCTTCAGATCTGTACGTCTGCATCCCGTTCGGTGGGATCGGAGCAGGTACAGTAATAACACCGAGCTTGGATCTTGTGGCGTGCTTAAGATGAAAGCTGCTAGCATGCAAGCAGCCGTGGTGCTCAGCTGCTTTCCAATACAATGTGATGGCAATGTGGCCATTACAAACCTTCACCGTGGTATCTAGGAAATGAACTGGCTGTGTGGACTAATTCCAGAGTTAGATTTACGGAGGGGTAAAAATTGTTAAAGCTCCGTGAAATTTCTCTACGGATGCCTTCCCATGTGCCCGTACAATGAAGATGTCATTGATGTACCTTCGATATATCAGGGGGACAAGGGGGCAGCTGTGAAGGAAACGGACTTCAAAGTCGGTCATAAATATGTTGAGGGACAATATGTATGCCCGTGGAAATGCTATTTATTTGTCGGTATAGGGAGACTGGAACATCAGGCACAAATAGTCTTAACTTCAAGGAAGCCTGGGTTTGAATGTTGGTATTTTAGAGATTTAGCTCTAAGGTGCACGAAATGCAAAATATCAGCTCCAACCCCTTTACCTGTAACTCATCAGCTCCAGACTACATTGTCTTATTGCATTACAGAGCAGCGAGGAGTCCTTGTCGTGGACAAGGACACTGTAGAAGCGCAGAAAAAAGAGAGACCCTGTCCCAAAGAGCCCAGAAGCTAAAACTGGGGGACAGCAGAGATACAGAAGCAGAGCGACCCCACGAGACAATCCTGGACAGCGTGCTACATTAGGTGGTCTCAGCTCACCAGGAGCCGAGCTGCCGTGTCTTTTTCCAGTCCTGATGGCAGAGGCGAGTTTCACGGAGGGATCAGAAGGAGAGCAATGCAGCAGCTCTACCAGCGCTGACAAGGGGCCAAGGACGCCACATCCTTTCCTGGGCTGGGGTTAAGGGTATGCAAGGTAAACTCCTGCTGTGTTGCCGACCTGCTGAATGGCAGCTGGATGAGACATTTCAGCTCCAAGCTCTTGCTTGCTGTGACCTCTTCAAGGTCTCTTCCTGCATGGTTGCGTAGTGCCTACCCCAATGAGACCCTGATCTCGACCGGAGCTAGGATACCACAGTCAGCCAGACCACGTGTATTGACTACAAGCTAGAGTAGCAGATGTTGCATGTTCGGCCATGTCATGTCCAGGACCACGAATTGGGTGTGGTGTTAATCAGTAGGCAGTGTCTGGTGACGAAACAGTCGCACAGATACCCTCTATCATTGTAACAGTCGCATCTAAGTGAAAGCTATACGTTACCAAAAAGCATCTATGATGCAGGGCTCAGCAAGACAGAGGCACCCGAGCTGCTATGCTCCACCTTGTGCTTGTCTTCTCCAAGGCTGTGTAAACAGGACACAATGGCA
>NW_017728994.1:48369810-48379292 GCF_001723915.1 Gavialis gangeticus | reverse complement strand
TATCATTGTAACAGTCGCATCTAAGTGAAAGCTATACGTTACCAAAAAGCATCTATGATGCAGGGCTCAGCAAGACAGAGGCACCCGAGCTGCTATGCTCCACCTTGTGCTTGTCTTCTCCAAGGCTGTGTAAACAGGACACAATGGCAGTGCCTCTTCCCTGCCTGAAAACCACAGTGGGGCACTCAGAGACGGTCTAGAAGCAGTTTAGACACAGCAGCCCACATGGACCTCCATGCTCGTGTGGCCCATACTGCTTCTGGTAGCAGGAAATGCTCAGGTTTCTCTCTGCTGTGCTGCACGGGAGGTACAGACAAGCCTCTAGAGTGAGAGAAGCGTGGCAGTCCACACACAGAGACATAAAAGCTGGACCCAGGGCGCATCCAGACAGATATCGAAGGCAGAGCTGAAGTTAGTCCTGTAGCTGCGATGGCTTCACTTCCAATTAAATACCTACAGGATTTGGTTCTACTTCACTTTCAGAGGCATAAAAGAAGAGTTGCCTTCAGCAAGTTCCCAATGATGCACGAGTGCAGAGATGGCATCAGACCTGGACCTACAGCATGAGACAAGGGCGACAATGCTCTCCTAGGATCGGGCAGAAGATTATGGGCACGTCTACACGTCACCATATTGATGTGCTGGGGCACATGGTCTACACGTGACCAACAGCTACTTAGCCGTGTTGGCGCGCTCCTCCGTTTTAGCATGCAGCTGTGAAATAGCGGTGAAAAAACTAACTGTGCGCCATGCACATGGTGCAGTACAGGCAGTTAGCTACTTCCAAAAGGAAGTACCAAAGCACGGCGCAGTAATAACATCACCGTAGGGTGACATGTAGACGTGCCCTATGACTACCAAGGAACCATCTACATTGAAAATGCAGCATGTGGATGCTTCATGTTATTACAAAAGCATTTAACATGTCAAAATTATGAAGGGAGTCATGGAAACCAAGTGCTAAGGAGAAAAAGCTCTTTCATGCCACGTGACGGCAATGGCCTATAAGTTTGGTATAAATAACAGGAAATACTAATGTATATCAAATATTATCGACCTATGCAATTCATTCCCATAGCAGACTGAGAGGCAATAGCTATAGCTTAGGTTATTTTACAAAGTCGAAATTACCTAGCAGTGGATAACATCTCTTCTTACATACGAAAAGATAAAGGATCATCAAATCTCAGGCTTCAGGGTATAAACAGATCAATAGAGGGATGGGAAAGATGTTTTTCTCCCCCTTTCCCACTGACAGGACTGAAATATTAGACAAGTACATTATGTGAGTTATTCTGCCTTATTCTGAAGCTTCAGGTGAGAGCCCTCAGCTAACAGACCACTAGTCTCATTCAGTGCGAGAGCACCGTGCCTCCCCAAAGAAAGGGCAAACATTGAAGTATATCGTAGCATTGCAAAGAATTGGCATACAGCTCCCACCCTTCGCCCCGGAGGGAGCTGCACTCCGCACAGACCCAGTCTAACAGAGTTCATCACGCACCACGCTTCAGAAACCGATTGCATAAAAGCAGACCCCCACTGCAAATAGTTTACGGCCACGCCGTACTTCCGCGGTCCACAAGTTAATGTAGAAGATGTTTTCTTCAAGGGGGCCTCAGAGAGGCTGTGCTTTAAAAAAGGCATTCCCCCTGCTAAATATAAATCAGCAGGAGAGGGGTTCGGGGAGGGGGGGTTTCTTCCAAAAGATTAACCACTGTCAGTATTTTGGGATCTAGTTCTGGAATACTTGTCAAAGTGCCAGCAACCTCTTCCAGTTCAAATGCAATTTAATAGAAAGTCTATCCTGGACACATTTTCCATGTCTCATGCAGTACCTTGGAAGCCATGACAGTAAAATCTCCTGAAAACAGAAGAAAATATGGATCTGTCAGGAACAAGCCCTGCCGGCTGCTTAGAAAGATAAACACAGGGACGTGGTAAAGTCACGAGAAGTAATCCGCAGAACAAAATTCAGACAGGTCGCATGTGAAGAAGCATTTGTGGGAGCCTCAGCTGGTATAAACTTCCAAGCCACAGGGTGGGGAGAAGATACAAGTCACAGAACGGAGACTTGCCTTCTGGTCAGATTTGGATCTCACTTCCATCTCCCTTCGTTTCAATCCATCACGCTGCATCATCCGAATCAGCCCTCTACGCGCAACTCAGAAACAGGTCTACTGCCCAGAAAGGTTTGGTTTTGTGGTATAGTTGTGCAAACGCAATACTCCCCAATGAAAATAAAAGCCCCAGGCCACAAATACTCCACCTGCGAACCACCCCCTCTCCTCCAGTCTTCTTTCTGCTCAGTGAGAGTATGGCAAGCATCCCACTGGCCCCTGCCACGGGACGCGTATAAAAAATACCTCCGCAATTTTACAGGGATCAAATCTGCAGCTGGTTGACTCCCTACCACAAGTGTGCTCCAGACACACAACTTCCATATTTTTAAAAGATGACGTTTGCAACTTGAATGCGGAGCCCATGACTGCATGGCGATGGACGGAGAAATGCCTGTCCAGCTTTGGAGAGAGCCTGAAACCAACTGAAAGACATGAGCTGTCCCATTCACATCAGAGTCCTGTACATTTTTTTCCTAGCAGAAACTGGCGTTTTTCCAAAATCATTAGTGTTTAACAATGACTCTGAGGCATCTCTTAAAGACTATAACTCGGCTGGGCCCTGCTATGCTACTTGATATAGAAAATAATAGTAAAACACCAGTCCTTGCCTCAAAGAGCTTAGGGAAATTCAGTATTTTGACTATACTGTTGGCCAGCTGGCAGCACAATAAACTTTTCCCCCCCCCACCCTGCCCAGCACAGATCCACCCGCAGTTACCTTTTGCTTTTCACTGTTTTTGAACAACAGCTCAATTTACAAAAAAAGCACGGTCATAAGATTTTGTTTTTCCCCCAGTTGACCTCAAATAGATTTCACACCAATTTTGGAGCAGGTGTCAGAAACCTCATGGGGTTTCAGTGACGCGCACATTGCTTTCCTGTACACGTTGCAAATCTGGATGCTCTCTTTGCTGACAGCCTCCAAGCCTACACAGAGCAAGGCATCTTCAGCTCTGTTCTCACACTTTCACCCAGCTGGACACTAGGGGTTTTTTGCTTAGCATTCAGGGCCTCAAGCCGCACACCATTATTGAACAATGCCCTTTTCTAAAGAATCTCGCCCACCGCTTCTTTTTTAAGTCTGAAGTTTTCCTGCTCTTCCCCTTGACAAGTCAGCCATCTAGAATTGGTCTGGAGATGCTGTAGAAGTGGGGACAATTTGGGCTTGTTCGTTTTATTTCCAAGTGTGGCACTTGAGTCGTATTTACTTCACGCTCCTCTTCTTGAAGATCCTCACTTCTGCTATTTACAGAGTTCCTCGAGGACATGCCTGCTACCAGCAGCTCCTGACCACATCAGTATTTACAGCTTAACAAATGCTTTAATCGGGGCATGATAATTTTCCCAAATCCAGGCAATGCTTAGTGCTAAGGTTTCTACAGCATGACTTTCACGGCTTTATCGCCTGTTTTTTCCTCGGCTGGTTCCTGCCTGGAAACATTCGTGAAACGCTTCAGAGGCAGAAACAAGGGCCAGGCTCCCTTTCCAGTTGTGCTCTAGCCAATGCACTGGAAGTGGGTATCACAGCCGCTCGTTCGGCACAAGGGCAGTCCTGAGTCCACAGGAGCATCCAGCGGCTGAGAGCTTAGATGCCTTGGCAGTATCAAACATTTCAGAGCTGGCATGTCTAAGCCAACTTTTTTTAAATTAATTGCACTTCTCCTAAAATGCCACTTTAGGAACATCCCCTACCACTCCCCCAAGCAGCATTGGAGGGGATCACTTCGCTGTGACAATTTAATGGTGATTTTGTTAAGATAGACAAGCATTTCCATGGACGGACCTCTGCAAAGATTTTCTTGCTCTTCATCCGATTGCTGCCTCCTTTCTAATGTTTGGTGGAAGGTACTTCTTGCCCATATATAACCTGCGTGACATCCATGACCTCACTCAGCCTCATTCGTGTCTGTTCAGTATCAAGTCCATCGTTTGGCACGATGCAGACTTAAACGCTGCCGACTGCGTTGTCTCTACCAGATCAACAACGTTTCCAACCTCAAGGGTGCACAAGAAGCAGCTTTAGTATGAGGGGTGCTAAAGCAATCCCAAATACAAACTGGTTCAATGCAGGTGGATTTTCCCCTGGCATTTTTTTGAACTAACTCCTCAACTGTTCTCCCGGGGGGAAGAAGTTTCAACAGGGCTTTTTTTTAAATATCCTGGACCATAATTTGTTTGGCTTTACACTGGAAACCAAGTCAGTTGGTGTGTGGACACAGCTTTTACTCTCTAGGCAAGTTTTACTTGCATTTCTCAGGACTGAAGAGATGTACAAGATCCTAAACTGAATCCCAGTCCCTCCCTTTGATGCATCCAATCCCTACCCCACCTTTGCCCCTCTCCCCTTTCTACACAGGGTTTCCCCAAGTTCATCCCAGAGGGACCTGACTAACCATGCCATGACCTTTCCCAACGTAGAACAAGCATGTTTTAGTCTCCCCCATCCTAAAAAAATACCATGCCGGGGGTGCACCTCTTCCCCTGCACTGGCCAGCTTTCCTCTCCACCTACTCTTCCATTACCCGTCACCTTCCCGCACTCAGCTCATTGACAACTCTTCAGGCAATTGCTATCTGGAGGTCCTCTCCTGTCCCCACATCCACTGGTTCTCGAGCTTCCTTGAGTTTCTCTTATGATCGCTTCCTGACCAACTCCTAAGGACTCCCATCCTCCCTTCAACCACAGGTAGGAGATCTGCAGGGTTCAGCCTTGAGTCTCCTGCTAAAACTTTCATCTGGGCTCTCACAATTCAAGTTGCACCACTTCCTTGTCTCTGGCCTTGGAGAATCTTGTCCTGCTCCGATACATCCCTAAGGATGTGGCAAAGACCATCTTCCCGGCCCACCCAGCAGTCCTTCCTTTTCCACCCCCTCCTTTGCTCCTGTGACAACCAGCATAAGGGTCAGCTGCTTGTCTTTGCTGTTAAGGCCTTTCACAGATGATCACCACGACTGCAAAAAGACTGCGTTGTTCTTCCCGTCCACCCTTCAAACGCTCCTTTGCCATCATGCCTATGCAAGTACCGAGCCACGATGGACTGCTGGGGTCCCAGACTGACCAGCACTGTCTTTGGCTCCGTGTACTTCCACCTCTCTCTGCTGCTTTTTTATCGGGCACAAAGATTAGTAGTTCTCTGATGCACAGACCATCCTTTTTATTGTGTTTGGACAGTGCCTAGCACAGTGAGTACTGTACACACCTGGGAAACCTTTGCATGGTAATAAATATTATTGGTGGCAGCTGTTAGTGAATCCCCTTCAAAACATAGCACAGGTATAGTACAGGACCTGGCCACAAGGCTACCCAAGATGAGTGATCCTGAAAGCACTTTTACTGCTGTTTATGCCGCTTGCAAAACCTGGATACGAGAAGACAGGAACAGCTCAGCTCACCCCTGTAATCTAACTCCTAGATAATCATGTGATCTGTGTCAGAGCAAGAGAAAAAATCCGGGGATAAATCTGCCAATTAAACACCACAATACAAGCTTTCCAGTCCAGCAACCGCCTGTCCACTCATTCAACCTTTTCCGGAAACCCCTGCCTAAGAGGAACCATCTCCAGGAGTAATGAAGAGTGCTAACATGTGCAGCTGATCTTATTTTAATCTTCTTTTTCAAACTACTGATTAGGTCCCCCCCCCAGCCTAAACCAGGATAATAGGCAAATATGCTTCCTTCAGCCTAACTTAGCAAAGGAATTTAATTCCATTCCCATCACTAATGCATTAATCAGCTAATATGCAAAACCTTCTTTTGTCTGTCTGCAGTATTTGGGTGAAATTCAGGGGGTGGCTCCGAACTGCTGTAATTTCCACTTCCTTTGATGTAAGTTATGCCAATTTAGACAAGCCGTTGCTACTAATTAACCTCCCCCTCCAGATCACTTTTAAACAGGGCCCGCTAAGGTACAGTGTGAGCCCGCATTGCCTAAAGAAGCGATACTGCTTTATGTATAGACCACACACTGAACGACCGTTGCACTCGGGGAATAAACAGCTCTTGCAGCCAGTGGATTTGGGGAACATAATAGCGGTGGCGGTTTTTTCTTCATTACTGCCGAGCACAAAACCAAAAGGGCACGAGCAAGATGGGCCACCATGCTACAGCCTCCCCACGTGCTCATTGCAAAGACTGAAGTGTGAATCAGATTGCAACCCGCTTCATTACCAACTCCCACACCAGCCCGGTACAGATATTATTTAATGTTTTCCTATAAATAGCTGCTGGAATAGTCCACACAGGAACTTGTTCTCTCCAGCATCTGCTGCAACAGGGCACAGAGCAAGTGGTCAAGGGCATTGTACCCTTATTGCCTGAAAACAAAGAGTGAGGACCAAGTGGGAATGACAGGTTTCTGTCACAAGGATGCTGCCAGCTAACTACAGTCAAAGCACGGGTACTTTATGGGCGAAAAAAGAAAAGTTTACAAGTGAAAGGAATTTTGTCTCCATTTCAGTGGCTCTTTTTTAATGGAAAGCAGCACAGCACCACACACACAGACACCATTGCTGACCCCATCCAGTGGAAGGGTATTGGGACATACCCCACACATATATGCACTCCCAGCTCCTTACACTATTACGATGGCTTATGAAACTACCAGTAGGCTTGCTACAAGTTCAACGGGAGAAAAAAAACCTAATTAAAACAAGAGTGAACTGGCAACTCTTGCAATAAGCATCCCACACAGTCCCCTAGTAAGCCTCAGTTCAATGATTTCTCATCATCACCTGTAGTACAAAGCCTATTTCTCAAGCCCTGCGCTCAAAAACAAAGCACTTTCATTCAAGGAGGAAGCCGCCCCCGGAACAAACTATTTTGGGGAAGACGCCTCTTATCTAGCTAGGATACTATTAGTTTTAGTCATCATTCCCGTACTCAAGCCCCAGCACCTGAAGACAGACTACTGCAAGTGCCCACACAAGTCACCCAGGTTTATCTGTAGGATAGCTGCTTTCACAACTCAGGCACAAGGGTTTATTAACCTTGTTGCCAAAGATGCAATTCTGCAAACTTGGACTCACAACTGTTCCTTACTGGGGTGCACACAGGACCTCTGCTTCAGCTGCATTACTCCAAATCAGAGAGAAGCAGGGCCGTAGGGCACTTCAGCAGGTCACACAATCCAGCCTCCTGGCCGAGGCAGGACCATCCCTTCCTTGCAGATGATGACTGATGAAGAAAAGGACAGGGATATGAGAAAGGCTGGATTTCTGATCAGCTAAAGAGGGATGGGGGGAAGGAACAAGGCAGCTTGGCTGCTGGAAACACCCCTGACCGGGAGTAAAAACTGCTAGTTGAAACTCATGCAAACTAACTTAACATAGTGGGGCATTGACGGGGGCAGGAAGAAGAAGAAATGCAGCATTGCGATGTTTGGAGCACTCCCACACGCAGCCACAACTGTGGCATGAAGGTTTTGAAGGACACGTGGCTTGTCTTGAACTGTCTGGATGAGCAATACTGGAGGAAACACCCCAGGAGAGGAAACAAGCCCTCCAGTGTCGTCCTTCACAAATTCCCCTATTTGTAACCTGACAGACTGTGCAAAGCCCTGCTGCTCCTGCTCAGGCAAAGATCTCACCGTAACGCAGGGGAGCTTTGCCTGACTACGATGGGAATAAAGATTACGGGATTGGGTCTGACGCGCCTGTCTCTACAAGAGAGCCACTCGTTCAGCGCCCTGCACCCACGGGACTCCAAACGAGGTCAAACATTTACTGCACCCACCAAGACACGGTGGGACACAACTGCTGAATCAGAAAGCCCACTTGCGGGGACCCCCGTGCCCATGCGTTATTTCACCCAGGCAGCATCAGAGCCTTGATCTCTGAGTAAGTTGGGCTCGTAAAAATGTCCAACATAAGACTTGGGCTGCATGGACTGTTCTGACTCTCTACTCATCTGGATGACGGACTAAGCAACCATTTGCTTTCAGTCATGTTGAGATGTCTTATTCATATGCAGAACCAGCAGCTGGTGGTCTGGACAGCCACGTCATGAGTATCCACCCTGAGACTCCTTCTGTTTCACACTGAGGCCAAACGGGACAAAATGCATGAACCAGATCTCAGTTTCCTCCCAACCACAGGATTCAGACGTGTAGGACTCTGAAGCAGGAGGAGAGCAGTGGGTGTTGTAATGCACATATAACTAACATATAAAAGGACTCCAATAATGTAAAGAACACAGACAATGAGGGTGTGAAGGGAGCTCAGGAGGTCACATCTAGTGCAACCCCCTGCTCAGAGCAGGACCAGCCCCGACTACATCATCCCAGCCAAAGCTTTGTCTACCCGGCTCTTCAAAACCTCTCTGGGAAGCCTGCTCCAGTGCTTTACTAACCTCCTCGGGATAAAGTATTTCCTCCTATCTACCTGAAACTTCCCTTGCTACGACTTGAGACCATTACTCCTTACTCCCTTTGAGTGATTCCTCATACACACCCTCCTTTAGCACCAGAGCTGCAACCGTTTCGCTCTGCAATGGGAAATCAGAAAATGGGGCCTGGAGCTCTCCTTTGTCGCATGCTGCAGCAGATCTGGGAGCCCAAGAGGCTTCACAATGCCGTGCAAACAGAGCTCCGTTTGGCTGCTGTACAAATGCCTGGGGTAGGTACTCATTAAGCCAAGCTGCATGCATTGCTTGGGTCAGTGGATTGCATACTCCCAGCTGTAAGCGGGTCCACATGGACTATCACATACCATATCCTTCCAGCAGCTGAAACACATTTGGGGAATGTCTGAGGAGGGGGAAACTGCTTTACCTTTCATCTTTCTCGTCCGTGGCCACAAAGACCCAGGGGGGTAACCGAAACAGTTTTGGTCTTTTTGAGTTAAAAGCCAAGGCACATCTCACAGAGGGCCGACAGCCTCGGACATACATGGTTGGGGGAAGAGCCTGAGAATACATATCTCTGATTCAGATGGAGCAGGAACTTAGACTCTGGGCTCGCGATGGCATCACGATGCTCTACTGCACCAGGAAAACTTTCTTAGTCCACTTCATCAGGTATATCTGCCTGGTTGATTTTCCTTTGATCAAAATGGGGCAGACCATGAAGAGCAAAGTGATTCTGCACTCACCAGCCACCCAGCATCGAGGCCATGGGTATGTGCTCCACATCGGTACGGCTACCCCGCCTGGCTGGAGCACACAAGAGACATGTGCAACAATAATGGAATATGCATATGAAGAGATGGTGAAGGGACTTTATGTAGGCGTGTTGGATCACGTGTCCGTGCTGAGCAGATGAGCTAGGGCCCTGGGCCGGATAGACAATAAATACCAGAGCTATCTCAGCCACAGATGGGCTCTCACAGTCAGTCTGACTGGGTCTCGTCTGATTTTGCAAAGTACTC
>NW_017728994.1:48327624-48369570 GCF_001723915.1 Gavialis gangeticus | reverse complement strand
GAGATTGGAGGGTCAATGTGCAACCATTCTCCTTCCACTCCCTCCTCCTCCCCTACTCCCACCCCTGCCCAAGCTCTAGGCTCAGGAAGGTATTGAACAGGACCCTTCCCTGGAACAGAAACATGACATCTCTCTGCACTCTGAAAAGGTCTGCTTAGATAATCACACTGAAAAGCTGCCTTAAAGAACAGAATCTGACGTCTGGCTTGTAATTTGAAGAGAAATGTCCAATTAAATGTTGCATTGGGCTGTTCTGCAGGCCAGGAAAGCATGCACGGCAGGAAGGGAGAGCTCAGGCCAGAGAAACCGGTCCCAAAATGTGACTGGTTCCTGGAACAGAAGGAAGGCTTCACCCTACCTCGTTTGATGTAAAAACTGACGGACGTGCTCTCCATCATCATCTATACCAATCACCCTGAGACATGCTATGGGAAGGACTTGCAAGGAACATGGTGAAGGTACGAAGTGAAACTGGGGGGAATACACTGTTGTCATGATGTCCACAAACTGTTGGGTTTATTATGTTACAGGACCTTTCAATCCTGAAGTCAGCTGGGTGCTTCCAGAAGGGCAATGTTATCCATTCTGGTATTTCACAGGCTGGTTTGGGTCTCAACACAACCATCCCAGCAACTGTCTAGCCCTGAGGTGGGCTGGGATGACCAGGACATTGGAGGGTGGTATCTTTGCTTGTGGAGGTCTCTTTATTGGTACTCTGATGGACTCCTGGGCAAAGAGGTCTGGGGGGTAGGTCTTTTCATGCAGGATGTACAAGCAGAGGGAGCAGAGGTCTGCTTGCCGCCCTGTGGTCTGTGAAACGTGGGCAATGTGTCGTCATGGCCTCCCTCTAGATCTGTGTCGGTCCGTCTGCAGGTGCTGCAGATAATGCTTATGGCAAATGCCAGGTCAATCCTCTACGTCAAATGCTGGAGGGCTAAGAGGGCATCTGCACCTCTTCTTGTGACAGGCAGAAGCTGCCGGGGCAACTTTCCGTGGCACCGTAAACACCAGGCCCGTGGCCTGGAGCTTCAGTGCTAAGCCACTGGTGAAGCATGGTGCATGGGTGCTGAAGCATCAGTGGGAAGCAGTGCAGGGACCATATCTCCTCCTACAGCTCTCCATGGACACACCGCTTCTGGGATTCCTCCAGCGCCTTCCCTCATCCCATGATAGTTCCTTATGTGTCTCCTTGGTGGAGCTGACACACAATACAGCCCGCCCTTGTGCTCTTTGCACGCTGAGGGAGGACGTGGCCTCCAGCCATGAAGCTCACAGAACTAACAAGCACTGTCTACAGAAACTATCTGCAAACAATGTGAACGTCTTAGGGCAAGGGTTTTCTAGCTGGCTGAACACAGACAAGAAGAAGCTCCAACACAAGCCATGCGGGGCTCGAGAGGAAACTTTGGTCAGCTTGCTCTGATCATCGCGCCCTCAGTGGGAAACAAGGGGAAGCTCAGGGCATGTGCTCCACATTGGTACGGCTACCCCCCTTGTGCGAGCACACAAGAGACATGTGCAACAATAGTGGAAAGTGCATGTGGACCATCCAGCAAAGGAGAACCAAGCCTCTTCTCAGCTGTGCTGCACAAACCCATGGGCCAAACTTAGGCAGGACTTGGCTCATACTGGGCTGCACTGGTAGGAGCGGTGCCAGCAGACAGAGGGCAGTGATCCTTCCCCTCTAATCAGCACTGGGGAGGCCACATCTGGAGTCCAGTGTCCAGCTGCGGCCCTCCACTACAGAAAGGATGTGGACAAATCAGAGAGAGTTCAGCGGAGGGTTGGCATCTCTTATTCTCAAAGCTGCCAGCACCTTTCCAAGAGGAGTTGGGAGCAATTCCACAGAAACATGGCAGACACCTTGGAGAAAATACTAGCCACAGCATGGGTTTCTCCCTTAGTCAACTGGAGAACAGAAATAGGCTGCTAAACCAACAAAAGACTTCCTTCCCTTTCTGCTGGGTTTCACCAGGTATTGTAGCAAACAAAGCCAGCCGCACCACGGGGAAGTAAATGCCACCCCGAAGACAGTATCTGTACTGTTCCTTTCTGGGGTTGGGAAATCAGACAGGAGCCGGGAGGTACTTAACAGTAACCAGAAAATGAAAGCGAACACGTTAACTTTCTGTTTCCAAGCTGAGTGAAATGAAAGGGAACAACTTCGGTGAATCAACCATAAGGGAAGGAGCGTTTCAAAACGTGCCCAGTTTAATCACTGGAAGCCTCGTTGCTAAGAGTGGCAAGGAGAGGTTCGGGGGGGGGTGTTCAACATGAAAAGGATCCAAAATGCCTTGGAGTATCTTCCAAGGAATGGAGCAGTAGTCTCAGGCATGCTTCTGAAGGAGGAATTTGGCTGTTTTTTGATTGACTTTAAAAACCGAGTGTCATAAGATCTCCTATTATGCATGGAAGACGACTATATTGCTCTTATTTCCTTCCACAATAGAGACCTCACACAACACTCACCAGAATAACCTCTCACACTCATATACGTAAGCCAATGATGTGAAAACAGGCTAGCGTACAGTTAGCCATCTAACTCCATATTTAGGCATCTAAATCATGGTTTGATCTCCAGGGATGCTGTTCCTTGCAGCCCTCACTGTTTTTTTCTGTCTGCAGACACAAAAGTCATTTTTTTTCTTGGTTGCTTCAGCTTCTTATGGATGAGACACATGTCCCGATCTCCCTTCCAGAGACTTTCGTCTCTTCTTATTGCTTTCTCCACCCCCACCCCCCACCTTTAATCTAAGGCATTTTGTAAGATGGAATTTTTCAAAGAAGGCTTTGAAAATGCCATTTGCAAACAATCTTTGTGTCTTCAGTCAGTTTACAGATCTTCAAATGAAAAAGAAAAGAAAAAAAGAGAGAAACACCTCTGTCTCCGTACCTGTACAATGCATTTATGTAAAACCCTGCTATAAGCAACAGGCATTGCAGGGCCACATTTATTCCACTCCATAGGCTGCCTCCCTGCAAAACCAGTATTGAGACACCATTCTAGCCTTTCCAAACAGAAAAATGAACCAACCCCCGGAGAGGTTTTCATTAAGCAAAAGAGCTTTGCAGCCAGTCTCGTTAATTTTTCAAAGCTTTAATTGAGCCTCAGTACATTGTGCTTTTACTCCCACATCGTGTTTTAGACCTGCTGAGTTGCAGCACGTTAACTGCTTGCATTTTCAAAAGAGATTAGCAAGTGCTTTTAATCGTTCCGTTTTTATGCTCCTCAAAGCCTAAACATTTCTCTTTTGCACTAGTCTTGCCAGTTTTTATCCCAGCTCCCTCGAGAGCCAGAAATGGCTTGGGTGTATGTCACTGTGGCTTATGGACCAGCACCTTCCCTCTATGCTTGCAGGCAGCACCTAGCCTCAAGCTATGGATGGGGGAGATGGTGGCTTCGCACTTTCCTCTCCTAGACCCCTCCTGCCAGTGGATGAAATCACCCTTTACGGGAGCTGCTCCACCCCACGGTGCCTCTCATCTGAAACATCGAAGTGTTGAACAAAGCAAGCAAGCAACTACCTCTCCCACTGCTCATACCGAGAACCGAAACCCTGAGGAATTAAGTGGCTTGCCCAAGATAACGCAGTGTCCACGCCTGCGCCTAACCCTGCCAGCCTCTGGTGCCTACGGCTGCTTCTTGAGAGCTAGCGGGGAAAGGGAAGTAGAGACATCCTCTTTTATTCCCCAGAAAGTTCAGCCTGGCACCAAATGAGAAAAATTGCGCTCAAAAATAGCAGCGTCAAACGAGCATGGTCAGCAGAAAGCTGCAGTGGTGGATGGAGCGAGGACTGTATCCGTGGTGGAGCAAGGAGCAGCACACTCAGAAAGCCTCTTTGGCAAACTCTTGTGTTTTTCTTCTACTGCTCCTCATGCTGGGTCAGGCCCTCCAGCAAGCACTCGCTGCCCTTTGATTCATGTGAATTTGAGGGTGGCCAGGGAAAGGAGACACTCCACTCCCTCCTGTGCCATGTCCAGCTCCATCTGCTCTGGTCCCTGCGAGCAAACAGTGCTAGGAGAGAGGCACTGGTCCACCACACCCTACCTACCGGGACCAACTTCTTGGGTGCTGGTGGGCTCAGCTGGCCACGGCAGGAAAGAGGTCTTCTAGTCAAAACACACGCAAATGACAACCTATCCGAAAAACAGAGCTTCTTGGTGGGGATAAATGCTGCCTCCACACATGACCCCCCACCATGCAGCACGGCTTTGCTTTGCACAGATAGGCCGGATTCTGATCTCGGTTACAACAATGTAATTTGGCCTAAAACTGTTTTTCCCACACGTCTCCCACATTATTTACTCCGGACATCGCAGGCAGGAAGAGCAGCAAACGACATTGTGGAAAGGAGCTCGCCTTTAGCAGAGGGAGAGCTACAGAATACCTCCTCCCCCATGGTGGTCACTTATAGCAATCCCGGGCGTTTCTTCTCACAACCAGAAATGACAGTGCCCCCGTCGGCGGAGTCAGAAAGACGCGTACGGCGGTCTGCGAAGGCAGGAACCGTACAAGAGAAGTCTCAGGATCAGTTTGATGCAAATAAGGATAATTTGCAAGGAAAAATGATGCTATTTAGAGAAGAAGGGAGAGGTGACTGACAATGATGAGTAAGACAAGGTCCACTCTGGAAGAGCCTCACATTCCCAGTCAGGACTCTGGTCTATACTGGTTTCTGCTTTCATCACAGGCATGCTGTTCATGAGTCGGGTGTCTGGCAGCACACGGCACATTTACACTGTCTACATCAGGACTTTGTGTAGGATACGGAGGATCGCTGTCTCCCTTGAAGCACTATATGTTGCTATAAAACTGGGAATCCAGCCTGGCTCTTTGACCCCGAACATTGAGAGCTGTTCCCTACTTTGCAAATGCACCTTCCCTTTTTTGCCTAATCGATTTAATTATGTACTGCTAAACCAACAGATTGTTGCCAACTGTACTTCAGGACATCATGTAATAACAGTCTCTTAAAAGAAGACAGATGCCCTGAATCCACAAAGGCGGACGAGGTTCTTTGGGTAGATGCGATGTCTTTTATTAGACCAACTAAATAATTAGAAAATTTGTTCTTTGCAAGCTTGCAGGCACAAACACCTTTCGACAGGCATATGGAGAGTCTGTTGGTGTTTGTGTGCTCTCCTGGGTAGAATAGGAGCCAATATGCAAAATGCAGGTCTGGGGTTATCAGATGGCAGGCAGGTGGTAATGTGCCATAAATCCAATGTCTATATGTAGTCCACACAAACACAAGCAGACTCTCCCAATGCCTGAAGAAAGGTGTTTGTGCCCAAAAGCTTGCAAAGAACAATTTTTCCAGCTATTTAGTTGGTCTCATAAAAGCGATCACATTTACCCAAAGAACCTGGTCTGCCTATGTCCATACACCAACACGGCTACAACCTACACCCGATGAATCCACAAACACACCTGCACAGCTCTTCCCCTCTATATTCCTGCTGCAGATTAGCAAGGCTAATGATATTTGTTAAGCAAATTTGACTTTGTGCGAGGTTAGTTTTAACAAGGTGATTCTTTTGTCTCTGGGAATAACAGCTTTTGATTAAGTATGCAGAGGACTCCCTAGGACATGCTGGAGAACCTAGAAAAACCTTCCTGATGGTCTACAAACTACTTCAGGGTTAAGTGAATGATGGGTGAATGTGCCACCCATTAACACTTAACACAGAAGAATTCAAGGGAGAGATGAGGAATTATTAGAGGCATCAAAAGAATTTCAGATGGAGCCAAGATAGAAAAGCATAAGACTGCTTCACGAAGAGACAAGTAAGTGCAAAAAGTCCTGATATAGGTGCATAAAGCAATGGGTGGTTTACAGATGCAAAATAGTGAATGGTGCAGACATTATTGTGCTTGCATATACCGTGTCCTCTCTTATTGGTCTTTCCAAGAACTCCTGCCCTCGTCCACCTTCCCGCCACACGTCTCTACACTTAAGTTTACGGTCTCCAGTCATACGCACAAGAGACACAAGGCTACTTGAGAGGCTAGTTATGAATTAAAGTGTTACAATGGTCACTTTACGCCACTACATGAGCACAGATGCTGCAGTCGGAGTGGGACCATCAGTGCCACTCATCGCTGTTAAAGAGGTTGGGGTCAAAACTGCTAAGAGAATACAGGCTAAACCCCGTCATTGAGTCTTTAGGTTTCATCGTAGATGCCTTGTAGGCTGCAAGCCATTTGAGGCGGCTGGAAGACCCCCAGAAGAAGGAAGGCCCTGAAAATAAAGTGATGAGATCACTGATGAAGAATGTCATGCATTAAGAAAGCTCATTTACCTTTATCCCAATGACACAATTGGTCCGACAAAAGACACTGCCCTAAGAAACACTTGCCTCTCTGGAAGGAAAGGGCAGACTCAGAAGAGAATACGTTGCCATTTAAGTATGACTAGATCTCTGTAGTATCTAAGAAAGCCACAGCTAATGACAGAAGAAACCCGCCATCCAAAACAGGTTTAAAACTGCCCAAGTCACTGTGGATACCCATGGCCAGGTAGGGACACTGAACACTTTGTACCAAAAGACCTGCCAGCAGTCACAGCAGCATTGTCACCAGTGATCCGGGACACCTGAATGGGACAAGGTCAGAGGCTTGAACAGAAAATCTCCAACAGCCCCGTTTCCAGTAAATGCTAGCGTTGCCCTGGCACTCTGCCCAGGGTCTTCTGCACCAGTTAATCTAGCCCTGAGCTGGATTAAATTAAAAAAAGACACACACACACACACGCGCGCGCGCGCGCACACACACACACACACACACACACACACTTTTAGGGCTGTATAATAGTCCTCTGAACACAGGGAGAGTTTGGCAATGGCCTTCACTCCTCTACTAAGCAACTGTTCTCCGTGAGCAAGTGCCAATAGAAAACAGAATATAAACTATCCATTTTAGCACTGAGCTGAGTTTATTGTCAATCACTCTATACAATCTGAGACTCAAATCAATTATCCAAAAGGCTCAGTGGTGATTTGGAGGCCATAAGGAATATAATCTAACTCTGACATAGCTTTAATCTGCAGAGAGACTTTGCTAAGAGTCAAGTTGTCAAATCATCATGTTTCACACTAACGATTTAGCATTTTAAGCCACGTCCGGTCCTTTTTCTGTTTAGAGCATTTGCAAGTTAATTAGTTGTAAGAAGTAGAAAAACTCTATGCCAGAGGATGGGTGTTATAATATGCACTTGGGATAAAGCATTAATGTCCGGCAATAATTGCAAAGGTGAAAATTCACTGTTTGGAAAGGTTATCAAGCCATCACTTTATATGCAACAAGTTACATGTCACATGCAATGAAAGCCAAGCCAAAGAGCCTGATTTGCTGCCCTTACATTAGTGCAACCCCACTGGCCTCAATCCTAATTCATACCCATGTCTAAATCAGAGCCGAATTAGTTACTACATATAGACACAAAGCATATCGGGGCAAGTAGTCATGAGAGTGGTAAAAATAGAGCATCATTGTGCGAAGCTGGAATAAATGAAAATGCCTGTGGAGCTATTTTAGAGTTAAGGAAATGGCATTGAGTTTCTGAGAACCACAGAGCAAGAGCTCAGCTGCCTTAGCAATGCCTGCTGCCCTACGCTCTCCAGCCCCTACGTGCACACCCAAGGATGCAGATCCTATACCATGAACCTCATATAACCACTTATAACTGTTCTCAGCAGATAAAATCTGCAACCACATCAGAACCTAGGGCTCTCTGCATGGGGATGAACAGTCACGCAGGGAGCAGGGGAGAGGAAACTCAACCCAATAGGGCTTTGGACTGCAGATGAATGGATATCATCATGCACAAGGCAAAATCCTCTCGATAGCGCTGTGTGGAGACAGTGGAGGACTAGTACACCGGCATTCTCCGTGCAGCCTCTGGGCAGCTTGTTCCCCCTTCCTCCATGCAGCCTTATGTGTCTATGAGAGGGCCGAAAACTTGGCCATTACACACGCGTGCACACACACTACTATTTGCTATTTATTTACTACTTATAGAAAGAGCACTTTCCATTGAAACAAGCCTGCCCTCTAAACAATCCACGATGTCGGGAAATATATCTGCTAATCCCAGCCAAAAACCCAGCGCGCGACTCTCCGTTCTCACTGGGGATTTGTTTCTGTAATTACAAAGGCACTGGTGACAACTTGGGAAATGGTGTCTTGCACACCTTTCCCCCCCTGCTGTTGGTGAAAATGATTCTGTAACATAACTAAATGCTTGTCACACGTGACGAAGAAGACACAAATAACATTACCCCCCTGGAAAAAAAGGCATTATTGGTGATGATCATTAATTACACCGGCTGAAGTTATGTGAGCAGAACATGAGCACGTACGTACCCCACGTGTGAATTAACATACTGGGTGTATCACAGCAAGCAGAAAGGCCTCAGAAAAGCCTCACACATGTAAACCACTAATCTCTCCACACATACACACCCTGGCTTTCTCTCTCACTAGAGCAATGCAGCGGCTTTCCTTGCTAAAGGTTGCCTTTTTAGCTAGTTTTTATTCTGAGAAAGAAAGACAAAGACATCAAAGGCTTGCAGCTCTTTATGCCAATAAAGCCCTGAGGACTGGGTCCCACTGAATTAAGGAAAGGTCTTCAACTGATAAGAGTTACAGAAGTTTCCCTTAAAGATCAAAAAAAAAAAATGAGACAATCATTTTTACTTCCTGCCAGAAAAAAAGAAATTAAAAAAGGAATACAGCAGATGATTCAGAGTCAAGCCCAAAGCACTGCGACAGCATACTGACTGCTAAATATGTATGTATTACAGATATGCTTCCTTTATGATTAATTAGCAAGTACTGTTGGATATAAATATTTAGGATAACTTTGAACAGTGTGTGTATGTGTGAATATATATATTACAGTTATACACGCTATATGAATACACACAGATACATGTATGCGCACACTTTTCTACTGCTAGGAGCAACGCAGCCTCGGATGAAACCCGAGCGAAATCTCCAACACGGCGAACATTTCCTATTTAAAAAGGTTCTTTAAAACACTCATTTACAGACATCATTTTTAAAATCATTTGTGGACCCACCTATCAACGCTGCTTGACCCTAGGACTTACCGTTTGTACGTTTTACTGCCTTTGCATTATAGGCAGTCTCCAAAACTGCAAAAAGGAAGTTCATAGGTGTGGGAGAGGGAGAGAACAGGACGAAACCACGAAACACGTGGTATGCGGGAGAACGTGGACACACAAACACTGCGATGATGCTCCGATAACACAGGACATGTACATTCATGGGGCAAGATAGTGATGCTACACACCCCAAGCTATCAGACATTTCCTTTTAAAATAAAGGGGTTTGGCAGTCGCACAAGAAAGGCATCCCCTAATCTGGTTAAAGAGGATTTAATGCAGGGATCTGGCATGGGAGGCTCAACTCAGCTCAGCTCCATCCTCTCTGACTGAAAGCTCCTTCCCTCTGAGCCCAAAGTGGTGGCACCATCTGACACCGGGCTTCATTTGAGACCTCCCAGCTCCGCTCCTGGGGTTCGCCTGCGCTGCTGCCCTGCCCTCTCCAGGGAACCAGGGGGAGTTCTGGTATACAGCCTCCTCTTAAATACAAATCACCCATCCCCAGAGGAAAACTGGACATGAGCCTGCCCATATCTTTCAAAATGATTTAAACGCCCTGTATTTGCAGCTATTGTCAGCAGGGATCCTGGAAGGACGGTTGTGTGGCTAAAGTACGACCCCGAGCTGCAGGACTCCTGAACGCCGCTCTTAGCGCTACCTCGGCTCACTTCAGCTCACCCTCCCTCTGTTCCTTTGCAAACTGGGATGATGACCCTGCTGCTTTCCTTCCCGGGAATAAATGCTGTTAGGTTTAATTCATTGTTTGTAAAGGACTCGGAGATTGTTGGATAGGAGCGGTTGAAAGAATGCCAACTATTCGGAGTTACAGTGGCATATGGTATAAATGTTTTCTAGGCTTTCTTTACTGTTGATAGGCTCTTCCCCAGGCTAACGAGTCTCCGAGACACCCACAGCCAACTTGTTTTTCTTGTTTGCAAGGCCAGCTTGCTTGGGAGCCTTGCATCTCCACAAGGTCAGTAATAACAGGCCATATTACTAATTACCTCTATGAAATGAGTCCATGTCCCCAGCCCAATTTCTCATGGACGTGGGCACGTCACTTAAGTCCCATCATAAGTAGCATCGTAAGCAAAACCATGGGGCCACTTCAGCAGAGGTACAAAGGACAACGGAGGCTGATCTACTGGTGGCTCCTCTCCAAAGATTAACTTTCACTGGGGGCAGGCGAGTCTCCCGAGTCACGTAGGCATCACAGTAAATGCCACACGCTTCCTTCCACGCAAGGTGCAAGGACACTGGTCCACGACTATTTGGTGCGATCTTGCTCTGTTTGTGCTGCCTCTGGGGATTCCTGTTAACATAGCTCCTTTCACTAGCACTGCATCTATTTTCAGTTCTTCTTTAGTAAACTAATACATTCCCAGTTCTTTTTTTCTGTTTAACTGTTAATTTGACATTAAAAAACTGCATTCAACAGCAATATGGAATAAAGGAATGGCAGCCTCAGATAAACCGGAGCTACAAACATGCTCACAGTTCCTATCTCGATTTGCATTGCTGTTTGCTTTCCTTCTTTGTTTTTTTGGTTAAGTCACAAATGTCCATGGTTTTTAAATCATATCTGTCCTCATCAACCAGTGGTACCCCCACCCTGGATGGTTACCTTGTTTGTAGCTCTTCCTCTTCAAGGAAGGCACAAGGCTAACAGAATGAATGGCCCACAGCTCTTCACTTTGCATCCATGTCCCAGCAAAGTGAAAATCCAAGAACAGCAGCCACTGATGAAGACTAATTCAAAGCAGAAGTTGTGGGAGTGCTGTACAGTGCTGTAGAGCACTGGTGGTGACAAAGGGAAGAAATCCTTAGTCGGAGAAGGCAACACCTCATTAAACACATGAAAATATTTTTCCTATCTGGGTTTTTCCAATTCATTAATATTTTAATAGATGAAAGAGAAAAAAACCCCAGGGGGAAAACCCAGCAGTGATGACAAAGCAACTAGCCAAAGACTTCTTTCTTTTTTTTTTTTCCTGCTGACACAACAGTATTGCTGTTTTGGAAATATCATGTGAATTGTGTATTAGTAAAGAAACAAAAACTGGTCAGCTTACAAATGAAACCGATGCAGTTAATTCAATGAATAAATCATCAACCCAGCAGAGACGTTCTTGCTATCAGAGAGACAGTCCTCAATATACCTAAGGGATCATAGATATTCCTTGGCTTCATATTCATGCAATGTATTCCTATATTGTCCAAACATGAGAGGATGTAAAACAAAATCAGGCCTGAAACTATTTATAACTTACATATAAATGTATACTTCAAACAACATCTCAACGTGACAGAGGGATGACAAGATAGGCTCCGAAACACAACATGTGTGCATGATACATAGGCTATATGCATATAACCCTATATAACATTTGACACACTCATTCCCAATTCACTGATGCTACTGCGATACACATTTGGGTGGTGAATACTCTGCCTCTTCAGCACATCCAGAAGTTACAGGGAACATTTCAGAGCAATGAAGAAGCTCTGTATAAATTGGGTGCAGCCTCGCAAGCAACCTTCCTGGTGGGTCAGATGCACAGCCCCAGGTATATCATTTTCTGCGGACGTGAAGTTTCCCTTATCACTGGCCTATGCAATATTCCCCAAGCCCCTCACTCCCCCTTTCGCCCCCTGCTTGAGATTACATTTCCTGCAACTGCAGACACACCGAGCATGCTGTGCTTAATGGATTTAGCTTAGTCTAAAATTGGTCCATTCAAACCAGCACTCCTGTTTCAAGCCACCTGAAGTTAGAACGACATCAAATGAAATGCAACCGCACAATTCGTGATTAAACAACCCCGTGGCTCCCACATGAATTTAAAAAAAACCCTGGCCCCTTCTCTGAAGCTCAGATCTATATGGATGCTTTTGACTGTTTCCTGCTTGAGGTTGTCAGGCTAAATGCACACACTTTCTCTTTGTCCGTGTTATCTGTCAGTGCAGCAGCCAGTGTTGCATGGATAAATATTTGCCTCTTATTCAAAGCAATGAAACAAGACGACATATGGAATTAGATAAGATAAACACATCCGTATCCAAGGCTTCTGTTTTAAATAAGGTCACCTCTCGCACAAGAACTAGGAGGAGGTGGGGGGGGAAGAGCAGCAACTGCAGTCCCTAACACCGTACCTAGCTTACCTTTCAGAGCCATATTCGCTCTGCAGCAGAGGAGTCAGGCAGACAGCTAACAATTTACACACACAATTTACTGTACAAACATCAGCGCTGGCTAGCTCCTTACCGTATAGAGTGTTTCTCGTTATCTGTCCCCCCATAGTACTGTGCCAGGTGGCCGGCTACCTTGCAGTCCCACTCTCACTGAGCAGTGATGTAGAGCTGCACGCCCGCGAACATTATCAGCATGAGTGCATGCATGCACACGCACACACACACACGCCGGCTTAGTGCCTCCCAAGTCAGTGCGTGCACACACACACACTCCACACACCACCGAAGCCTGCTAACCCTTTCAAGCAGCCTCCACCCACTCGCAGATCCTCCCTGCCTCAGCAAAAGCAGTGGGCTCTGTCACATCTATTTACATAAGAAGGAGGAGACTCGGAGGCTTCCTGAAATAGCCGGGGGAGAGCTCACAACATGTTATAGATGCCACATCCCGACCGCCGGACGGCGAGCTAAAGGAACCCGGGGACGGTCCAAGCGAGCGCCCGAACCCTTTTGTTCTTGCTGCTGCTGCTGTTGGTTTAAACGCCCCAGCCGCAATCTCGGTTCAGATAAATCTCTGGGAAGAATGCAGCATGCTACAGTATGATGGAGATGGCTGCTTGCCTTGGTATAAACCCAGCGGTACCCTGCTTCCAAGCAACCCGCAGAACAAAGCACTGGCCCCTGCCAACTTCGTTGCAAATAAAAACACCGGCTTATTTATAAATCAAGGGGGATGGAGCAGTGGAGGGGCCTTTGGCCCTCAGCAACTTTCCCCCTCTCCCCTTGTGCACGTTTTACTCTCTTCCAGCGCATAACCCTACAAGAGAGACGGATCGCAAATGGAAAAAGGAAAAAAAGGTTATTAACAGACATCACTCTGCCAGAGTCTTTAAATGGCCTCTGCCAGCTAATTATTCGGTATTTAATAGCAAGGCAGAAGTGCTTAAAATGCAGAAGGGTTGGCCGAGGTTTGGAGCAGTAAAACCAGGACTCCCCTGTAAACCCTTTTGCGACAGCACTGCACGCTCAGCTCGGACATGATGCGTCCTGCTCTCCAGGCCATTGCCTCTGCTGCCTGGCTATGGCAGGAGTGACGGAAAGCCGTGGGAAATCGAGGCAGGTCGACAGGGGTGCACGGGAGACTCTCAGGAGGTGTCTGGCTACCACCGCCTTCCTCCCTGCCCTTCGCACTCAAGACAAGACTCGCTTTCTTTGTTACGCTTGCCAGCTGGAACAGGCTCCCTTCGCTCCCCGCATCTCTCCAAACCAGCGGCGTATGGGTCCAGCCGCAGCAAGCTCCGAGCTGTCACAGCCCCCCGGTTACCTGTCCCCAGCTGGCTAGTTTAAAGTGTGCTCGGGTATCTCTGCACTACGCTGCAATCGCAGAAGTCGCGCCTGCCCTTCTCCCACGGCACAGCCCGGGGAGCCGGAAACACTGTGGGTCTCACCCCCCGGTCCTGCCTCCACCTCCTGCGACCGTGCCTCGCGCTCACGGCCTCCAATCCTCTCACCTGAAAAATAGGAAGGAATATTTATCTTACCACAGGGCTGTAAGGTTTGGTCCTTGGATTTGGGGAGCTGAGAGGGGCTCAGCACCCGGGGGAAAACAAATCAGGCCATGTGTTTGTACTAGAGCTGTGCAACGCAGAAGTGCTCTTGTGCTGTCCTAGCTGGCTCCTCAGCACAGCAGGCACTTCCCTGGTCCACTACTCAGTCGCCAGCTGCTCTCTAGGATAGCAGAGTCCCCCAGCTGATGCCGGGACTTACTTCTGTCCATCAGAGCTGAGGCTCCAACTTGGACCCTTTCAGTCTGGAGGCAGGAGCTCGACCCCCGGAGCTGAAAGGGAGCTTTGCCCTGGACGAGCCCGCAGCGCCTGCACCGAGCTCCTCCCTGCTGGCAATTGCACTCTGCAGACCTTACAGCAGCTTCTTGGCAGGAGCCGTTTCCTGTCCCCCCTCCTCCCAGATGATGCTGCATTTACGGCCGTGACAAAAGGAGAGCCCCACAGCTGCGCTACCGTGCAAGGTGAAGCCAGGGGTGAAGGGACAACCCAGAATCGCAGGGGTTAGGGAAGGACGGGACCCCCTCGGTTTATCCACCTCCTTGCCTATCCCCGGTTATTTGTTCCCTTCTGAGTCTCGTCACAAGCAAAGGGGATTTCACCACCTTCCCACACACGTGGGGATGCAAGTCTACTCCTGCTGAAGTTTGCAGTAGCGCAGGGTGACTTCAATGGGGCAAGATCTGTCAGGAAGGAAGCCTTGTCCCGAATCTCACCCTAAAATTGTCCCTCTTGGCATCATCGCATGCTCCCAGCTGCGCTCTGCCTGCCCGTCCCATCGCTGCAAGCAACATGCAGATAAGCAGCTGGAACCAAAAGCTGCAAAAATACCCACTTCGGGTTGCCCTGATATGAAAGGTTCATTTTCATTTTCAGCTAAACATTTCCCTTTAAACCAAACTGAAACTTAGCACTGAGGGTTACTTCTCCCTTTTTTAACAAAAAATGCAATACAGGCAAATCTAATTTTAAAATGAGGTTCCACAGGAACAAAAAAAATCAAAGCATTTTCGTTCAAAAACATGTGACATTTGACTCTTTCTATTTTTTGGCCAAACCAATTCACTGGCCTGGTTTTCTGAACAGTTTCAGCTAACTCAGACCAGCACTGGTCAATGAATAAAACATCCATGCAAAAATTTCCTCTTGGCTCTGTTTAGTACCCAGCACCACTTGGAAGCACACGTGCTAAATAACTCACCCGTAGCCATTATGCACCTAAACAATCCAGATTTAACTCTTACTCTGGATTCATAAATCCATTTTGCCTTGATCATATTTAGTGCTCTTCCCTGAACTTCTCCAATTTAATTTGTCAGTGCCTCCTTGTAACACCTGCCCACAAGCAAGTGCACTGCTCCAGGGAGGATCACATCGGGGCCAGATTGAGATGCAGAATGACTGCACCTTGCTTGCCCAGGGCCAGGAGAACTAAGCAGGCAACTCAAACAAAATTGACCTTTCTTTTGCAGCCATGTCACATCGAAGCTTCTTCCTGACTGGCTGCTTATTATCACCCATAAGTCCCTTTTAGCCGTTACTATCTTCCAGGGTGTTCCCTTCCATTTATTTATGTTGTGGATTTTCACCCCCCGACACGTTAGCTACGTGCCTTCAAGCCATCTTCCTATTATTCCTGTGTTTTAACCTCCGGTCTCCTCGTGTCACTTCATTGCTCTCACTGACGTTTGCAGGGCTTCTTATTTTAGCATCACTTACAAGCATCAATAATATTCCCTCTTCTGAATTACTGATGAAGGTATTAGCACAATGCCCAAGAGCAACTGCACTCACTAAATCAATGCTATGCCACAGGGGAATAGCATCCAATAGCGTTTCTAAGCTAAGAGACAGCGTTGCGATCCAAGCAGATTTGAATCCATTATGAATGTTACATATTGCGAGAAAATATCCGATGGTTTGCTAAAATTCACATATAATTTCAACAACTGCTTTCTCTTCATTTGTTCATTCACAATCATCTCAAAAATGGAAAAAAGTGATCAGGTGAGTCCAGGAAAATCTTACTACCAACATCCCTGATATCAATGTTCCCATCCCCCTTGAGACCCGCTCTTCTTTTATTTGGAGGGTGGTATTATGGCAGTGCCTGGGAGCTATTATCCAGGAGAATTTTGTATAATTATGTAAATAAATTACCTACAGTGGGACTATAAAATCATCCCTGACCCTGAATCCTCCTTCTGCATCTGTTAATCTGTCCATTGCTACTTCTGCAGCTCAATTATCTGCAGCTCAACCTAAACTACAGTTCTTCATCTACTCCAGTTTCATCTCTGGCATCTCCCTTTCTAAAAGCCAGAGCAGCTTCATGTTTCTCAGCCTGTCGCATGTGCAAAGTATGCAGCCTACTTTCCCACGCGCACCGAAGAAGATGATTGCTCTCCTCAATCTCCACTTCTGTCTCCACCTATTACTATGATGCATTGCTTTGCAAGATGAGGGTGTTACATTGACAGATAAGCTCCTCTGGTCAGTGGTCAGGTGTCACATCAAAGGAGGAAGCAGCAGGTATGTGGCCTCCATCGTCTCCCAACAAGAAATCAGGCTCTGGCTGATATTCAGTCATGGGAAGCTTTGACAGAAGAGCATGGATGAAAAAAAAGACGTCCTAGGACAACCCTGCTTGGCAAAGATGAGGCAGTGAGTGAACTGGGACCACTGCTTCTCATATTGACTGGTCTCATCACCTTGTTTCTTGGTGCTCCCCCATTTGCCTGCTCTAGTCACTTCTTGTCTCACCTTTTATATAGGCTGCTAGCTCTTCAGGGAAAGGGTCTGTCTCTTGGGTGTCCGTAGAAATACCTAATACAACAACACACAAATACCGTGATCCATGACTGCTCCCCCTCGAGTACAATGGCCATATAAATAATATAATACTCATCCCACACTCCACATTACCATCTGAATCTCTGCACTGTGTTTCCTTGAACATGACTGCATGTATTACATGTATTAATACTATCTCCTGCCTGCAAGCACAGGATCAGACATGAAGCAGACTCACTTCCTATACTGCAGGAACTCTGGTTTATCCCTGCAACCGGCACGGTTGCGCTGCAATAGCTGCCAGACCGCAACAAAGCCTGGATTTTTTCTGAAGGGTCCATTTTGCCATGGCATACAAGCAAACTGAATTACCCGCAGAGACCAGAGAAGTGAAAAGGCAAATTTTGAGAGAATGAGCTCAGAACTGACATTTACCTTTAATGACACGAACCGTTAATACAAGCCAACAAAGAGCCACTGGAAGTCTCCCTGCTGGGGGAGTCTAAGGGCTCTGGGGTTGAACTGCCCCCCAGCATCCAGTGCATAGTCCCTCTTTTGAGAGCTGGGGCAAAAGGAGGGGTTAGTCAGACAAAGTTCACTCCCTGCTCATCACAGACTGGGTCACTGCATGCTGTCACATTTTTTCAAGGAGGTGCCGTCCATTTCTCTCTTGCAATCTGCACTGACTTTATGGTCAGAAAAGTCCCCTTGCACTCAGTACTTCCCTGGAGACATTTAAAGGTAGGCCATTACTTGTGAAGCTAAGTGATTGCAAGGAAAATTTTTCTCCTGGCTTATCTGCTTTGACAGACTCCAAGCCTGGTGCCTCGCTCTCCTTTCCAACAGCGATCTCCTACTAATATCTGTGTACGAATCTCACGTGCCAGGAAAACAAAACTTCCTCCAGGAAACTACCATATGGCTCTAGGAGGAACATGCTGCTCTTTCCATGAGAGTGTCCAAGACAGACTGTCTTTTAAAAGCACGATGTAGAGTGGTCATAGGGACTGAATCGAGGATCAGAGCCAGGAAACCCCCTGATCTTGGGGGAAATCACCTAACAGGTTCCTGTTCCAGTTTCCTTGTCTATCGGATGGGGATTAACAATACTGACCTGGCAGGGTGTTATGAAAATGAGTTGATGTCTAAATAGCAGTTTGACAATATAAAAATTCATGTCAGTGCTAAGCAGTATAATAAAACCCTGCTTCTAAGTATAAGCCTAATTTAAGAGTCTCCAACCAAGACAATTCAGAATTCAGGCTCAAATTCTTTAACAAATGCAACCATTCATCCTGAGGAAGTGAAGCACTGTAATTGCTATGCTAACTGCTGATCTGTCTATCCCCACAACAGGATAAGCTAAGGACATTTTTACTCTGAATATCCTCCTGCCATTTGTACTTGATGTAAATCAGACATCAGATTCATTTATTTAAGTGACAGAAATGGCATGTGTCACAACAGCAAAGATTTCTGAGCAGAATAAAGACATCCATCAGGTTTGGGATGGGGGGTAGCATTTTCCTGGCACTCAGATGTATGGGAGCAACACTGCACTGTAAAGAAGATGAGGCTTTTATACAGGATGAGCTCAGCAATGTCAGAGGATAATCTGGGAGTCTGGCAGTGCTACAGCATGTACTACTGTACCAAGACACTTTCCATATGTGTTCTCTAAAGCAGCCAAACGGATCTTGGATGCAGCACCTTTAGCGAGGGGCCTGAATCAGCATGAGCATGACACCGGTCTTGCAAAACAGCTCACATCTCACTGGTGGGCATGGCCCAAGATGCTGCTATATTAGTGCTACACGCTGAGGAAGGGCCACGTGCAAGTTGTCACTGCAGGGAGAGGACAGCTGTGCTTCTCCTGCATGTCCTCAAGGTCAAACTCTGATGCAGTATAATCCATCTGGTGTTTGAACCAGCCTGACATTTAGCACTGGTGGGTGGCGGAGGCTTTTAAACAGAGAAGGGTTCAGAGTTCTGTCCAGCATGGTGCGAAATGACCGCATACAGCTGAAGTTAGCATGAGTTGAGGGCTCCGGTGTTTGCATCAAGCTCAACACCACAGTAGGACAGCAAGGAAGGCTTCTGCCCTGACATCAGCATCTAAAGAATCACAGCAGGGAGTTACTGCTTGTGGGCCTTTGTACACGCCACGTTTTTTGCCCTTTCTTGTGCTGCAGTGGCATGACTGTTTGCATGAGCAGGTTTTAAAAGTCTTTCTGGTACATTAAAATAAATCTCCTTGGATGTAGTTTAGTTTGGATTGCTGCAAATTAAAGTGTTGCATCCTTGGATTCATTATGTGCAAACACAAAAGCACTCAAAAATGTGTAACGAGTCTCTTTGTCCACCAGATGACTGTGACTTTTTTGTAGATCACCCATTTGAATTGCTTCCACTTTCAAAGTACTTCCCCTTTTTTTTTCTTGTGCCATGTGCCATCTCCGTGCTCCCACAGCTGTGTGGCAGAGCACGGGTTGGGGGGCCCTGGGCCAGGAGGGCAGCACTGGACCATTCCACTCTCCTGTGGTGACAGCTGGAGACTGGGTTTAATTTGTTTGAAAACCAAGTGTGTGCAAACACTGGTGTGACACTCTAAAGCTTAATTCATTTGAAAACCTAGTGCGTGCAACCACTGATGCAACGCTCAAAAATAAACAAGTTTAAATGTTATAAACCTATTTAATTTAATGAGGATTAAACCCTGTGGTGTATACAGGTGCCTAATATGGCCAAGTTGTCTGGTCTTCTTGAAATACAAGTGAGAGACTATAGTCGGAAGCCAATTTAACTTTAACAGCACCTTTATTGTATTTGGTTCCACCCCTATCCTTACAGGTACCGCAGCAGCAAGTAAATGGAGACCTTACACCACGTGCACAGCAATATCCAGATGCAATGGGATATCCCAAAGACAAACAGACCAGTTACAGCCAGGTAATCCTGGCTTACACACAACTGTAGTGAGCAAATGTCACTAGAGTAGAAGATGGGCTAGAGTTTTAGGGGCTTAACTCTGCAATTGCCAGCACTCTTGGGGCTTTATCATGCCTTTTTGTGTGCGACTGTCTACAGGGCTGGTAAAAGGGCAAAATGGAGCACTGGCCAAAAAAAAAGAAGACATGGAGATAAGAAACTGAAAGGATTTCCAAGGTGAGGAACTGAATTAACCCCAAACTAACAGAGACCAGCTTGGTCCCATCAGAATGCAGAAACAGTTAAATCTCCCGTGGATGCATTTTTTATTTGTAAAGGTTGATATTCAAGGTCACCCAGCATGTGCCATTATCAGAAAAAGGAATTAATGTTGCAAAAGCATAGCAAGGCCCCTGGCTCCTGGAATGTCATTGCAGTATCTAAGTCCAGTGTGGTCCATAAAATCCTGTGGGTATAATTCAAGATAGCAAATGCCAGGAATGGGAAAACCTGATATTAAATATACATTTAGAACTCAGCATTATGTTGCTGGAATACCATTTTTGGCCAATAAATGCAAACTGAGCAGAATATGAGTGAATGTTACACTGTTTTTGCAGAAAGTCCCCAGCCTAAAGTCCATTCACCAATGTCCAAAATTTGTCCCAAGAATACACGTGATACTTGTTCTAACACTAAATGCTCCCAGCTCTGATACCTATGCACCAAAGTTGCATCTACCAAGACAAAAGTGCCAATTCTCACTTCCATTTCAGAAAATGCTTTTTCAAAGTCCTCATTTCTAAATAATTCAAGTGTCATCAAAAGTATCTGAGGGGGAAGAAATCTACATAGCGAGACATTAACACTAAGTGTCAAAAAACTGAACTAATTTCTATCAAACCCTCTAACGACATTCACTTTTGAGCTGAGAAGGGCCTTTAGTTCAAATAAGACTCAGTGGAATTTCTTACATGCCATAAAATAAGATTGCTAATTTTGCTTATGATTGCAGGCACACCCAAGGCAATAAAGTCATCACAGGTTTGAGTTTGCTTGGTATCAGTGGAACTGAGACAGTCCCAAGCCCTGTACTGAACAGGATATATTAATTACTCTCTGGGGATTTCTATGGTGTTCTCACCATAATATCTTAGTGTTCTGCAAACACTCATGACTCAATCTTCATCACCCCCCCTGTAAAATTAGTTGGCATTAGATCAGTTTTAGAGCTCAGAACATATTCCAACTTTTGTAACAAGTGAAGCAGGCATCTCACAAATTTGCTATATAACGCTGATTCATTTCCAGAGCTCCATCAGTACCACTCACAGAGCGAGGCAGCGGTCCTGTGGGGGAAAATAGTGTGCAAAGTAATTAAAGACCATCCCAATTCACATAGGCAAGGAGCCAAACTGAGGTTGCACAGACAACCTTTAGTTCTGGCATTTACCCCATCTGCAACAGGGGAAATTTAGGTTGGAGATTAGGGGGAAGTTCCTGACTATGAGGGTGGTCATGCACTGGAACAAGCTGCCTAGAGAAATTGTGAACTCTCCTTCTTTAAAAGTTTTCAAGAGCAGGCTAGACAGACACTTGGCTGGGGTGGTTTAGCCAGGGATGATCCTGTCTTGGGCAGAGGGCTGGACTACATGACCTTATGAGGTCCCTTCCAGCCCAACTTCCCTATGATCCTATGAACTTCTGAGTGCTTGGCACTGAAATATTAATTTTTTTTTTGCTGTAGGTGCAAGAGTGCAATTTCTAAACATTAACATTTTTTTTAAAAAGACAGAAAAGGAAAAGCCCTGCATAGTTTCCTTCTGCCCTCCCTGCTATCGGTGCACATATTTGCAACCAAACAAAAGCTCCTTTGGTTTGTGATGTAAACAGCAGAAGCAGAGAAGCACCTTTTTACTCCTCTGGGCAAGTCTCCATCCCACTGAAAGTCCTTGAGTGAGAAAGGAAGGACAGCTAGTTGCAAAAAAATAAAATAAGATCAAATAAAAATTGGTTTTTGAGCTGGTGACAGGCTGAGAAGCAAGAAGACACTGCCTTTTATCACATGTCCCTCTCCAAAGCAGTAACTTTGGCCTCTGCATTGGGCAGGCAATGACAAACAGAAAGCTTTATTCGGGGCAGGAAGAGCCCTGGGCAGGATGCATCATGGCCTTCTTGCAGCCTGGTGCTGAGCTCTGCCCCATAGGAGGACCCTGCCCTGCCTCTACAAGCCTGACTGGCACATCAGCGTCCAGCTCAGCTCTTTCGTTTCTCCCCAAAACCCTCACCCTGCTCCCCAGGAGCTGCTCCCCAAGCAGGGGATGCTCCTCGTGTCACAAAACAGATCCCGGGCTATTCCTTTCGGCGGCTCTCCCTCAGGATGCTTATCTGATGAAGCAAGCCACCGCTTACAAAAGTTTCTGCATCTCTGATATAGTCTATAAGGTGTAAATCTACCCTGGCTTCTGCCTGCCGTGAGTCTAACACACCTAGCTACTTCTCTCTGCCATAAAGCTGGCATTATGGTGCTGCTTATTCAAGTTGTCTTAGGTGCAGCTCCTCCAAGGCAATAAGGACTGGGTAGAGGACGTAGCTACAGGGCACTATTTGCTTCCCACAGCATACCAGATATGAATCCATCATGTGTAATCCAGCAAAACTCACATATTGCTTTCACAGCTCTTCTTTCCCACCCCCTCTCCCCATCTATCAGCTGCCTCCTGTCTGCCCTCCTCTTCTCTAATCTGAAATTGCCTCCCTGGAGCTTCCTACCTGGTCCCCTCTGCACTTTCTCCACTCACTTCTGAAATTTTATCTTTGCTCCTTTGCCTTTGTACTCCTCCTGCCTCACATTGAATCGTGCCTTTGACACAGCCAGACCTCAAAAGTTTCGACAAACGTTTAAGGCACTGCTAAGCCCAGCCTCCACCGGGAGGACGAGAAAAGGAAGGATACGCAACTCCCCATCAAAAACAGAGAGTTTAACGCTCCCAGGCACGTCATTTTGAATGAGTGAGCACTAATATGTTGGTCTATACACCACGCCACTGATATAAGCCTCCAACAGCAAGACACTTTCAGCAAATGAGTAGCCACCTGCTTAAAGGGAGTTGTGAATTCAGGGCCACCGTCACCTTGTTCTCCAGACGCTCAGGCCATAATACACTACATGAGGTAGCCCTCGTATGTAAAACTGAGCTCTGGGGTTCAGGACCTCGCTGGGTGCATACACAAGTGCTTGCACAATGGGGGAACGCACCCTTGTTTAACACAGTCAGTGCTACGGCACCTGAACACCATGCAGAGCCCAGGGACTTCCCCCTGGACTTTCTGCTGCCGCCTGTCACATCAAACCTAAACATCCATTTCCCCAGGTGAACCTGGACGGCTCTGCCCCACCGGCCACTGTTGCTGCTGTCACTACTACCTCTTTTCCCACTGCACTGTGTACCCAAATGTCTCTTCCCATTCCTTCCAGTTGGTCTTTGACCCTGCACCTTGGTCTACGCTGTCTGCAGCCTTAGGGAGAGAAACAGCAGGCTGGAATGGCGTGCAGAGGCATCATGGGCAGGCCAGGTTCCTTGGGTAGATGTGATATCTTTTGTTAGACCCATTACATAGTTGAAACAAAAGCTTTTTGCAAGCTTTCGGACACAAACACCCTTCTTCCGGCATTGGGAGACTCTGCTGCTGTTCTGAGTTCACCAAGGAAGAAAAGAAGCTGAAAGAGGTATCATCAGCTCTTGCGCTTAGAAAACTTATCATTTTTTTTTCACTTGAGGGGACCAAAAAAAGGCCTTCTTTACCTTTTTTTAAGCACCCTGTGAAGCAGTGAGAACTCCTATGGTTTCAGTACAGGACAGAGAAAAGGGACAGGGGAACAAAAGAACAGGTATCCTTCCCTCCCTCCCCATCCCCCTGCAATGCCATCTCCACCAAATGGCTGTATTTCTTACCAGGCTGATGTTCCAGCATGAGGCATGAATGTCGAAATGCACCTGCTTTACAAGAAAGGGCTTATTTTAAGATAAAAAAAGACAGACTTGGGATAAATATTTTGCCTAGAGGGTGCAATTACATACCAGGCAGCTAGTGGTGCCTACAGAACTCAGCTATTTTAGTTCCATACATGCATGAAGGGCAAGCTTGCGTCACGTGAAACTACGCTGCAGAAATTCAGAAGGGACTTGAGAAGTATATGGGCATCCAAGTGCAACATGAATCTTTACAGAGCAAAGGGGGCTTCAACAGTCCCTGTAAAGCAACTACATAGGAAGGACCTGATCCTGTGATCTAAGCACTAGGGCTGGACCTTGCTCCTTGTATAAGGTTTCCATGGGGATCAGTGCAGGCAGCTAGGTGGAAATAACTGCAAGACCAGGTGAGATGTTTATTCTTTATTTGGCATTTCCCTTGTTCTTAGTGTCACCTTGTTCATTGCTTATTGATGGAACGGAAAAATAACTCAACTTACCCAGTGCATCTCTTTAACTTAAATCACAGTTATGGCAAAATTGTATCATCAGTGTTACCAAGAGCGTGGTGGATGATTTAAAACTCAAAGAATATTTAAAAATCTAAACAACTCAACCCTTGTACTCTTTTCTACTCGGAGATGAGGAATTGAATTAGGCTGTCCAGTTTGATGCCTTTTTTATCTCGGTCTTCACAGGCAAGGGCAGCTCCTATTTTACTGCACCAGGCAACACAGTTTGGGGAGGAGATGAGCAGCCCTCAGTGGTGAAAGAACAGGGTAGGGACTACTTAGACAAGCTGGACACGTACAAGTCCAAGGGGCTGGATGGGATGCACCCAAGGGTGCTACAGGAGTTGGCTGATGAGACTGCAGAGCCACGGGCCATCATCTTTGAAAACTCATAGTGATCAGGAGAGGTCCCGGATGATTGGAAAAGGGCAAACATAGTGCCCATATTTAAGAAAGGGAAGGAGGATCCAGAGGACTACAGACCAGTCAGCATCACCTCAGGCCCTGGAAAAATCACGAAGCAGATCCTCAAGGAAACCATTTCGAAGCACTTGGAGAAGTGATTAGGAGCAGTCAGCATGGATTCACCAGGGGCAAGTTATGCCTGACCAACCTGATGCCTTCTACAAGGAGGTGGCTGGCTCTGTGGATGCAGGGAAAGCAGTGGATGTGGTGTACCTTGACTTAAGCAAGGCTCTTGATACCATCTCCCATAGCATTCTTGTAAGCAAGCTAAGGAACAATGGGTTCGACGAATGAACTACAAGTTGGACAGAAAGCTAGCTGGATTGTCAAGCTGAATAAGTAGTAATCAATGGCTCACTGACTAGCTGGCAGCCAGTATCAAGTAGAGTGCCCCAGGGGTTGGTCCTGGGGCTGGTTTTGTTCAATATCTTCATTAACAATCTGGAAGACAGCAAAGAGTGCACCCTCAGCAAGCTCATGGATGACACCAAGCTGGGGCATGTAGTAGATAGTTACACTAGGGTTAGGACTCAGAGTGACCTAGACAAATTGGAGGATTGGGCCAAAAGAAAATCTCATGAGGTTCAACAAGGACAAATGCAAAGTCCTGCACTGAAGAGGGAGCGATCCCCTGCACCGGTGCAAGCTGGGGGTGACGGGCTGGGCAGCAGCTCTGCAGAAAAGGACCTGGGGGGACAGGGGACAAGAATCTGAACAGGAGCCAGCAGTGTGCCCTTGTGCCAAGAAGGCTAATGGCATCCTGGGCTGCATTGGTAGGAGCGGTGCCAGTAGATTGAGGGAAATAATTATTCCTCTCTGTTCTGCACTGGGGAGGCCACATCTGGAGTCCTGTGTCCAGTTTTGGACCTTCCACTACAGAAAGTCTGTGAACAAGTTGGGAGCAATAAAAATGGTTGTGGGCTGGGGGACAGGACTGGTGACGAGAGGCCAAGGAAACTGGGCTGATTTAGTCTGGAGAAGAGAAGACCGACAGGGATTTAATATCAGCCTTCACCTCCCTGCAGGGGGTCCAAAGGGGATGGAGCTGGGCTGTTCTCAGTGGGAGCAGATGACAGGACAAGGAGCAATGGGTTCAGGCTGCAGCAAGGGAGTTTTAGGTTGGACATTAGGAAGCAACTATCTCACGAGGAGGGTAGTAAAACCCTGGAAGAAGTTACCTAAAGAGGTGGTGGAATCTTTTTAAGACCTTTAAGATCTTTTTAAGGTTTTTAAGACCCAAGCTGCCAAAGCTTCAGCTGGGATGATGTAGTTGGGGCTGGTCCTGCTTTGACCAGGGGGTTGGACTAGATGTGACCTCTTGAGGTCCTTTCAACCCTCGTTTTCTATAATTCTACAATTCTGTGCATGTAGAAAAGTCCTGCAGAAAGCAACAGGGTTGAAAACAATAGGTGTCTACAGAAATAAAAGATGTTGCTGGAAATACCTCAAAATACACCCCACTCCGGTAACATGGACACTGGGGTGAATGGCTGGAAGCCCAGAGGTCAAGAGTTTGAGTGCACAGCAGATGCACTCATGGCAGTTTCCAACAGATCTGCAAATTCTGCTAAATACCTTATCACACAAGGACAGGAGAAAGGAAAGGAAGGCCCTCAAAATATTAACTTCAGTAGAAAGTGACATCATTATTTTCATAGTCTTCATATTGCAGAAATGTATCCGTTAATTTTGTTTTGGGATGCTAAGTCTTGGGGTATTTCCCGAAGAGAATCCGTCACATATACTTGTTCCTAATAAAGACCATAATGCCTCCACTTAAAAAAAGGAAAATTACCTTTAAGCTCTATTCAGCTTGGGACCAAAAAATCACCCCTCAGGTTCATTATTCCTGCATAAAATCAGAATGGAAAAAGCAGGGGTAGCTTGAAGCTATAAGCACATATCAGCAAAGAGAGGAGATGAGCTCCAGAAATGCTCCAAAAAACTAAGTTACACCCATGGCACAGTACTCTCCAGGCTAGCTCCTCGGTGTCTAGCCAGTTTAATGGTCTGCTCCTTGTGTGAAAAAGAGCTCACATGCAGCACCTGGCCAAATACCTGGCTGTGCCTGCATAGGGAAGGAGAATGGCTGGAAGCATCTCTACGGATGTGGACGCAATGTGCAAATCTTGGGTCATTTACCCTGGTTTCTGCTCCATAGTCAATTTACTCCGTGGTAAAGAGCAGACACATGGCCTGCTTTCCCCAAGGCGGCTGCCCAAAGTAGGCACCAGTAGGGAACTGGTCACAGTAGGGGACTTCATACTGGTGGAGGAGCCAGTGTTAAATGACTACCCTAGACTGACACTGGCAGTGGACACACGGCAGGTACAAGCCAGGAACTTTCTCCAGAGTCAGCTTGCTTCCGTCTTCCAAAGCAGTAACTTTGTACTGGAGAAGAGCATCCTCTAAAGTAGTGCTGAGAGTTATGCATCTCTGGAGGAAACGGAGAACATTTCAGAGTCCATGTGCATGGTGTCCGCACCCACCGAGTGGATAGGAGTCCATTGTGGTTACCCGTTTTCTGAGGCAGTCAGAGGAAAAAGCAAAAGCAAGCTCACTGGTTGCTCACGAGGTCCAATCCCCCGTGTCTTGATGAACTCAGATTCAAACTATACCATGACTCATATGTTCCACCGATATTCCCAAAACTCCAGTTTAGGCTGAACTCTGATCTCCCTCATATTGGTCGGAGTAAGAGCGTGCTCCTACTGGTCTATGGTTAGGATGGCGTCAATTAGTTGAGAATGAGGTTCATTGTTCTTTAATACATGACAGCTTGGTGGTATAAATCTTCACCCTTCTAAATTAAACTGGGAACACTAGACACTGGGCACGGAAAGATTAATATCACTGCATGCTTAATGCTAATAAAGTATGTCTGTGTTACGTGGCTGTGGCATTATTTCAGATGATGAGCCTCTGAGCTATTAGGGCTTTATTTAAGAGTGCAGTTTCATCTAGATTTGCAGACGTCTGAACTGACATGAGAGACTCTTGTGAAAGCCGAAAATCTGAATGTCTAGTTGGCACAAGGTGCAGTGGGAAGCCCCAAAGAGGTTGGGAAGATGGGCAGAACAACGATGGAGAGTTTGGGCCAGCTCCCGGACACAGCAGCACGTAGAGAGTGACCTTGATGCCAATGAAATCCATGACAGTTTTGCCCAGTGAAGTCAAAATGGAAAAAAAGAGGAAATGTGTTCACCACATTAGGTCTATGCAAAATGTCACAATACCATACGCTGGGTAAATAAGGTACCGAGGCTGCTGGGTTATTTTAAATCCCCCACACATACCATTATCCAGTGCCAAGGTATTTCAAGGGATTTTTCTTGCAGCTTGTAAAGGCTCCTGTTTGCTGACTCACATTTGGAAAAAAATATGTATTTGCAATTGCACTGGGTTTCTATTTGGATGCTTACACTGAGTCAATAAAGCTATCATCTGAAAAAAAAATTATGCAGAGGAAAAATAGAGACAAAACAGCAACTAAGCTGTTCTCTCAGGAGTTACTCACTTTTGCTGTGTATTATTTATTATGCAAATAACCATCAGTAAAGCAAAGGCTTTGCATTTAGGGCACAAAAGGAAAATATCCCTGTGAAAAATTAGCTAATATGTCTGTGAGTTGTGTGTGATATAAAGAAGAATTATGATAATGTTAGGAAAGAGTTATGGAAACCCAAGGGACCAGATCCTTCACTGGTGCAAATCATTGTGGCTTTCTTGAAGTCAATGCAATTGAGCAACTTAAAGCCAAGCTGAGGATTTGTCTTTTTAAAACCAGGGCAGTTAAGATGGAAAACAAGGCTTTTAGGAACGAGAGCCCTCCAGGCAAGGAATGTGTCATTGAGCTAAGAGGAGAGGGCAGGGAAATGAACTGCAGCAGTCCATCCAAACCAACCAACAGTCCTCAACTGCACTCCCATACAGACAAGGTGGTGACCTGGGGCACAGCAGATGTAGAAGGGATACCAAAGAGAAGCAAAGGAACCCATGTAACAGGCCCTGGAGTCAAGTATGAAGGGAAACGATGAGACAGCCTGAGCCAGGTTTTCAAAACTACTTGGCTCCCACCTCGGTATCAGACTTGGGGGTCAGATTTTCACGACAGCCAAACGCGCTGGGTGCAGAGCTCCTACTAAAAAAGAAACATCTGGTCCAAATAATACAGTCTGGGCCCATGCTCCCCTCTCAGGCCGAGCCTGCTCTGTAGAAAGGCAAAACTTGCATCTTCACTGCTGCTCCTCCAAGGTATGCATACCTGCCTGCACTTCGATTGCTTTTTTTTGCTCACCTCCAGCACTCTCTTGAGTCTTAATAAATCTGGTTTGTAATTAGAACAAACTAGCCTCTTTCGCCCGCTTGGGAATCACAGACAGACCTTTCCAAAGAGGCAACAATAAAGGGATAATATCTGGAACCTACCCTGGCCAAAGAGGCATGGTACTAAGAGCTGTGGTGCTTAAGATGCATTGCTTTATAAGGCTGCAGTTCCCCAGATGCATGGGAGACACCCAATAATCACAGAAGAGACCAGTGCATTAAAGCATCATGTAGGAAAAAAGCCACCATCTCTTAAACCTCTGAGCAGAGGCCTCCAGAGGTGGGACTGAGAAAATATTTGATAGTTCAGTATGTATCTACCTCTTCAGCGTTGAAAGCTTCTTTTAAGAGAGTTTCAGAACTTGTGGTTATGAAATGTGCATTATTAGACATTCATTAAAACAGTATGCCACAGCTTCCCTACATCTGCACTGATCAGGAGGATGTCATGGAGCCTTCAGGATGTTTTTGAATTTGTATAAAGGGTTAAAAGACATTTTCAATATATTTGAAGGCTTTATCGTGGCAGAGTAATGCACCACCTTGCAGATCCACGAAGGAACCGTCCGTGAGATCAGCACAGACTCAGGACAAAATGGATGAATGAAATAAAGCTTCAGAAACCTTGGGAGGGATCAGGAGACCCATCTTCGGATCCCTATTCACTACACAGAGGGAAACTCCACTGCCAGCTTAGCAGTTCAGGCTCATGTCTCCCATTTAGTTAGATAAATTAATAAATGCTGGGGGATCTGATTGACAGAAGAGAATTAGTGTAAATCCACATAATAAAGGTAATCAAGGGATGAACGAACAAGGAACTGGGGAAAGTGAATGATGTGTTTTACTTTGAGAGCAGTCATGCAAAGCCCGTCCAGGTCTGGAGCCACCAAAAGATGCTGCTGACAAGCTCCGTGGCCCAAGTCGAACAACGTAGTGTCCTAGTCCAATACAGTGTCTCTGTCCTAGCAGACACGGTCACGCTACTGGCAAAAATGGGCTCCCTTGCTGAGCATTCAACAGAGAAACCTAGAAGAGAACAGGGCTAGAGGCAGAACACCCTCGCTGCCATAATGCTTAATCCTCCAGGATGGTACTGGGCAAAAAAAATGAGATGACCTGGGAAAGCCTGATCGGCCACTTCTGGCTAAACTCTGGGTAGGCTATAGACTGAAGTCTCCAGAAAGCTCAGCCAGAACGTCCTTCACCAGCCGAAGATGATAACCAGTTGTTAAGTCAAGCATGAAGAGATAAGCCCAAGTGGGAGCAGCTCAATCCAGCTCCAAAGCTTCAGGGTATTAAGATCTGGGGATGAGGTTCAAGCTGCATTTTTGGAAGTGGGTTGTAGCACAGACGCTCCTGTGATTTTCACTCTGAAGGCTGCAAGAGGTGCAAATATTATTCCTTTCTGAAAATCACTTGGACAATATTCACTGGGTGCACATTACCCCTCACACCACTGCCCTCTGCTCCATGCCAAACGAGGCAAAAACTCCCAAGAACTCGTATTTGCTTTTTCTCCCGGTTATTCGCCATCCTCCAGCATTTCTGCTCCGAGTCCAGGGTAAGGCAGTCCATTAAAGAGACAAAAAGTCTATTCACACGGTAATTGGAAAGCTTGCCCCTTAACCATGTGTGAAAAATTACACGGTAATGCTGTAGAAGCAGTGTAAACAAGCTGCATGTACAATGGCGTTTGTTTTTTTTTTTAAATTCATATTGTTTCAATCATTGAAACAAGTGAAAAAAGCAATCAAGAGGCATGAGTGAGCATTAGCAAGCCCCAGCTCCCTTAAGGACGAACCCCAGGAAGGATCGGTGGCACTGGGCAGAGACTGAGATCCCACCAAGGACAAAACTGGGAGGTGTTCAGTGCTGCATCTAAGCAAGGACCTGATCCTGAACCCTTCTCCTGAAAGGTTCCCTGGTGGGGATGGGGCATCAAAGCAGAGAATATAAACCAAGAGTGCTGTGAAAGCAACTAAACCCACCTCCCTCCCCTGAATGCACCAGCACTCTGCTGACAGGAAATACAAAGGCAGTCATGGCCTCAGGAAGGATTGCTGGTGACAGACTGATTATGACAGCTGCCAAGTTACTGTTCCTTATTGTGAACCCCAACAGAAGGAAACCAAACGCAGTTTGGTTCGGTGCTCATCTTTAATACTGCTGGTTTGGAGCACGTTTCTCCACGGCAGAGAACTTTCTCTGACAATTTCTTCTTATTGAAGCAGAATGGATAGCTCCCCCCTCACCCAGCTTTCACATTTCTTAGCTATAAGAAACATTTCAAAAGTAATTAAAGAATCCAGGCAGCAAAAGACTCCTGCTTTATCTACAGTCCCATACAACATGGCCCCAGCGCTGCAGTCATCACTCAGCTGGGCCTATGCAAATAACTTCACAGTGGGCGTGTCTACATGAGACGCTTTACTGTGCATTAAACTAATCTAATGAACAGTAAAGCATCACTGTCTGCATGTGCATGGTATTTGCTGTGCAGTAAGTTAGTCTACTCAGCAGTTTGCTACTACCTGTAGGTACAGGTAGTAGATTAACTGCACAGTAGCTGCACACGTGCAGATGCTGCCCCTGCAGCTGCACAGCTCTCCCAGCCCTATGCACATCTGCAGGGGGGCTGGACCCGATGGTCTGTAAGGTCCCTTCCAGCCCCTAACAGCTATGAAACTATGAAACATCAGGACCAGCCCTTGTGGCCCCTGCCAGCCTCCAGGCTGCCACCTGGGGAAGCCTGGAGCTCCCCTTGGCTGATGCAGGGGGGCAGAGCAGGGCACAAGAAGCCCTGGACCAGGCTGCTCCCATTGGGTACAAATCTGTGCCCAACAGGGCGCACGTGTAGACATGTTCCTGGTACAATTTACTGTCCCTTTACTGCACAGTGATCTTACTGTGCATTAATTGCACATTTAGACACACCCAGTATCCCCAAATATTCATGAAAATGCTACCAGTGAATTCAGTTCAACAACTTTCAGGATTTTATTTCATTTGTCCAAACTGTTTGATGGGCCAAGCTGTGTCTGTGGGTGTATTTGTAAAAAATACACTGTCCACATGAGAAACTGAAATGGTTACAGTCATTCAAGCAGGGAGCAGAAACGATGTCACGAGACTGACTGACCTGTTGCTGAATACAGCACAGTTAGAGAGAAAGATCACTGGAGCAAACCCACAAGATGAACTGTCCTCCAGAGAGGGTCTGAATTGCAATGCTTGGGCTTCCTGTACTATCCTCTCAGTATTTGTACCAAGATGATTGTCAATGCCCAGCATGTTACACTTCGACAAGCATCCCTCATCATGTCACAGAGCTATGGCATTACCTCTGAGGAAGACTGTAACATAAACACCTTATAAATGCCATCAGCAGTCCTGCAAAAAACAGTCTTATCCTTAAGTGCCTGGGAAGGAGCATTTAGACGAAGCTCTGCTCCATTAAAAGCAAGGTCTTACTCAGTATGACAGTTGTAGCACAATATCTTGAGAACGCCACTTCCCATCGATTCCAGAACTTCAGGGAATTTCCTATACGGTGAGCAGAGCCCTGCAGATTTGGGTGAAAACCAGAAAACCAGAAAGGGGTACACAAGGGAGCATGTTTGCTTCTGGTTAGCAGACAAAGCAGCTTTGAGCCAGTGCCCACAGCTAACAGATCCGGTCAAAGTAGCTGTGTCTCAGCTCGCACTCCTTATTATGACTTATCTCCCAAGCAGGAGGGATGGTGGGAGGATGAGGAAGGAAAGGATGACACACACGGTTCCTGGTAGGGGAGAGAGAGAAAAGGGAACAAAAACCCCCTATGATGGGGGAGGGGGAAGAATGAAATGGGGGGCACGAGGGAGAAACAGGAAGGATAATGAGCACACAGAGCTTGTAAGAGGAGAAAAGCAGGGACACGTAGGGAACCCATGGTGTAAAGGGGACACGGGGAGTGTCTGAAATGCAGGACAATAAGAGGGTGATGCACCAAGGGAAGAGCAGGGTGCAAGGCACTCCATGTACACAGCAGCAAAGCATGCAGTCCCCAGTGCCTACATGCCCCCTTAAGCGTTAAGCATTACTGCACTAATGAGCCTCATTCCCTTTGCTGCTGATGATCTGCACTAATTACTCTCTCCTGACATCTGAGAACATAATCGGGGGACGGCGACATTCCACCGCCTCATCACCCAGGCAGAGGTCAAGAGCTTGCCAGCAGGGACTGCAAATGGATTCAGCTGGCTAAGTAATTAATTAGAAGAGAAGGCCAGTCATATCAGATTGTCACCTCCAGCGTGCCCACGACGGCCGTCAGCTCTGTACCCCGGCTAGCACCCACTGCGACTTCTGAACGTCTCTCACGGGGCCTAGCAGAGATACAGAACAGGGGAGGATGTTCCTGATCTACTCCAGGAAAACAGGCGTAACTCAGGTTTTGCGGCTGATCAGTCGGCCTGGGATCCTTCTGCTATCACTTGGGATGGCACCACAGCGAGACCATTTTCAGGCCACATTTCTGAGGTTTTAGTTTTACCTACCTTGAACCTTGCTGATACTACCCATAGCTGGATCTGCCCAGGACGGATCGGACCACATATTCTCAGCACAGGCTGTGGAGGTCTCAGTGACGGCACCCTTTGCTGTGTGGTATCATCATCAGCCCTAATGTATGAAGGAAGCTCTCCAACAGCTGAAAAGGGAGGTCCAGGAGCTTATGGACAAGGGTTAGCTGCATCTGCAAAGCAAGAGGCAGCTCCCCCCTGCACCCCGGTGCTGCCGACTACTGCGAGGACGCTGCTAACTTGTGATGCAGCCTTTGGAAAGATGCGACAGCAGGTGCCAGAAGTAGGGTGACCGTACATCCGGGTTTTCGAAGACACGTCCTCTGATCTTTGTGTGGGCATTTTTTTGCAATCTGAACGAACTTCTGAGAGTTTGCACTGCGGGCAGGAGCAGAGGGACGGCGACTGGAGGCTGTGGGCACCATGTGCCTCTGCACGTGCACTGGGGGCAGCTGTCTGGGCAGGGCCAGGGGACTGCACATCAGAAGTGAGGGGGAGCAGCAGAGATGGGGGCTGTGGGTCAGGAGAGGGGGCACCATCATAGTCCAGGGGGGCAAAGCACTGCGAGTCAGGAGTGCGGGGCAGCAGCAGGGACGAGGGGTTGCAGGTGGGGAATGAGGTGTCCCCCCAGCAGGTGTCTTCTTTTTTTGGAACTGGAAATATGGGAACCCTACAGAAGTCCTTCAGTTTGCAGCTGCTGCAGGAAGGAAAGCTGCCGTACGCTTTGCTTGTCTTTAAAGTGCTTGCTTCAGTGCTGTTTCAGCATGCACCGACAAGCCCGAGAGCCACTGCACCTCCATCCAACCCTCTTCATTAGGGGAAGGAGCAAAGAGAGCAAGATGGATGGTGGGTGACAACACCATGCCTCCCAAGCCTTTAGCCCATCTCTGGAATTAAAATGGGACTGAGCCTTTATTTCCGTCCCCAATTGTGCAGATGGGCAGGGCGCCAGCCACAGCTTCACACATTTTCCTGTAGCTGAAGCCAGAAGATGTACTAAAATACATCAGAGCAGCTGTGCAGCTTGTTAGACATGACAGGTACACACCATTATAAGACTTTGAGGCCCAGGTAACCAGCCGCCTAGAAATATGCATACAGCTGGAGGTAACAGAGGCAGAGAGAGTGAGTTATAACCCTGTGCTCTTCTTGGTTTTATCCCACGCTTGTTCAGCACTCCTTGCAGCACATGCCTGGGGACAAGTGCTGCTGCAGAATCAGCAAAGTGAGAATAAGAGGCAATTCAATATACTGCCAAGAGAATAAGGCAAAGGATCGAATTGGGATTTGTCCTGGCTTTGATCAGCACCCAGAGCGCTGACAGGCCTAACTTCTGCTGATAACCTTGTGTCATGAACTATAGTCTCCCCTTGAAAAGCCTTGGTCCTTTCTCAGCCCCGAGTCGTCCCCTAGGCACCAAGCACTAAGTTTATCCCTCAGTGAAATTATGCATCTGCCACGTTACACACATTACACAATTAACTGATGAATCACACAATACATTTAGAATCACAGAAATGGGGGTGGAAGGGACCTCAGGGGGTCACATCTAGCCCGACCCCCTGCTCAAAGCAGGACCAGTCCCAACTGCATCATCCCAGACAAGGCTTTGTTGAGCCAGGTCTTAAAAACCTCCAAGGACGGAGCTTCCACCACCTCTCTGGGTAGCCTGTTCCTTTACCACCCTCCTTGTGGGAAAGTTTTTCCTAATATCCAATCTAAACCCCCTTTGCTGCAACTTGAGACCATTGCTCCTTGTTCTGTCATCTCTCACCACTGAGAACAGCCCAGCTCCACACACGCAAAGCAATTATCACGCCATAAAAATGCCCATCCAGCTATCAAAAGAGCCAACCAGCTATGAAGTGAGTGCTTGAAAATGTGTAACGATTCAAGTACTCACTGGTCTCTATCCAGTTTTAGTGTGAACGTGTGGCAGGGCCCGACTGGTGAGTTTGATCCCAGGAATGGGGGGATGAGCAGTGAGCTTGTCTGAGGAGGATCTTTATAAAAGTTGGGCAGCTGTGCCTTTTCAGCTCTTTGCGATGGACAAAGAAGAGCCTTGTCTCCCTGCAATGGACCTTATATCTGTAGCTCTATATATATCTAGATATATAGATATCTCTCTATATATAGCAGGGACCTTGTGTCCCTGCAATGGACCTTATCTCTCTTTTTCTCTCTCTCTCTCTATATATATATCTTTATATAGACAAAGAGATATAGATCTCTCTCTCTCTCTCTCTCTCTCTATATATATATATAGAGAGAGAGAGAGAGAGAGAGAGAGATAAGGTCCATTGCAGGGAGACAAGGTCCCCGCTATATATAGAGAGATATTGATATATCTATATATAGAACCTCATCTCCCTGCAATAGACCTTATCTCTTTCTCTCTATATATATACGAAGAGAGAGAGAGACAAGGTCCATTGCAGGGAGATGAGGCTCTTCTTGTCTATAGTTGGACAGATAGATGGATAGATAGCTATAGACAAGAAGAACCTCATCTCCCTCCTATGGACCTTATATCTGTATCTCTCTATATATCTATATCTCTATCTATCTATCTATCCATCTAGATAGATAGATAGATAGATAGATAGATAGATAGATAGATAGATAGATATAAAAAGTGTTTTAATTTCTTTCCTGCTAATTTTCAACCTCAAAAATGTCCGGAGCATTATGACCGGTGGTTTTGGTTGTGTTGCAAGGCATCCGAAGTGTCTGCCAGGATCTGTATTCTGAGTTTTCCTGCCATAATTGAAGGTTTTTGTTACATGGCTGTCTTTCTGAGGGGGAAAGGAACCTGGCCAAGCTGAGCTGTTGGAGCAGGTAGAGTACAGCACCTTATAATGAGAGCACATAGTATGACGGGATGTTGGTCAGGGTTATAGGACCTATAACACGCAAGGTCAGCAAGAGCCTTACCGCCCGCTGGGAGGTGCAGAGAGGACACACCAGTCAAGTCTGTCCTGTTCAGACACCTGAGCGTCACCACACCCTGGTCCTGTTAGGTGACCAGTCCTACATATGCACAACTTCTGTCACTCCATATTGTTCATCTTAGCCCCATTTTAACAATACAGAAAAATACATCAGACCCACAGCTTATCTGAACCCTGTGGGAACATCATCCCTGCTCATATATGGAAAATATGCAGAGATATCAGACATATACCATACAATAAAGCAGTGAAAAAGAGCATAAAAATGAAAAACACATGCAATGGTCCAGGCACATTACAAAACTTAGTACCTGCACAAGCATTTGCTTTTTTGCTTTTGATTCATCCAAGTGTTTACATCAGTCGAGTTCAGATAAGTGAGGGTCTACTTTATTTGCAAGTACCGTCAAGCAGTGACTCAACAGGTCTCCCAGCGTGCTGGTAGTTTCCCAGTAGCTACCATCCTTGGGGCACCGCATCTTGGTCTACAAGAGCATCTGTCTGCTGTGACTGTCTGAAGTCCTTTTGTGCTGAGACTGTCTCCATATTTTAACAGTGACACTGCTTCTCCAAAATAAGCAATAGTCATTGAACATGAAGAGGTATTAAGTCAAACAAAAAACAAAAGGCTTTGACCAACCAACTTAAAAACCTCCCCTCGGCCCAAATCACTCAGCTTTCACTCCTATGATGTTCCCAATTTCATTACTTCTTCACATACTGTTTAGCCTTCCACAATAGGTAAGACTGCAGTATCAAACAGAAAATCGAATTAGACTTAAATGCCTGAAAATGCTCAGGTTTTCTTTATCCAGCACAAAGCAGCAAAAAAGGGGGTGGGAGGATGGAGGCAGAAGGAAGGTGATTTTTTTTCTTCCCCCTTTTGAAAGTCACCTGCAACACAAAGGGCAAACAGACATGTCTTGCTGCCACGCACAGGGACACACAGGTCCAGGGTCCCAAACATATGACCCATGGGCCAGATACAGCCCACAAAGCTGCTCCATCCAGCCCGCTGGCCTACTGATGGGCCAGGGACTTTTAGGATGTGGACAGCGGTGGGACACAGCCCTTGCTCATCCTGTAGCCACCTGCCCCACTACTGATTGCACCACATCCGCTACAGCAAGCGGCTACCTGCCTGGCATCTGCACATGCCAAGATTTTGGGTGCTGAGTTGTATGAATGTGATAAAAGAAACTTTCCGCTTTGCATCACTCCAAAGACAGAGGACTCCACGTGTTCTGCGGAGTCAATATCTGAATAAGGGCACCTTACAAAAGGGCTCTCCCGAAGCTTATCCCAGGCTGTGCTGACTCAGGGTGTACATGGAGGAGACAGGAGAGAAGCATCACTTTTGTTCGTCCCTCTTTGGCTGTCAAACAGATCTGGAGATAGGCGCAGCCCCAGGGGGAAACGGAGCAAATTGTTTGTGTTGACATAACCAGGACCCCATTTTGCTAAATGCCGTGAAAACATGGAACAAAATGACAGCCCCTGCCCTAACAAACTTTGGGCTGTGCCCAGAAGGGACTTGGGGACAGTGATGTTCAGTGTCACCGCATGTAACTTTTGGGCACTTGGCTCCAGGGGTATCATAGGGTCAGAGACAACGATGCCTGGAAGGGATCTCGAGAGGTCATCTGGCATCAGAGAACGAGGGGTGAAGGGACCTCAGGAGGTCCCATTCAGTCCAACCCCCTGCTCCAAGCAGGACCAGCCCCAACTACATCATCCCAGCCAAGGCTTTGTCTACCCAAGTCTTAAACGCCTCCAAGGATGGAGATGCCACCACCTCTCTGGGTAACCTCTTCCAGTGCTTCACCCCTCTCCCAGTGGTTTTTCCTAATATCCAACCTCAACTCCCCCCGACCGTTGCTCCCTGCCCAAATCCCCAGACCCAAAGTAGCCTGTGCAAGGCACAGGGAGAAGCAAATGCCTAAGGAGGGCATTTCCAGAGCCAGCGCCCTGAGAAGGGGCTGCCTGCACCAACCACCAGCCTATGCCAGTGCTATTTGCAAGGCAAGCTGCTGAAACCCTCCACCGAGCAGAGATGTCTGAAAATGCTCCACGCTAAGGACAGATCCAGTGTCGGGCCCCAGTAGAAGAACCTAGAGAAACTGGAAGTATTTATTACACCCAGGGCCCGGTCACCTCTGCCCATTTCTGTGAATAGAAAGAATCAGCCCAGGCTCGTCCCTCTGTGGGGCGACGGGGTTTTCAAGAACGGGATCTTAGGGGCTCTTCCCAGAACTGCGCTGACACTGCCTCAGTCCACAGCCAGTGCTTGACGTCCCAGGAGGAGGCAATAATGCGTCCACTATACCAAGCCAACGATGGGCAACAAAACCCATAGGAAGGCAGAGAAATCTTCTGGCTCTCCAGCGTCATGAGTTTACACCCTGAAGAACGATTTCACTTGTCAGTTCAGTTCCCAGCGATGTTTGCTAATATTTTCCTTGTTCCTAAAATTGCATGGGAAGAATCTGTGCCAACGGCTTCCCGAGACACCAGGCTGCTGCCCATAAAAGGACTTTCCCGTTGGCCGTTTTGACAAGACTGCCTATCCACTGCAAAATATAATATCGCAGCAATACCCGAGGGCTCCACCAAGCGTCAGCACCCCCTGCACAAACACGCGGGACACTGCGATCTCCCTGTACAGTCCCGTCCAGCAAATGATCTCACATTGCTGGCTAATATGAACGCCAGCATGTGAGCCGCACTTTTGTTTTGATTTATATAGACCTTTTCAAGCCCTGCAGGCACCAGGTTGGGGCCAGCCGTATCGGTACTTGGTATTTACCACCATATGTCAACATATAAAGACCATCGAAGGCTAGTAACTTGACTTCAATAGGGGATAGGGGGACAGGTATTTAATGAAAGTCTGGTGTGAAGGTGACGAAAGCCCCAGTGATCTCATTGTTAAGACACAAAACCAAGAGTCAAAAGACACGAGCTCGGTTTCCAGCGCTGGGATAAAGTGTGCAGAGCTGGAACGAGCCTCCGTTGTGGGACAGAGATGATAAATTTGGGGAAAAAACCGATTGGAGAGCCTCTGATGAAAAGGGCTCCATAAGTGCATATATGGCTCTTCCAGAGCGCTTAACAGATGACCCATCCAACTGCAGAGCAGCAACAGCTGCAGTCAGAAATGCTTGACCATATATCATAGACCCTATACTGCCGGCAGCCAAGAAGAATTTTCCTTACTTCAAGTCCAGGAGGCCTGCGCTTTTGGCAAAGGAGATTCATACTTTTACTCCAACAGTTGCCATGATTTCTTGTGTCCCCGACGTGTGCATAGCACAACGGTGAAATACTTCAGTGGGCATCCATTAGCTACCGTATCATTACTGCACTCACCAGCGACGATGCCCCCCATTCCCCTCACCCCCACATCTTGAAATTAAGACAGCAGCCTGCTTGCCAAGGAATTTTCCTGATAACCAAATCCTTGCAGCTTTCTGGGCAAGGATGCTTTGACCGCTGTGTCGAAAGCAAAAGGAAATCCTTGTTACTGCTCTCAGCAAAAGCGTTCTGCAAATTAAAATCGGACCCGAGCCTTAAAGCAGCAGGCAAGACACCTCAAGGGTTACAAAAGGATCCCGTGAATATGAAACAGCGAGTGAGGACTGGAATGAGCTTCTAGAAAGAAAGGCAGAAATCCATGCCAAATGGAAACATGTTGAGCATAATTTATAATGAACGCGTAAAAAGTCATCCGACGCATGGGGCTCTCCAATGAGAATAAGCAGTCACCCTCCAATAAGGACATGCACAGATAAGCTAAGTATCTGCAAATAGGCTGAACTTCCAGTGACCTTCTCTGAAAGAGCTGGTAATGCCGAAATGTCACCATCGCCTTAGCAAGAAGGGACGAGTTGGAAAGGTCGCAAAGCTAAACGGGAATTCAGTGCATGTTAGCCTCTTGCATGCAATGCTGTGGCCCTCTTTGAGAAATTAGCATCAGTGATTACAAAAAATGACATAACCCCCCCCCCAAAGGTAAATGTTAACCCCTTCAGCAGGCTGATGGCCATGGAGGAGCCCAGGAGGCAACCGATTGGACGGTCAGCATGGAAAAGCACTGGCGAGGATCGAAAAGTCAACTTTTAAGTTGTACATGGGCTGGCTTTTAAATAGTATTCGGGGCCAAATTCTGACCTTGGTGCAATGGGTGCAATCCCTCCTGCTCTGATGGACTGCGCAGCCTCTGGTAGACCAACGTCGCCCAAAGAAAATGCAGCGGTGTAAAACTCTCACGGAAGTGTCAAGCATTCAAGCAAGCAGGAGGCTTTGAAAGCATCCAGATATGTCCAAAGAGCCTCTTCTGTGCAACCTGGCCCCCGCCCCCAGGTGCTCAGACACAGGCGCTGTGCAAAAATTGAGAGTTCAGCAACTCAGGAACCAATTCGGAGCCTCTGACAAAGTCAGTGTTGCTTATGAAAGCTCCTCTCCGAATTAGCCGGTCCACAACAGGTCTCACCTGAAGGTCAGATGAGTGGAGCCAGGTGTGTCCGTGGTCCGGATGCAGCATGTGGTGCTGGCCCAGCTGGAGGCTAACACGGCCGCTCAGAAATGGCCTGGCCACGGCCCAATCCTGCATGGCTGGGTCTGGCCACAGCTAGGCCATTCCTGAGCAACAGCACTGGGCCCTGGCTCGACCCCACTGCATGGGAATGAAGCCTGATCCCTCTGTATGGGGATGATCCAGACACAAGGAGCTTGGAAATTTGGCAGCAGGGGAGCAGTGGGAGGCACTAATTGTCACCGCTCCCCCCAAATTTCCAGACCCACTGGCTGGATTATGTGGCTCTGCAGGCTGGGGGCTGAGCATCCCTGGTCCACCCTGCCTTCTTCAGTGACTAATTGCTACACCTCTGCCTCAGAAGTTATTTAGCTCAGGAGACAGTTGATCTAGACAGCCCCTTTACACTGTATAAACAGAAAGGGATGTTATATCATTTCGATGTGGAATCCCATTTTTCAACACCCAAACCTGTCAGGGCTAGGAATGATAAAGCTGCACTTTACACCACAGCCAGCTGAGCACACGCATTAGCTAATTAGCTCTGACAACTGCCTGTATGCGGTAACCAAGTATCTGCATTGCACAAATGAGGGAACGGAGATACGCAGCCAGAGCCTGATCCTGTACAGTGCTGAGCCCGCGGACGCCGCCGCTCACAGCACAGTGCAGCGCTGACCGCACTGAACTGACCAAGGCAATAAAACAGATCAGTGGCAAAGCCAAGAGCAGAACCAGTGAGCGCCTGGCTCCTAGCCGCTTGCTGAGTCCAGGAGGCCACACAGCTTCTCCTGAGACTTGTAGCCAAAAGCATAAAAGGCAAATCCTCCACAGGCCAAAAACAAAGCACTCACCCAACTGTCCATCATCATCATCATTATGCAAAGCAGTGAAACTTGGCTGTCCCAGGGAGGATCTCAAGCTTCTCTCGCCAAATACTTGAGCTTCCAACAGAGTCCCTGCATTTTCCCCTAAAAGCATTGCCGCCTTAAACAAAGTGGCTCACTTGTTGTGGAGA
>NW_017728994.1:48320298-48322624 GCF_001723915.1 Gavialis gangeticus | reverse complement strand
CCCACATCTTAGTGTCATCAGCACACTTGAACAGGGTGCTTTGCACCCCCTCGTCCATCATCATCATCATTATGCAAAGCAGTGAAACTTGGCTGTCCCAGGGAGGATCTCAAGCTTCTCTCGCCAAATACTTGAGCTTCCAACAGAGTCCCTGCATTTTCCCCTAAAAGCATTGCCGCCTTAAACAAAGTGGCTCACTTGTTGTGGAGATGCGAGCGCAACTCCAAGCTGCTAAGTAAATGTCAAAAAGATTTTGACTAAACTAGGAAGAAAAATGGTTAGAAACCACAGTTATGCAATTAGCAGAAAACCTCAAAGGCTGCGTGTTTGGATAAGGAGGGAGATTTGGACAAGACTGCTAACATGCAGAGGCCACGGCCCAGATCCTAGATGTTTATGCCAGTGAACGTTTGGAACAAGTCCGCTGAGGCCGATGGGATTACGCTCCATTGTAACTTTGCCCTGTCCCTTCCCTCTGTTCATCAGGGAAACTCAGGAATCATCTTCTGTCTATGACACACATGCACACGCGTGCTGCAGAAAATACAAAGGGCATGTCCAGACGAGCGTGGCTGCGCGGCAGGTATGTGATGCGACCCCTGGATATCCAGGGGTTAAAAAAAAACACGGAAAAACTGGTGCAATGCATGCTTGGCCAGCATGCACTGCTGAAAAGCAGAGCTGAGCCTCCTGGAGCTGTGCTGCAGCTGCCAGCCAGGCTCCGTGGAGCATAATCACCGCGGCTGCAGCCCTGGGAGGCCCCCAGGACCCTACGTAAGGCTGCTGGGGCCACCCCCAGCCTCCCTTCCACCACCCGGGGCAACTTGCCACGTGCCAAAGCGTGTGTGGCACAGGCATTCCTCAGGGACAAGTAGCGGTGGTGCAAGGTGCCCTGCCACTACTTGTCCCTGGGGACCCAAATGGCCACGCATGTCTGGATGCGGCCAAAGAGGCTTTAAAAACTTTATACTTATCCTAGTCATTCAGGCCTGGTTTCTGGATGCACTCACACCACTGTAACATAATTGGGTCAGCTCTTTTAGCCTTATTGCAAGTAACTGGAAAGCTGGGGTAACTGAGAAGCTGGACAAACCCAGATGTGGAGATCCCTCCCACCCAGCCATCAGCTGAGATCGGTGCAGGAAGTGGGTACCGCACTGGGGTCTAAGATAGCCACCGACAGCCAAACACGGTGTACCAGGAAGTCACAAACGGCTCCTGTGAAATCCTCCTGCCTACATTTAGTAGATGGCATTTGAGGATTCAATCTACTGGCTTCCAGTTAATGACAGCAGGTGATTAGCAACAAAACCTCAAAGCCCGAACTCCCCTGAAAATGATAGAGAGCAACGCTCGTTACATAGCCATATAAATAGGAAGTTATTCTACCAATAGCATAAAAAAGATTGCGGCAAGGTGTTGTGGGTTTTCATGTCCTACCCTACCTCTGGACCAACTCCATATCAGCATCAATGATTCTGAATGAGACTATCCAAGCATGCTAACATGCCACGGGCAAAGCAGAGGGATGCGGGCATCTTAATGTCCCATCCCAGCAACCATCCCTTGTGCCTTGGGGGCAGTTATGTCTAGGAAGGGAAGACTTGTATTTGATCCTCAAAGCAAGAGATTGAAACAAAACTAGACTCAGGTTAAAAATATTCACAGCCAAACCGAGAACAAGGTGCAGGTTCACTCCCATGATGTCAGGCTCCCCAGGGAGCCAGGTGAGATTTGTGCAAACGTTTCCTTGGATATTTTTGCTGCCTTGGGGTTCGATTTTACACCTGCGCAAAATGAATCTAAGGAGGCTGAAGTGCCTCAAACTCAGGGGCAAAGCCAGGAATAAAACACAGAGCCACACAAAACCCTGGAGTCAAGGTATGCATGCATTTGGGTAACCAGAGTACGGAGAAGACTGTAATCCAGCCCTGGATGAGGGGAGAGAAATTTGAGCAAGAGGTCCAGTTCACCCGGGTTCCAGTTACCTGAGATTATATTTGTTCAACACCTGCATTAGAGGACTGTTGAGCAGCTCATTGGTATGTATGCAAAGTGCACCAAGATCCTTGCATGGACATGCTCTAGGGAAAACACATCCCCCTTTTACTACTTGGAATCAATATGCGCCTTTCCAGAGATGGGCACAGCCCAACTCTCCCATCCCCAGACCTGCAAACCCTGGGAATGTTCAGAATCAGACCCAAATGTTTGCAACTTTGGACCAACCACTCATTTCCAATACAGCTCCAGGGCCAAACACCATCGCTCGGGTATTTCCTGCTTTGCATGGCAGCTTCACTGGTAAAAAAAAAAAAAAAAAAAA
>NW_017728994.1:48309750-48320250 GCF_001723915.1 Gavialis gangeticus | reverse complement strand
AAAAAAAAAAAAAAAAAAATCTTGAACAGAGAAAAATGCTTCCTGGGGACGACTGTCCTGTTGGGATTGTTAAACATGAAGTAAACTGGACTAAGCTCTCGTGGCACAGGATGGGGGTTTTGCATGCTGCTATGACTTAATTAAGGAGGCAGCTCTTTTTTGGAGAAAGGCCTGTGTTTCTTGTCATTCAGGGGATTTTTAGCAAATCTCTGGCCAAGACTAGAAATTGTGGGGGGTTTTCACGTTTTGCATTTTGCACTTGTTAATCAGTAGCAGAAGCTCAGTAGTTGACTAATAAAATACTGTGTTCTTAACCCTAAAAATGCTGCCGGCGTTCCAGGTTTTCAGTCCTAACATGGGCTCTGGTTTGAGGAGGGGGCAAGCATCCCCTCTTGAAGCCTTCCCTCCCTCCTTCCCACTCGATTAATTGAGTCTGCTCCGAAACGGCAGATCTCCGGCACGTCACAGGACAAAAAGGCACATGTATAAATGCCCCCCCTCCCCCAGCTCCAGAAACATTTCTATTGCCTAGACAGGCCCAAACCTTCATGTCCAAAACACTACCACTTTGCCTCGGAGCCTGATGTGGCTGGGAGCTCTAGACCCACCTAGACGCCAACCCCCATCACTCCTACCAACAGGAGGCTCTTCTTTCTGGGGAAAATAGGGCTTTCCCCAAAAGGTGAACAAGTTTGAGGAGGGAAGAGAAAAATGGGAAAGGTTGACAACAAACACCTCTAAATTTAAAAATGTCCATGGGAACACCTCGCCCTCCTGCTCCCCCTCCCGCCCCAGGCCCACTCTCCTATTGCTTTTGAATGGCCAAGGGAAAGCGGTAGGACCGAGCTGTTCAGAGCCGCATGTTACACATTATTCACACACAATCAGCAACTGCAGGGAGGGAAGGCTTTGATACATCTCCAAATATCAAGTGTTCTTGATGCTACAGATGATGGCAGCGCTCCACAGAACTGAGCAGCTCCCCCTCTTGAACGCAGTTCATCTTCAGTCATGCCCAAAAGAAGACTTAGCCGTTCTCCCCCATTACAGAGGGGGAGGCACAAGCCTAGGACCCGCTTCCCCAGAGACAATCAGGCACAAAAATTCCTGAGAGCATTTGGAGCTAAGTGGCTTGCCCAAGGTCACACAATGAGTCAGTGGCAGAGCAGAGCACTGAGCTCAGCTGTCTCCGGTGCCAGGTTAGCACTCAAACCACTGCAGCAGCCTCCTTCACCACAGCGATTCCTATTCTGCTTCGAGCCAAAAAGCTTTTTTTTTTAACAACGGTAAAAGCTAAAAATGTAAATACATCACAAACCAAAGATGCTGAGCTGGGCTGGATTTGAAGCAAATTCTCCATTTGGGGAATGGCAAGGAACAAAGGGCTTTGCCCATCAATGATATTTTCCTGACAGTAAAGCCGGTGTATTTCTACAAGTAACTTCTGCAGGGTCTAAAGAGCTAACAGAAAATAAGATTAATTAGTTTGTAAAGCACTTTAAATGGTAAAGGACTGTAAAGCAAAGCATTAGGAGTTAGATTAAGCAGCCGCACACGACAGCAGTTTAGCTCTTTGTAGGTGATGTACTTAATAAAAGATTGTAAGACTGATCATAGATCCTGGGCTCTTCCCTGTGCACCTGGATACTTCATTGTTTCTACAGTGGCCTTTCACACCTGAGTTTGGTCTTTCTCCTAAAACAAATAGCCTGCGAAGCAGGTGACAGTGATGAGCTGCATACCACCTGCCTGGGAGCTGTTCATAATGCTACAGTCAAAGAGGATTTGACTTCAAATGAGTGAAGAAAACCCCAATTACGTCTGCTGCTCCGCCACACGGTCTTCATTTTTGCTTTTCTTGCAATATTAATCTCTATTCAATTCCCCAGCGCTGTCAGACCTCAGGAACCTGCTCTTCAGAAGTGAAGCAGCCAGCCCAACAAAGATCTGTGGTCAGATGCTTTTCTGAACTGAACAACAAATTTGGAAAGTGTTTTATGATATGAATTGAACTAGCTTCACTGCTGCGAGCAAGCCTTGATGCCAACCCCACCAGAAGTAACTAAACACGCAGGCTGGACTGCCAGCGTTTCTGTGCTTGATTGCAATCCTACTGGCACCTGGAAAGCTGCATGGCTCTCAGAGAGGGTTTCTGGAAGCTGCTGGGTGTTCATCACTCTTGAAAATGTGTTCAATTATTTAGGAGCTTCAATATGCCTAAGGAACAGCACTTGAGACTCCCATTTTATTGAGCCACCAAGTCTGGAAACACCCCCATCCAAATCCTGGACAGAGCTTTGGGAAAAGAAAAGAGATTGCAACCCGGGGACGCCCATCCCAGGTTTTACGTGGAGGCAAGTCCTTTTTTTGGCACTGTGTTGTTCAGGCTCTGCTCCCAAACCCGCTGGGGGTCACTACACCCATTTCAATGGGCTCCGATCAGACCTGCAGTGCAGAATGATTGGTGGCACGCTCAGAAGGAGGCCTCAATAACAAGCCCCAGTACCTTGAATCTAGATGTGTCACCACTAATTGAGACGCAGAGATCCCCTGCATTAGAAGGAGACCTAATTCTTATGGGTGACGGACACCAGATTATGTTCTACCAATCAGATGCCTCGGTGGAGTTTGGCGCTTGAGTGCAATCCTATTCCATCCTGTTTAAGTCCGTGAAAATCCATTAGTGGGTCTTCTTCTGTTACTGTCTTCTCAGCTTTAAGATTAAGTCAGGGAGAAGGACACGTCCACCTGCTGCATTAACAGGGCTTCAGCAGATGAGAAGGTAAGAATTCAAAACAAGACAAAAAATAAGAACACGCTCCCCGATATACTAACGTGTCCAATAGCATGACCAGAAATTCAGATCACTGACAATTTTCTTCTTTCTACTCTTAAAGCAGTACCCCCAACTATCCTTCCTACTTCAACCACAGAAACTTGCCATTATGTTTGTAAGTCAGGCATGCAGAAAAATATCTTTCAGTGCAAAACTGGTGTAATAAGACATCATCCAAAAGAGAGAGAGAAAGCTAAGGAATAAATTAGCACCCACTTGGCTACCTTAGCACTAAAATGCACCCACAGAAATATTCCAGCCACCTGGATTTTCCATCTACTGACCAGCAGGCAACAAAACAGCCAGTTCTCTTTAGGACACACTTTTACAAACTAGAAGATTGTTACCCCATCCTCTCCGTGGTCTCCTCTTTTCTAAAGTAAACCCAGTTCTTTCAACCGAAGTTTCCTTGGACAACATGCTTTCCAAAGTTGCTGTTCTTCTTGTTCTCTCTTTGGACTCTTACCTACATTTTTCTTAAGATGCAATGCCCAGAACTAGACGCGGGACTCCTGATGCGTCACCAGCACCAAGTACAACAGAGTATATCTTATGTCTGACTCCTCTGTTAATACTTCCCAAAAAGAGATTTTTTTTTATAACTCCCAGATCCTTTCCTGCAGTACAGCCCCTATCCATAAATATCCCCTTACTATTTCTGCTTTTGATTTCTTCTTCCTATGTGCCATATTTTGCCACTGCCTTTTACCAAATTCATCTAATTGCTTTTGCATTTTTCCAACATATTGAGATTATTTGGACTTCAAAATGGTCAAAGGCTTCAGTTTTGTCCCTTGAGAGGAACAGGTGAGTAGCTGTTCTCCAGATGCAATTGAGAAAATTATTCCTTTTGAACAATGATAACTCAAACCTGCCCCAAAAGTTATGGCAACAAATACCAACAAAGGAGCACTGTCAGACAACGGCGTTTTGAAGAGTCTTTTCTTCAAAGGAGATCAGGTGCTTTTCCTTCACAAAAGGAGCTTTGAAGGTTTGTTTTCCTAGAAACCCTCTCATTCAAAACTCCAGCAATCACGCCTTGCGTCTTTGTTTCAGCACCTTGCAGCTTGGAGTGATAGCACCGTATGGGCTGCCTTGGCATTGATGTCTGAATCGAGAATGGGCTTTTTCCTCTCCAACAATTCCTTGTTTTTAAAGGGATTCAGTGCTCTGCAAATAAATGTTTCCTTTTGATGCTGCTCCTCAGTTTCTAAAGGCTGCTGCTACCTGTTTTCTTAGGTACTGCCAACAAAAGAGAAGCAGGTTCTTGGACTGGATGAAGCCCTACACTGGACAAACAAGACTTCCTTAAGTTAAGGACTGCTTTGATAGCTCGAGCCACTGGTCCATCAAAGACAGTAGCCCAGCTCCCTAAAGGATTCAAGTATCATTTCCTCAGCCTACCCTTCCTCCAAGTTTCTCTTTTCTCTCCGTTTGAGAAGGCAACTTTGGGCCTCGCTGCCCCTTGCACTCTCAGCTGCAATCAGTGTTAACGCTAGGTTGAGTCTGGAGCAGTCACACCTTCAGGCTAAAAACCTTCTCTTACTGTCCCCAACCTGCACAACTGTGATTGCCACTAGTGGGCTGGCGAGCCAGGACAAGCCTATATTCCTGGGGCGGCGGGTGTGAGAGATGGGTTTAGGGGATGGGAGGAACATGAAGCTGGGAGGTAGAGAATTAATGGGATTGGGGGGGTAATGAAATGGGAAGTGGAAAGGAAACAAGGGGGGAGGAAGGATGGTGAAATGAGGGAAACCAGCCACTGAAGGATAAAATAGAAGGAAAAAATAGAATTTAAAAAGAAATAAAGTGAAAGCAAATTAAAGATCTCATGTTTTAATAAACTGGGATTGGGATTGGGATTGGGATTGGGATTGGGATTGGGACTGGAGTGGGGGAGTGCTGGTCATGCTTCCCTGGGTGGCTGGGAGATGGGAGCAGGGAGGGGAGGTGCTTTTGGGGACCTTATCTGGCCCCTACCTTATTTCCCCCCACCTTCCCTTGCCCCCCTCTTGGACCTGGCTAGCTGGCATGTGCTCTGCAGGTTGTTTGCATGGGGTTGTACACCTGGACGTGGGAAGGTCACACCCCTGGGTATGGAAAGGGGAGTTGGCTTGGTGCCTAAACGCTCTCTGGGCAGTAGGTCAAGGGGTAGAAAGTTTGTCCACACAGAACAGGAGGGTGAAAAAAGGGAACACGGCATCCTGGGACACTGAAGGACTGCAACTTGGGTGACTCACCTGTGTGGAGTGGCCACACATTAATGTAACAAGAGCTAGGTAACATGGATTAGAGATAAACCTGCTGCAGCATGGCATAACTTTAAGCCGCCTAAAGTGTGCTTAAAACTAGTTTCCAGTGTTAATGTGTGGACAATCCATGGGTTAAAAGAGCCACCAAAATTAATGTGTAACAAGGGCCTGTGGTTTCAGCTGATAGCTGCACTGGAAACTCACTAGCAGAAGCTGTTCTGAAGATGCAGAAAGGCACCCACAACCTCCCTTGGCCCTTCAAACTCTCTTCCCAACAAAAGCCAACTGAATTCAGGTTAGGGTACAAAAGTATCAGTATCTCCTTGGTCACAAGGCAGATTTGTGGAGTACAAATCTCGCTCTTTGTCCACTTGGGACTATTTTGTCCACAACAGTCAAAAGAGTGAAAGCTCAGAGACTGTAGAAAGGCAGGGAGTTAGGAGGGACAAACGGTCAGGCAGACTGCCCACGTAAAAATGTGTTAATGTTATTGATCCCTACAACTGATCCCTGCACTTAGTAGAAGATGCTCTAACTTGCGAGGGAAAATCAACCGTGAAGATGAAGCAATAACCACATCCTGAACTGGTGTATTTTTTCATAGCTTCACCTCCCAAAGAACTCACTCCGAATTTTAAATTATGCATTGGAATAAACGAGAGCAGGAGCTGGCCGGATACCTGGCAACGCTCGGATATTCCAGCCTTTCAGCCAGATATCTGCAACCGTTGCTAGACAGATCCCCTTGCCCCCACCCATCCATCCCCTCAAAGTTTCAAAACAGTCTGATATGCCGTTAAATCACCTTCAGAGTTGTTCTGAGCGTATTTTGAACTCCATTTCTAAAGAGACCCATTACTTGTATTTATTCCAGGCATATCATGGTTCCAAGATCCTATGCTAAATGGCACTCTCTATATAACTTAGACTGGATGAATAAAACAGATCATTTTATTGGCAAGCAGGCTACTCTTTCTAATAATCAGTATTTCTGAGGTTTCACCCAAATAAAAAGTGGAATATAAATGAAGGTTACAGAATAATTGCTTGGTACTACAATAGCTGCTTCAAAGTTACTTCCTTGCTGTCAAAAACAGCACCGTCCTCTGGGGTTCCACGGCTAGCCAGATTCGCTTAATAGTTTTTCTGCCTACAACGGATGATCCACTGACATTTTTTTTTTAATCTAATAAAAATAAGCTAGGCTCAGTGACTGTCACCTCATATATGCAGTCAAGCCTCATAAATAATGCCTTTGATGAGATCAGCTTTGAAGATCACTTGGGACAAGTAGGAGATGACCTGTCTGTAGCTGAGATCCCTTTAAGAAAAAGAAAGCTCTTGTTGGGAACACCTGCCTTGCTCACAATCATTTCTTTAAACAGGAACATTTCATCTGCCTTCCAAAGTTGTACAGCCGGTCCCCCAGCCCAGCATACGATCATTGAAAAGCTCCGGCATTCATCTCACATACCTGAAATTGTCAACCGCGTCTTAATCTGAGCATCTGCATTTTGCTGCCCAAAATATCACGAATCCATGCCTGAAATGTGAAGGTGAAACAAGGTGGTCTCAGTCATCCCTTTCAGTAGTTTAGGAGAAAACTAAAGAATAATCTTTCCAAAGGAAACTATAGGGGGAAATCTAGCTTAGAAGGAATAGCTGGGCTGAGAAATAACCAGGGTACAGGAACTGACAGTCTTATTTTTGTGATAAACACCTAGGGTAGGGGCAGAAGTTACACACAAACCAGTTTAAATCATCTGAAACTGGTTTAAACCTATAACAGAACCAAAGTTTAGTGAATATAAACCACTTTCAAAATGGCTGAACCCAGTTTAAGATAACCTGGTTGGATGTAGTTTCAGACTTAACTGATTTAAGTTAAACCAGTTTATGGAACTTCTGTCCCAGATCCAGTGGTATTTAGGTACATGTGATCAGGACTGGATTACCCTTAGTTTGTGCAAGCAGAATAAAGTCCAACTTCACGGAGGTTAGAACGAGCCTGAGCCAAATCAAATGGACAAAAGTTTTAGAAGGAAAACATGAATGAGGATTGGGAACATGCTACCAGAGGCTCAAAAAGCCACAATCATGAAAAAAGTCCACAATGAGGGGATGTGTGTGTGAAAAGAAATGCCAGGTGATTTATTCATATCCCGTGTTGATGATCAAGTTTTGGTTCAGACTCTAATCAATGGGGATGATAAACAGTAGCTACCAAACATTTTTTAAATCAAAACGCTCACATATCTTTCATCTGGGAGTTTGAAATGGCCAAGGCCCTCTGGACCGCTGCATTCATCTTCAGTGAACACTTGGGAAGTTCCAGGGAGGAAGAAAGCTAACATTGTGCCAGTATTTCAAAAGAGGTAAAAAGGATGACCCGGGTAATAGAGGGCTGTCAGCCTGACAGTCGTCCCAGGCAAAATAATGGAACAGCTGACACAATTCTTGATTAATAACGAATTAAAGAGGGGCTCCATAATTAATGTCAATCAAAATAGGCATGAAAAATAAGTCTTGTCAAAGTAACTTGATTTCTTTTTTTGCTCTTACAAGTTTGATTGATACAGATATTCTTGCTGGGTAATGTACTTCGACTTCTATAAAACTTTCGACATGATACCACTCAACGTTTTGATTAAGAAACTAAGGGAAATTCAATATGGTGCATATTAAAAGCATTAAAGGCCAGCTTACTGATAAATCTCAACATGCAATTGTAGACCAAGAAATCATCATCATAAAGCAAAAGCGGTTTGTATTGGGATTCTTGGCCACATGCTGTTTAATATTTGTAGCCGGGACATCATTTCTGAGAAAGCTTGCAATGACGATTATTGTGGAAGAAGTAAACATGCCGTCTACAAAGTCTGATCTGGATCACTTTGGCACAAGCAAAGCACCAAGAAGTGTAACATAGCCAAATGTCAAGTCACACACAGAGGAAGGGGTGGGGGGAACACACATGGGTATGGATGTGTGCACGGTGGGTGTGGCGACACAGACCTTTGGAGCCATTGCAAAAGGGCAACACTCCAGGAAACATTTAGGAAGCTACAGACAGCCCTGCATGTGGTTTAATTTGATCAAACATCTCCACCATTTGCCAGACTACATACATGAAATAGAAGATATTGTCTGGGATGATGTAGCTGGGGCTGGTCCTGCTTTGAGCAGGGGGCTGGACTAGATGTGACCTCCTGAGCTCTCTTCCAGCCCTTGTTTTCTAGGATTCTACAGTGCTAATTAGGAACAAGCATTATTAGTAAAAGCAAAGGAACAACAAAGAGAGACTTGGATGCAAAGCTGAAAACAACTAATGGAAATTCAACTGGGGGGGACGGGACATATATTTAACACAGCCTGGGGAAATAATCCCAAATATCTAATTAACATTTGGGAGAAATTATCCTGCTTATTTAAATTCTATGGGAGGAAGAAACAGATACGTTTGAAAGAAATCAGCAGGGTAAAGAAGAGTACATTAGATACAACTGGAAAAAAGGCTGATACGTTTCTGAGGTTCATAAACAGAATTGTGTAGCTGGATAGGGAGGGCAAAGCGCTCAATACAGTGAGTACACGTAAGCAGAGGGAGTTCAGACAAGTATAAGATGACGTAGTAAGAAGAAAGATTAAAAGAGTTAAGTCCGTACACCTTAGCTAGCTAACAATTAAGTGTGGGTGGAAGATCACAATCCACCAGCCTCGCACAACAGAAAAAGCAGCCTCGTACTATCCCGGGCAGCAGAAAAGACCATTAAGTCCTAGATGCTATACTTGCTCTCAGGTTTCATTTAATTCTGTGATTAAATACTGACTTGCTGAAGATGTCTCCAGCATATTGAACATCTCTGGTCTATGCTCTCCACAGCTAGCAGAAACAAACCTCGGCAGACGGGAACATTGCTATTTACGTTTTACGGGCCATGAAGATGGAGAATCATTCTGGAGCTGGTTTCTGAATTTTAAGCATTCAATACGCAGATTAAAATGTTAAACTTTTAAATGGATTCATATTATAAAATATTTACGTGTGAGCAACGACTCTCAAATGAGATCTACAACATTAGAAACACAATTTCAGCACTCAATAGCTCCTGTCTTCCCGACAGGAAACCCACTCTCAGCTATCAGTAATGAGCTTAATTTATCTCCCTTTTTTTCTGTGTAGTGAATGTAGTGCTGATAAAATGTGACAAGTTAACACGTAAGAGCTGCTCTTAACAAAGCAATCCAGATTACCTATGCTCTAAATACAGTTCATCTTAGATACCTAACGAGATGCCTATTTTCACACTGGCTAATTCTAATACAAGTTTCCTCCAAGGCACCTGTTTTATATGAGCCTCAGTACAGACCACTTTGAGAATGAAAAGTAATAGGCTATCTTCCGGACACGGTTCTTTGGGTAAATGTGATATCTTTTATTAGACCAACTAAACAGTTGGAAAAATGGTTCTTTGCAAGCTTTGGGGTACAAACACCCTTCTTCTGGTGTAAGGAGAGTTTCTCTTCCATGCCTTTTCAGACAGCTTCTCCTCTGCCCAGTTTAAATAGCAAGTGAATGCTATCTGGGTGAGGGATTTAGGGAGGAAAGGACACAGGTCCTCTAGAAATGAGGCTGAGAATAGAGAGGTTTCACACAGACTATGAGATTTCCACACCTCACAGCAATGAAATTTGGTTTTAAAACTCTGGCTGAGTTTTTTGCTCCTTCGGTTTCTTCCGGAGAAAGGTCAGCAATGACAACGAATGACTCTGCTTCTTGAGCGTCAGATTTCCCATGGAAATGACAGCAATTTCTGTGTGTGAACGTAAAAGAATGAAAAAAAAGCCCACCAACAGAAAGCCAGCAGCATCTCGTCACATCATCGCCTGCTGAAGCAGGAAGACAACCACAGAAGAGGGAAAGAGGAGAGAAGAGCAGAATGTAAAAGCTGTGTCAGATCAATACCTGGCAGCAGGAAGAGAAAAATAAAGTGTTTGGATCAGGTGTAAGGTTGTGCAAAGCGCTGCCAGTATTACCACCCATCTCCTGTCTGCTACCCAACGTTGCAAACAAGCGCACGTTGTGGGGTTCAGTCAAGTTTCCCAGAGCTGCGAGAAGTCGTCTTCCTTTGCTTATTTTAGGGCCAAGCAGGATTTTGGGCAAGATCCCACGTATGATCTGGTCGTCACACCAGACGACAAAGCTAACCTATTTAACAACTTCTTTGTCTCCATTTTCCTGAGCAGGGACCGGATCAGCCCCCCACCGGGCCCCCCTCAGGCCCCAGGGGAGGCGCACCCAGGCCCAGGGTCAGGGAGGATCTAGTCAGGGAAGGACTGGAGGGACTGGATGTATTCAAAGCAGCGGGTCCAGACAATCTCCACCCCCGAGTGCTGAGGGAATTGGCTGCG
>NW_017728994.1:48297353-48309425 GCF_001723915.1 Gavialis gangeticus | reverse complement strand
GGCACTGGTCAGGCCGCAGCCGGAGTACTGCGTCCAGTTCTGGGTGCCGCGCTTCAGGAGGGATGTGGACAGCATGGAGAGGGTCCAGAGGAGGCCACTCGCATGATCAGGGGGCAGCAGGACAGGCCCTACGAGGAGAGGCGACGGGACCTGAACCTGTTCAGCCTCCACAAGAGAAGGCAGAGGGGGATCCAGTGGCCTGTTATAAACTAGTCAGAGGGGACCAGCAGGTATTGGGGAGTCCCTGTTCCCCCGAGCACAACCAGGAGTGACCAGGAATAACGGTCACAAGCTGGCAGAGGGGAGATTCAGACTAGACAGCAGGAGGCACGACTTCACTGTCAGGGCGGCTAGGATCTGGAACCAACTTCCAAGAGAAGTGGTGCTGGCTCCTACTCTGGGGGGCTTTAAGACAAGGCTAGACGAACACCTTGCTGGGGTCGTTTGACCCCAGTACTCTTTCCTGCCATGGCAGGGGGTCGGACTCGATGATCTGCTCAGGTCCCTTCCGACCCGACCAACTATGAAACTATGATACCTATTCAGACGATAATGCAGATAGCACGTACCTGGACCATCCAAAAATCTTTTCAGATCATTTCTACTTATTTTACTTGCAAACGGCAGAACATAAATATAAACCACTGTTGTTTGCTAGAAAATGGTAGATAATTCGAAAGCAGGCAGCAGGTGCGTTTATACAAAGTTAGACAGACCCAGTAGAGCACTTCTTTTATTCTTAGGCTTTGAATAACAAAAGGGACACCATCAGCTTGGAGGACACCATGCCTACAACGCTCAGCTCCGGTCCCAGGCCTGTGCACAGAGCCAACAATGCTCAGCTGTGCATTCCACCTGAAAGCAGCACATGTTGCAAGCAGGCCAATTAGCTCTTGAGGGTCAGAGCCAATTAACCAGCACCGCTAGGCTGTTCCCATCTGGGTGACTGCAGGGAGCGGCACAGTGAGTCTCAGTCCAGCAGTTCCTCGTGCTATAATTGAGAGGTACAAACATATCCTACAAATCCAGCCCCAACTCTCTAACCAATGCTGGTAGCTTTACAAGCTCTGTCTCCCATTGCACACAAACGACAGAGACTCGTAAGCCCATGGGTAAAAGCAATGCTTCGTTTGTGCATGTGGTCCCAGTAACAGTGCATAGCTAGATGCACAGCTACACAAAATGGGTTTTGCCCAGAGACTTCCTGTAGTTTGGAAAGGAAAAGAGAGCTCAGATTCAGCTTCGATATAAATGGGATATAATAAGGCAACCTGGGAGAAGCTGGTCAGTCAACAGAGCAGAGAAGTGTCTTTTACAGCGAGCTGGTAGTTCACACGGATCCAAGTCAAACCTGGCACAGACACATCCTCTGAACTCACTGGGGCTGGCTTGCTCCAGGGCTAAATCTACATTTAAATCTGGCTTGCTCCAGAGCTAAATCTAACCTAAGGGCATTAAGGAGGGTGCAGGTCACCAACTCCCTACCATCTTTTCTTGCATGCAGCACAGTCATAAGACACACACTTTGTTTTTTCAAGGGCAAAATGAAGAGGAAAAAAAGCCCTCTCCTTGTAGTAACCGGGTATCAGCAGCGAGGGAGGGAAGCCTGCTTGTTGTTCTACTCCCTGTGCAACACAGGCAGACTTTACATTCACTTGCATGTGGGAAGAGGCAGAAATTGCTATTGCAGTATTTCATTGCATATCATATGTACTCCATTTCCAGCAGCTAGTTTTCCAGGGGTGGGAAATGTATGCAATGCATATAATAAAATATGGTATCTTGCGCACATTCCCGTGGAAATGTTTGTTCCTGTTACACTATCTCCTTCCACAGCATCTGTATATAAATCCTACTCCTGCTTTACACCACTGAATCCCAGACTGGCGCAAGTTAAGACATCTATCGCTTATCCACGCACACCTTGAATGCCATGAGCCTCCAGTCATTGCAGACAGGCAGCTTCCACTCAAGTCAACAGAGACGAGCTGTACGTCGAAGCCAAAGCCCCGAGTCCTCAGTACGAAATTCATACGACTTCATGTTCCGGTTGGTTTTGGCCTCGAGATTTTATCAGCAGTTGCGACGGTTTCCTTCGGGCTGCGCTTGCTGACAGACAATAACGCGCTGTGTTAGAGAAGGGATCTCAAAGGGGCACTTGGTGGCCTAACTGAATGCAACTACCAAACAAACTCACTTCACGGACTTCACTGAGGCCAGCATTCGGCTTTTACTCCACGGCTGGTTTAAAGAGCCTGGCAGGAGCCTGAACACAACAGTGGCCCCTCGGTCATTTTAAAAGTAATAAGGGGGTTAGCAAAGCTCCTTAGTATAACTGTGCTGTCAAAGCAAATGGTGTTTTGGGGGACCCTGGTAAGGTCAGCAGTGCACTGGGTTTGGCACACCTGTATGTCAGGTGAGCAGGTAGCGAGGCAGCATGGTGAACTGGGGCAGCAAGGCAAGAGATGCCTGTGGGAGCCAGCAGAGACCAGGAAAGGAGAGGAGCCAGTAAGGGCAGCCAGCAGGGACTGGGGAAAGAGGACAGCCGGTGGGGATACGAGTGTGCCAGCAGCACTGGCCAGGAGGAAGGTGGGAAGACAGCAAGAAGAGCCAGCAGGGACCTGGAAAAGAGCAGAGCCAGCGGGGAATGGAGAGCCAGCACGAGTGGCCAGCAGAGACTGGGTTGCAAGAGCAGCCAGAAAGGACAGCCAGCAGGCACTGGGGAAGAAGGGCAGCCAGCCTGGTTACCCCACCTCTCCTCTGAGCACAGGGTTTTATTTCTGTATATCTCAAGACAGCTGCCACCAGCTTCAGCCACTTGCCGTTATCATTCAGAAACCTGCTTGGAGCAGGCACCAAGTCCTCCCGCTGCCCAGCGGGTTGAGCATGCAGAGAGCCTGTGATCATCACCTCTGTGTGGGCAGTGACTTGCCCCGGCCCATGCAGCACCTACCCAGGGAAGCCCCCCGCACCAGACCCCACCCTCCAGATTGCTTGGGCTCATCAGACACAGCGCGCTGGTGCAGGAGACCGTGGTCCTGGTCAGACCATGTGTGACAGATGGAGCAGCCGCTCTCGGCTTAACTGCCAAGTACAAAGAACAAATTCCTAATCTTCTCCATCACAGGCCACATGTTCTGCTTGTACAGATTAACTCTCCATCGCTGGAGTGAGGGAAGCTAGAAAACAACCGCTTCACTTCACTTGTGACTCCTAGTTACATGCTGGATCTTCCATCCCCATGACACACTCGTTTTCACATGACGGCAGCGATTATCCAGCTGCCAAAGGGGAAGTCCAGCCCAAAACGCAAAGCACATCTTCCTGATCCTCTAGGGTTACACAAGAGCTTTAGAAAACTGCCGGGGTCTTATTTTAATAGCTTGAATGCAAGGTTGCTGCACGCCGCCACACTGCTGACCTGACATGCGAACTACAAAACCATCGCCAAAGGATTCACGCCGGGTTTTCCCTTTTGGCTTATGGTTTCCAAACTGTGACAAGTTGCTTATCTCATTTGCATTGCATCTGTCATCACTCCACCCCTGCACAGCTATTAAATAATTAGCAACTGTAATTAGCACATATGAAACATACCCTGCTAAAGAATAAATCCCCACTGGCTTACGGGTCACCGGTACCGTGTCAGGGCACATCAGGTGTACAGTGGCTGATTTTCAAGTGTACTGAGCACTCGCAGGTCTCACTGCCTTCGTGGAAGTTTTGGGCACACCCAATCTTTGAAAATCAGGTCCTTTTAAGGTAGGTGCCCAAACCCAGCAGTGGTGGCCTGGCTTTAGCTTCTTCTTGTGTCCTGCCACCACAACTACAGGTTTTTTCAATAATGGGCTTATAAAATGGCTTGTTCTGTAGCCTTGGTGAGGTTTTCCACGGTGCAAACCACCATGGTCCCTGGTCTGTGTTTTGCTGCAGTCGTATGTCTGTGTCATTAGAGGAACGTCCTCGTGCTGTCTGACCTTAGGTGTCTACATTTGACATTTCTGGCCAGAATGAATAGACGTAGCTCACGTGACATCTGGACTGTGGCCCAATCGCAATCTCATTTACTCAGATATTAAATCAGGAGAAACTCTGGCAAACATCTACAGTGGGTCATACCAGAGGAAGGACCTTCAGGAAGAATGTCCCGCCGCCTGCATACACATCTGAACCAACTGCCCAAAGCAAGTGATGATGTGAACACATGGCAAGAGAAGGGGATCCAAATGGGTACATCCTGGAAAGGCTCAAATGGGCCCTTCTCCCTGATGCCAGGTTCAATGAGAGGTCTCGGGTCTCCACTACAGCAGACGGGTGCACTGGGAAGCAGTGAAGAGCTCACGTGTGGAGCACTCAAGTCGGCTTGCTCTAGCATTCGGGTCACACTTCCCCCCTTCTTCCATCTCAAGCCCTCGAACTTCAAGTGATGAGGTTTCCATCCTAACTGACCATTATGCTCTGACCATTTCCCCTGGCGGTATTTAACGTGAGGAAAAGTGCCAGGCTGACAACTCCCTTCTGGAGGGGGAATTTCCATGTTGATGTCTGCTGTGCCCGTGTGCACAGGTAAGATTCAAAAGTGCTTCTGTCTGCACAAAACCGCCAGCCCTACAAACACGTTTGATGCCTTGCACCGTGCCGTGCTTCAATGCACACAACTGCACTTTTGCAGACTGAAAACGCCTTTTAGTAAAGCTCTTTTTTTTTCTCCTGCTTACTTTTTCTTTTTTTCTAGCCAACCCAAGGGGAATCAACAGTTATCCTATGTGGGTACAAAAAGCTGCACTGTTTCTTCCTGCCAATGACAGGAAAGCCCGGGAGAAGGGGACCTGGGGAAAGCTGCAACCCAAAGCCCTCCAGAGAAGCAGGGAAAACAGTAGCTTCACGGTTAATACTGAGAGGTCTTTGTTCAGGGCTGGAAGTGATAACAGGGTCAGTCTTTACCAGCTTCACATGACGTTGTGTCATGTTGCTGGACTGCTGGAAAAAAAATTCCCTCTAGCAAAAAATATGAAATCCAAGATATTTCAGCCCCACGGGCCATTACATATTCCAAGACACTTCCTATAGGATCTCTCAGGACAACCCTAGAAGCCAGCCCTATTTTGAACAGAGTCTTTCCCTTCTGCTCACCTTTCACTCAAACGGGCACATATTCTTCCCGCGGTTAGGTTTTTGCTATGTTCCACCCCAGAGGTGGCTGCTGCATTTCTCTGATGGACCAAGTGACCCTAATCCACAAATATATAAAGACAGTGGCAATCTGAGACTTCAGGATGAAAGAGGCCATGGACAGATAGATCACTTAATCATAAATCACAGTCCCTAGATGAAAGCTATTCTTATGTCCAGAGAGAATTGAAGCTATTCCTGTCTCCACTAGAACCAATGCCTGACGTTATCACGATATTGCATTCAGGTTTCTATGGATGGTATGTCAGCTGACATCGCAGCACTTACGAAAGTGTCCACCACTGAAGGCCGGGCAGTGAAAATACGTCGTGAAGATTCATAGTAACGGGACTTGCTCCTAAAAATCAGCCCAAATCATAAAAATCAGCCCACTCACAATCTCACATGATAACCTAGAAATAAAAGCATTATTCATGTAACTCAAGAGAAGGGGGTTACTACATGGTCGCTGCTATCATGGGGCTTTCCACCAGTGCTGCCCTGTTTTAAAGAAGTGAGTGTCTCACTTGAGCTTTACCCTGCATGTGATGGCAGAGAGGGCCCTCTTCTCCTCTCCGTTCGAGCTGTGTTTTGCAATCCCGGGTCTCGTGGGGAAGCAGTTGCATGAACGGCTCCAACAGAGGCAAAGGGACAGCTTGATCAGGGCAGATCCAGGGGTGGGGATGCACCCTCCTTGGATCCCTGCTCCACTCACAGTTTAAAACCAGCTGCCTGGCAATGGCAGCAGCATTTCCAATCAGGCGGCGCTGAGGGAGTCAATTGACTTCACGGCTCATTCCCATCTACCCGATGCTTTCTGAACTCTTCCTTCCTTATGTGTCAATGACCCTCTCTCCTTTTTGAATCATCTAAATGTCCCGCTATTCAAGCTATTCTTCCTTCTGCCATTCTGCTGTCTGTGAGCTGCTCCTGGTCACGTAGCTCCTACTTCACAGCACTGCAGACTGCTTTTAACTCTAACTAAAAACATTAACACAGGTGAATATTAACTCAGGCATGGAAATAATGTTCAGTGAAGCACTTGGATGTGGTGTCAAGATGCTCCAGAAGGCCTGATGTTGTTTTATCGATCTGAAAGAGATGTACCTTTAATTCTGATGACTACAGGACTAAAGGAACAACATCTTTCAATTATTTTGGCCTAGTGTGTTGTGTTTTTTGAATACACAGTGTATGATATAGCAAAGGAGTGCACAGTCCAATAAAGTTATATTTGTTTTAGTTTTCATCATAAAGTGAATCATGAAGCCCTCAGCCCCTAGCATACTAGAACACTTGTAGTTTCTTTTCACCTGGAGAAAATGTTGTGTTATAGAGGTAATGCAGCACACCACTTGCACTCCCATTTTCAAAATCCTACATCCACCACGGGCTTGCTGCATACAAACAGGACCATGCAGCAGCATCTGGCCCCAGCACTTGCTAGATCATGTCTTGCTACCCCATTACCCCATAGGGAGATGCACAAGAATGAAGCTCCCTGCATACTCCTGGAAGTGAACCGCACGTTGTTCCCCCAAGCATATACCACAGTATTTTGGAGCCGGGGGGGGGGCTCGTATGATGGTAGAAGAGGAGGGCGTTGAGGGTTCATCTTGCTGTTTGTTCCTTCCCTTTTTGAAGGTTTCGGCAAGGCCCCCAACTCCTGGCTCAGCCTTACTTGTGTGTCCATAAGCAAGACCCTTCACCTCTCTGTGCCTCTACTCCCAATCTGTTGAATGGAGCTAATACCCCAGCCTCGCAAGAGTATTAGAAGGATATCTTCATTCATTACTGAGGGGCCAATTACATATGTGGGTCTATGAGCGAGCAAAATGCCTTCCCAGTCCCAAATAACTGGTCACCATTTTGCCTTTCACATCCGTTTTCCCTAACACCTGGCCCCTGGCTGCCTCTGACTTACACTTTAAATCATGCCATTTCCTGCGTGCCCTGTTGTGGACTCTTTCTTGCTGTCCAGCAATGCTGGAAGCTCAGCAAAAACTATCTGCCGATGCCTAAAAATAAAATATAATGCGTCACCTGATTCAGGATGACCCAAAACGCAAGCTCCGAGATTTCATATTCGACAGGGTAAAAAGAAGAGGCTTTTAAGACAGGGAAAGGCACTGAGCCCACAGCAAATCTCTCTCATCTCACACAAATTTAATCTCAGCAACTAATAGTAGCTCATCTTAACAGCAATGTGCCTCTCTGACCTTCACTGCTCCTGTCTATCGTGCTACGTTCTGACTGCGATTCTAACATTAAATTTCCACCGATGCTGACTGGAGTGTCATTTGCTGAATGACTAACCAGCGTGCACAAGAGATGCTAAACCCACGGCACAAAACAAGGAGAATCTGGAGTTCTTCCTTTACTGTATATTGATGGTTATAGGAAAATGGGGAGTTCTGCTTTTCTTATATATTGATCACTATAGTGAGACAGAGAGAGAGTATGCACATACATGTATACGTATGCCTATACGCATACATTATACATACACGCACACACTTACAGAGGGGGTGTAAGTACACCTTCTCTCTCTGTGTGATCCATGCAATAGTCACTCTTTCCCAGAAGTATGAATACTTCTGCTCACTGTAAACTGCCGCTACCAAAATCGGATGGTGTGACCGTATACAGGAGCTGGCATTTTAGGCTAGAGAGCTTAAGTAGTATTTACTGCTATTGCAGGGTGACAGAAACACAAACCACAACCCAGCGCTCAGCTGAGCGACTTTAAAGCATGTCAGAAGTCAGCCTCGGCATTTGCTGCCTGCATCACAATCAAGAGCAAAGGAATCCAGAGGAATTTGGGTTTTCCCGCTGCTGGTTTGAGGAGGAGGAGGGAAATGAACTTTCCCGGTGCCGGCCGCCATTCAATGGACAAGCGTTCATGTGTAAGGGTACGAAAAATGGCCGGCTCAGAGAAACACCGCGCTGGAAGCCTGAATCACCGTGCAGAAGAAAAGAGCTTGGGCACTTCCAAATGCTGATGTCACGTGCAAATAAAGCACAGGTGGTGAAGCTTTGAAAATCCCCATCCTTGCGACGTTTTGAATACTCCAGCATCAGGCCAACCTTCTTAGCACACCACGTTTTGTCATCTGAAACAGTAGGGGCCAACCTTTGTGGCAGGTGTGCCACAAACGAGCCCCGCATCCACCCCAGTGCCATTCGGATCCCCTTCTCCTGCATGATCTACTGCTCTGCTTTCCGCTCCCTGCCCTATCTGTCACTGTGCTGCCTGCCCCCCTTCTGATCTGCTGTGTGCCCCACCAGGCTACCTGCACCATTTGGGGCATGCATGCTACAGGTTGGCCATCCATGGCCTAAAAGACAGCTGGGGCTGCTGAAGGACTCAGGATTGACGGGCCATAAAGAGGGCACCTTGCACGAGTTCAGGTTTCCATCAATCCCATTTCAGCTCCTTTACGAAGAAATCCTGGAGCAGAGATAGATGCTGAATCTAGTAAGGGCAGGTGCAGACAGGAAGGGAAGGAAGCAGTTAAATTGAGGGGCTGGGATCTGGTTCTCCTGGGCTCTCTTCCTGATTCTGTCACTGGCTCGCCCTGTGAATTAGGACTGAGCACCTTGAAGCTGAGAGGACTTAAGTATGTATTGCGAGGCTAAACATGTACTTAAGAGCTCTGCTGAGCAGGGATGGGCTGCTGAATCGGGGCCAATGTTTGTAAAAGCGCCTTGAGGAGAAGTACAAGGTATCATAAATAACCGGTTCCAAAAAACACCATATGAAAAGGAAATATTTGTTCAGTGGCAAGTCGCATTTCTGCTGCCTGGTGATCAGCACGCCTCCTTGAAAGCAGCCTGTGAAAAATTCTATAGGGCATTAATATGAAGTAATTTAGATGGTGCTTAAGCCTCTTCTTATGGAAATCCAATAGGATGCCCCTGTGCAATGATAAACGCCTGCCTATAAGAGCAAATATAAGTGTCAGGATTATAAACAAAGCTAATAAAACAGCTGCATTAAAACCAAGGCTAGTGATATTGCAAGAGCTCTTGGGAGGAGTGAATAAAGCTGGTCTGGACCCTGAAGTCATCAGTAGTTTCCATAGAAATAAATGCACAGATTCCTTCAGTCTTTCAGCTGGATGACTGAGGACAATCACACCATACAATTTTAATTGTGCTTAATGCCTTCCATGCAAAATGTGAGCATGAAATACAATTTAAAATAAATAAAAATGGGAGAGAGACAAATTGCAGGCATGGAGGGTGCGGAGGAGATGTTTTTAAGAGGGGAATCCCAGAGGCAGAGGGACACAGGAAAGGCTCTTCCAGACACCAGGTACTGCAGAGAAGAAGGATCCCGTGCTCACAGGCTTGGGGGGAGGGGGGAAGGTGGTGAGAAAGGAGAGGAGGCCAGTACTAGGAGGGGTGCATCCAAGGGGCTGCAGTATTGCGGTCACACACCCCTCTGCTGCTGCTGCTGTCCCCGGCTGAACTGCGCATGGGGGGAGACCCAGAGCCGCTCCTGCCTTGCTCCAGCTGCAGGCAGAGGGGAGCAGCTGCACAGGGTGCCAGGCTTGGTGCACAGGTTCCTCCTTCCAGCACCTGCTCCTGGCCAGTGGGCAACACTGGGGATGTCGGGTGGGGGACAGGCTGGAAGGAGGAACCTACACGCTGCTGTCGCTATCCCCAGCTCAGTCTGGCACCCTTCACAGCCGCCAGGAGCAGCTCTGGAGCTCGCCCTGTCCCCGGATCAGCTGGGGACAACGGCAGTGGCAGCAGGTAGGTCCCCCCCTACTTTTGTGCCTGCTTCCTTGTGTCCCCTGTCAGCCAAGGGGCTCCGGCCACACCATGCTCCCACCCCCCACGGTCGGAGGGGTGGTATGCCACACCCCCCTTCACTAAACCCTAGATCCCCCCATGAATACTAGGTAGACAAAGAGGAGCAAAGAGACGATTCAGCCTGATAGACACCATTTAACGCCCCCGACATCTAACATGTTATTCTGCAGCTGTCAGCAGGAATATAAGTAAGACGCGCACCACAACGCCACTCACATTCAGCTCACCCAAACCTACCGCCCAGCCCATGCGATTACAGAGGCTCTTGGGAGTCTTAACCCCTCCCAGAGACATAACTACCAATTCTGGTACCCTGGGCAGAGAAGCTGCCGAGTACTGGTGGGGGTGCCAAATGCTGGAGACCAGCAGCGAGTGATGACACCCTGTTTAAATAGCAGCCAAATGACTGCCCCTTTGCCTCATAGCATGGCCATTTCATTCTGGAGGAGCTGCCAATACTAAAGCTTTACTGGTTCACACCACTTACAACTGACCAACTATGTCCTTTGTTGGTAAAGGAGGAGGGGGGCGTATTAGGGACAGTCCGAAGCACAACGCCCAACAGAAAACACGCAGAGAACAGGGAATTCGCAATGCTTTGAAACATTGCTGCTGAAGCTAAAGAAAAAATCTGCCATCTTCCAGCTAGTGAAACCCCTGAAACGCAGTTCTTCAAACAAATTACAGCGCAACAAAATCTGCCTTTAGTGAAGTCAGTGGGCCAAATTCTGGTGTCGCAGCTTCGCTGTTACCTCCCTGGCCCCCTCTGTAATTGGTGTCTCTCATCGATGAAGCAGGCTCAGCAGGGGTGTTCATAAATATGGCTGGCATAATTTCCTTCTCCCCTTTTTGCTTCTAAGTTTAAACAAAACGAGCAGTTTAGAATAAACGTGGACGCAGTCAAATTAAAATAAGTGGGATAAAACTGTCCAGCCCGCACCTCCAGTCTCTACAGCCCAACAGTGTTATCATGTCCTTCCTTCTGCAGTCTGTGCAGTGTCGCGGCAAGGGGTTTAGGCACCCTCACTGCCTGGTCCTACTGTGCCCTTAGCTGGGTCTCGAAGAATAGGGCACGGCTTACTATGAGAAAGGGAAGAAGATGGATCCGCTGCTATCCGGGCTTGAAAACTATTGTCCATCAATGAGCAGCAACCCAGTCAAGCCAAGACCTGCTATGGACTTCACTGGGATTGGAGTATGTCCCTGCAAACACATAACAGAGGGCCAGCTCAGAGCTGACACCTGCTAAAAGAAATTCACCTCCGGTACACAACAGAGCACGTCAAAACACAAGACTCTCCTTCCAGACCAGCAGCTCCCACTCCCCTCCAGCAAGGTGGCAACGCACAGGCAGAGTCCAACACGCACGGTGCAACTCCTGTATAAAGAGAGAGGATCTTCAAAACCTGCATTTCTTCTTTCTAGGCCACATTTTCACCTCGGTTCCGCTTGTGCAATTGCAATGAAGTCAGCGGGCTTAACAGAGGCCAGGATTTCATCCAACGCGTTTCCAGAAATGTAACTGCCCCCACTCCAATTAACCCAACGCCACTTGCTTGTTTCAGAGATCAACCCGCTGGCGTACCCCGAGGACAATGGGATCCGCCGAGGCTAACGAGAGTCCCCCGGCATCGACATTAAAACAATGACTGTGATTCCAAATAAGGGAACTTGTTGCAAACTTCCCTGAAGCTGCCTTGTTCTGGCTGGTTTATGTTAGGGAGACAAGACTAAACAGACCTTCATATTTTCAGAATTAACCACTAAAAATGAAAAATTGGTTGTTTGTTTCCAGAGTGCTGAAGAAGAAAAGCTCTACCCAGGCGGTGGCCCCTTTTTTGGAACCCGCACCAGAATGCACCCAGCACCAGGCTTATCTAGTTTTTCTGAAGAGTCTCTGGGCCAGATTCAACCAGAAGGAAAGAAATGCAGCTCCCATGGAAAGGCCTGTTTTGCTCTTGCATTGGCTTAATGCTGCTGGCTCCGACTGAACTCCTGATTTGCAACCGCTCTTTCTCACACCCTACGTTAGCTTCTTTCTCTGGGATAAGGCCCCCCGGAATGCTTCCCCTGCTGCTT
>NW_017728994.1:48287968-48297342 GCF_001723915.1 Gavialis gangeticus | reverse complement strand
CCCCCCGGAATGCTTCCCCTGCTGCTTATGATGCCTTCGTGAAGCCCCCCCACCAAATATCAGATATGGGAGTGAGGTGCTATTTTCCCACTCAATTTATACCCCATGATCACATGAGCAACCATCGTGGCTGGACTGGAGAGAGACACCAGTCTCACCTAACATACATCTGTGCTAAGTTGCCTCTGACTAGTCCATTAGTTGCCTCTCTCCTCAGTCCCACCCCATGCAGTTTCTGGGAGTCCCTTGGTTAACCCCTTATGTGGGTACTATGACCCCTCCGCTCCCAGGGCTCCGAGGTGCCCGGTGAACAGGGAAACGTTGCCAGCGTAAGGATGCAATATGAAAAGCAGATGCAAACACTGCAGTGCAGTCCTACTTCCCTCTGGCTTATTTGGCAGGGGCATTTCCATACTGTAGCTACAGTTAAAGGGGGAAAAAATCCAGAAAAAAATCACAGGAAGGTTGTAACTATGGTTCAGTGCACAAACCCATCCACTCATGGACCTGGAGAGTCCAACGCTGCTCTCAGTCACGCTGGGATCAAGCAGGAGGATCTCCAGGAAAACCCATCCGTCAGTGCTTGAGGTTGGATCACGTTTAGGGGATTTTTTTTTCTTTTTAAGTCTTACCCTGCCCAATGCCAAACTTTTTCATAACGCAGCACAGTCGCCGGTGTGCTCAGAAAAGGCCTAAGATGCAACAAGAGTATAGAGATGCAGCAGTTCAGGATTGGCACTGGCAAACCTTTGAGGGCCATAATAGCTAGAAAAGCAAGAGATGTTATAGAGCAGGACTTAGGTCTATGGGCAGACATACGTAGGCACTGATGGAACCAGTGATCAGCGGCTCCGGTATATCCATCTTACCATTCACCAGCTTGGGCAACAACAGTGAAACGGCCTATAGACCTGATCCCACTGGTCTTCTATATACAGAGCTCCCCCTGAAGCCATCTGGACAGCTGTGGACACAGTGCCAACCCAGATCAGTCTTTTACTGTGGTAATTCTGTGTGTTCAAGTCCAAAAGTTACATACCCAATTTTCAAACAGATATGAGATTGTTTGCCTAATTTCCATATGCATTCAGGACAACTGCACGTGGAAATGGGGTATTTGCAGGGAAAAAAATGGTTATCTAGATGCAAAACTTGCCCTTTTGCACCCACATACCTCCTCTGTATGTGCAGTTATGGTAACTGAGCAGGCAAACGAGGGGTTTAATAATACATGTTTGCAGCTGCATGCCTAACAGAAAATTTCAGAGCAAGAAACAATGTGCCTTTTCCTGAGAGCCAGGCAATCCTCTCGCGAGAGAATGATGTCCCAAAGGGTCCAGTCACGAGATAAAAAGAGGACGCTGACTCTTGTTGCAGCCATCAGCTGACATTCTCCTCCAAAGATTTTCCGCGCGGTTTTTAGCTGGTGCGTTCACGCATTCCTACAGATTTTTCCCGTATTGAGTCACCGCTCCTCATATGGATACAAACCAGACAGATTTTTTTTTTAAATCTATTTGCTGTTGCTAGCATTTTGTGAGATGGAAGACTTGACTGCCAAGAAAACAGAGGCCACCATTTAGAGAGAGAGAGAACACAAGTGCATAAATGTAAAAAAGGCAGGAGGGGATGGGATTATCCATCTGCCTCTGTACCAATGCTTCACTTTCCGTTATGAATGACACTGTTTCTCAGGCAGGAGCTCATCTAAAATGCAGAAGGGTGCAACTGGGGTTTTGCTTTTACCAGAATTAAAATATTATGGGTCAGGTTCTGCTCTCCCAGCAATGCCATTGTGAGTCTAGCGTTGCTCCGTCGCATTTACTGATACGACTGCAAACTCACACGCATGTCGCTGGAAGCAGAATCTCACTCAGTAAAGTGACATTGCTGAAAAAGATGTCCAGAATCACGTCACGCTTAAATGTTCTTATGATGCAGCTTAATCTCCATAAAGTGAATTAAGTTTTAATCCAAATACTGTCAGGCTGATTCATTTTAGTCATGTACCAAATTGTGGGATAATCTGGGTTCACACGAAACATGCTCGCGGTACGTATGGTGCTCCCTAAAACACGAAATTAATATGTCAAGTTCATTTTCTGCTCCCCTCGCCTTAGGTTGATCGCTGCAAATTAAAATTTGTGCTCGTCGGCCCCGGCAGTGGTGAGTGCCGAACCTAGAATACATTTCCAGCTGCTGTCGTTAGCAGTTCACAGTAGCCTCGGGTCCCTGCAAACAGGCGCTTAACCCCAACACGTCCCATCAGACAGCAGAGTCCCACCACTTTGGCACAGCAAACCTAGGTGGTTCTTGCAGAGAGCGTGCACAGTACGAACGAAGCACGCTGGAGGGGAAGGGAGGATTGTCGTAGGAAGGTCTGAGATGTCTCTCTGTAAGGTTATAACTCCAACTTGAACCTGCAGTTTAGGTCTGCCCCACAGTATTATTGGTGCTTTCTTGCTCCCTACACCCCACCACATCTGTGTGGTTCAGCCCTAGTCTTTCCCTTAACCACAGGGAACTAGGCTAGGCAGTATGCAATGAGAAAAGCAGATGCACACACTTCTGGGTTGTACCTCTGTAGCCCTCTGGTTTATTTAGACCCAGCATTTTCATGCTGTACCTGTAGCTCAAGACAAATAAAATAACCTCCTGAAAGCCAAAGGAAGGTCGTGCAAGTGGTTCAGTGTGCACATCCGTTCATTGGTGCACCTGAATTAGTCCTAGGGGTCATCCTACGGATGCGCTAATATTGTGGGTATGTGGTAACCCAGGCCATCGAGGGCCAAGCATCTGAGTCTGAGCTGTGGAAACAGGGCATGGGGCACATGGAAAACAGAGCTAGGCAGAAGGAAAGACAAGGACAGGGCTGGAAGAAAGTCAGCATAACTCAGCACTTAGGCCATTCTCACGCCCCCTCCAAGCACTAATCTACAGCACAGAGTAGAGATGAGACTTGGGGTATGTCCACCCTGCATAACAGTGGCACGGTGTGATATCCAAGCTAGGTCTAAATAAGTTCTTCTCAGCATCATACTTTCACCCAGGAGGAGCACCTGTCCAAGGCAATCATACTGGGTCTGGCACTGAACTACGTTCCCTTAGAGCAGTGGTTCTCAGCCTTTTCAGATTCAAAGCACCCCTCAGTAGACTCGAGACACCCCCTGATAAACTCAAGGCACCCCCCAGAAAATGCCAGCTCTTAAGTTTCACTTCTTTTTTTGACTGCAGAAAAATAACAGAGCAGTTCTTCCAGTGCAAAGAACTCAGAAAGACCCAAAGAGGTCAGGATGTTTTTAACGTTTCTGGGTTCCTCTTTGAAATCTCTGGGTTGATCGTGCAAGTCGTGTTTGCACACCTAACAGTGCTAACATAGCATGGCATCCCATGGCACCCTTGAAAGGATCTCAAGGCAACCCAGGGCATCACTACCTTAGTGCAAGTTCAGGCACCACTACATGACCCTGCTCCGTGCTGTATAGCCAAATGCTTAAATGCATGGAAAGACTTGCCGACTTCCTCTATCCTCCTCCTCCTGGATCGCTGCACTACCAGAGCTGGACTGCTTCTAGTGTCCAGACCAGCTCATATACAGCTAATCAGGTATCTCGTCACCACGCAGGGTCTACAGCATAGAGACACCCTGAGAAAGGGAGACACCCGGCACCAGACTCCATCATCCTGATACATAAGAGCCGCGAATTTCTGAGGGGCTGCTTAAACCAGACGCTCACAGGGTTTTCTGTTGACCCCCGTGGCTGTAAGGATCGGAGCCCACGCCGTAACGCACTGAAACTGCAGCGTGGTCTTGTACCAGGCACGGTTGCTCTGCAGTTTACACAGCAGATACACGCCGAGATAGAAGATCTCTCCACCATTAGACAGCAGCTGTAGATGTGCCATGCTTTACTGCAGCGAGACCATCTTTCCTGGTTTTCAGCTGTGAATGTATGAGGGTTTGTTCTGTACTTTACTTGCTCTTGGTCAGGCAGAGAAGCAAAGCTGAGTAATTCCCAGGGATATTTTTGTCATTACTGAAATTCCCTGGATCTGAAAGTGGGACAGCATGTGCTAATGGTGTCACTCCAGAGCATCTCACCCCTCTATACATACAAGCCTGGACAGATACTACAGTACTAAGAAGATTCTTCCTTTCCTCATTTAGAGGGGTAGTTTTCCATGCATTAAGTGCGAGTCTAATACCCATAACTGGCTAGGTCGGGACCTGTGTCTTCTCACGTGTTTTAATACCGCATCTCACTGTGAGCTCTGATCTTCACTGAGGCACCTGAGTACAGCTGCAGAAGCATCATTATTAAATGTTTAAAGGATGATCATCCTTTCTAACTGATGGCCAGATAACATGCATCAGCAGCTGGATTTGTGTGTTTGTAACAGTGACAGCTTTTGGGCACGCAAGCAGCACACCCAATGGGATCTACACCTGTCATTTCTTCTATGTATTAGTAGCTTGTATTAAAACCAAAAGCCAAAGGACAGATGAGCCTCTGGTGCCCAATATCACCGGAGGTGTGGGGGGGGCTCACAATCCTGCCCCCACAAACTTCCACTTCATTTGCATCCAAAGGGCTTTCAGGACAGAACAGTTTGAAGCTCGTTAATACTATGCACTTAGCTCAGAATAATTTCACCTGCATCTGATGCCATTTAGATGGTTACATTACCCATATGCAGGTGAGGATGCAAAGAAGAGTGTGTGTGTGTGTATATGCATGTGTGCATGTGCATGTACATGTATGTGTGCAAATATGCACAAGCATGCATACAAACATACAAGCTAACACACATCCAAAGCATGACTTACTGCATCCTGGGCTGTTTGTCTTAATAGAGGATGGCATGTAAATCTCCAGAGAGAAAGGGGTTACTTAAAGTAAAAATCACAGCTCCAGGTGCTCTTTTGAAATTAGATATTCTCATTTCCTTAATGGGAACTGGAGGCACTGAGGGGCACGTGGCCTGACCAGGCTCACACTGTAATTCCCCAGCAGAAGCCGGCTGGGAACACAGGTCTGCACGCCCCATGCTGCCTTAACAAGAAAGTGTTCCCTGCAGGATCTCCCCAGTCTTTGTGCTCTCAGCATGGCTGGAGATTCATTTCTGGTGAGTATCCGAATGACAAGGGTCCAAATGCAGTTGAAGATGCTCAAGGGAAGCCATCGGTGTGGCACGAGCAATGGATATGGCCCACATGGTTGAGCACCTCGGGTCTACAGGAGTGACCCAAGCATCCCCGGATCAGCAGGCATTTCCTACCACAGACTTCAGTGGCAGCAGGACTGTGGGCATGGCACCTGCACAACACCACCTCTACTTCAGCAAAAGTCGGAGGGATCTGAAAACCCGCAAGACACAGACAACACAACAATTCCCAGGCGGCAGCAGCAGATATCACAGAGAGTCGCACAAGAGTACGATAAAGCCAGAGCACTGCAGAAGGGGAGGCTGCCTCGGTATCTAGAGGTTAGCGTGGGCCACAGCTATTCATTATTACACTCTGCAGCATGCTCAGTAGCCTGTTTTTCCAGGAGTAATTTGCTGTTTGAAGCTGTCCATTATTTCCTCTCCTGGAGCAGAGAGAACAGGCTGTACTTCTTACCTCTGATTCACAACACAAAACCCCCTCGGCCCACTACTAGTGACTCATAAAAGTGACTCAGGCACTCACCTCCCAATAACTTTATCCCGCCCCCTGTATCTAAGCATCGCATATCTCCCTTAAAAAACACCCTCTTCTTCCATTCAGGGAAAGCAGCAGTACTTGCGACATGATGAAGAGGGAACGAACTACTCAGAGACCTTGGCCCAGATTCACGCCGATGGGCAACTCTCCTAAAAGAAACCAGCCAAGTTGCCAGGAGGGAGCGATTCTCAACCAGGATGTCCTGGCACCCTAGGGTGCCGGGAGATCTTTTAAAAGTACCATGCAATATTAGCACTGCCAGGGGTGCAAACAAAATAAACCCAGAGATTTCTAATAGGGATCCATAGGGTCTGCCCTGCTGTGGTATTTCCGAGTCCTTCGCAGCAGAAGAACTGCTCTATTGTTTTTCTGTAGTCAAGAAACAAGCGGAAGCTCATAGCTGGCATTTTCTATAGGTTGCCTGGGCTCTAAAATTGAACGTGAGCACCACTGCTACAAGGGAAGGCTGGAGCCCTGTCCAATTTCACCACGTTCCCCACTAGAGGCTGCTAAAACAAAAGCAAAGCAAGAACTCTGCTCCTTTCTGGTCAAACTTTATGCACGCCTGCAAGCTAAGCCTCAACTGTGGAAAGGAAGTCAGGAAAGCAAGAAAAAGCAGCAATTCAGAGAGATCAGGCAGTGGGTTTGAAGGCCGCCGAGGGGGAATAACCGAAGAGGTTCTGCAATGATTCACAGATTTAATTGGGCATGGGAGGAAAACAGCCAATTCCTGCCCCTTGAATACTGTAAGGTAGAGGGAGAAGGAACAATCCCCAGAACCAGGTGGGAAGGAGAGGAGGAAAAGTGCAGCCAGTGTCCATGCCCAAGACAACGAGAGGGTAGCAGGAGCAGCAGGGCATCTCCTGCAATCTGACTCTGCAAAGGCGGGAGGAGAGGAAGAAAGTTTCCCAGGCCCCACACCCACAGCGATTTCCCCTCGATGCAGGTTCAGCCACCTCCGAAGGCTGGGGCTTTCCGGTTTTGTTTTTAAAATGAACCTAAGAAAAGATGAACAACTGAGAGCGGACACTGCACCAGGCTTCACGGCTGCTACAGCTCCGTATCTTCCCTTCCAGACGCTGCCAGGGGATTTGAACACGAGCCTTTCAGGGCAATAGCCTGACTTCCTCCACCGGAGCCCAAACTGAGCTCAGCAACGAGCTGGGGTTATTAGTGGGAGGTTATCCTGCAGAGGACGAACCGGTAGCAGGTGGATGTGACGTGTCCTGCCACTGCGCGACTCTCAGCTGTGCTCGAATATTCCCCGCATCGCCCATCCCACCCGCTCCAAAGAGCAGTGGTCAGGCTGATAGGGCAGAGCCAGGAGTCACCGGCAGTGCTCAGCACAAGCGTGCAATGGGCTTGCACACTGCTTGCTAGTGTTTCGGGCCTGCACTGCATTCACTTTTCCAGTGCTGCTCTGCCAGGTAAAGAGAGAAGAGCAGAAGCAGGAGAAAGACACTACAGAAGGTGGAGGGGCAGGAACAGCACTGGGAAAGGGCCATAAACCATTTCCTTTCCAGGTCACGACATCAAAGCTTGCCCCAATCAGCCTGGGCTGGGAGCCGATACACTCTAATGTCCGCGTGGAAGAAATGGATATTCCCAATCCAGTTTCTAGCAAGCAGAAAATACCACCGTCAGGAAAACAATCCCACAGCTAGCAGGGCAGGGACTGAGCAGGTTACGGAGAAGGAGCCACCCTGCAGATACAGCCGCTTCCCATATCACAAGCAGCCCAAAGGACTTGGGAGTCAATACATGCAAACCTGCATTGTACACGTGAGTGACAGAAGCGCTGTTTCTAGAAATGCCCAGCCTGCCCCCTTCAAGCACAGAGGAAGAAATTCCCTATGGCTTGCTCAGCATGCAACAGAAAATGGGGTAGAGTAGAGCCAGACCTGGGCTCAGAGCAAGTCCTTGCTCTGGTGCCTTTGGCCTCCTGTGCCACAGAAAACAAGGGGGCTGATTCTGCAGGGACTGAAAGCCATGGGGATTTTGGCACTCACTTCCCTGGAAGCAGGAGAGACCCCTTGATGTCAGTCTGCCTTTTGCTCACTTCATCAGCAGCTGGTGGCTGGGCCCACACATCTGGAGGCCAGGCGCTTTCTGAATGCTCAGAGGAGCTGTACACAAGACAAGAGGAGGTGGTAAAGCATCTCAGCATGGCTGGGGGCAGGGGTATTATGAATGATCTCAGAAGGGTTTTGCTGATAAAGAGAAGTTCATAGTATCACAGACCGTGAGGGTGGAAGGGACTGCAGGAGGCCACATCTAGTCCAAACCCTGCTCCAAGCGGCACCAGCCCCAACTACATCATCCCAGCCGAGGTTTTGTCTAGCCGGGTCTTTCAAACCTCCAAGGATGGAGATGCCACCACCTCTCTGGGTAACCTGTTCCAGTCCTTTACTACCCTCCTAGGGAGAGTTTTTCCTAATATCCAACTACAACTTCCCTTGCTGCAGCTTGAGCCCATTGCTCCTTGTCCTGTCGCCTGCCCCCACTGAGACCAGCCCAGCTCCATCCTCTTTGCACCCTCCTGCAGGGAGGTGAAGGCTGCTATTCAACCCCCCCTCGGCCTTCTCTTCTCCAGACTAAATCAGCCCAGGTCCCTTGATCTCTCCTCACCAGTCATGTCTCCCACCCCTGAACCATTTTCATCGCCCTCCACAGGACTCTCTCCAATGTGTCCACATCCTTTCTGTAGTGGGGGACCCACAGCTGGACACAGGACTCCAGATGTGGCCTCCCCAGTGCTGAATAGAGGGGAAGAATCACTGCCCTCGACCTGCTGGCACTGCTCCTGCCGATGCAGCCCAGGATGCTGGTCACCTTCTTGGCACCAAGAGCACGCTGCTGGCTCCTGTCCAGCTTCTTGTCCGCTGTCCCCCCAGGTCCTTTTCCGCAGAGCTGCTGCCCAGCCCGTCACCCCCAGCCTGCCCCGGTGCAGCAGATTGCTCCCTCCTCAGTGCAGAACTTTGCACTTGTCCTTGTTGAACCTCCTGAGATTTCTTTTGGCCCAATCCTCCAATTTGTCTAGGTCACTCTGAATCCTAGCCCGACCCTCCAGGACCCCAGCTTGGTGTCACCTGCAGACTTGCTGAGGTTGTACTCCATCCCATCGTCCAGGTCGCTGATGAAGACATTGAACAAAACCGGCCCCAGGACCGACCCCTGGGACACTCCACCTGATACCGGCTGGCAACTAGACATTGAGCCATTGATTAGTATTCTGAGCCCGATGCTCCAGCCAGTTTTCTATCCACCTTACAGCCCGTTCATCCAGCCCGTACTTCCTTAGCTTGCCTGCGAGAACGCTGTGGCACACTGTATCAAAAGCCTTGCTAAAAATCAAGGTACAGCACACCCCCCGGTCTGGCCGCATCCACTGAGCCAGCCACCTCCTTGTAGAAGGCATCAGGTTGGTCAGGCATGACTTGGCCCTGGTGAATCCACGATGACCGCTCCTAATCACTTCTCCAAGTGCTTAGAAATGGTTTCCTTGAGGATCTGCTCCGTAATTTTTCCAGAGACTGAGGTGAGGCTGACTGGTCTGTAGTCCCTTGGATCCTCCTTTTCCCTTTCTTAAAAAAGGGTACTATATTTGCCCTTTTCCAATTGTCCGGGACCTCTCCTGATTGCCACGAGTTTTCAAAGATGATGGTCA
>NW_017728994.1:48260353-48282968 GCF_001723915.1 Gavialis gangeticus | reverse complement strand
GATCTGCTCCGTAATTTTTCCAGAGACTGAGGTGAGGCTGACTGGTCTGTAGTCCCCTGGATCCTCCTTTTCCCTTTCTTAAAAAAGGGCACTATATTTGCCCTTTTCCAATTGTCCGGGACCTCTCCTGATCGCCACAAGTTTTTAAAGATGATGGTCCATGGCTCTGCAGTCTCATCAGCCAACTCCCTCAGCACCCTCGGGTGCATCTCATCCGGCCCCATGGACTTGTACATGTCCAGCTTGTCTAAGTAGTCCCTACCCTGTTCTTTCACCATGGAGGGCTGCTCCCCTCCTCCCCAAACTGCGCTGCCCAGCGCAGCAGTCTGGGAGCTGCCCTTGCCTGTGAAGACAGAGGCGAAGAAGGCGTTGAGTTGTGTTCCTTCGGCGACTTTCCTGTGACAAGTGCCGGATTCCTACCCAAAATGCGATACACTCTGCAGTCCTGGATCAAGTAAGGGACTGAGGTATCTCATCCCAGAAGGCTGATCTCAGGCTGGTAGGGCCAACAGCTGCCTGTGTGCTTGGCACAGTTCACAGCAGGAAAACTGATCTCCCTTCTCCCCGCCATGGGGGATTCAGAGCAGCAGAGGGGCACGGGGGCAAGATGAAGATGTCTGCAGGGCAGGGCCTGCCCTCCCCCTGGGCTGGCGACAGGGGAGGACTCTAGTCCTAGTGGTGACACTCTCAAGTTTAACCTTCATTAAGGAGCTGAAAGTTTGACTTACGAAAATCACTTTGCCCGTCTATACTGGAGGTCACGCTACAAGGTCGCAGCAGTCCCTCCTGGCCTCCCGATCAGCAAGTCTGCCAGCAAAGGACTGTGCCCCAAAGTACATTATCTAAGGTTTTCATTACTCTATTTTTTGAGAGTCATGAGCACTTTGGCTTTTGCCACTTCCCTTTGGCAGCCTAATGCACACGTTCTGCAGCTGAACGCACTCTGTCAGAACATTTTCCCAATAATCAACCTTAATTTCCTCCCTTAATCTCATCCTATTACTCCTAGCGATGGCCCAGCCAGCCACTCTCATTCCTCCTCTTCCTTTATATTTCTGCCCATCGAGTCTGTGGTGCCAGTTAGTCATCCCTTGACCAAGTTATCTATATTTAACACTTATAACTTGTTCTTCAGCCAAACCCTCCCGTTCCTCTGATAATTATATGCTGCCCTTTTCTGAACTCCCTCCATCTTTGTCAGCCTTTCCAGTGATCGGATGCCCAGAATTAAATACAACAGTCCAGGTTGCAAACGAGATCTGCAGCTAAACTAAATGGGGAGCTAATGAGAGGACTTAATTCAACTCCCATGGTGTGGGGAGCTGCGTATCATATCACCGTCCAGCCCCCGACACGTCTGGCCATCGAGTGGAGCCTGCAAACGGAGCGCAATGAAGCCAGGTGCCAATGCACCAGGCAGCATCGACAAGCATGTCAAATCGGCGTGTGCCCCGGCGTTAGATCCTCCTCTGTCAGTTCGCACACAGAGCTCCCGTTAATAACACACCCTCGTGCAAAGGGAGGAAAGCGATCTGCCTCCTGACATACAGCAAGCCCTCTGGGGACGTCTCTGTTTAGTATTTATCATCGCTGGTTAAGGCAACAAGAGGAAAAAACTCAAGCATCAATTAGGCTGCCTTCAGCAGAGAGATGCCGAACAGGAGAGGTGAGGCAGGGGGTGCTCAGAGCTGCCAGGCCCAGGAAGCAGCATCGGGGCAGGTGTCACTGCCAAGAGCCATGTGAACCTGCTCTGCTCTATGTGGCCACGAGTTCGAGCCCCTCGGCTCTGTTCTGGTGCCCCAGGGTGCAAACTAACACGCGTGCCTCAGAGGCGCAGGGGTCAAAGCAGCACTCGGGAAGGGAGTGGGGATTAATGTGTAGCACCCCTGCCAAAACCCTTGGCCATCACTGCTCCAAGATGACTAGAGATGGGCCTGAAAGGCGGTTTCAGACATGAGTTTCCCCAGATGCTTCTCTCGTCTTTCACCCCAGGATCTCAACACACCCCGTGAATATTCACCAGTAAAACCCAGCAACCTCTGTGACGTAAAGGTGACCGATAATCCTTCCCGGATAGGCAAACCATAGCACAGAGAGGTTATATCACTCGCCAGAGTTCAGAACAGCTTGTGACACCGTAAGGAATACAACCCAGGTGTCCACAGCACCAGGCCCTGGTCGAAGCCATAAATCACACCAACAGCAAATCTCCTTTTATATGGTGGGTCTGTTCCCAAGCCATACACTAATCAGTGCAGTAACCAGCCACTCAGGACTGCAGGACTGCCAGTGAATTCAAGCATAATGTAAGTAGTTACCAAATAATAATAAATGCATTATCCAATAATAACTAGGGGGAGAGCAGGTGCAAAAAATATCAGGCCCTAAAGATGTCATTTCCAACACTACACACTGCTTCAGTATGGACTTGGAAAGAAATACCTTCCTTACTGAATCTGCACCACCATGGAGCTTTCCCAGCGATGAGACCCAATCTTGTAGAGCTTAGAAAGAGAAAGAGGCTGGAACCAAACCTCATATCCAGATGTTGCGGGAACCCTGAAAAAATTCAAACCTAGATCCACAACTCTGAAGCTCAGACTCGTCTCAAGCTTAGATGAGACCCAGTCCAAAGAACAGCATAGCAGCAAGTGTCCAGGGACAGGCCCAAAATAATCCTGTAAGGGAGGAACTTTGCAAGGTGCACCCCATGGTATCACAAGAAAGCAGCGACCCAGCGACAAAGCTGGCTAAAAAGTGGGGAGAATGTAATACCGAAGTGTTATTAAATGTGAACAGCTGCTTTCTTCTTCAGTAGCTCTGAATAGCAAGGATGAGATTTTAATGATTTAAGATTTAATGAAGAAGAAAGGCATGAAAGTCTCTGATACTAGTTTGGTTATTAGCATTTAACTTTTAGATTTCCAAAGGGGCTGCCAGGCTGCATTATTTTTAATTTGTTTAAAACAAAGCGACAGAATTGCACGGGAGGCTGCTGAATGCAGTAACGTTTTGCTTTCCCCTGCTTCCAGGACTTCTACGAAAGCTGGAAGCAATATTCTGTTCCTGACCTAATTGGTTACTTCACTGTATTTATTTTTGCATTTAAAAAAAACCACCCCAGGCCTCTTGAGGTTCAACGCGGAGGTGTCCAGCTGCAAGATAGAAAACACAGATACATGTAAACCGGACAGGCTAGTACTCCAGCAGACTCGGAGAAGACCCACAGACTTCTCTTCACCAAGACTGCAAGTTCTTCAGAGCAAAGACTTCACCCTCCTTGTTTGTACAGCACCAAGCACAAGGATACCAGAACCCCAAAGGTGGCCTCTTAGCCGACCACAGTGCAAACTCCAACAACACTGCTTATTTCTTCTTATGAGACACATTCTGCCTCCCCTTCTTGGACATGAGAATATTGCCTTTGGACTTAATGGGAGCAAGTTGAGATCTCTTCTTTAGCAAATATAAGTAATAATATGTATACGCAATGTAAGTACAAGTGTCAGTAATTTAAGTTATGAAATATGGAGGAAAATCTTCCTTTAAGTCTCAAAGCAGAAGCTCCACATTTGGAGCTGAAAGAAAAGCTTCACAACATCTCCGTGTTCGCTCCAGTTCCCTTCTTGCACTGCATTTGTGCTAAAACATTTGGTGCCCATCTCTGAAAAAGATGCAGGGCTCCTTACCTGCAACCTGCACAGGAGGGAACAGATCAAACGCTGCAGAAAGTGGCTTGTTCCTGGAAGGTCTACTGGGTCTGGGCAGCTTAGAAGAACCCCCTTTCCCGTGGTTTGTGTCCCCACCCTGCAACACAGATACTGCCCAACTGCCAGCAAGTCACTTCAGCCCTCTGTGCAACCCATGGTTCACAACCTTTTTTACACTCAAAGCATCCTCGTTAGACTTGAGGCACCACACAAAAATGCCAGCTCTTAGCTTTAACTCATTTAAGTTAAGGCGACAGAAAGATAGAGCAATTCTTCTGTTGTAAAGATCTCAGAAAGAACCCAGCAGGTCAGAAGGTTTTTAACACTATGGATTCCTATTTGAAATCTCTGGGTTTGTCTTATGAATTGGGTTTGCACTCCTGAGTGCTAACTTTGCTTGGCCCTGGAGTACCCTCAAGGCATCCCAAGGTGCTGGAGGTGCTTCCTGGTTGGAAAGAAAGATGCCAAGTGCAGTAATGCAGTAATGCAGCCTTGTTCTGATCAGCACCGGTGCCTCATGCCAAAGCAAAATAATTCCACATTTTTAATGGTGGGGTCTGCTAGAAAGAGAACAGGAAGACAAAATGGGGAAGCCAGCACTGCCCACCTGAATCGGCACAAGCCCTTTCACTCAGTCCTCAATGCTTAGTCAAGTTTATGTGCATCTCTGGATGCAGACAGACACAACAGTTATACTAGTATTACGGTATATTAAAACAGTTTATCATTTAACTGTTATACCTGTCTGCTGCTATAGCAGTATAAGTAGAGCTAAGCCTTTGCACAGGTTTTGAGTTGCAGCAATTTAGTTCTCTTAGAGCAAAACAGAAGTAGGAACAGACTTAACAAATTGGAAAACCGTATCATCTGTTCTTTGTGTCAGATCTCTATTTCCTTTTAAACCTGTTTAATTTGGACAACAGAAGGACCATGACCTGAGTCTACTCATTCATCAGCAAAAACCACGTACAATCCAGAGATGTCATTTAACTTCAGTTAGATGCCAAACACAAGACTGAGGGGGAAGCCAACTGCTCCAAGTTCCCACTTCATTATTTCCTGAGAGCTTGCTGCTTGGTGGTCTCCAGCTGAGTGTGAGAAGGCACCGACAACAGGCAACATTCACCGGGAGGGCAAGACGCGACTTAACAGAGCTTACACAAAGGTTACGTGGTGCCCCGGCTCCGTGCTGGTCCTCAGCACAGCAATGGACATCACTGAGCAAGAACATCGGCAATGGGACGAGGGGAACTTTCCACGCTGTCCCATTTGCAGTTTCAAGACTGACAGGGTCACCACGTTACTCAAGCTAGAGCCGAACTGTCAGGGCTGGGATATTTGATCATTATTTACAGAACGGTTTATCACCCAGATTTCTATTATGAAATTCCTGTCGGTAGCAACATTTCTTTAATACCCAGGACATACAGTATTAAAGATGTGTTACTCTCCAGGTTGCCTTTATTTTTTGCAGAACACTAATACGATCTAAGGAAATTAGTTTCCTTGACTAAAGCAACACAATCGGGCCAGTGTCGGGGCACTTGCACCATGATGCAGCCCCTGTACTGTATCAAGCAAGTGGTCCTGTCTTCCATGAAATAAATCATATCCCATAGCTCCTGCGGAAGGCCAGACATCGCTTCCTGATGACGTGGTGGAAGCAGGGAAACAAAGCAGCCCTGTTGCCGTTATCATCTAAATAAATAAAGGCAATATAATCGGTCTTCTGCATCCTAGAAGCATGACTACTGCCACCCAGGGAAATCACGCAAGTCTGAAAACTCAAAGGGCTGGTTGCTGGCCTCCGTGACACGTTTCCAAACATGCATTAACTATGTAGAATTGGTCCACATTTAAACCAAAGTAATTTAAACCAAACTGCCTTGGAGCCCACTGAATGAATCCAACAGGTTGTTGAATCGCCATCTGAATTCTCTAAATCCTTCAAAAAATAGCAACTCCAAAAAAAAACCCAGATTATTATTGGCTAAATTCTTCTTTCATACTGGTGTAAATCTGGAGTCATTCCAGTTTCCCCAGTATACCTGGCCAGAGCGTAGCCCTATGTCTGTTGGAACATCATATTAAGCACCAAGGGCAAAGCTAGTTGGGGACTGGGACGGCTCGGTGTTCGGTAATGGCATAGAGCAGCCTGGGTCTGCAGGGCTGGTCCGCAGGCCTGATCCAGTACAGGGGCAGTCCACCACTGTCATCCAGCACGCAGCCCCGTGAGCCAACCATGTCATCAGGACTGTGGGGATCCCTGTGGGTCCACAAATTCGACAGCAGGAGAACAGTGACAATTAACAACAATTAACACTGGCAGCGCTCCCTCCCTGCCTGCGGGCAGCCCCACGGGCCAAATGATATAGCTCCACAGGCTGGATCCAGCCCATGGGCTAAACATTGCACATCACTGGGATTGTGTCTCTTTTAGCCAATTTATTAGTTTGAATCTGCACCATATCAGCACTTTTCCAGGAGAGGCATCCAACTGATGCCCTCTTCAGCCATATGACTGAACGGAGTTGGCTGTCCCAGCCTAACTGCATTTTGGCAACACCCAAAAGTCCTTGTTTCTGGTGGCCATGGTCATCAGCCTCAGCAAGGTGGACTATGCATGCTGAAAGAGATTCTCACCCCAACAGACACCTTCACATGTCCACGTGCCAGACCTAAGTAGCTGGACCGGATTCTGCTTGCTATCATTACAAACCCACACTAAGTGGATGGTACAGGACTTCAAAACTGAGTTCTCACTGACTGACTCCCGCATTGCTCTTCTGCAGAGAACTAAAGCTATACACCAAACAAGCTCCCCTTTAGGTGAAGAACTGCACTGGACTCTTTCCAGCACAGAGTTGGGCTATAGTGATGGTTTTGCTTTAACTTTTGTGCACAAGCACCAGGGATTCTTTGGCAAGGGACAGAAATTACCCAGAAACCAGTAAAAGTGGTCAGAATCTGGTTCAAATCTGTAACACAATAGAAATGTAAAATGACCAAAACTGGTTTAAGATAAACTTGGATAAATGTAGTATCAGACTAAACTGATTTAGGTTCAATTGGTTTATTGAACTTCTGTCCCAGATCCGCTCCAGATTCAAGTCCCCCAGCATCCCAGGATGCTTTGCACCTCCTCTGTTAACCCCCTCTTGCAGGGTGGGTGGGCTAGTCTTGGCCCAAGCCATCTGCTCCAGCTAAGCAGGGAGGCATGCTCTAGCGCCCCCCAGCTTCTGGCCTGGGCCACTGCAGGCATGTGGCTGCATTTCTGGAATCAAAAGTGAACGTGTGTTCATTTGCTTATCGGTTCAATCTATGCAGCTTAGACTAACCAGTAAAGATTAAATCAGTTCAGCGTCCAGCTTATTGATTGTCTGTACTTAGCCTCTGAGGCTGGTTAGTGATTAATCCAGCAATCTTCAGCCCCTTCCCCCTCAAAGACTCAGCTCTCTAAGCACCGTGTATCAGCATAAACACCGCACACATTTGACATTTTCTATGTTATTCTCCAGACATTAACCCCCTGCCAATGCCCTGCCATGAAAAACAAGTCCCCAAAAAAGCTGCCTCAGTCACCTGGTTATGCAAGAAAAGAGCCATCGCAGGGACAATCCAAGTGCTTGTTCTATAACCAAGCAAACTTTTAATCCAAAAGTATTATCGTTAGGTTGATTTATATATAAGCCCTTCAAGAAAGGTCCCTTCTATCCACTGCAGCCACAGCTACATGAAGTGCATTGAGATGAACTCTGATGCCCGTATCTCCAGCGCATTAGCTGGAATGATTACATCCAACCACATGACATAAAAGCTACTGGAGGCAATTTCATTAGGGCTCCATTAGAAGTAAGCCACTTGGCCTTTTCACAATCAAGAGAACACGAGAAAGCAGCTCTGGGCAGTAATTTGAGTATGATGCTAAAAAGATTATCGAAGCTATGAATTCATATTTACAGGGTTCCCATCTGTCTCACGACTGCCAAAATCATATTTCCAGTGGTACAGCAGCCAAATGTATATACACATAACAATGTTGGGTCTACAAAGAGCTCAGTATACAGAAATGTTCAGTGTTTCTCAACATGGGATGACTCCAGAGACCCCCAAGAGGGGTGAAGAGGAGAAGAGCAATAGAGATGAAGGGAACTGTATAACTTAGGATGTGCAACCTTTCAGCTGGAAATGCAATAGTGCATGCCTGAGCAGGGAGCTCCTACAAGCCAGCTGCAGTGTACTCAGGAGACCATTCCTCAGCCCAATTTCAGTAGTGTGTAGTCTTCAGGACAGGAAGGGAGGACCACACATTGCAAGGTGTGGAGACGCAAAAAGACGGCAGGGAGCAGAGAAAATGACATAAGAGGGGGAAATAAACAGCAACTGTGCCAGTGTGTGACGTGAGAAAGGGGGCACATCCCCACCTGGTGAACTTGCTCAAGAGAGAAGTTGGGAAGAGCTTCCCCAGTTAAACTAAAACTCTGTAGGAATCCCCCAGTAAAGCAAAGGAAAAAGTCCTTGCCAGGGGTTCAGTTTTCTCCAAAGCAGAAAGACAAGGAAGCAAAGGAATGAAGTCTCCCATTACATCTCCTTCAGAATGGAAGATTGGGCCAGAAGAAATCCCAGAGGTTCAACAAGGACAAGTGCAAAGTCCTGCACTGAGGCGGGAGCGATCCCCTGCACCAGGGCAGGCTGGGGATGACGGGTTGGGCAGCAGCTCTGCAGAAAAGGACCTGGGGGGACAGTGGACAGTTAGCTGAACAGGAGCCAGCAGTGTGCCCTGGTTGCCAAGAAGGCAACCAGCATCCTGGGCTGCATCGGTAGGAGCATTGCCAGCAGATGGAGGGATGTGATTCTTCCCCTCTATTCAGCACTGGGGAGGCCACATCTGGAGTCCTGTGTCCAGCTGTGGGCCCCCCACTACAGAAAGTATGTGGCCATGCTGGAGGGAGTCTGGTGGAGAGCAACGAAAATGGTTCGGGGGCTGGAGGATAGGTCTGGTGAGGAGAGGTTGAGGGACCTGGGCTTGTTTAGTTTAGAGAAAAGGAGACTGAGGGGGACTTAATAGCAGCCTTCACCTCCCTGCAGGGGGGCTGCAAAGAGGATGGAGCTGGGCTGGTCTCAGTGGGGGCAGACAACAGGACAAGGAGCAATGGGCTTAAGCTGCAGCAAGGGACGTTGAGGTTGGATATTAGGAAATCTTTCTTATGAGGAGGGTAATAAAACACTGGAACGAGCTCCCCAGAGAGGTGGTGCAGTCTCCATCTTCGGAGGTTTTTGAGACCCATCTAGACAAAGCCTTGGCCGGGATGATGTAATTGGGGCTGGTCCTGCTTTGAGCAGCAAGTTGGACTAGATGTGACCTCCTGAGGTCCCTTCCCACCCTCATTTTCTTTGATTTTATGATCCAGCCGAACAAATATAAGTAACTAGCAGTTTAGAGCCGAATTAGCCCGTCTACCTCCACAGCCTCTGAAAACAGAACCAGCTTGTCGTGGGTTTTCCTCTCCCCAGGAAGGGAAGCCTTGCCCAATAAGACTCCACTTTCCACCGAAGTGCTGGGTTGTTCAAACAAGGCAAGCCTGCTATCTACTCTTACAGAAAGTGCCGAGGCTGGTCAGGTACCAGGTGTGGGTGCTCATTCATCTGCTGCACTTCTCTGAGCAGCCTCTGCTCTAGCCGCTGTGAAACCAAGTGCTCAGCAGAGACCAGCTGGGGGCACCTTGGTACTGAGCCCGTGGGGAAGAGCATCTTCCGAATCATCCTCCAAGCTCTCTGCTGCATTTTCGGGCTGGGGCTCACCCGCAAATATTAACCCATCCTTACCCAACAAGCACCACTGCACCAAGAGGTTTGGTTCTGACCACGCTAACATAAACCAGCGTGATACACAATGTCCACAAGTCTCATGATGCTATGCTTGAACATATGCAGAGATTTTGATTTTTTTCCAAGGGAAAATGTCTGGTATCCACTCAAGCTAAACGGAAACTTCGGTGTCACCAGAAAGCTGTCATAACACTCTGAAAACATGGTCTTGCTGGAGGAACATGTTGTAATTTTATACCCAGCTCTTTAGAAAGATTGGGCCAAGCCCCGAGGGACAGGCATGATGCTGGAACAACACATTAATTCAACATAATTAAGGCAGCAATACAGCAAAGCCACACTAATTACCAAGGGCTATGTGCTATACTGATAACAATGCCATTTTGCCCCAGCCCAGAGCATTTCTATCCAAAGATCTGTAAAGTGCTTTATGGATATCAATTATTCAACGCTCCCCTAGTCCCAGGTGGGTGGACAAGTATCGCCACCTCCTATATTGCAGAAAGGTAACAACATTTAGGAGTCCTGACTCCAAACCCACTGTTCTGGCCACTAAATTGTTAGATCTTTTAGCTTTCAAGCCCAGCTTTATATCAAATCACCTTCTGCCTGTTGGACTTAGTATCCAGACATACATGCTATGGCATCTCTGCACATCCCTTATCCAGATGTGGAAAGATGGACTGAAATCGGGAAGTGACCACGTACAAATCTGCCCAAGCAAACTGAGATGTGCAGGTTCCCCCTTCCAACCAGCCTCTTCTTTACCCAGCGCGTGAAGGGGGCTGGCCTCAGCCTGGCCCTGAGGATCACATCCAATACCACTGTCCAAAGAACAGCCCCCATGCGAGAAATGTATTGAACGTCATGAGATTTCTTTTGGTCCAATTTGTCCAGATCTCTCTGAACCCCAGCCCTCCCCTCCCCCCGTATTGCCTTCTATGAGCCACTAATGCAAACCAGAATTTGCTGACAGCAAACTATGAAACATCTCCAAACAACTCAGATTTTCTACCTTGTTCTCTCCCTTTTCCTTTCCCTATTCCTTACCCCATCTACATCGTCTCCCCCTGCCCCATCCTCCATCCTGTAGGATAGCTGTCAATCTCTTCACTGTATAAGACTTTCCCTACTCAAAAAAGGTGACTCTACATATTCCAGATCAACTAGTAACAACACATAGGTTTACAAGCATTACCTAATCTTTGCAATATCTAAATGAGGCATTTATGGCTATCTCCAGGTCACAGTTGGGGAAACGGAGACACAAAAACTAAGCGACAGGCGATCACCATGCTTAGCACGTCAGCAATTTGTCCAAAGTCACCTTGCAGGACTGTGCTGGAGCTGGGTCTGGACACCCAGACCCCACCTCTCTCAGACCAATATCAAACTGAGGAGCAAATCTAGCAGACCCTCAGACCTAACCTTACCGATATCACTAGCCCCACTGAAGTGAAGGGGATGACACACACGGTTATAGTTAGGCCTGCTCAGGAGCACTTATAATTATATGGAGGTTATTAGCTCAGGAGCAGTCAGCTCAGTCTGAGCACGCACTGACTTCTGGAAATATTTTGTTCCCATTGCTCAAAGGCTTGACACAGCCAGTAGCCCCAACCCAGTACCACAGCCAGTCCCATACTGGCAATATGGGGCCTGATTCTCCACTTGCTTACAGCAATAACTCCAATTAAGTGAACGGATTTAGTCCTGCTTATACCAGGGAAGATAGGATTTAAAATACATCCTCTTTGTGAAATCAAGATTTAACCTTCCTATGGCTCTTGCCAATTTAAACCTCTCTCCTATATGCAGGGTGAATAAGATGCATGTTTAATTTAAAGACAAGCGTACTCCAGGGCTAAATAAATGATTTTCTTTTATTCTGTGTCCTGAAGGAGTAGACAGAGTACAAGCTAGACTTCTGTCTCAGGAGGCTCTCTAGATATTTTTTGTGTGTCAGCATCAAACAACTGTTCCTTATACTTTATCTGATGAGGTTGGTAACAAACCCAAGCATGGCAGATGGGAGTATTAAATATTTATTGGAATGGAGTGCATCAATTTCAGAAATGATCGCTTTGCAAATTAGCGCTGTGTAAACAGTAATTAAACAGAGTCAGATTCAGCTGGGTCCCGACTCCCAGTAAACACTCATCGTCCAAACTGGTGACAAACAACAACCAGTGGTTTGTAAAACATCCATACAAATATTAAAGCAGAAATGAACTCATGTGCCTAGAGAGTGGTGGCTACTTTCCCCTCCTTTTGGTGTAGTTCAGTAGTAAATCTTCACACCTCTAGTCTTCTTTCCACCGGTGACGACCAGGCTGCTTTTCAATGATTTGTTAATTAACATTTAGGAGAATTTTCCACATCAGTTGGCTAATGTTAGAAGTCCTAATGTAGACAGGCGGCTGGCATGCTAAGTGCCATGTCCACAAGACCTGCTTTCAACACAATTAGATGACAAGCTGCTTGACGATGCCAGCGTCGCAGAGAAATGAGCCTTTCCAATACTCCTAGCATCAGCTGAGTGCAACTGGTCCTTGAAATGGTAGGAAACCATTGCAAAGTTTAATTGACGCAGACAAGGCCCCCAGAGGCTCTGAAGTTTTTCAGGAAAGAAGCCAGGCTGAACAATATAAAGTCATTGTACTATCTATTGTTCCACTTGCCAACACAGTTGGAGACAGCACTTGCTCAAAAGATGCTTTGCAAAATAAAAAGGCACTGCCTTTTCTTCCCTTAAACCCAAATATACATCTGCTATTCATGCTATTATACTAACTGAAATGAGACGTGGGGCGCTTTTAAAAGAGAAATCTACATTAGCGCTGCGTTAAAACTCTGACTTTCCCACAAGTACGTTTCTGCTGTAGATTTCTTCCGGTCGTCTCCTGCAATACAGTCTCATTCCTACGACTCTGGGCCTCAGGTCATTAGCCCTGCCTCTCAGCAGGGATAACTAGCTCCCCAGCAGTGCTTAGCATAGCTAAGATAGCTATACCACAGTACTTCTGGTTCCAGGTAGACTGTTTCTGGATCTGGAGGTTTATAGTGGGCTCCAGCCTGTGAGCGTCCCAGTTCTTCTGGGTGGCAATTTCAATGGGCACCCAAACACGTGCTCTAATTAGAACGCATTGGAACAGACTCAATTAATCGATGAATCAAGTCTGCTGGAGCGTTTTAATTAGAACACTCCAGCAGCCTCAGTGTCTCAAAATGGTGGCGGGGGCACTTTAACTAACACTCGCTCAATGAGCTGTAGTTAAAATGCCCCCCACCGCCATTTTGAAGTGTGGGATGCTGAATGCACAAGACACTGTGGGCATTTTCTAATTAAAACGTCCCCCTCACCCCTACCCCGGAGCAGGTGTATACAAGGTGACCAAGGGGCTTATATTTTCCTTTTTCGGGTCTAAACATAGAAGCGTGGCTCATGGAGGCAGGGTAGGGCTTCAACTACAAGTTCACTTTCGAATTAGACCCTTAGACCGCTCAAACCTGATCCTGGTGAGAGGGCCACAGTCCAAAAGGAGTCCAAAGGAGCAAGATTATTTGTTTGAGGATGGGCAGATCAAGCCCTTAGGCAGCACCTCCCCCAGCCTTGCTTTAAATGGGTTAAAGGAAGAAGGAAAAAAGAGGCCAACTAGGGACTCTCTGATGAGAGCTATTACTGCTGCTCATGATACAGCTACTAGGTGGGAAAGTGGATGCTTTTTTTTTGTTTAATAGCTTTATTTAGAATTGACTTTAACCGCCCACATTACATTTTGCTTGCATCAAACAGTTACTGCTGAAATCCTATGAAGCACAGACAATAAAGAATGGTTAAGAGCCGGTATAATCTAATTTACTGTATATTTCTAAATGCTAATCAACTTCCAAAAGAGATGGAGAATTTACAGCTGCAATGTTTAGAGCTAATGAATTGATAGCTACATTGCACGTAGCTTCTCAGCTCTGTAACAGAAAGCTATCCTGGTCCTACAGACAGGCCTGGGATTATAAGATTTCATAGAATATATTATACTTTTTCTTTAAAATAGTCTATAAATCCAAGACAGATAAAGCTGCTGTGAGGTGTTTCAGGGGCCACACTCTTGAAGAGGGTTCAACACAGGTCCCCTGGCCCCTTCTCTGCAGTTAGATATGCCTGAAGTGCAAGAGGAGGGGATGAGCAACCACTTTAAACCCAACCCATGGGAAGCTGGATCCTGATGGCTCTTAGCCGGGTGACTGTATTGTGGAGCAGACAGGCTGATTGGATTAATCTGAGTCATTTGTTCCTCAGCCCCAAATAGTAACAGTAATACCCCAAAACAGCCTGTAGCTCAGAAAGGAATCAATGTTCACTGGCTAAAGCACAGGAAGAAGTTACATGAAATAGGGGCTTTCTTCTTGTGTAAGCTTAAACAAAGCACTCAAGACAACACACTTGTAAATTTGGGAGCGTATAGTTAGGCCCCTAAACCCAATGCTTAAACACAAAAGAAACCTCTTTTTCAGGGGAGTTGCTCCACAGTGCAATTAATCCCTGGGTGAAAAGCAGGATTTAAAAGCCAAGGATTCACTATTATTAACATGTAGTGATCAATGTATTAGTAATAAAGACACCAGCGCAGAAGGGACAGTTGTCATTGCAGGGGGGGGAAGACTCATGATCCCGCGGAGAATATGACAAATCAGGTGTGGGTGTCGATCGAGTCTGTGTAATATGCTGCAGAGGCTTGCAAAGAGATGCAGGCTGATTTCAGCAGTAAGTGATAATAAGCCGGTCCAGCAAGAAGAGAATGCAAAGCATAATCTGCTCTTGGTGCTGAATACTGAATGAGCAGGCACCAGATTGAGTCACTCGAGGGTGACCGACTGCTTGGGAAGGATTTCTTTGCCATCTGCACTGGTGGCTGCGCTGGAAACGAAAGAGTCAGGGCCATAAAAATCAGAGCCGGTGTTGATGGGATTATGGAAAGGAAGCAATGGTGTCCTCTCTCTTGACTGTGAGCACGGTCATTCCTCCACGGGGGAGAAGCAGCCACTGCATTTATTCCCCATGCAGGGACGACCCATATTGCAGGGAGAAGCTGCCACCAGGCTACTACTCCCATTCCCCCACAAGTAGACACAGAGAGTGGGTGCGACTCCCACATGCCAGCTGGTGAAGGGGAAAGTATGCTGTGCCGGGGGGAGGAATGGCGCTTACCGTCCCTAACTTAGGGAGCTGCAGTGTAGTTACTTAGAAAGACAAAAGGCGTGCAGATGTTGCCTACTGCTCCACTATTAATGTCTGTTTTTACGTTCTTCTCATTCATGCATGCCTGTGCATTGAACCTGGGGATCACTATGGGGTGCCACATCAGCCCATGTTAATAGGAGATAACCAGAACCAGTACGACCCCTGGATTCCCTTTGCAAAACATTTACTGCAGCGGCAAGTCGAATTCCTAATTTTCACTATGAAGAAAACAAACCACGGTCTGGATCTGGGTCTAGACAAAACCCAAGAATGGTCCAACATGCTTGTCTCAAAACACTGGTCTGTGTCAAGCTGGATGCTGCAGGCTGCCAGGACCTGCCAAAACACACTCACTGGCAGTCCAAGCTGCTGGTTTTGGCCAGCAGACGTACCCTGACAGTCCATCATCCCAGCAAACCTCAGAAGCTAACACAGGATCAGCATGGGGGAGAGAGCATGCCCAGGAAAGCTCGGGTGCTGCAGGACTTCAAACTGGTAGCAGGGAAGGGGTGGCTCTGCCAAGCTGGCATTGAACCAGTGTCAGAGAGTGGTGCTGGCCATACGCAGCCTCTGCTGCGACTCAGATGGTCGGACCATGCTCAGAAAATGGCTGTTGGCTGCAAGGAGGTTCAATCCTGTAAAATACTGTTGTGCTTCACCACGTTCATAACTAAGGACAGGCCCAAAGTGCCAGCCACCTGAACTCTGCCAGTTCAGAGCAAGACCTGACCCACCCTCAGTGGGCTTGTTTTGGTTTTGCAAAGTCCCAGACCCTGAATGAGGTATGCAAAGACCAAGACTGCCTTTGCCCATCTCTATTTACTGCACAGAGAGGTAGAGAATGAGCTTCCAAATGCTGGGATTTCTATCACGTTATCCATGCTGCTAATGCCAGGCCTTGAACACGCACCCTGGCTGCTTTACCGCTCCATCCAGGAAGAGCACAGACCATCTACAGGCACTTCGTCAGCCTGATGAAGGGTGTTTGTGCCCAAAAGCTTGCAAAGAAGAATTTTTCCAACCATCTGAGTTGGTTTAATAAAAGGTTTTGGATTTATCTAAAAAACCTTGTCTACCCTAGGATGTAGGAGTTTGCATCTGATTTACCTGTTGTTCCTCACCTACGTGCAAAACATTTTAGCAGACCACGCTTCCTGCTCCCCTGGTTCTTTGACACCGGGGAACGGCATGTCATCATGGGGGAGTCAGTTCTGCTTTCACACATTTCTACACAGACGACCCAAAGTGATGGAAAAGTGCATGCGGCAGAGTCCCACTAACGCCAGCTCTCTCCAAGCCCTGGAGGTTTACCCCACTTCTCCACAAAGGACTAGCAGCCCAGTCTCTAGGGATAAGGTCCCGTGCTGTTGAGATGAGCAGAATCCTGATTCTCTGATGCTATTACATATTCAGTGCCTTGAATTTTTAAAATCATGTTTGCTCCATTGCAAAACCGGTGATATGAAATGGGTCACCCCAGATCCTGCATAAGAAAAATTGTGTTTACTATTAAAGCTGAGCTTCCAAATAGGGGGAACAAGAGACATAAGGGTGCCCAAGAGTGGTACAATGTCAAAGTCTAAAGTTTTGTAGCAGGGGATGATGGGATCCAGGATGTCAGGCCCATGAGGCACGTAAGAAAACAGTGAGGTGGGGGAGGCAGAAGTCGCTTCACCCCAAGCTGCTGGCTGAAGCAGGGAGGTGTTTTTCCTTGGGGTCCCTCGCAAGATCCTGTGCATAAAGTCTATTTAACTCTTGGCTTTGTAGGACCTAGCGCAGCAACATTTGGCTCCAGGGTTACAACAGCATCTTGGGGTCCAGCCTCCGCTTTGTGACCCAGAAAGTCCCCAGGACCCCTCGGTGAAATCCCTCCAGGTCAGTGCACCATCAGGACTAGCAGTGGTACAGACGGGAGGTGCCCATCTTTATGTATTTCAGTCTAATGCAGCCTTAGAAAGTGCTTCTGTAAATCCACATCAGAAGGAGTTTTGGTTTTACAAGTACAGCAAGATGCTCTCCTAGGGGGAGAGGAGAAGCAGGATTTCCCTCCTGGCCTACTGCAAGCCTCTCTGTTGTGCGTGCAAGCCACAACACAGCCCCACCGCCTTTCTCTGGAAAGCTGAAGGCCCAGGGGCCCTGATCTCACAGACAGACATTGCATTGTGACTCTCCTGCAGTCTTTAACATATGAAGGACCAAGGACCCAAATTAATTAGTGCTGACATGAAAAATGTAGGCCCTGAGATAAAGGGTCATAAAGATGGATGAATTCCAGGAGGATTTTTTTTTTTTTTTGCTGAGATCTCCTTGAAAAGAGACACCAGTGGCATTTGCCTGAACTCTGCACAAACAGAGCAGGAAGGAGTTTGCAGGGGCTGGGGCTACCCAGGACGTTGCACGTGGACGAAGTCAGAGCCGAGCTGGCCTAGAGGAATGAAATGAGGGATGCACTTAAACCACTACAGATGCATCAGGGCCTTGGTTGCCCTCACCTTCAAGAGGTGTTTTGACCCAGCTCTTGATGCAAAAAGAGGAGGTTAAAAAAATTCCAGTCTGGGTTTGGATTTGGAGCTCCACCTGCATGGCCTCTGGTCTCTATGCAAAACGTGGCCTCAGGTCTCTATACCACAAACACTCCCTATTTCCGCTTTTCTGCCTCAAACTGGCCATGACTGTTCTGATATCCCTCCTTGGCACTGGTTTCTTCCCACAGCTCTGCTTTGCATGGTCACCTGTCCCTATCAGGCAATCAAAAATCATAGATCGAGGGCCCCAGAATCACAAGACGGGCTTAAAATCATGAGATACGTATTATGGTAAAAAATATTTTTAGTGGTTGTTACTGGTCTCCCGGTTTCTGAGCTTTCTTGCTTTGCATGTTCATGATTTTCTCTGCAACCAAGTACAGAAACGTTTTCCAATGAAATCCGAGATTCTCGGGAAATCCCTGAGGACACTGCTCCTCCCCCAGCTCCATGCTTTTCTTTAATGCAAGCCAAAAGGCTGGAATAGCTTCCCTGCCTCTGCGCACCAAGCAGTCCTACTTCCCATCTTCATATAAAATCACAGAAAATGAGGGTGTGAAGGGAGCTCAGGAGGTCACATCTAGTCCAACCCCCTGATCAAAGCAGGACCAGCCCCAACTACATCATCTCAGCCAAGGCTTTGTTAAGTCAAGCCTTAAAATCCTCCAAGGATGGAGACCTCTATGGGGAGCCTGTTCCAGTGCTTCACTAGCGTACTAGTGCGAATGTTTTTTCTAATATCCAACCTCAACTTCCCTTGCTGCAACTTGAGCCCGTATACCACCTCAAAACTCACTTCTTTCACCTATACCTCCCGTGATGCACTCTGGCCATGGCGACTCCCCGACAATACACGGCAATGGCTCAGCAACCAAGGAGATGATGGTACACCGCAGGAAACAGCATCCAACCAGAGAGGAGGATGGGAATTTGAGGAAGCCAAAAAATTCCCGTTAGGTGCTACAGCAGCACTTTGGATGCAAGGCTTTTTCAATATTCAACCAATGTTTTGGGAGCTGTGGCCAAGACTTTGGGTTTGCATTTTTTTCGCTGTAAAATTGAAATTTTTCAGAGGGTAAAAAATCCTTGCCAACTAACTGCCCTGGTGCCAGCGAGTCACCGCCCCATGTAAAGCACTGGGCTTTCCTGGAATAAAACTATTTGTGTGTCATGCAAAGAAAAAGGTTCAGAGCCATGAAATTCATCTGAGCCTCCGAACTGAACCTCACAATCTCCTGAGCTTCCTCCATCGCTAGATGAATCTTGTGCTTCTTGCTTCTCCTCTTACCCACTTCATGCATCTGGTTTCATTGCAGCACCCTGATATTATTGCTAATGATCATAAAGAAAATCCTCAGTAATCAGGAGCAGATAAAAGCTCCTTCCAGAGTTGAAGACATCGCACCCAACAGTGATGTTTTCTGGATTGACATTGGAATGACTTCTCTATGCACAAGCCCAAGCCTCGTATTTGAGAGGTGCTTCGCTAGCAGTGTACAGGGAAAAAAGATCCCAGCAGGGAAGCAGATAAACCCGTGGGGAAGTCACAGAACTCCCCGTCGGTGACCACGCCGAGACCCTGCTCTCCTCCGCTCTCAGGTCCATCCTCAACCTCCACCTCTTGCAAAGGCCTGTAACAAACACATCTGACACAATCCCACCCTCTGTCACCTGCTGCTTCTCTCTGCCCTCATTTTTAACCTATAAGTCAAACTCTCTGGGGCAGGGAACCTGTCTTTATCCATGCCCACGGCACGCCTAACACAGCATCCTCCCTGGAGAGGTGCGGCTGAGTCACGCCCATCTCTGCTGTGTACCATCGCACAGAAGAAACGGTCCCCCTCTGTGCTTAAACCGTCCAAGTGAGAGCAATTCAGAAGCAACAGATTCCGGTTTTTAGACACACAAAATATACAATCATGAAAGATTTCAGATTTTTCCTCTCTTTTTTTGCCACCCTGTTAATCATGATCTCCGGAGCTATAAAAAGACACTGTACAGGAGCCTGGCTCTCATTATGATCTGCTTCCATGTTTATTACCACCGCTTATCTAATGGCACTTAGGAAGTGTTACCAAGGAGACTATTTGCAACCTGCATGGTGTTGCTAAAGCAACACAGCTAAATTAGATGCAGAGCTCTTGGCCTCTACATACTGTATTTGCATCGCTATGAAAATGAAGTTGTCACAGGCTTAAACTATACTGGGGCTATTCATGAAAATAGACTATAGTCATTAGTCACAGCTTTTGCCCGTTAAGATCTATATATTACATATACTCCTAATGCACCTATCAGCATGGCCCTATTGTACTGGAAAGCCATCTTTGCTGTGTAGGATATGCTTGGTATACTGGACACCTTTTTCCTTTTTATTTCCTTCTTAAACCATATATTCGATGGTGCTTTACACCTTGCCTTTTGTGTAGCCCAAGAGAAGAGAAGATAATTTCTAAATAATCATCACTGGTTGCAACAGTTGAGAGAGTAGGTGGCTCAGAAGCAACAGCAGAAGTATACAAAGCCTCTTGCCTTTAGGTCAACAATTCAAACCCATCCCAGGTCTTGTCATGGTTGTGCTCTCTCTGCATATATCTGATTTACTTAGTCTATAAAGGTGCATATATACCCTACTTTCTAAAAGGGGGAGCCACAGAGAAGAAGATGGCTAAGAAGAAATGGGAGAAGATGACAGTAGATCTAACTGGGATAAACAGTGAGTCAAGAAGCAGCTATCTTATAATCAGCAAATATTTAAAAAATATAAACCAGGAGCGGAAGGGAGGGTTTAAGGAGATAACTGGGGCAGCAGTCAAGCAGGAGAACGCTTACACGGGCTATCAGGGAAAACAAAACTTCCTGACTGTGAGCTGTATGAGGCATGCTCATCCTCACAGGGTGACAGCAGCCCTGCGCTTCGGATACTTACCACCAGACTAGGACAGTGGTGCTCAAAGCATGGCCCAGACAGCAAAACCACCTGATGTAGTTGAGGCTGGTCCTGCTTGGAGCAGGGGGTTGGACTAGATGTGACCTCCTGAGATGCCATCCAGCCTCATCGTCTATGATTATGCCTGGACCTGGCACACAGGGTTGCACCCAGCACGTGGCCCCAGACCCAGCACATGCATGGACCCAGCACATACGATCAGACCCAGTGGGCAGGACCGGACCCAGCACCCAGCCTGGTGCTTGGGGTTGCTCCACTTGCCAGACTCTGCCGGAAGACCGGCTGTGCTCCACTCATCTGGCCCCTGTACCAGAAAGGTTGAGCATCGCCAGCACATACCTGAGCAAACTAAACCCGCAGACTCTACGCTTGTATACCAACATGAAAAAAAGACTTGACAGTCCACATGAAAGCTGAATTTCACAGCAGCAGCTGCAACAAGCAAATCTGGGGGCTGTGAGAGGGCCGGGGATAGAAGTAAGACTATGCTATTGTGGAATTGCATGGTAAAGTCACGTGTGTTTGGTCACAGTTCCTCCCCCAGGGAAACCTGTGGACCTGCACCAGTTAACACCATCTCTAGCCTACAGTAATGGATCCAAACCTTACATTGAACACTACCCCCGTTCTGCTGGGAATCTAGTTACACCAATGAATAGACCAAGCAACTACCTCTGAGTTCACCACAAGTACTTCAAAAGTTCCCGAGAGTACATTTCTATTGCACGCATCCTCCAGGCCATATTGAACTGGAAAGCCAGCTTTGCTGCATATGATATGCTTAGTACATACCTTTTCCCCTTTTACTATATACTGTATACACAGTTCCTATATTGTATAATACATGATATTTTCTTAGATCCCTAAATGTGATCCTATTCTATCCTGCCAGAGTCCCTGAAAAACTGCTTATGTGTCTTAAGGCCAAGACAATGGAGCATTACCAAGGCAGACAAGTTAATGGCTTTTCAGGGGTCTAAGAAGGACAGCAGTCTGAAGAAACCAAGCAGCAGTGCTTTAAAATATCCAAATAATAGAGAGCAACACAACCTACCAGCACTAACAGCTATCTCGAGCCTTGCGTTGCTTCTTAATGCATTTATCCCAAGGATGACCCCTGCTTTTAAGTTACGCTGGTGTAAGATTGATGTTGCAGCCGTGATGGCCCAGATATTATGTGAGAGGCAAGGATTTTTTAGGGCAATATCTTTTATTGCACCAACAACGTTACCGGGTTAAATTTAGATGAGCTTTCGAATACGAGGCATTGGTTGTCAGGACCTGGTGAAGAATGTCTTGCATTTGTCTAACTTTATCCCAACTACATAGCTGGTCCAATAAAAGATATCCTGCCCTAAGAAATCCTTGCCCCCTGCTTTTAACACATCCTAATCTACGAGACAAACCCACGCAAGGGCACAAATACCTGGCATCCTTTACTGAGCTCAGTCAACCATCAGAGCTGCCCATGAAAGCCTCCTATGCCAGACCTGTTTCGATAAGCAGCATATAACAGTGCTTTTTATTATTAAATTCCTATTTTGGCTCAGCAGTGTTCTGGCAAAGCATTTCAGGGAGTGCTTCAAAGGCTGAACACAGCCAGCCTGACCTTCACTCAGCTGCAGCAGCAAAACCGTATGTCCAGGGTTGAGCACTGACACGAGAGGAAAGTGGTACCTGTGTGTGTGGCCAGGGGTCCAAAAGAGCATGTCTTTCCTAACCCTTTCTGACGTCTTTCATTTGGAGAGGGAAATGGGAAATGTCAGAATCCCAGGAGCCAAGTAGCTCACTCACACCTCAATGCAGCCAAAGCTTTTAAGTGTGTGCTGTGCTCTAGGGGAAGTGACCGTGCCATGGATTTCAGGAGGACAGAAGGATGTGCACAGGGGACACAATCCTGCAAGAAGCCAAGCATCCTTTGCTCCCATTAAAGCGCTGGAAGCTGCATGCGCTCAGCTTCCCCCAGGATAACACTCTACGTGATTCACTGAATAGGGAGGGGATGACATGTGCGTGTAAAGCTGAAGTGCTTGCTTAACTGCTTTGCTGAACTGGGACCTCAGAGAGGAGGGAACGTGGACTAGTGGCTGCAGGAGGCCACCGGCATGCAGGACTGGACTCGGGCCCTGGTTCTTCACACTGAATCAGCCAGGTGTAAACGATTAGACGGCCAGGAGAAAGAAGCTGTACACGCTCAGCTCTGACACCGACTCACTGCGTGACCTTGGGAAAGTCGCTTAACCTCACAGCATCTCAGTCTCTCCCTCAAATTTAAAACAGATGATAATGGAACTCCCTTCCTTTCCATCCTCAGCTGCTAGTGAACTGATAGGGAGACACCTAACAAACAGAGAGCTGT
>NW_017728994.1:48246259-48255353 GCF_001723915.1 Gavialis gangeticus | reverse complement strand
TGAAGAGGGGATTGAACCCAAGTGCCCCACCTCCTGGGTTAGTGCACCAGCTGCTAGGAAGCTATATCATATGTAGATATCAACATATTCACACTAGTGGCTCTCTCTTAAAAATCATGACCACAAATGCATTTTGTAAGGAATCAGGTAATGTCAACCTTTTTAGAGGCTAAACCAATAGGTGTGCTTATGGTATGTCTAGGACACACTGATACAATTAAGTTCCTTAGTTGTGACTGCTCCACCTAGTTTATGGATCCTGATCAAGCTTAGGTGTGAACTACATGCATCAGACTGGGGCAGTTCTGGAAAAGCACAAAACCAGGAAATTGTGTGGGGAACTTTCAGATCAAATGTAGAGTTATACCATGATTTAGGGGGTTAAGTGGCTGGGGGGTGAGATTGCCCTCTGCTGGGCACAGTGAGATCTCCTCACTTGCGTTTCATCTGCCCTAGGCTTTAAATGCAAAATAAAGATGCTGCTTCTGGAGCAGGAGGATCCCAGTCCTCCCCCAGCCCCTGTGACGAAGCAATTGTTTACCATGGCATGCTGCACAAAAAAAAAATCACAAGGGTCCTAGGGGACCGCAGCTCTGCAATATTCCTGCTCAGCGCATCTCCCCCTCCAGGGCACAGCAAGACTTAATTAACTACCAGAGATTTATGAAGTGCTTTGTGATCCTCAGGTGCTGAGTGCTAACAGTACCAGGAAGGAGGGAAGTTGCTTTCTAGTTGGCTCTGCAGGAGGCAAACTTCCCCAGGAGCTGGATCCCCATGCTAATTCCCCCATGCATCTGCAGGGAAGGGAGCAGGCGCTGTGCAAGAGGTGTCAGACGAGTTACCATGGTGCGTCTATCTCATCAGCCAAGCAGGCAGAAGAGAGTAGGTGTGAGCTTTAGTCACCAGCCACCCCCTTCTTTTCCCAAGGGAAACGAGATCAAAGAAAAGAAAGAAATGGGCCTTGCAGAGATGGGGCTGCTGATGTCACCCTGCCTCCCCAGAAAGGCTGCGGAGAGCTCATCTCTTCCATCCACCTGCACCGCTGCTTGAATCATTCCCACGCCTTCGCTCCCATTCTCCCCCGCCGGCAGCAGGTTTCCAGTCCCGCTGTAAAACCAAGCCCTGTGTCAGGGAGCCTGGAGGCGCCGGGTTTGGGAAGAGGAACGTAAGGCATGCTAGATCATCAGAGACTCTGCAGGCAGAGGAAGCAACCGGAGCAGGTCAAGGGGGCTGGGAGAAGAGGCTGTGGAGGCAACAGCAGGGGCCAGTAGTACATACACGTAGAGACCACCCCTCCCCAGGCTGGGTTTTGGCACGCAGTCCTGTGCGGTGCCAGTACAGTTCACCTGCACTGACAAGCAGCACAACCAAAGCCCCCGTGGGGCAGCTGCACCAGGGGTGGGGAGGTCGGACACCAATGTCCAGCCCTGCAGTACCCTCTGCCGGGTGTTTCGTCACACAACGGCCCCATCTCTCCAGCCCAGATGTGGGCAAGCCCAGGGTCCTGTGCCCACTGCATTGCTTGGTGCTGAACTCTGAAAGGAGGAACCCGCGAGTTCAGAAACAGCCTGTCCCCTCCCTGAGAGCCAACGCAACCCAGAGAAAATCCTGCTTCAACAAGGCCCAGCTGTCAGCACCCGCTCTGCGGGACTCCAGCCTCTACATCTCTTCGGGGTGTGATAAGCAGCTTTCCTCCCTTCCAAGAAGGCTGATTAACCCCCCACGCGCCTTGTGGAGGCAGCTTGAATAACCCCATTACACTCAGGCATGGAAAAGCAGCTGAGTAAAACACTCCTTGCATCAAAGGACAGAAAAATAAAGCAAATAAAAGTGGAGGAGAAAATGCTTTCACTGACAGAGATCTGGATGACTCTATGCTTAGTAATGAAAATGAAAGCTTTTCTTACATATAGGTTGGGTTGCTTCCCTGAACCCAGCTGATGCTGGTGGGAAGTGAAAAGTTAATCATTAAAAGCAAACATCTATTTAGTGCTTTGTATGAGAGTGACCTATTTCCACATGTCTAAATCAACATAAAGAAACCACCAGAGAGAATAAGCTTCCGGAGCCAAGCTTCTCAACCTCTGACACCCAAGGGACCACTGGGTAGACTTGGGGCACCCCTAGGAAAAGACCACCTCTTAGCTTGCACTCTTTTTTTGACTGCAGAAAAATAATAAAGCAGTTTTTCCATCGCTGAAAAACCTCAGCTATGGATTTCTATTTGAAATCTCTGGGGTTCTCTCACAAATCAAGTTTGCAAACCTGACATTGTGTGACATCCCATGGCACCCTTGGAAGGATCTCGAACACCCGGTTAAGAAGCACTGCTCTAGAGCCAGAGTGCAGTTCTCCTAGTTAGATATCACAGAGCTCTGGCTGTACGGAAAACAGACAAATCCAACTCCAGATTTTCCAGAAACCGGTCCTTTCATTTTATTAGATGTCTGCTGTCTGACTGGAAGAAGGACTAAGCACGTGCCTGCAGTGAAACAGAAATGTGTGTACATGCAATGAAATAAAAATGCCTCGATTAATACAATGATGTTAGATTGAAGGACCCCACATGTTAACATCCTCTAACCACTGCATATGTCTAACTTGCACTGAAGCCAAAGGAAGCCTGTGCCCTTGATTAGCTTCTAATCAAGGGCAGCAATGCAAGGATAAGTTGTCTCTGACAATACCTAGTGCAGGCAATGAGGATGGACAGACGAACATCTGTCACAGCAGGTGACGTGTGTTAGTCACGTTGCTAACTACACTCATGAAAGGGCTCAGATATTATCGTGACGAGTGCTGTATAAGAACCTGTCTAGACTAGAATGGTTTAGAGGCCTAAAATTAAAAGTAATGGAAAAATGAAAAGAGCAGGTCTGCTGCTAGGGTTGCTTGCAAACGTGCAGACTTTGACAATTTAAGGAAACTATTTATTAAAATTGATAATTCAACTTCGCCCTGATCCACTGGAATCAGCACCCCAAGCAAAAGACCAAGCAAGCAGGGAAGGGCTCCAAAAGTAACTGGGTGAAGGGCTGGAAACAGTGGGGATTAGCACAAGCACTGTTATAGGTGAATAAGAAACCAGTGAAAAGAAGAGGAAAGGGGAATGATCAGGCTGGAAAGAGACTGATCTGGAGGAGCAGCAGCATATCAAGCAGGAAGAAATGGGGGAGCTTGAGGACTCATGTAATAGAAATGAAATAAAATAAGGATTAACAGCAAGAATTTCTGCTGTCAGAGAAAGGCTGGTCAGTTGGAAATAACAGAGGAAAAGACAGACCTGAGTCTGTCACTCACAGGCCAGCTGCAGCCAACAGTGTGATGCAGCCAGGCAAAAAGCCAACGCGATCCTGCAGCGTGTCGGGAGAAGTCTTGCTGCTGGAGGTACGGCAGTATGAACACCATCGTACGTGACACCGTGAGCCTCACCCGGGATGCCGTGCGCAGTTCTGATCACCCGTGCACAGGAGAGAAGTGCAGGTTGGAGCAGGTGCAAAGAAGGGCTTGTAGCATGATCAGGGGAAGAGAAAATCTGCTCTGACAAAAAGAGATTAAAAGCAGAGGTGGAACTGCCCAGTTTTGTGTCCTAGGAGGCAGTAGCTCCTGGTGTCGCAGGAGGGCAGTGGGGGGAGATGTCACCTCTTTTTTTGCCATGGACACTTGCATTGAGTGGCCAACTACACAGCGAGGAAAAAAACGGAGGTGACGTCTCCTCTTACAGCAGCACCCCGGGGCACCGCTGCTCTACCCTCCCCGCTGCCGGAGCCAGAGCTGGCAGGGGAGGTGCAGGCTGCAGGGGTGGAGGGAGGACAGGAGGGTGAGACCCCCTTAGCTCCATCCCAGCACCCCCAATAGTAGTGCGCAGGGCTCATGCCCCGCTTATCCTGCCCATCATGACCCTACTGCCTAAAAGAGATGGGCTTCTTTAGCTTAATCAAACGAAGACCAAGAGGGAACACACTTGCTCTCGGTAAATATATTGGAGAAACAGCAGGGGCAAGCAGCCTGACAGCTGAGGACTGGATGTGATAAACCAAGAGTCCCTCAGGTCCTATTTCCTGTGTTGTCCTGGGAAATGCTTCTGCTGATCTGAACTGGGTTTTGGATCAGGGCCCAAACCTGTGCACATGTGGCCCAAAATACATCACGCATCCCACTAATTTCTTGGGAAAATCAGCTCTATCTGCAGCAAAGGATTTGAAGTATTTAATTAACAGAAACCCTTGCTCTCCATCTGGCACGGGGGAGCAAAGTTCTCGCTGCGCCCTGGAAAATGCGGTTAGACTGAAAATGAGCATTAAGTTTCTCATCTCAGGTCCTTCATGGCCTTATCTAAACCATGTCATAAATCTTTGGCACTTTGTCTGAACCTTTCCTCCTCCCAGTGACACGCTGTACTTTTGAATAATGCTGTCCCCATTTGAATGACACGGGGCATTGCCACGAAGCCGGAGCGCAGGCCAGGGAAGCAGCGGGAAAACAGCTAAAAGCAACACCAAACTGTTTTCCTACTTGCAACCTTCTGTCATATTCGGAGTTGGAAGATTAGATAACGAGGGTATTTTTAGCAGCCTTGCTGGCGATGTATCATGAAACCTTTACTGTAAGGCCACTGTATGAAATTTTAATTCTGCATGCCACTTCCCTGCGTCATGGCACCATTTGCAGAGCACAATTTTTTTTTATATGTTTATTAATAATGGACCTGGCCTTAACATGGCCAAATTTGGAGCTGACTTGCAAACCCTCTTGCCACCCGCTGCTTTTCAATTCTTTCCTGATGGTTTCCAAGCAGGGGGAAGGTATTGGGCTGACAACTGCAGGCCTCTGCTCAGCCACAAGCTAGGTGCTGCTAGGGAAACAGCAAGGAGAGCTGCGGCTTCCTTGCACGGTCTCCACTGCTCCCTGCAAAAACCACGAGTGTTGCCCTGAGCTGGTTAATCTCAGTGCCTGCTGGATCCTTAACCTGCCTCTTGAGACTGCCACTAAGTGCTGTAAGTGCCTAGCAGAAGAGGAACTCAAAGCACCAGCTCGCTGTATGTTGGGCACTACCTGTCCAGCGGGTAAAAATGTCCTGCCACAGCTAATGCAGGACAGAGCAGAACTAAAGGAACTGGGCATGGCAGGACAGGAGGGTCCTCATTTCTCCTTACTGGTCCCTTGGCAGTCCAGCTCTATCAAAAACAGGCTTTTGCGGTCAGAAGAGCTGAGCAGAAGCTGGTCAGAGCTTTAAACATGAGAAGTCTTCTGTGTTTGTATAGTTAAATGTCACCCCTACAAGCTGTTGGGAAGCAAATACATTAAATGTGGCATAGAAGATGGGGAGCTGCCATCCCGTATCTGACCCAGGGCCTGTCTAGCCCAGCAGCCTGTGTCCGGCAGTCACCCGTAGCGGGCGTTTCAGAGGAATGAGCTATTATGGAGTCCCCTGGCCATACAAGATGCTCCCTGCCCGTTAGAAGTTGTTCTGTGTCCTCCAGCACGAGGGCTTACATCCTTCTCAAACTTTGGGGCTTTCTTTTGTTAAATCCTGTGTCACATGCTTGTCAAGGGTTTTTAAACCCGAAAGCTTGCTAAAAAAAAATTTTTCCAACTGTTTAGGTTGGTCTGATAAAAGATATCAGATTCACCCAAAGGACCTTGTTTGCCTGTAACCATCCAATTCATGTTGTAAACCTACTGTGCTCTTGGCCTTGATTTCTTCTGGCAGGGAGTTTCACAGGAAAACTTCCCATTGTGCAGTCAAAGTATGTCTTCTCTGTTTTCAGTGATCTGCCTTCCAATTTTATCAACTAGCCCTATGATCCCAAGACTCAGCTTTCTCCCCTTGTCTTGCAATACGAGGGTAGGTAAGTAGGAGAGACCAATTGATCTTCTCTGCCTCGTTCATTACTTTGTGCACTTGTGTTACCTCCAGTCTCATTCATCACCGCTCTTAAATGGGCAGTTCTGCTATTCCAGTCTATTTAAGATAAGGAGTTTTAAGGCCAGTGTTATAGCAGAGCTGCTGGCACGGCTGTTTGAGCTCTCATGGTACTCTGGCCAGGTCCCTGAGGACTGGAAAAGGGACAACATGGTGCCCATTTTTAAGAAGGGGAGAAGGGATGAGCCAGGTAACTTTAGGCCAGTCGGTCTTACCTCTATCCCTGGGAAAATACAAGAAAAAATAATCAAAGAGTGTATTTGTGAAAGCCCAGCAGGAGAAACGATGCTGAAAGGAAACCAACACGGGTTCATCACAGGTAGATCCTGCCTGACAAACCTTATAGCCTTTTATGACCAGGTCACAAACTGCCTTGACACAGGAGCGGAGGCTGATGTCATCTACCTGGATTTTAGGAAGGCCTTTGACACAGTTTTGCGTCCTATTCTCATAGGGAAGCTAACGGGCTGTGCAGTGGATGCCTACAGACACGGGGGTGGCAACTGGCTCAGGGACCGCACCAGAGAGCGGTGGTGGACGGGTCGATCTCAGCCTGGAAGGAGGTGGGCAGTGGGGTCCTGCAGGGCTCGGTCTTTGGATCAGTGTTATTTAATATCTTCATCAGCAATTTGGACAAGGGTGTGGTGAGCACCCTCTCCAAGTTCACAGATGATATCAAGTTCTGGGGCAAAGCGAATACACCGGAGGGCTGGCAGTAGATACAGGCCGACCTGGACAGGTTGGATCAATGGGTGGAACAAAATAGGATGCAGTTCAACAAGGATAAATGCAAGGTGCTCCACCTGGGGAGGAGGAATCCCCAGCACGCCTACAGGTTGGGGATGGATGTCCTCCTCAGCAGCTCAGAGGTTGAGAGAGATCTTGGAGTCATAGTTGACTCCAAGATGAACATGAGCCGGCGGTGTAACGAGGCCATCAACCAGGCCAATCGCAACGTGTCGTGCATTAGCGGATGCATGACCAACAGATCGAGGGAGGTGCTGCTCCCCCTCTATGCGGCACTGGTCAGGCCGCAGTTGGAGTGCTGTGTCCAGTTCTGGGCGCTGCACTTCAGGAGGGACGTGGAGGATCTGGAGAGGGCTCAGAGGAGGCCACTCGCATGGTTAGTGGTCTCCAGGAAAGACCCAACGAGGGGAGGTTGAGGAATCTGGATCTCTTCAGCCTTTACAAAGGATGGCTGAGGGGTGACCTTGTAGCCGCCTATAAGTTTATCAGGGGAGGACAGCAGGGAATTGGGGATGCGCTGTTTACCAGAGCGCCCCAGGGAGTAACTAGGAATAATGGGTGCAAACTAGTGGAGAGTAGATTCAGGTTAGACATTTTTTACAGTAAGGGTGGCCAGAGTCTGGAACATGCTGCCAAGAGAGGTGGTGCTGTCACCTATCCTGGAGGTCTTCAAGAAGAGGCTTGACAGTCACCTGGCTGGGGTCATCTGACCTCGGTCCTCTTTCCTGCCTAGGGCAGAGGGTCGGACACGATGATCCATTGGGTCCCTTCTGACTCCAATCTATGAATTTTAACACAACATTGTTTATCATCTGTCTCTGAATCCCCTCTAGATCTACTCTATCCACTTTAGACCACGTGAGCTGCACAATATCCCAGGTGAAGGCAAACCACTGATCTATGTAATGGTGACATACTATGTTTCACAAGCGTTCCTAATGACCCCTTAGCTATCAGCTCAGGATTACCCAGTGGCTATAATACCCACTCACGATGCTTTCTGTCACATATTTTTAAAAGATCAGGTAGTTTCTCTCAACTGCTTCCCCTTTCTTCACTATTTCACTGACCTACTCCAACAACTCTAACAGATTAGCGAGCTATGATTTTTCTTGGTGTTGCCCCAAGGTAGCACAACTCAGTCAGTGGCAAAGGTGAGATGGAAGCTATCCATTCCCACTCCAAAGACATTGCTGTAATCATTGTCATCCCTCACCAAACCTTTTCTCCTTTTCATCTAAAATATTCTTTAGTTTCTAGTTTAAAAAAACAAGCATCTTGCCTGGAAAAAATATCAGAGACACCATATATAATAGCACCAGGTGCTTAAATAACAAACCTGGATTAATTAAATTGAACAATAAATTAAACACATATGGCTTAAGTTGGAAATCTGAATTGATTTTCTGAGGAATAAAAGTTGGACTCTGGATAATGAATAAGCTCTGGGTCTATGTAAACTGGGTTTAACAGGCAAAACCCTATCTACCAGCACGTTAAGACTCTCATGCTAATCTTTACATGAGATGGTGCTGACGACCAGTGGAGCAGAAAGCAGAGGCACGTCTCCATTCAAGTAGCAATTAAAGGGAAATCAAGCAGAGCTGATGCCTAACAGAGAATAAAAGATGACCAATGGGATTTTTAAATCGTATGTTGACAATGTCAATTAGAATGGATTAAGCATAATATGATTATGTTTCGTCGGACTCTGTCTGAATGTGAAATCTAGCTTTAATGAGGGCTAAGGGCAGAATATCCAAAGGACAATATGTATTATTTTTAGGCCATTTCTAGGGAGAAGAGTCATGTGCTATATCAAGAGATCAGGACTGCAGAAATCTGGGTCCCGTTCTCTAGTGCAGATCTGCTGTGTGATCTCGGGTGTGTCACTTAACTTCACTGTCCTACAGTTTTGCCATCTACAAAAAGGAGATCACTACAGCTATCTTTGCAGGGTGCTCGAAGATCCTTGGATGAAAGGTGCCGTGGGGCAGGTTTTCCAAAATGCACAGCCCACCCCCAGGGCCACATTTTCAAACTAGGAGAAATTCCCATTTAGGCTCTTAAATAAAAGCCAGATGTTCAGCCGTGAGCAGCTACCGCTGTCACCCGGGTCTGGATTTTCAGAGTGGCTCAGTGCCCTGAAATAGTTTCATAGTTTCTAGGGTCGGAAAGGACCTGAGAAGATCATCTAGTCCTACCCCCTGCCATGACAGGAAAGAGCACTGGGGTCAAATGACCCCAGCAAGGTGTTCATCTAACCTCTTTTTAAAAACCCCCAGGGTAGGAGCCTGCACCACCTCACTTGGAAGCTGGTTCCAGATCCTAGCCGCCCTGACCGTGAAGTAGCGCCTCCTGATGTCCAACCTAAACCTCCCCTCTGCCAGCTTGTGACCGTTATTCCTGGTCACTCCTGGC
>NW_017728994.1:48236371-48245832 GCF_001723915.1 Gavialis gangeticus | reverse complement strand
ACATGAGCCAGGATAACTCTCTCAAAAAGCTTGCCCAGGATCAAGGTAAGACTAACTGGCCTATAGTTTCCCGGGTCCTCCTTCCTCCCTTTTTTGAAGATGGGAACCACGTTGGCCCTCTTCCAGCCCTCCGGCACCTCTCCAGAGCACCCCGAGTGCTCGTACAGCCGTGCCAGGGGACTTGCAATGACCTCGGCCAGTTCCTTTAGAACTCCAGGGTGGAGATCATCCGGACCAGCTGACTTGAATACGTCCAGCCCCTCCAGAAGCTCCCTAACTAAGTCCTCGCTAACCCTTGGCCCAGGTGTGCCTCCCCCGGGGCCCGAGGAGGGCCCAGCAGGGAGGTGGCCGTTCTGGTCCCTACTTAGGAAGACGGAGGCAAAGAAATCGTTAAACATGTTAGCTTTGTCGTCTGGTGTGACGACCAAGTTTCCCAACACGTCCTGCAAGGGCCCCACATTACCCGGGACCTTCTTTTTGCCCCCTATGTATTTAAAAAAGGACTTCTTATTGTCCTTAATCTGGGAAGCTAGTCCTAGTTCCATCTCTGCCTTGGCCTTCCTAACTACCCCCCTACATCCCCGAGCAACTGCAGAATAGTCATCCCTGGTGATGAGCCAAATGGTTGGCTCCTACTGAAAAACCTAATTGGCTAATTTGGTGCATAAATACCCAGCCAGTGCCTCTGCAAATCTGGCCCTGTGTGTGCTAATAAATACTTTGGAAAATTCAGGTGTTTCCATACAAAGCATTCACTTGGCCAACAGCAAATACAGTAGCCTGCAGTCAGATGAAGCCAGCAGTGGTGTTACAAAAACTCAGTGATAACAGACATATGCACTGATGACAACAATCATTTGTACCTCCAGAGCAGAACTGCATATGCCTTAGGCAGAAGGCAGGGCATGGGCGCATGTTTGAGATGGACTTCCACACTAGAGAAGAATGGGAGCTACTCATTTCTTTTTTCAGATACTTTAAAAACCTGTCTTCAGACTAACATGGCAAATTACCTCTCTCTGCATGTACATCAGTGAATTTTGCCTCCCAGCCCCTTTGGGACATAGAGAAACCATTACCCCCATTTTACAGACAGCAAAATGGTGGCACAGAGAGGTGAAGCGATCTACTAATATTCACACAGCCAGTCTTCAGCAAAGCCAGAAATCAAGGCGAGGTCCATGCTGTACCTTAAACCACTATATCAAGATGTCAGATCTGACCCACACAGCCACGTCATCTGGCCCACAAGGCTGTGAGAAGGGCTAGAAATTCAAGAGCAGGGCACATGCAGGGGCCACCTCAGGAAATGGATCCAGGTGCAGCCTGAGGAGCACCCCCAGCCACCCCACCCCAGTCTGCACCCAGCCCAGATCAGCAAGCCAGGTTACACGCCTGCCCTAAACCATCCTCTCCCAACAGCACTTCCCCCACCAGACATTGCACAGGCCTGCAGCCCACTTTGACAACACGGAGCAGTATGCAAATCTCAAGTTATACCCAGGGTCTGCTCAAGGCAAAACTATTTTTTCAAATGTGCCAAAAAAGGTGGGAAAGTACCAGTTCGGGTCCATTTAAAACAAAAAATCTATTTTGATGGTTTTCAGTTTAGCCACAGAACTCAAAATCAGCTAATCGCACAGCTCTAGTCAGCAACATCCAATGGGAAAAATAAATGTGTGACCGAGGACTATCCATTGCTGTTGCTGAGGTTGTTCAGGACGTTTTCACGGTAGAGAACCCGCCGGACTGGTAGTATCCTGTCACCCTCCGACAGCCAAAGCAAATCAAGAGTGCAGCCGGGCGAAAGGTTATTAACCTGCTACTGGAAAAGAGGTAGCTACTACTCAAAGTAGTAGTGGCCGATGCATACAGGACTGCGAGGGGCTGCTATGAGACCTGGGTTTCTGCAGCATTATGGTGACAGGCTACAGGTTTCTGATTCACGAGCAGCTGAGGATGAATAAGTTGTTCACGGGAGGGCAGACTGCTGCTAGCTGTGCAAACTCCCAGGCTGGTTCATTTGCTGCTGGGCTTCTCAAAGCACCTGGAAAAGAAATGGAGCTCCCATTCTTCTCCATTTTGGAAGAACCCATGTCTTTCTCTCCCACACACACCATACCATAGCCCTTGATAAAGAATACAAAATCACCTCTGCAAGAAGATCACTGAGGAATGAGCTTTGTGCGTCTGCTAAACCTGTGACGTGGGCAGGCTCCACTGAAAACTTCTATTTCAGCGTGCAATGGCAACCAAGGGGATAGTCGCTACAAGGCACACCAGCAGCCTTATTGCTTAAAAGTTATTCATAATTTTCCAAATCCTATTTGTTTTCTGTACTAATCATTCATTTGATTGAGAAACCTTACGGTATCTTCCCACTGAAAGCAACCTGGCACCATTAACGCCTGCTGCGGTGACTCTCAACTGGGGTGACACAGCACTGCGGGGTGTCAACAGATCCTTTTAAGGGTGATGCACAACATTAGCAGTGTTAGGTGTGCAAACACCTGCATGTGATTCACAAGATAAAAGTCTGAGCTTTCAAACAGTGCCCAAAACTCTCTGCCCTTCCTGAGTTCTTTGCAGTAGCAGAATTGCTCTATTCTTTGTCTATAGCCAAAAAAGAGTGAAAGCTAAACATTTTTTGAAAGGTGCCTTGTGTCTAGTGAGGGGTGCCGTGAGTCTAACAAGGTTAAGAACCACTGAGCTACTTTTTACATGCAACACCGCTGAAGTCTGGCTTTGTCATGCTGTCCTAAAAAGAGAGAACTGTTCCCTGCACTTCAGCAACGAGTTAAAGCTTAAGTGCAGGAAATAGGGGTGCATGTACTTAGACAGCATCCTTCTCCCTGCTACATTGGGCACGCTGTCCTATTTTAATTCAGTAACTGAAAGGCAAACTAACTGATGGCATATATCTGTGGCCTAATATGCATAGCTTTGTTGGCTAGAGACACCTAGGAACAGCCAAAAGATGAGGCTTCTTAATAACGGCTCTGCCTCAAGGCTGTGGAAGTTAATTCAGTGTAGCAGGACTGTATCGAGAGAACAAGGCAGGCTGATTGCTGCTCCTACCCCGGCTGCACAGCTGTATTTGATCTCTAAAGGTTTTGGGGACATCCAAGGCTGTGTCCACCCTGCTGAGACTGCCATGACTGTCTCTCAGACTCACCTGAGTTCACTTCAGGCTAGCAGGCTGGGAACTGCTAGCAGAGGAACTATAGCGACATGGTTTAAAGGCAACTCAGGTGTGTCTGCCCGAGCTGCAATCGCAGCAGAGCCAGCAGCACAGGTTTGTCCTAACTTTCAGTACACGTTGACAAGATCCCAGTGGATGTTACAGGAGGCTGCAGTTCACAGAACCGAGCTGAGCACCTCGATGATGCTGGGGAGAGCTGATCCTAGAGCGACCGTGCCTGCAAAGAAAGGCGGTATGAAGGGACACGTGTTGCTCTGGGCCTCTCTCTGCAGGCTAGTTCAGAAATAAAAGGACATGGGCTCCAGCATAGCCTGTCCTTACATTTTAGGGTATCTGAGTGACCAAGAAGTGAAACAGGTGCCATACATCTGCTCTGGGCAACAAGTTGGCAGTGCTGCAGCGACTGTTTCAGCTGATTATGGGAACAGCCGCAGGTAAGAGCGGCAGCTGCCAGATTTGAAATCTGCCAGGCCGCTACGTATCAGATCTTCCCCAGATGCAGAGATAGCATAAGCTTTCAAAGGCAGGAAGCAAAAGGTGGCAACAATCCTACGAGCAGCTATGTGCAGTACTGCCTGACTGTACAGTATGGATAGGCAGTGACAGGAACAGAGCCCACATCCTCCAGCTCCAAGGTGATATTCCCTTAGCTGTCAGGACTGTGGGGCCCCTGATACATGGTTCAGGGCAGGTTCCCTCGCTCTGCCCATCACCGGGACATCTGCACACCTCAGTTTCTGTTCCCCTGGGCTTGGAGAGGTTTGGAGGGGCAATCTTGGAGCTCACCTGACCATGCAAGCTCTGCAACAAAGGCTGAGCCTGCCCCGGGCAGCCTGCAGGATTCATGGAGCACTGTGTCCAACTGTAGTCCCTGAGTGAATAAATCTGGACTCAGAACAAGGACCTGGACTTAGGTACTAAGGAACGGGCCATTCTCTCCCCTCCACTTTTATGGAGAAGAGAGATCCTGTTCTGATGGATCCATAGTGAGGGGCAGAAAAAGGCAACAGAAGTGCAACCTTGAGCTATTCTCCCCCCTCCCAGTTCCCCATGTTTCTGAGGAAGGATCATTAAAAAGTGCCAGGAACCTGGTGATCTGTGCAAGGGGGTCACTAAGGAGAGGATCATTTCCTGTACAAGGTGAGATGACTGCACATTGTGCCACACACACAACAGAGCTCAGCTGGGTGAGCTCAGGAAGTACCACTGTGTAGAAACCAGATTACCTGCAGTATCGCTGACCCCGACCAGGTGATAAGAGGCAGATAACTCCTGTACATACAGCTTTTTACTGCATCCTTTCCCATGCATCTGGGAATGGGGCAGAGCCAGCAGTAGGAGGCACAGATTGGAGCAAGGGTCTCTCCATGCAGCATTTGCACGTACATACTTGAACATGCATCCCCCCACCCTAGAGCGTCCATGTAAAATTAGCTCCTGTAGGCTCTGCCTTTGAAGCAATTCCTGCTAGTTCCTACACATCGCTTCTGACCTGACCAAGGTGCCCCCACTAGGACAGGGGCAAAGCCATCTTGCACATACCTTTACCAATGCGACTGAGGCCACCCTTTCTTACCTATATGCAAGAGGTCCAGTGCTGGGAGTCCGCAACTCCACCCCCTTCATCTCTCTCTCAAGCCCTTCCTACTGGAAAGTACAATCCCTTGAAAACTGCCTTGGACCTGCCTGTAATACTGTGCAGAGCGAGAGGGTTTCTGGACCCGACGACCCCACTGACACACTACAGGTCTTGCTATAGATACCAGCTAAAAAAGGCCCCAAGCAATAGTGGCCAGTGTTTTGGAAGCTGAGGGGTCAGAGCTGTAGTCCAGACACCTACAAATAGTGCAATACGCTCACGAGCTTCACCAAGAACATGAATTCCTCCTGGAGTTTCCTGCCCTGGTCCCATGTGGGTGTAGGGGTAGGACAACCGGACCCTTTGCTGTTTGCAATCAAAGGGACTTTTGGATATAGCCTTCACAGCCTCCTGTTGGCAGGCCAGCACGTGACTTTGAAAAGCCATTGTCAAGTTCAACTGTACCTGCTTCCCTAACAGGCTCCCAGACTTGCAAAAAGGGAACAAAAAGGCAAGGTCAATAAAGCAGTGTAATTAGAAATCTGGATCAGGAAAGGTAGTTTCAGGGCCGTAAATCAAAATTCAGTCGCTTGGGAGAAACCTAGTGCCTGGAGGAAAGTCATATCAACCTAATGAAGTGTAAAGAATACCCACTACCCCAGAAGGATGATGGGAGGGAGAAAATCCAGGTGTAGAGACAGAAATCAAGCACAAGGAAGCAGAAGGGACCCAGTGGAGCAACCTCAACAGAAAGGCTGCGTGACAGTCACCTCGTCCTTGTCATGGGTCCACCTTAGATCTACTGGATGTGGTGGGAAGACAACGCAACGTCACTCAGGAGAGAGACCCACCCTGAGGCCACGTGATACCTACTGATTTTCAGTCCTCCCCTATGCCATCCCAGGTATGGCAAGAGGTAGGTGAGAAGGTCCCTCTTCCCCACAATCACATCCTTCTGGCCAAGGCCATAAGGGATGTACCAGCCTGGCCTTCTTCTGAGTTCCTAGATGGCATTGCTCATATCACGCCTTCACAGCAAGCAATGCATATCTGATACCTTCCCACTCCCTCTCCCCTCCAACCCTAATCCTAATTTTCACCAGCCACCAATGTCCTTTTTTTCCCATTCAGTTTTATCCAGCGAACAAAGGAAGTGGAGCTGACAGCAGGGTTCTCATTTCTGTCAATAGCACACAATTATTGCAACGCCCACATGAGCCAGATTGCTATCTTTATCCTTTTCTTTCAGAGACCCATAAAAATACCTACATGGAAGAGTTTATGACACACATACACGGCAATGGGATATATATATTGAGATGGTTTAGGTCAGCATCTGCAGTTACAAAGGTTAAGATAAAATAATCACCAGCTGGGGGACCTTCATGCATTTCTCCATTTTGATTTCCCCAGATATAAAATGGGGCGGGGAGAATGACACCTGCCTTAAAGAGAGGCTGTGAGGGTCAATTAATGCTTCACACAGTGCTTTGAAGATAAAATGCAATATAATCTTGTGAATCTTAAATAGCTCTATTGAATCCCACTGGGGTTACCCACACCCAGAAAGGACTGCTGGTCTAAAGAACCAGTCTCTAAGCTGTTTGGGGCAGGGACTGCCTTATGTTACAAGTGTGCAGACCCTAGTGCAGGGGTCCCTCATCCTGACTGGGGCTTCTGGCTGCTTCTACAATCCAAAGTCAAGTCGAGTCAGTGCCAAGGCTGCTGCGACCACTGGGGTAACAACCCTCCTCCACCCTGCCCTGCCTGGCTAGCTTTGTGCACACTGTCACTTGAAGCCCCATCCAGGCTTTAAAGCTCTTCTTGGGTTACCTCTTTTTTATCTTTCTCTCCAATGAGCCCTGCATTATGGCATTGGCAAGGGAGTCTGGGCTTCTTGTGACCTGTCCAAACCATCGCAGCTTCCTTCGTCGCACCACCTCCAACAGATTCCAATGTCTTGACTGATTTTCTGCATGATAGACCCATTGGTCTGGTGCTCATTGTACAAGATGCAGTAGTCTCCTAAAGCAGGTATCCAGGTTGTAAAGACTTTTTTTTTTTTGCAAAAATCTAGTTGGTTTAATAAAAGATATCACGTCTACCATGAGTCCTGATTGCTTCTCCTAAAGCAGCACATTTCAAAGCTTCAATCCCGTTCGCCAAAACTTCTTATTAAGCATACCTGCTTCACAGCCATAAAGCATTGTAGAGATGACCACCGCATGCAGCCAGTGTCACTTTGCCTTCAGTGCAATATTGCTGCTTGTCCAGATTTTCTTTAGCTTTGCTAGTTGGCTGGTGGCAGCGGCTATTCTGGCCTTGACTTCCATTTCAGATGTTAAGTCTTCTGTGCTGGTGACTCCCAGGTACTTCAAATGTGTTCCTCTTTCTACTTTTTCACTGCCAATCTTCACATCAACGCTGCTGGCAGCAATCTTGGAGGTTGTCATCACTTAGCTTTTCTCAGTGCTTATTTCCAGTCCATAGCTCTTTGCAGTTTTGTCTAGCACTAGGTTGCAATTCAAAGGGTAAGTAACAATAATAACAACCCCTTGTGATTAGCTACCATGGCAAAAAGGATCCTGGGCTGGCTGGACAGTTGGGTCCACCCATTAAGATAATTCATGCACTCTTACTGGAGATTCATATACCTACAGCATGAACTTATTAGAGCAACAACTGGTAGCCCTCTTTCATGAGGGTCCCCTCACCTCCTCAGAAGAGGTGTTCAAAACAAGGAATGGGAGGCCAAGGGAATGGACGGAGGGAAGAGACACAGAAACAGTTTGGGTTTTAAAGAGTTTTGTAGATGCCAAAGCTCTCAGCTAGGAGGAACTAAGCATTATTATTCCCATTTTATAGATGAGGACACTGAGGCATAGAGTGGTAAAAAGTAACTGGTCATGGTCATACCTGGAGACAAGGGCAGAGCTGGCAATAGTACCTAGGCCTCTTGACCCTTGGTCCTATGGGGCACTCACAAAAATGGCCTGAATGACAGTGAACCAGCCATCCTTGGGACTAATTAGTAGGGCTGTGTGAAACAGCACCGTTTCGTTCCGATGTCCATTCTGGCGTTTCCAAGGGACCGTGTTTTGTTTCATCGTTTCAAAGCGCTGTTCCGTTTCATTCCATCAAAACCATTGTGCTGTTTCGACGTTTCGCCCGTAGGTTGTAATGGGGAAGCATGAAAATGCCTAAAACTGGCATTTCTTGCCTGATTCGGATGAAAATGGCAGGGATGCTAGCGGGCATGAATCCTGCCATATTTCAAGGAGACGGGTGTCAAGGTTTCTGGGAAACTGCACCCCAAACTGATCAAAGCAAAACTCATGACGCTTGCCAGCAGCGGCAGCCTCCTCTCATCCAGCGTGCGGATCCAGGGGCCCACACCCCCAGGAGGGCTGCGGGGCTGTGCTGGACTCCTCCCGGGGGTGCGGCCCCCAGATCTACACGCTAGAGGACAGGAGGCTGCTGCCACCAGCTGGGACCAGCATTGAAGCCAAGTAAGCCCGACTTCGAAACTCAAAATGTTTCTGAACTTTTGAAACATTTTGAGTGCCCTCGTTTTGTTTCGAAGCTGTTTTGAAGCCTTTTGCTTCATTTTGATTTCAAGCTCAAAACACATCGAAACAGCTTCAGAACGAAACAGCAGGTGAAATTTCGCACCGCCCTACTAATTAGTACTTGTAACAAACACGGCACGTGTACTGAAAATAAGAGGAGGGAAAGTTATATTGGTCTAGCGTGGCCAAACGACAGGTAAGGATGGAGCGTGAAAACTATCTGAAGGTTTTAAATAGCAAGTTGGGAGAATCACCAAAGGTTAAAACTAGGAGTAAGACCTAGCCATTAAAATCAGGGCTTAAATAAGAGGATGTGGGAAAACATCCAGAAGTTAAATGAATTGGCTTGCAGAATAAATGCCTGGGAGTATTAGTGGAAGTCCCTTCAGCTGCCGCATTCAAGCTAGCAGCTGGCCTGCTCGAATCCCAGCAAATGTACAGAAAGCAGAGGAATGACCTGCACAGCCTCGTAGGTCTTTCTCATCTGGAGAATCCATGGGATTGAGCTTCTCCACTCAGTTCGATTCCAAATGGCCAGGCACAACTTGCTTAGCAGTTAGCACGAACTGTATGAGAGCAAGAAAGACTCAGCTGGTAACAGGGTCCTGTAGTTCATCTGGCTGTCACATTCGCTGGACAGCAAACTGAGCACAATCCTTTGCTCGCACAATGGAAATGCAGTGGTGGCGTAGTCCTGCCTTGGTTACACGTGAGGAGTGTGCTTGAATGCCAGGGAGCTCATTTCTGCTTTCCCACCACTGCCTGTACATAGGGCAATGGTCCGCGTCACAGCCACCCCTGCAAATCCAGGGAGGCCCTTCAAACCCCGGTCTGGTCCTGGGTGGCCTCCACCTCCAATGCTTTCCACTGCCATTGATTGTCAACTGTCTGAAACCTCTGGGCATTAATCTGATTTCTTCTTCTTCTTCCCTCACTCTTCCCACCTAAACAAGGTCACTGTTGCAGATCCTGGCTGTCCACCAGGTTCTGGGATCCTGATTTTAAAAAATCCCCAATTTTCGGTTAAAAAAAAAAGCAACCCTAATACACATTTTTTTGTGATTTAAATGAAACACTAGTAATATAGATATATTTATATATCTATATATAA
>NW_017728994.1:48233400-48236277 GCF_001723915.1 Gavialis gangeticus | reverse complement strand
ATATAGCAGTGTTTCATTTTAATCATGGAAAAATGTGGATTTGGGGCTTTTTTTAAACTGAAAATTGGGGATTTTTTTAAATCAGAGAGAACCAGCACCCCTATGTATCTTCTTCATCCAACTCCTTCTCTCCCATATCTCTCCCCACTATCCCTCTCCATCTCATCTTCAGTTTCCTCTTCCCCTTCTCCCTGGGAGGCCTTAATCTGATATAAATATTGATAATAACAATAATGATTAATATCCGTGGTGTGATGTATAATCTTGGAGCCCATCATTGCAAAGTAGAAACTTGTACAGAGAAATGTTCATTGAACAATGAATTTCCCATTTAAACAGAAGAGAACCAGGGGGGATGTTCAAGGGTGGCTCTCTGAAAAGCAACTGTAAATATGTCGGTGAGGATCCAGAATGACGATGCAGCGCGAGGACCCAGTTGGAGTGAGGATCCAGTTGATCACTGCACAGAGACTCTGCATCACATACACTCAGTTTGCAGGACGTGATTATCCACACCACCTGGCCTGTGAACTGCGCTGGAGATCTAAGAAGCAAGGTGAGTTCTTCCCTTCTTGTGCATCCTTGACCGAAGCAAAGTTCAGCGATACCGGGTCAATCTTCACTGTCTTCACCCTGTGCCCTCATTGACACTCGAAGCATCTTGTAGTCTTCAGTAGGCTTGCCTAGAGCAAAGCAAATGGAAACTTAGCAAAGGATGACCTGTGGGAAGGGAGCAAATCTAGCTGACCACCTGTGCTGGTTTTGTAGGGCTAGTAGCTGGTAGACCTGACTGAACAGATGCAGGGAGGAAATCCATGGAGTATGGAGATGTGACTTTTACACAGCACATCAGCACTTCTACAGCTCCAGCTATGAGTCCAGCACCTCCAAACCACCGCTCAAAAAGCTTCATACAGTCAGATAGCAGCCTCTGCTTTTGCAAAAGTGAGGAAAAATGATCCCTGCCACCAAGTTTGAAGGAGGTCGTCTACAGCATGAGGGCTCTGGCGTGTGGTTGGTGGCTCCTCCTGGTTTCCTCGCAGACTCCGATGTTTAGCCGGGTGGAGAAGAACCAGACCTTCAATTAAAAACACTTCCCAAACTGCTAAATGGCAGATATGTAACACAGCAGTGTGACATTCATACTTTCGCTGCTGTGCCTCCAAACCATTTTACAGGAACCTGTCAGATCTGATCAGACTTGTTTATTCTACACAGAAATGTAGGACCTGAGGCAGTCCTGTTTAAAAAAAAATAAATAAAAAGACAGAAAAAGCACATATTGTCCCTGGCAGTTCCTTGGTTTTTATAACAAAGGCAATAGCTGGTTATTAACTCTTTATTCAAATTGAAACGACTTCACTGCTCTGTTCTAGTACAATGTGCAAACAACTCCTCCTGTTGCCTTGCCTTGGAAGGTAATTCAATTAAAAGAAAGAAAATATAGACTATCGAGACAGAGAAAGAAGCATGCCACGAAGGAAACAAAGCAGGTGATTTATACACAGCATCTTGGAATTCGTCCTTAAACTAATGCTACTGGATGAGAAAGCAGCTTCCCTCTGGCTCCGGTTTACAAATTCTTATCTGCTTAAGGCTGCTCAAGAAAGATTTCCAGCTGACAGCATTATTGGTAAAGATAAATCCTTCCCGGCAGTTTACAACTGCATCCCCACTATGGCAGCATCACCCGCGCCTTCGTGTTTGCCTTGACAGAGGCGGACGGGTCATTGTTTAGGGTTCTGCAGCCCCTCCTCGCAAGTCTAATGTTAGACACAGCATTTCCCTGCACCGAGCCGCTGACGGACTCAGTCTGTGACACGACTCGTACAAGCCGATCTTGGACATCTCGCAGAGCCACTCGAAAAGCCTTGCTATCACAGCCCTCCATTCATGCAAAAACTGCTCCGCGCCATCCTGCGCAGGTGGGGGAATCTGGAAATATTGGTAAAATCCTTCTGCTTTACAACCGTGAACACCAGCCTCATCATTAACCCTTTGTACGCCCGCCATGCCTTCCAAACGAGGAGCTCGACGCTCAGCACCCAGGGAGCAGTCTCCATTTTTCAGAGGCTCCATTGCGTGTCCCCTGAGGGGAAGAGCCAATAAGTCTTAACGATGTGAAGCATTAAGACAACGGCTGTGGAAACAGGGCCCTTCTTCGCTCGCCCTTTCGGAGCAAGTCTGACATCCTTGGTCTCGTTCGCTGCCCCGGGGGTGAGACTGCACGGTGCTCACCGGCACGTGGGTGCCTATTTGGCAACCTGCACCTGTGCAAGAGCCGCTCCTTCCCAACGGGACCGACTACACCCTGCTCCCCTCTTCTGGGGGAGACGCACAAGACCCAGCCCCGCCGACCTGGTCCGTACAGCCCCCTCGCTAGACTTGGCGCGGGACCTGAACAGGACAAAGGAAGGAAAATCCCGGTCCTTAAATGGGGAGCCCCTGACATCCCCTCCCGTTCTCTGGAACAGGCCACGAGAGCTGGGTCAGCCCCGGGTCCGTCTCGCCCGGTGCCCGGTCGCGAGGGAGAGCCGACGGGCTCCGAACACAGGTTTTGCGCCCGGCTCCCCTCAGCCGACGGTGCAGGAGGCTCGGGGTCGGCGGCCGTGCCCCGCGCCGCCCTGCTCGCTGCCCACCAACGCCCCGAATCCTCGTGCCCGCTAGTGACGGCTGCCCCTCACGCCCCTGCTGTCGGGGCCCCTAATTCCCCTGCTCACTAGTGCGCGAAGCCCCTAATTCTCACGCCCGCTGGTGACGGCTGCCCGCGCCCACCCCGCAGCCCCCTGCCTACCTTTGGGGCGCGCGTGGTGGGCGCGGGGCAGCGCGGGCAGGCCGGACAGGCTGTTCCCCATGGCCGCGGCGCTGTGCCGGATC
>NW_017728994.1:48231125-48233302 GCF_001723915.1 Gavialis gangeticus | reverse complement strand
CGCGCCGAGCCGCGCCGGGGCCGCCGGCCTCCACCCCCACCCCGCGGATGCCGCGTTGCTATGGAGACCGCTGTCTGGTAACACAGGGGCGAGGGACCGCCGGCGTCACGTGGGCCGCGGGGGGAGCCCAGGTGAGCCGGGGGCACGCGTGTGCTTCTGCGCACCTCTGTGCGCGCACAGGTGTGTGCGTGTGTACACACGCGCGTGGGCGCACCGACACGCAGGGGAACCGCAGGCCGCGCAGGATTGACACTGGCGCGGCCTGCACCGAGGGCCGCGCGCTCCCCGGCGTGCGCGTGCAGCGCAGGAGTGTGAATGCGAGTGTGCGCACAGACGTGGAGGCAGGGGAGTTCGGGGTGGAGGGGTGTACAGGAGCGTGGCCTGGCCTGCGTGGTTTCTGGCACACGGGGAGGGGGCTCGGGGCGTGCACGCGCGGCACAACTGGCGGGTGCATATCTTGCGCACACACGCAGCAATTCCTTGTCCCTTTCAATAAATAGCAAATCTACCCCAGAGAGAGATCAAGGAGCTTGTTTTTAGTGATAGGGCCCAGCTTTTCCTATGGCGATTGCTATCTTTTAAGTAGTCTATTCAGGAAGGGAGTGCCATCCTGTCAAGGTGCTAGGACACCGACTCAGGACACTTGGTTTTAATCCCAGCGTTGGCACAGAGTTTTTACATAGTCTGGGGCATTTCTTTAAGCCTCCCCTTCACCATCTGCAAAAACAGAAGTAAATGATGTCCCTGCTTTGCAAGAGCAAAAAAGTTACGTATCTGCGCTATTCCCACAGAGCGCTCGAGGCCGGTGCACCGCGCGGGCACGGGTCCGTCCTCGCGAAGGGAGGAGAGACCACCAGCAAGCCCAGGACAGAGACGGAAGCAGGAGCTCCAAGCTGCTGGCTCCTAACCTCCTTGCTCTTTGTGAACAAAGCTAAATTGCCTCTGGAAAGGCAGGACGCCCTCTTGACATGCCAGCTGGTGTGCTTACATTTTCCGCTGGAGCAGCAAGACTTCCAGGCCAAGGAACACCAAAAAAAGGAGAAATATGTGAAACCCTGTAACTTAAGACAAGTCCAACTCAGTCATGTCCGTGTAGACAGACCTGAGCTGGCCGAAGTCTGGCTGGCTGAAATGAAAGCGGACAAGCCGGCCGGAGATCCCGGGCTCTTATGCCGCTGGCTAACCTGAACCGAAGTCCGTGCCACTGTCTTCACTGCCCACATTAGCTGGATTAAAGCCACATATGCCACAATTGTAGCTCCCAGCTTCAGCATTGGGGTAACCACATAGTTAGCTGTATATGATCTATCATCTCACACAACCAGCCTCAGATAGATCACCTACAGTCTATTATGACAGATTTGCTACATGCCACCCCAAAAACACCCAGAGGTCTGATACTACAGATGCTGGATGTAACCACGTGCACTACGAACTCAGCCCCCAGGTCATTTCTGGAGCAGGGAACCCATTCCCAGTTCTTTGCCTCTCATTAAATCAAATGGAAAACTTCTCACCCAACACAGACACAAGGGACAGAAGCAGAGACAAGAAATTTCTCCACCGAGTCCAAGACCTGTTCGGTACAGAAGGGAAAGCATCCGAGTGTCCATTATGGGTGCCGGGCTCTCTGGGTTATTTTATACCATCCCCTGCCCCGGGAGGAGTTTCAGCAGAGCTCCAGTCCGCTCGAGGAAGGAGGGGATGCATCTCAATACCAAAATGCCAAGGCCAGAGCAGCTGCATTGGGTTTAGGCCAACTAAAAGCTTCCCCCAGAATTTATGCAGCACAAAGGAGGTGGGTCACCTGTGAGAGTCTGTCACAATGCACGCATTATCGATAAGCTGAAACTAGCTCTGCCATTTTTTTTTCATTATCCATCCATCAATCTATATATCTAACACGCACACACACAATCATCTGACAGGCTTAGCATCACTCACTACATGGAGACCTGAAAGTGGATGCAATGGAAAGCAGCAGTTGAAGCAGAGCGGAGCTTTCTGACTAGCAGGTGGGAGCATGGCACCTCGTTTTCCTGGCCAATTCCAGGCCTTTGTCCGGATTGACAAACTCAGTCGGTCAGGAGACGTCAGTCGTGATAACACCAAGACAGCTGCCTCCCTTTACTCATACACGTACTCCACGAACAACTTCTTGGGGGGGGGGGGGGGGG
>NW_017728994.1:48217978-48231009 GCF_001723915.1 Gavialis gangeticus | reverse complement strand
GGGGGGGGGGGGGGGGAAGATATGCTGGAAAGCAGAAAATCTGGTTCTTTACTTCCTTTTCTTTCTGCCCAGTTTTTTTCCTCTTTCCTACACATATCACATCATGGGGGGCTTAAGACATCAAGGGGGATGCAGCGAGTCAGAGCAGACTAGGCTATGGGTCTTAATTGCACAATGTCAGGGGATGAACACACACGAGTCACTCGTGAGGCAAATTAGGATGTGAACGCACAGCACGTCAGCTACTCCACGGGAACTGCCCATGTGCACGCACTTTGCCTGCATTACCCGGGAGATCGTTTAGCCCGCTTCCAGCGAGGGGAAGCTACATCTGCTGCAAGGCAAGAAACAAATGCACATCCTGTCTCATGGAGCAACTTGTGTGTGTGTTCACACCATAAGACTGGAAGAGACCTTCTAGATAAACCCCTTCAATCGCCTGTTACTGCAGGCAGCCACACCACATAATCCCTTTCAGAAATGTATCAAGCTACATCTCAAGCCATACACAGCACAAGAGCTTCATTTATAGCTCCCATTTACATGTTTCTAAACATCAAAATCCTTCATATTTTTAGATGAAGTCATTGATGCACGGCCTCTGTTTTAAAAGTCAACTTTCTTTTTCCTCCTCCTGCAAAGTTTGTGCAAGAGCCTTTTGTGCCTTTTTTGATGTCTGGTGCATAGAATAGATAGAAGAAATTTCCCATTGTGAAAAAAAGTGTTGCTGCCTGTTGCCCCAGGTCATTAAAATGCCTGCTGTTCTCCAACAGCTGGCAGGTGTAGAGAAGCCTGGCAGGTACGTAGGGCAGCATACATGGTCCTCACTGAGGAAATGATCTATTGTCTAGGTTAAAAAAAAGGAAATGTAATGAGACATCTTTTAAAAAAGAGATGTTCCCAGTTTGATACAAAAATAAGTAGGTGATGAGTGTTAGGCAGGTTACCTGAAGATACAGTGGTCCCCTTAGATTTCGCTATAGCAGTGTTGTGCACAATTTTCAAACTTCCCTTTTATTTTGTCTCTGATAAACAAAGAGGTGTGCCCATAAGGCTCAGAGTCTCCCCAGGATTTAATTCACTATGCAGAAGTCTCTGGTAATAGGCCTTTATCCCATTTTTATTTATTACCATCTGAAACATCCACTTCTGGAAAGGTCATTCCAGCAAATCTAATTAGGTTGCATGGAAATTCCCTATTTCTTCTTCTTTTTTTTTTTCTTCAAAGCTTTTGGCATTTACATCCCTCTTAAAGATCCACTTCTGGTAAATGACTAACAGTGACTCTCCACGAGCAGTACAAAACTCCTTCCTTGGTTCCCTGTGGCCTAACCTCTGTCCGTCTCTCCTTGGACTATAAGCTCTTCAGGATAAGGACTGAAAACAGCCAGCACATTGTGGGCACCATCATAAACGCAGGCAGAATATTAAATGCCATGTATAGCTGAATTGGAAAAAAAAAAATCCTTTTACTTAGATAAAGGAGATCCTGGAGAATGAAAGCTACTGATTGCTTAGGCTGAAGACATGTGGGTAATCCCTATAATAGCACAAGCAGCCTCTGAAAGCAGCCAGCCATTAAATTAACAGTACTCCTGCATTAACTAGATCACGTACACTGTTTATAGTACACCTTTACTTCTGCTTCCAAGGTAGCTTTACTGCACAGGGAGGCCTATTCCCAGAGGCTGCCGAATGCAGCCCACTCCCACGCATTTAAACAGGAGGCTTGGTGCTTTACTGACTGGACTCCGGACAGTCTGATCTGTGGAACTGCAGACACGCAGTGACAGAGTGTGCTACAAACACATGCTCTCCTCTTCTTGATCATTCTGCATTTTCATGTGCATTCAGCATCCACCAGATCCCACCATTTACTATGATCCCCTGCTGATCAGCGCAGGTTTTTGGAGAGGCATGTTGATAGACTGAGCTTTTCTTCCTTCCTTCTTTCTTCCTTTTTTTAGGTCACCCTCTTATTCTCTTTCTAAGCGGTGTCCACTGGAAGGTTAATTACAAAGTTATTACCTGAAGTACAGGTCATCACAGTGATTATCTGAAAGCATAACCTAAATGCATTTACTGCCATCATCTTGCTGTGCTCGAGGCTGCGTTGGTTTGGTCTATTTAAAATGGTTGATGTTGTAATAAACTCTTTCCACCGAACTCCAAGGAGGTGTTTACTGTGGAATGAACTGATCCTCTCACATACTATTGTGGATTTCCATGAGTCTCCTTCACAGCAGGGAAGACACGATGGCAATGTTCAAAATTCACATTGCTGTGTCAGTGCCTCTTGTCGTGCTTCTTTTCCAAATCATTTGCCATTTGAGAGAGTGGTTTGCAGCTTTTGCTCTCTGTTTGCTATTTGTCATCTAGTATGGTGTCACTGTTACACCCCCAGCTTGCTGGATAGGGAAAATGGATTTGTGTCTTTTAATCCTTCCCCATCTACTCTGCCAGTTGCTTTTGGAACATTAAAAGCCTTATATATATTTTTTGCCTTCCCTTTACTCATGTACAAGCCAGCTCATTTTGCTGTGCCTTTTCAGAGCTGGTTGTTCTCTTCTGTTGTATGATGGGCTGAAGCAAGCAGGGCTGCATCTTCAACAACACTGAGGTCATCCATGTGTTCTCCCATTTATCTATGAAACGCCTTCGTTACCTTCCTCATGACTTGCCTCATGGCCCACGCAAATAATAGCGAGGTTATAACCTGCCCCTGCTTTACTTGTCACTGCAAACACTTGGCTGGCGTTGTCACCACTTCTGACTGCCTGCACATTTGACATCATCCTGATTTCTCAGCACCAACCCTGCTAAGTAGGTGGAGTTTTTCGGAGAGAACGTGACAGAGCAGGATGCGTTTGTAATGAATTACAGCTCCATTTTACTACTCAGTGGGCACGTCTACACGTGCACCCGACTGTGCAGCTGTTACGGAGCAGACATTTAGTGCGTGCTTTAGGCAAGGTTGCAGATGAGCTGAAGGGGCAAGATCAGATGGCGTGAGGCGGTGGTATCACAGGTCCTCTGTTATTTTGCAAAGACCTCCAACTCTCAAGTGCCTTGTAAGAGCATCATTGCTGTGGTTCAAGTCCTTTACTACACCTGTGCTCCTCGTCTTCCAGCCGTCTCATCCCAGAAGCACTGAAATCAAGGCCCAGACTGATCACAAGATTGATCACAGCTGAGGTGGGGAGGCATCTCCCATGTCTTTTCCTGTATTTGAGTTGGCACCCTTCCGTCTGCAAAAGACAGTAGGTATCGCAGCCTACGACGTAGGTGGTTTGCAGTGTCTCATGTGACTAAACAGTCCCATCTGAGATTTGCATGATCTGTGGCAGTGGTTGCAAGTGTATGTGTTGTGGTTGGGTGGATCGCAAGCTGCTTGTATCTGATGGACCCTCTTCTCTTCAAGCTGTAGGAGCCAATTTCTGTCGTGGACGTCGATGCCCTGGTGGAGATGATGATGCCACTCATTCCTAATCACTTGCCAGGGTTTCCCCATCATTTCAGATCAGTTCCAAATGCCTTCATATCTCGCTTGCACGCGTCTTTGTAACGAAGCTTGGGACATCCTGTTGTTCTTGTTCCCTCCAATAGCATGTCCTTGGGTATACGCCCATCTTCCAGTCTGCTCAAAATGGCCTAGCCAGTGCAGTCATCTCTGCATAGGGCTGTCACACTCCTGTATTTGTGGCATGGACATGCATACTGTGACGCTAATTTAAAAGGAAGGGAAGGGGGCTTCACACCATGCAGATGAATCCAACGTAGCTCTTTCCTTCAGGGATAAATTACAGAGATTTACCTTTGCTTACTGCAGGGCAGGAGCAGACAGATGAAACACTTGAACCAGATTAGTTAACACTCACTCCTGGACCAGTATGTCCTGTAAACCAGTGGAATTGTGCATCTCCCCTTCAAGTGAGAGCCCATAGGGCAGAGCAAAGCAATGGTGCCCTATACAAGGGCAAAGAGGAGCAGGGGCAAGGAAAGAAGACAACAGCGTGTGCATAAAGCTCTGAGTTTTGTGCCGAGAGATCAGAGTGCCCCTTAACTTCCTCTCTTACTTGAGGCATCTCCTCTCCAAGCACTTCAGAGTTGCCAGGGACAGATCTTCAATATCATGGACCATGATTCATGGTGCGCCTTGCTTTATTTTGGCTGTCCTTGTAACATGCCTGCTTATCTACTACCTTATGAAGTTAGGGATCTCATTGTAGCTCTCTGGCCCTGGAAAGAGGCAATTAAAAAAAAACAAACCCCAACCCTCCTCGCCCCAAACCCGCCCCCCCAAAAACCCACTGCAACAACCCCAAGTTCTCAGACCCTCTGAAATGAGGTCCTCCCCCAGGCATGGCGGAGAGACAAAATGCTGATGCTACCTGGGATACTCTAGTCTGCTTTCTGGAAGCCACCACTTGCATCCTCTGCTGTTTCTAGAGAAGCCATTCAAGACACTTCTGAGCTAATCACTTCCTTTGGGGAAGTGAATTTCCATTTTAATTAATTGGATAATTCAGAATTACAGGGATAAAATTAACCAGCAGCCTCTGGTTGCTGTGCCACCTTGGACCATTGTTTTAAAAAACATGATATATATATTTGTTCTGAATGTGCTCAGAGCTGATGCTAAATCAGGATGATGTCACAACGACGGACAAATAACATCATTATGGACAATGGAGTTCCCTACCTTAAAAGGCCGAAGCCTGACCCCGCAGGCGAGCGTCAGCCTGAATTCCAGCTCAACAGCCGCGGATGGGCCCGTGTGCTTTTCAAAACAAGCCGCTTGTAACACCGAGATGAAAACCTAACCCAGCGAGGAGCGGAGGAGAGCGCGCGTGGCCGCAGGGGCTCGTTTGAATAATCTATCTGACCGATCTGCTCTGTTCTCAGAGCTCCTTGTCTGCGTGATGGATGATCTGGCCACAAACTGAAGTCAGATGCAGTTGCTGATAAATGCACATGTTTCAAAAGGAGAGTGATCTTCCAGTGTTCGCACACACCTGGCTCTGCCTGCCCCGCTATCATGATGTATGTTGTCACCAGAAACCTGGCGGTGGTATTCGAGCCACCGCAGACCTATCTGCTCTTCATTCAGGAGTGGATATGATTTTTGGTGCCTTCATTTTATGTACACCTCAACACAGTGACTATTTCTAACCTGAACGTGCCCACCTAAACGCCTGCTGAGCTCAGTGGGAACGGTGGTCTGAGCTATAAGATTTAAGGCTGGGATTGGCAAGAAATGTGGGCGTTGAATTCAAGAAAACCTTCATTTTAATCACATTCCAAGCAAGTGAGACTGCCCCACCACATTTGATGAACAGGCTCAGTGCTTAATTACTTTTGCATCCTATTTCTGGTTTGACCTTGTTGAGCCTCCGAGTTGCAGTCACTGGATCTCATCATGCCTTGGTCTATTCAAGTAAACCAATGCAGATGTCTAAGACTGTGAACAAGCTCCTTTAGTAATGCAGGTCTCACCACCCTTTGAACTCTCTTCAGCCTTTCAGACTTCACAGCAGATCCCGATGTACGTATGGAACGAAATCCGAAGGCGTCTCTGATGGTTTCCTGTGCACGGCTCAGGGAGACAGCACTTTCAGTTAGCAAAGGACCCAAGCGATGGATGTGTTTTTGCCACCATACTGGGACATACAACCTGGGAGCCTGAAAATCTGAAAAAAATCCAAACCCCAGCCCCACGTGGGATGCGTATGGCTAAATAGTCCGCTCAGATCAGTAAGCGGAGGCTGAAGCCAGCAAGGATCACAATACAGTCAGCTCAGAAACTAGCAGCGGCGGAGCCAATGTGTGGGTGTTTTGTGGCTACTGTTTCTGGCTTAGTACCTCTCAAAAACTAACCAAAAATCACAAAGCCATGATTTATTTCCAATGAGCGAGAATATTTCCTGACAATTCTTGCTAGTAGTGTATCACAGGGGAGAGGACAAGCTCTGAATGCAGAGTGGAGCAAGCTGTGCTTAGAAGAACTGAGTCAGCTCAGCCAGAACAGGAAGATTTGTCTTCACCAGCTGTAACCCGTCTGTCCAAGCAGCACTGGAGTCATTATTAAATAGGATGCTCCAAGGGAGAGGTTGGACCACAGTAGAGATACAGACCTCTCCTCCTTGCCCACCGCAGAGTTATTCACTTGAGCAAAGCCCTGCAGCCCCAATCCCTCCCTGTGCCGAGGGAACCAGCCCTGGCAAAATCCCAGCCCTATCGAACTCAGCAAGACTGCTGCCATTGACTTCAGCAAGTCCAAAGCTTGAAGCCCTACAGAGCTTAAGCAGAACGCAAGCATGGCATGGACTCATGCTCATCATCTGCTTTGAGTCTGGCTGGAAGGCAATTAGCTTAAAAAAATTTTTAAAAAAATACGAGGGTCTTGTGCGCAACACCTTGCTCTTGTATACCATAGCCCGAAGATCTCCATGCACTCCATTATTTATCCTGTGGTGCCAGGATATAGGTTGCGGCTGATTGGGAAGGCTGTGCCAGATTTTCCCCAGCTTCATGCTCCTAGAAGAAGTGACAGGCAGGCAGTGCAGAGATATGACCCTCTATCCCCAAAGCATGCAAGTGAAAGAGGGACAGTGCAGGGATATGACTCCAGCTGCACCTTGTAGCAATCAAATGACCTGTACTGAGCAAGTCAGGAGCAGAGCTGCAGCCAGGACCAGGTACTACCCCCACTTCCAGAATCCCTGCTGTGCTCATTACACGATACCACTATTTCCATATTAACCAGTTTCTAAAGCCTATTGTGCGATACAGGAACGGAAGGCACGTGGCCTCGGCTGGCTAAAGTACACTCGCGCGCACACGCAAGTGCATTTGTGATGGAGGGGCTCCCAACAGCAAGGCACAGCCCAGGTATTACAAGCCAGCCCCCTGCAAAATGGTTCAGCTCGCTGATCTCCGGCTCAGCCCAGAGTGAAATTCTCATCTCGGCAAACCCAGCCATGCATGAACAGGGAGGAATGTTTTCATGATCTCCACTGATGTGCACCTCCTTATCTAAAATGAGAATCGAGCCCTCGGGCTTCTAAATAATTGTTTTCTGATTTTGGAGCCCACAACATATTTTCTATGGCGTCCCTAATACTCAGCATCATGTGACCCTTGGCAGAGAGACTCTGTCAGCTAAGGAGAAAAATCACTTAAGGAGGAGACTGAAAACAGGAAGGAGCTCAAAGAGAGAAGCTGTGACAAGAGAAGAGGCTTCAAATGTGAAAGGTCTTGAAGAACAGACAGATGTTAATGGTTTAGGGAGCAGCAGCAATGCCTGGCTCTGCATTCGGCAGGAGACTGAGCTCATTTAGTGAATGTGGTGTCTAAAAGGGGTTCTCTTCCAGCGTGCTTCAGCAGATGAAGATGGAAAGAACAGAGGGAGCTGATGGTTATGAGGTCAGAGGGAGGGAAGCCACGGAGACGTCTGACTGTCAAACAGGGAGCTCTGAATGGGATGAAGAGATGGACCTACAGCCAGAGAAGGTGGTGGCAAGCTGCAGCAGGGAGGAGAGGGGCTTGTTATAGGGAGTGGGTCTATAAAAATGAAGGTTTGGCCCCAAACACCTAGTACAGGACTTTACCCCCCACAAAGATGGTGATGCATCCTGGAGGGAATGACAGGGCCATATGACTAGTCAACAGCACACAACAGGAAACACCCACACCAGAGCCTGCCATCACCCATCCACTTCGATCGTAGACTTCCCAGTCCCGTATCATACAAATCCACACTGGAGCTCCTGGGTGAGAGCCATGTACAATTGCCTTTAGTCGTCTTCATGACTGCAGCATCCAACTCCGGACTGCATCCCACAATGGGGATGTCCACCACTCTCAGGAAGCTGTGGATGTTTTGCATTAGGGAGGATGCTTGCGCAGTGCTTTGCTGCGCATAGATGATTTTGGCTGCATCCTGAGAATAAGGCCAGCAGACAGGAAAGTCAGGCTCTAAATCCTGCTGCCTGCATTACTCAGCTGACCCCAAAGTCAGAACAAGTCTCTCCTCATCAAGTTCCCCATTGGTAACCATGAGAACAAGCATTGGGAGATGCTCTCCACTGGCTTCAACCATGGTGACAAATGAGCAAGCTTGCTGCCTGCTTTCTGACCTCGCCAGGCCCTCGCAGCCACGTGCAATAGGATCCCACCTCTTTGGGCCAGAACAATGACACTGAGACTGCCACAGGTCTGGCCCGAGGGACGCTTTGATGCTACCAAAGGCTTGCTGACTACAGACAACAGTGGTTCCAGCTCCAGCTGCACCAGGGAGAGTCCAGGATAACAGCCCCACGGTGGCAGACACAAGCACGTATCCACTTCAAGGTGTTTACAGCAGCAAAGCTGATTTCTGCAAAGACATGGAAGTGCTTCCACTTGTCCCGAGGTAAATGCTTCCACACTAAGGGTTTGGCCAAGTCAGGTATTCTAGTAGAAAAATCACATCCCTCCCTAAAACAAATACAGACATAAGAGCCTGCGTGTCGACCAGTGCTTAGCAAGGTGCTGGAGGAATTCACCAGGCTTTGCAGGCATCCAGAAATTCATCTCCAAATCACTTTACAGCTGGGTACAATGCAGTACTGGGAGAAGTGGCCTAAGGCAGCCTATTTAGTGTCGAACCCACAGCTGCTTCCCAGTCACAAGTCTTAATCATAAGACAATGCTCCCCTCCCATCTTCATGCCTGGGGTGGTCTGCTCTGAAGTTTTCAGTTTAGAGAAACTCACAAATTAGGTGTCGGATTATGGAGGTGGGGAGATGGACTGACAGGGCTGTGCGTTCGAGTGAAACAGCTTGGCCTCTCCAGAGGGTGCCTGCTCCTTGTTCATCTGGGCCATGGGTAGAGGAACAGATGTCAGTGATGCCCCAAACAAGTCATCAGTCCCATGTGCGAGTCATCAGGACAAATGGTGCTGCCCATGAAAAACAGAAGTCTTCCCATTGAGAGGTTTGGGGAAGGATGTTATTTTATCTGGGAGAAGGGCAAAGTGATAAGGAGATCATCAAATTCAACGTGTGCACAGCACTTGAAAGATGGGCAGCACTGTAAAAACATTATGAATGTAGACACAGGGGTTAGCGATGGGAGCACTTGTGTTATACGCACTGATACAAATCAGGGCACTAAATTCCACTAGATCATAGAATCACAGACCGTGAGGGTGGAAGGGACCCCGGGAGGTCACATCTAGTCCAACCCCCTGCTCAAAGCAGGACCAGCCCCAACTACATCATCCCAGCCAGGGCTTTGTCTACCTGGGGCTTAAACACCTCCAAGGATGGAGAGTCCACCACCTCTCTGGGGAACCTGGTCCAGTGCTTCACTATCCTCCTCATGAGAAAGATTTTCCTCATACCTAACCTCAACTTCCCTTGCTGCAGCCTGAGCCCATTGCTCCTTGTCCTGTATCTGCCCCCACTGAGGACAGCCCAGCTCCATCCTCTTTACAGCCCCCCTGCAGGGAGGTGAGGGCTGCTATTCAATCCCCCTCCGTCTTCTCTTCTCCGGACTCAATCAGCCCAGGTCCCTCAGCCTCTCTTCACCAGTCCTGCCCCCCAGCCCCACAATTGTTTCCATTACCTCCACTGGACTCTCTCCAACGTGTCCACATCCTTTCTGCAGTGGGGGCCGCACAACTGGACACAGGACTCCAGATGTGGCCTCCCCAGTGCCAAATAGAGGGGAGGAATCACTGCCCTCCGTCTGCTGGCAGCGCTCCTACCGATGCAGCCCAGGATGCCGGTCACCTTCTTGGCAACCAGGGCGCACTGCTGGCTCCTGTTCAGCTTCTTGTCCCCCCAGGTCCTTTTCTGCAGAGCTGCTGCCCAGCCCGTCACCCTCAGCCTGCCCCGGTGCAGGGGATCGCTCCATCCTAAGATGAACTGCTCCTGCAAATGATCAGTTTTGAGTGTTTCAAAGACATGCTTTCAGGTCAGAAGGTCTGTTATTTTAGAAGGTGCTGATGCACGGCAGCGCAGATTTTCATCGTGATCTAGAACAGCCATCAACTGGGAGAAGCAGGATCTGCATGGAAGTGGGCACCATCTTGGGAGAAACTTTGCCAAGGACGGAAAGGAATGGGAACGGAGAGAAGCTTTTTTCTTAGACAGGATTCCTAGTCTAGTGAATAAGGCACAGGACGAGGAGTCAAAAGATCCGGGGTCTGTTCCACACCAGCACATTCACTCTGTTCCTGAGCCAGTGAAAAGATTGAGCCATATGGAAAGATTTCCATTGACCTCAGTGGGATCTGGACCAGGGTACGTGACCTGCTGACCATATATTCAGTGCTGCACTTTGTTGATCTGTGCAGCGGGGATAGATGCTTCCTTACCCCTCTTCTAGTAGTGCATGGTACGTGCAAAATAGTTGCCTGATTAAGCAAGAATACTCCCCGGGATGGAGCAGAAAGCCCATCATAGTCAGAGGTTTGACAAACACACCCATGAGAAAGCTATAATGTGCGAGGCGGGTCCAGCCACGAGCAGATCTAGGTAAGGTACAGGCAAACGTCCCGATCCTCCTCCCTCCTTACATCAGCACAGCTGAGTTGACAGCAACATAAAGTTCCTCCCGTTTTACAAAAGTAGAAGCTGGAGATTATCCAGGCTCCAAATCTTCATCTTGAAATTGTGGTTAAATATAATGGAACCAAGTACCCTCTTATCCTGGCATAAGTCCACTGACTCTGGAAGAATTGCTTCAGGGATTGAATTGACTTAAAGCACCACAGGATTGCTCGAAGACCCCGGGGCAGTACAGCCTGGAGTCTCTCATGGAAATAGATTTCTTCTAATCTTCCCAGTGTGACCAAATACAATTCTTTTCTCTTCATGACCCTTTATGCAAGAAAACAAGCTTTTACATAAAAAAGCGCTTGGGAAGCTTCTTCAGTTGCAGCAAGTTTGGGAAGGGAACCAGGAGAAAGCCCCATTTCCCTGCTCAATCATCGCAAAGGTTCCCCATGAATATCGAAGCAATAATGTTCTCCTACCTCCAACCGGAGAGCACTTCCCACCAGACCCATTAGCAAGCTGAGGTCCTTCACAAGAACCGACATCAACCGAGGGCATCCCTGAGACGCAGCAGCTTTCCCCCGCCGGTAGAAAGACGTTTCTGAAACGAAACGCAGCAGTGGAGAGAGGAGGAAAAGATGTCACAACCATTTAGCCCTTTTCTTCCTCTCGCTTGTGACGGCTCCTGCTGGAGCTGTAACTTCCTCTCAGCCAGAGCCGTCAGTCTGCTTGGATGCAATGAGATTACTTCTGTGCACCTGTTCTGCCGGCGGCCGGAGAGACCGACTCGGGGGATTGGCAGATGATGGGACTAAAGACTCTGAGAAAGAAGTGCAACTCTCTTGCCCCTCTGTAAAGAAATGCTGTAGAAAAGCCCGGTCCCTGACTCCCACTCGTCAAGAGAAAAAGGCAAGGAGACAGCAGCTAGGCTCCCCGCAGCCTTGTGTGATCCCTTACACCTTTCTCAACTCAAGCCCTACAAAATCCTGCCTTCCCGAGTGAACTTAGAGACATGGTTAAACACCCTCAGTCCATGCAAGAGTACTCAGCACTCGCACAGGAGTGGAAAAACCAGGCCTGTGCTCTGCCAAGCTAAAGAGGAGCCCCATGCAGAAAGCAAATCAGGACTTGCCATGGTAGCAAGCGATTTCCAGTGCCTCGGCCAGGATGGTTTTATGCAGGCCTGGCTATCCCTGGGGAGCACTTTCCTGGTCCACGTGCACAGGAGCGGGGAGTACACAACCATTCTGCTCACGTGCTACTCCTTTGCTCTCAGTAACTAACACATGCTCTGCAGGTTGTGTTCAACTTCCACACCATTGGGCCAGAGGGCTCCAAAAAAGTACTTAAAAAGTGGCTTACAACCCGGGAGGAGTTTCTTTTTCTTTTCCTCTTTGTAGGATTAGTAAATGCCCACACAACATTAGAGGTGAGCCCTAATTACACAGTTCATCCCTGAAACCAAAAGCTTCCCTCAAGGCTCAGCTACATTTAAACCCAGTCTGATGCTTTGTTTCATGTTGTATTTTAGTGCAGGAGGATTGTAGGCCAAAAGGAACCCATCTGTCTACACCAGAAACCATCAGGGCTGAATGTCTAAAATGAATTTACGGTGGGCCTGATTTTCAGCTGGGGTCATGGGTGCTGAGCAAGCCAGGACCGCTCTGTCCATTTTGCTTCTTAGGCCTGGCAAAACAGAGAGACTGTTCACTTCGTAATTAAGACAGGAAAGAAACCCTGCACTCATGCCTTTAATATTACAGGAACAGCAGCACCATTCAGTGGTGAAGTGTTTAATTACATGCCAAGTGAGAAAGACCTTTAAAAAAAAAAAAAAAAAAAATTGAAAATGTGATTGATAGTGAACGGTGACTAAGATTGACTCATCTGAAAGTGCATCAACTTTGACACCTGTCAGAGTCCTAACATTTCTGCATGCATCAAAAAGATGAAGAAAAGCATTGGCTAGGAGATGGGAAGGGATGAGATGTTTCTCAAGCTTTCTGCTCATCTCAGCAGCCTCCAACCTCAGGTCGGAAGGCAGAACACTGATTTAGTATTGACAAGAGAGAGCAAACAAACAGACAAGACAAGGCCTTTTCCTTCATATTCAGCAGTATTTTTAAAGGGCTCAACACTGGTTCAAGGTGCAGTAAAGACCTAAGCACAACACACGACTGTGCACGTGTACAGTTGAGTACTCATGCCTCTAGCTGCAGGCAATTAGAAGGAAAAGCTTCAAACTGGTAGTCACAACTGACACATGGGTGCAAGAAATCCAGGTGCAAGTTGCACCTGTGCAAGGAAGGCCACTTTTCAAAAGGTTTCCTATATTTCAAAGGTTGCTATATCAAGCCAGATTCAGTCTCCACAGCTAACAAGTGCAGATGTCATGGGGGGGGGGCTGTGGGTGCTCGACCACCAGGGCGACAGCGATCATCGCCTGCTGGAATTCTCCATCCAGCGCAAGGTGGCAAAGGCATGCAG
>NW_017728994.1:48202433-48212978 GCF_001723915.1 Gavialis gangeticus | reverse complement strand
GGGGGGGGGGGGTGGCACTATGAAAACACGTTTGTGCGTGCTCTGTGCAGCCTGCTTTGTTCTTCCCCCATCAGTCCAGCCTCGAGACTTCCCCATGCTCAAACCAGCTCATCTGCCCGTTTCATCAAGCAGCACATCATACCTTTGCAGCACTGTACTAGCACAAACAGGGAAGACAGCTTCTAACATCTCTTTCAAGCGTGGAGGAAAAGAGAAATACTTTTGTTGGTTATTGGGAGGTTTTACTGAACACTTTCTCCTTCCATGATAACCCCCCATCTGTTCCAGGTGAGGCATGTGAATCTGGGATCACCTGTTAGATTGGCTCTGTTGGGCTAATCCAAGATGGATCTCTGCAGCCCACACATTATAAGATCCACCCTTACCACAGTCAATAAATGCAGGCAGATGACCATGTTTCCACTGTCAAAGCAATAAATACATCTACAGCCGTGAGAACTTTGTAAAACGATTCATACCATGTTTCAGATGGTGAGAAGCACAATCATCCTTCAAGAGTAATATTGCTGGACAGTTCAGCACTAAACACAGGGGCTTATAGCTGATGCCCTGTGATGGCAGCCATCAGCCCATGGAGCTCCTTGAAATGGAGCAAGGAAATGCTCTGAGTATTGAAGAGGTCATTTTGCAAGAGTGTGAATGCATATTCTACAGGCCACCCCAAGCACCCCTTTGACCATTTGTGCAAGAAGAGTGGGAAACATCCCCTTGTACCATAGACGCAAAGGCAAGAACACCAGCAGATCAGCATGCACGCAATATTAGAGCATTACATGGCCAAATTCTACATGGAGGGAGATCTTGAATCACTGAAATGAGACTTTCTTCAAGAGGTAAAATGAAATGCAGTCATAGGATTACGAGTCCATCACCAAAAACAGCTTTCCTTTGTGACATACCTGGAGATCCTGGAGAAAAGCAACTCCGTGATGCTGGCTGAGTGCCCAGGTAAAGGGTTTGGTCAGGTGATAGCCAAAGGCGACCTAAGGGAAAGCAAATCAGATTTGGGTTAATCAAAACTACTGCTATATAAGCTCTTCTTTCACTTCATTAAGCAGAGGTACTGGACTAGGGCTCCTCTGTTGATCTGTAGTGGGTCAGCAGGCCCAGAGGTCATGAAAAAATTAGGGACTGGGTCTGTAGCATGACCCAGGTTGCAACTACCAGTGATCTGCATCTTCATAGAACAGCTTCATACAGGTAGTCTTCATGACATGCCTGCAAACCAGAGAAAGCCTGAAACTTCCAGGGAGAAAGATTATCATCTGGTAGGACATTAGGAGATCAACGCTGACACCTTTTGCTAAATACCACTCACTTGTGAAATGGGAACAGACATGAGCAAAAGTAATCTTGCTGCAGCATCATCTCCAATCAGCCAGGTAAACAGCTTCACAAAGAGGTCTCTCAGGCAGGACTCTCAGGCCAATTAGCTCAAGGTCCAAATAAATGTAGAGATGAGGCAACAGGGGTTTCATACAAGCCAAAAGGCTAAGATCTGACTGCCAGGGTAGCAGTACACTAACAAGCTCTTAAAAAAGCTATTATCCGAGCAATGTATTTCCGAGATGGTCTGCCATCGTAACCTCATTAAAGCAGGAAAACCTACAAGTGTACTTAATTTCCGGGGAGTCTTGTTAGGAGACACAAACTCCACTTACAACACAGACCTCATACATTTTGCTAGAATTGTGTTAATCATTTTAATGGACATTACTTGCTTAGCCCACATGTTGTGTTCAGTGCTGTATAGACACTACCATTCCCTGCAGCCTGAGTTTACAGCAATGAAGCAAAAGCAGAATTGGCCCCACTGAAATTTCCCCGCATCCCACAGAGCCGAGTCCTAGCTGCTTCTGGGTGGCCTGGATCAAAAAGCCTTCTCCCTCCAGCAAGGGTTGAAATGGAGAGGACTGCCTGTTGCTTTGCACCTTCATTTGGGAATCAGGTCTGGGTCCTGTCACTACAGACACAAGCTCTGGGGAAGCTGGGGCTCACACGAGCTTTCATGTTCACAGGGACATATGGAAGCTATTCTCACCCCGGCGTTAGACTGCAAGCACAGACACGTGAATGCTATAAGGAGCCTCGATAACCCCTCTCTCCTCAGTCTCTCACTCCAGAATCCAAGAGCGCCTTCCCAGACCATTCGCATTTCACTGGATGTTTCCTACTATGGAGCAAGCAATAATCGGATGCCCCCATGGTGGGAGGCCACTCCTTGCCTACACATCAGTGTTATACAACCCTCACTTAAATTGACTGCAGCACTGAAGCTGCATTCCTGTTGGCAGACTTAGGGAGGAGGGAGGAAGATGCTCTCAGAGCCAGATTTGCTAAAATTGTGATCTTCTGCAAGCTGAGAACAAGCTCTGCCTGGGTTTGCTCTTGCTTTTGGTCTATCCACTGATGTCAGCACAGTCACAAGAAAGGAAGTTAGGCCCATTGAGCATCAGTACCCTCAAGGCCACGCAACTCCAAGGCAGTGCTGTAAAGCTTTACTACAAGTTTGGGATCTAAAAGCAGGCAGAGAAGCCCACTTATGCTCTTTTGTCATTCCCTCCACCCCATCCCACAGAACAGCCCGCCAACTATTGTAGCCAGAGAGCGGAGATCCCTGATAGCTCACACAGTGTCTGCCTCAGGGATAGAACAACTTCAGGAAGTCGACATTTGGGCAGTTTGCACTCATGGGACAGAGGTAGAATAACGCACGCTTTTCCTGTGCATCTTTGCATCAGTGTGTGACACGTGCCAGTACGTGTGCAGCGCCAGCACATGTGTATGCCATTCAATGCATGCTTATTTGGATCTTGGCACATGTGTTGACCTTAACACATGTTTGTGACAACATGTGTGGGCATATGCATGAGCTGGTATGTGTATGGGTGTGTCAACACGCATGGGGAAGGTCAATGCATGTGCATCCATAACAAATAAGATGATACAAGTAATGCCAAATACTTGCGTGTCTGTGTGTCCATGCCCAAATTCCTGTGCGCCTTATCACCTGTGTCAGTGTTCATGTGTGCACACTTTGACCCTTGTGTTTGACAACACATAGGTGATGACGACAAGCCATCAACTGCAGAGCCATTTTGACTACAACTTTTTGGAAACGCTCCACCCAAGGCAGACACCCCCAGAGGAATGTTTCAGCCCAGGTGACAAAGTTTAAACCAACTGAACAAAAACACTATTAGCACAGAGCACATCTGACACCCTTCGTGAGAGGTGCTGCTACCCTCCCTACAGAACATGTGCATGCACGCACGTGCACGCATACAGAGACACAGGCACACCCACTCATTCTGTTTGCTGGACAGCCTCAGGTGGCCCCACTGTTGATAGATCACAAGCCAAAGTCTGCAACGTTCATTTTGTGCGTTGATTGTTTTGCATCGTCCGAATCAAGCTGCCGCTGGATGACACCATCCTGGCAATGACGCACGGCACTCGGCAGCCTCTGCATCTTATCCTCTCTCCTACAACCCCCCCTCGCTTTTCTCCCCCAGATATAAAAGGCTGTTTTAATCCTGTGAGCAATTAAAGAATGGCTTCCCCTCCTCCCCCATCTGTTGTTTTGATGTTCTTTGGTACTAAATCCAGAGCCTGCCATTTACCCCAGGGAGATGCGCAAGGGTGCCAGCAGGTGTTGGGGGTGGGGGGAAACAATGTTTTTGAACAAAACTGTGGATGCTCACTGCTGGCAAGGAGGGACCTCCCAGGAGATCATGATGCCCCACATCAAACAGCTTCCTGAACGTGAGTCACAGACGTTCCCATAGAGCCCGAATGGGAGAGACAAAGGAAAAGGACGGGGTGCAGATTCCCACGGAGGAGCGCCAGGTGCTCCGGGAGCAGCCCAGCTCCCTAGAGCTTCGGATACACGACTTCACAGGCTGGTCTCTCCTCACGTTTCCTCTAAATAAAAGAGTGAGACAGGCGAGAGATTTTTGCCTCGTTTTGAATATTATTCTAGACCCCTGCCTGTTTTCGGCAACCACCTTGTTCACCTGCAGAAAGGTGTGCGCTCGCACTCTCCCATCTATTTTGTGACAAACGGTGAAACGCTCTGTTTTTGCCACAAATCACCAACACATCTCTGTTCCAAGTAGCAGATGCGGCACCTTGTGCCAGATCTCTAATGTCCAGGCCAAATGATCAGTCTGAGAAACTACATTCTGCTTAGGGAAAATTCCCTTTCAAGGTTGGATCGGACAGGGGATGCTCCAACTTCCCCAGTGGCAATTTAGTTCATAAGGTTGTTGGGAGCCATTGTGTTCGCCCCCAAAAGTGGCATCATTTCAGAGCGTGAAATGATCTGCTTGAAGAGGTGATTTTTTGACACAGCGCTCACAGAGTCTTTTGGATCCAAGTCATTATAGCACTGCAGGTTATTAACTAACAATCCCAGCCAACGTCAAGAGCATTTGGAAAGCAAGGAAACCCAAGTTCTGACCAAGGCCAAATGTAACGTCCCATAATGCTAATGCTACAGCTGATCAGTCACCAGCTTTTATTGCTGATGAGTGCCAGTCAAAAGCAAATTGCAGTTTATTGAGTCAAGTCAGTCCCGAGGCTGCTGCGACCATTGGGGCACCTTAGATGCTGTAACAACTCTAGTTGAGTTGCTTTGCACCACTGGCGATTCTTCGGGCAGGGTGACCTGGTGGCGTCCCTCTCCTCACCTGGTAAGGATGGCCATTAGCTTGCATGCTTCTCATTTGCCCTTTGAAGGTCTTATTTTTAGTCCTGCTGGGTGTCCATATATCCTCCTCACCCAGACAAGCCCAAGTGGGAGTACTGGTTTATTCACCGATAACCAGACCATGGAACGGGCTGTACTGGTTTACATAGTACCAGATACCAGACCAAGAAAAGCCTGGCTTGACACTACTGAGAAAGACATCACAGCTCCGAGTTTGTAGTTGGGCAATTGTGCATGCTGATACAAAACAGACACGAGGAGGTGACCTTTGCAGTCACCCGGCTGCATGCCCAGTTCAGGTGGACTCTCAAGGTCCGTAGTTGCAAAGCTCTAGCACATCTATATGAAGCATGGCCAAATTGGGATGCAGTACAGCATGTGTGCACACGTGGGAATGATTTCACACCTTCCACCCTTTCCAGATATTAAACACGTTAGGCCAACAGAAGCCTGGCCTAGTGGCTTCTTATGACTAAGCAACATACACAAGCTAACCTAGCATTTGAAACAGGACCGTCTTATTCAAGGCGAAGGAATTTGACTGCCTTCATCTGCTGCGATTACCCTGCCAGTCAAGCAGATCTGCACTTTCCCCATTTGCAAATCAGCCAAGTGCTCTGATCTGGGGTTTCTGAACACCTGCCACATCCCAAGTTGTAAGTGAGGCTGAATGCTCACCTGTTCACCTCATTTGAAACAAAATCCAGGAGGAAGAAACTGAGACTAAATATCAGAAAGAGAAAAAAAAAAGCTTCTTTGATGGCAGGGCTGAAAATACCTTCTGCGAGAAGGGGAAGATCAGCACCACTTGCCATATTTAACACACGATGACCAAATAAATAGGCAGTACCCCAGGGAGACCAAATAAATGCACAGACCCCAGAGAAAGGCTGACCAACCCAGCCTGAATAGCATTTCTCCACATCTGACTGCTGTGACTATTGCACAAGGAAAGTTCAAATGAAAGAACCTCTCACGCCCTAGTTCACATTGTGCAGTTATGAGCAGCCCCAGGATTTCCCACACCCAGGTAGCAACCACATCCTTTCAGCATAAGTGAAGCATTTCAGAGGACGGTAAAAAAGACAACACAGGAAAGAGGCAAAGCCTTTAGGAGCGAGCACGGTGTGCGTTCCCTCTCTGTACCGCACTGAATCTGCCCTCCTGCACACAAAGGCAGTGCCCATGGCAGACTCACTGCTCCTAGGTCTGTAAAAAGGTACAGAACATAAACTGTAGCCATCACAGTCGGAGCTAGATCTTCCCACACGACCATGCAGGCAGGTAGGGCAGGAAACATTCCCATTGGCATCGATGGAAGTATTAGGTTGGCTGGCCACCCACCCTGCATGGAAACACATACCTGAGCTGTAAGAGTCTGTCGATGCCGAATTGTCCCCATCAGCCATCTTTGGGCTGACAGATAAGGCATTCATGGAAGACAATCATCCGTGACCGCGAAGGATCATTGATGGGTGTTACCGTAGCACAGTGGGGTCCTGGTCTCTGACTGGGGCTCTTCGGTGCTAGGTGCTGTACAAAGCTCTTCTCTCCATAGAGCCAATGCTCCAAGTGGAAGACAGGAGGCAACAGCTGGACACAGAGATAAGGAAGCACGAGGAAACAATTAGATAACGCTGGTCTCCTGCCTAAATAGCACTATTTAATAAGTCACAGGACTGGAGAGGGGGCAAAGAAACCCTCTGTGCTCAAGCACTGTTAAGAGGAGGCCTATTTAGACAGGGAAACAGACTGACCAAGATGCAGATTCCACCTTAGTGGTGAAAATGGAATTTGTCCCTGCTCACGTCCTTAAAAAACTTAATACAAATAGGAGTGGGTCCTCCTCTTTCTCCTCACAGCTCAATCATGAGAACCAAAACGATGGCGTGTTGCACAAGTAGATGTACTAATAGATTCTCAGAGACCTGAGCAGAGTGGAACAGGATTGCACACAGGCACCTCAGTCCACTTTGGCACACAGTGGGAACGTTTACATGAGATGCTTAACTCCCATTAGACTAATTCTACTGCACATTAGCGCAGCTCGCAAAAACTGTGCTAATGCACTAATGTGCAGTACATTAGTCCAATGAGCTTCAAGTATCAAAAACTGTGTTCCTTTGCACTAATGCACAATAGCACCGATTACAGCGCATTAAGTTTAGTACCTGTAATAACTGTTACTAGCTTAAAATGTGACATAATCAGTGCTCCTGAGCAGGTACTTAACTTAATGCTCCATAATTACATTGCACTAATGAACATGTAGATGTGCTCAGCAGGTAGAATAGGATCAGGCCCCTTGCAATTTGCCCAGTCACACAGCAAATAGGATGCAGAGCTGCACACGGAGCCCATTTCTCCTGGTTCTCTCCAGCCGCTAGATCACAGCTTCACGGAGATTGAGCATCCTAATGCAAAGGACAGGGAGGAGGCATGTAAACAGACCAGCTTATTTGACTAGCTCGATCTCTCTCAACCGCCAGGGATGAATCACTGAACAGCACACAATCAAGGAGGGAGCGAGGCGGCAGGAGAAGGCAGCTGCAGTGATGGCACAGCACTGACGTCCCCGACACCAACACACCTGCAGGCATTGAAGTTCTGGGGATGTGAAAAGCGGAGGAAGAAAAACAAACACCGTGAGGCCGTATCGGCCTGCTTATGAAGTAGAGGAACCGATCTCTGGATCTCATCCTGAAAGAGGATGTATGGCTACAGGCGGAGTCGGAAAGACCATGTTCAGCGGGCTCCAGGGAGGCAGCTGAGCTCATCTGGTCCCGCTTAGCTGGATGCAGGGAGCATAAGCAGGTACCTTCACGCATAACCGTGAGCAGCGCCGCTTCCCCATTTCCATCTTTCTGCCCACTCTGAGGCCCCAAGCTGCCTGTCTAATCCCAAGCAGGATTAGACCCCACGTTGCAAGAGATCCTGCAAGAGGGTCGCAGAGACAGGAGCCAAGATCTCAAACTAAGTCAGCAGGTCTCTGGGGGAAGCCGCCCCAGCCCACAGGGCACCATGGATCGGTTCCGGATGATCTTCCAGTACTTCCAGTCTAACTCCGAGTCGGTGATGAATGGGATCTGTGGGCTTCTCGCCCTGGCCAGCGTGAAGATTTATACCTCCTTTGACTTCAACTGCCCCTGCCTGCCCAAGTACAACACGGCGTACGGGATGGGGATCATGTTTGTGCCTCCCATTGCCCTTTTTCTCTGTGGCCTCATTGTCAACAGGCAGTCTGTGGTGATGCTGGAGGAGTGGAAGAGACCGACGGGGGGAAGAAAGAAGGATCTGGCCATCATCAGGTGGGGAAAGCACTGCTGGGAAGGGCTCTGTCCCCTTCACCTCTCTCCTAGCCCTCGGGTTAGCTGCATCTTTGGTCTCCCTGCTGTTTCTTCACTTTCTTCTCAGCTCAGCTCCCAAGAGCTCCCCTCTTATGCACCATGAGCACATTAGCAATCCCAGCCTTATAGCAGAGCCAGTGAATCAGGGAGGGCAAGAGCACAGCAAGTCTTAACACCTTCAGGGAAACAGCAGCATAAAAGAAAGTCCCAGCAGAGGAAGCAGGAACAGCCTGATGAGAGAAGGAGCAAGCATAGGTAGTTGAGAAAATTCATTGTTGACTGCCCCTGGCACACAAGGACGCACAGGGCACTCTGCATTTAAACTGATGTGCCATCCCTGGCTTCAGGAGTTACTCCTGACTTGCACTGGAATAAGAGAGACGGGAGAATCAAGTTGACAGTTAAAATGAGGCAAGAGAGCACAGAAAATAAGCAATTAAAGGAGAGATCATTGGCATTCAAAGGCAAACACTAACACACTACTGATGTCAGGTTAATGCTGACAACGCCATGGGCCAGATGGATGCTGCTTTACGAGACAGACGAGTAGAGATGCATTTTTGGGACAAATAGAGGCATGTGCCCAAATTCCCCGGTTCTTATAGAAATAACGAGTGGCATCCTGAAAACTTGGGAATCGATAAGGAGGGTTTCCTTGTAATGACTCTCACCAGGCATCAGTTCCTACCACAGGCATCTCTTCTATGGCAGCATACTGCGAATGCATGCTTGGATGCCACCCAGAAATGATGATTAAGTATTTAGGAGCAGATTGTGGCACCGTGTCTCACACGCAGTGCCACTTCTCTCCACTGAATTTAGTAGGGCAATGCATAGAGTATGGTGCTCTGCAACAGGAGCAAAGCTGGCAAAGTCTGGCTCTAACCCAGGCCCTTCCAGTACACATGGTATTTTGTGGAGATGTGAAACACCGAAAAGCTTATACCAGGGGAGCTAGAGAGTGCAAACACTCAGTAGTGGCTACAGGACCTCCCATTGTAAGCACTGCTCCTATTGACTTCAGTGGGACTAACCAGATTTTTTTCAGAGCTCCAAGTACAGACCAAGCAGGACAAGAGAAGACCATTGAATATGAGTGTGCATGTGAAGTGGACTTGGGAAAAGTTAGCTATACCAGCAGGACTCTGCAGTCACCCTGCTCAGTTGTGTGCTTTTCTTGCTTGCCTTAGTTGTGAAAGCCCATAGGAGGAAAGGTTTATCAATGAAAGCATGCATCATTTCCAAACTTTCAGCTGAGGGGATGCTGGGCAAGGAAAGGGTTGGGGGGAAGAAGCTGGATTTGGAAGGAGGAGGGAAAGGAAGAGAAGGCGCTGACAGGGGAACGTGCACAAAGTAAGCACGAGCGTCCTTAACTAGGCATGATCCTTGGTTGGATCTTGACCAACCATAATCTTTACATCTTGGGCAAAAAGCCACTGGGCTGCAAATCAGACCCCTGGAGAACAGGTCAAGGCAAAAGTCATGGAGGAAATTCAAGAGCAGAGGAGGCATCAGTTGGACCAATGTAAATGGCTCAGCTGGCTCGGTGAAGGAGTATCGTTAGCTAATATTACTGATGCCTGTGCCAGCTTAGTGCCATGGACAAGTATAAGCCTCCAGTTTCCCAGGAGATCAAGGAAGCACTTACTCAGTCCTCTCTCTCCTGCACCCAGGTACATGTGCTCCTCGATCATTCAGCGAGCCATGGTTGCTCCCATTGTCTGGATCATAGTCACCCTCCTCGATGGCAAATGCTTCATCTGCGCTTTCAGTGGCTCCATTGACCCTGAGAAGTTTGCAGGCTTTGCCAACCTTACCCAGATGCAGACACAGCTCCTCCTCTCCAAAGTGCCCTGCAAAGACGATGAACTCATGAGAAACAACACCTCCCGGAAGGCCGTCTCCAGGTACCTGAGATGCTGGTCGCAAGTAAGTCAGAGCCTTTCTTAAGGGCATGTAGAGCAGTCTAGGGAACTGCAAGCTGCTCCTTCCAGAGCTGGTGTGAGCTTTGCCATGAACTAAACCTGGAGCAAGATTGGGCTCCACTTCCCTGACACTGAAGGGGTCCATCTTCACAGTCACCCACGCAGGGTAGCAGAAAAGTAGAGCACCGTCTTGCTGGTTGGCACCTAGATGCAGCAGAGGATGGTGACTTAATGTACAAAATAAAGAATATTGCACACAACAGATAGCCAGACAAAGGCAAACAAAGTGTTAGGGATTACTGAGAAGGGAACTGTAAACCAAATGGAAACCATCATAATGCCCCTTTATAAACCTATGGTGCGTCCACACCTTGAATACTGGGCCCAGTTATGGTCCCCACACCTCAAAAAAGATCTAGAAAAACTAGAGAAGGTCCAGAAAAGGACAGGAAGGAGGAGTCATGGTACGGACTATGGAGGGGCTTCCATACGACGAGAAACTAAAGAGACTAGGCCATTTCAGTTCAGAAGAGATGCTTGG
>NW_017728994.1:48183226-48202226 GCF_001723915.1 Gavialis gangeticus | reverse complement strand
TGGGGGGGGGGGGGGCATGATAAAGGTTTACAAAATACTAAATAGTGAAGAGAAAAGTCAATAGGGATTTATTATTTCTCACCAGACAAGAGCCAGGGGTCACAAAATGAAACTAGTAGGGAGTAAGTTTAAAACTAAGTAACGGAAGTTTTTTCACACAGAGTGCAATTAAAATGTGGAGCTCATTGCTACTAAATGTGGTGGAAGCAGAGAGTTTAGCCAGATTCACAAAGGGACTGGACACAATCTTGGAGGAAAAGGGCATCAGTAAATATCGAGCATGGGAGTGAGGAGCACGGCCTCCAAATCAGACCTGCCTGGACCTTCAATGCTGGAGGTTGCAAGTGAGAGGGGAACAGGAGAAAAACCCTGGTCGGACCTTGGTCACTCTCCCTTCCAGCCTCTGCTGGACACAGGAGACTGAGCAAGGTGGACCCATGATCTGACCCAGTCAATGGCAATTCTTGTGTTCAGACACCAGTGCCCTTCCCTCTGCCTCTGATCCTGCCTCTCTGCTTTCTTCTCGTCACCCAGGCCCTGGGCTGGAGTATCCTGTTGCTCCTTATCGTGGTGGCTTTCCTGGCCCGCTGGCTCCGACCCTGCTTCAATCAGGCTGCCTTTGTGCAGACGCGCTACTGGAGCAACTACATCGACATGGAGCAAAAAATCTTTGAGGAGACCTGCTGCGAGCACGCCCGGGACTTCGCCAACAAGTGCATCCTCCACTTCTTCGAGAGCATGCGAAAGGAGATCAAGCTGCGGCACTTCAATATGCCTAGGGGGGAAGAAGAGGCAGATCACCTGCGGGGGATCACAGACCAGGAGCAAGTGAACAAGCTCCTAAAATCGTGGTACTCCGGCAAGCCGCCCTTAGATGTGAGCCAGACCACCCAGCGGCAGCCCTTGGGCAAGGAGAGAGCGTGCACATCCGTGCCCTGGGTGGACACTGTGAATAACAGGTGGGCAGCTGCCCAGAAGGCCAACGTCTCCAGGCAAACAGACGTTTAGAGAGGCACGGTCCTGCCGAAACATCTTCTCTACAAGAGAAGCAGGTCCCAAGGAGCAGTCCGATGGAGAGATAGGACAGAGCTGCTCCAGCTTTCCCTATGCTGGCGACATTTCAGCTCCCTGAGCCAATATTTCAGAACAGTGCCAACACAATGAGAAGGGCAGTAGACACTCTTGCATTAATATACAGAGGTCCCAAGGACAATCATGACTGCTGCTGATTGATTTCCACATGGCTTTGTGCCGGTCATTCATCTTAACCCCAAAAAAGAAAAAGAAAAAAAAAAACCCAAAAAAGAAAAAAACTGTAGACTCCCAGAGCTGTGAAATAGCCCCTCAGATGGAAATAGTATTTTAGCAATGTAGTAGCATGTGCCTGAGTCTTATCAGGTTGAAATTACAGCCAGGAGAGATGCGAGCTTCTCCCACTCCTCTGCAGGGACTGCACTAATTGAAATCTAAGCAGTTAATGCTGCTGTCACTGAAATGATCTTGCTTCTGGAATGGTTTCAACATGGTTATCCTAAAAATCAAAGGTCCCGCATTGTCCCACATGCCAAAAAATCCTACCTGCCCCCATCTCACCTACCATTCTCTTCGATTGCCTCGTATTTCCAGAACAAAACAGAGCTGCCTGTTGAAAATTAGAAGTTACCAAACTGAACTTCCTACCAAACCATCAGAGAAATCACCATACTGCATGGCAACGGTTTTCAACCTGTGGTCTGCAGAACCTGGGGGTCCATGAAAGACTATGTCTAAGGGGTCCATGAAAGATGACTATGATCAATCAAAAGCATGTGAATACCCACACTCACAATTCAAAGGGGTCTGCAACTCCATTAAAAACATTTTAGGGATCTGCTAAAAACCACTGCTGTATGGGATTTTCAAATGAACTCAAGAAGGCCTCCGTTGCTGTGCTTTAAATATAAGTTGACGGCACTTAAGAAAACAATATTTTTATGCCACAGAATCTAGGTCCAGCTTCCCGATGCCAGCTCGGGGGATTTAGTTATTGCAGTGGGAACCCAGTTCAAGTAGGCACCAACTGGTTGCCCCAAAATTTGAATTCAGATTTCAAGACATCCCAAGATGTTCAGAGTCTTTAAGGTGTGGGAAGAGGGGTGAATGCCACCGCGTGGACAGAGTTAAGGTCACGTGCCTCCCTTACGCTTTTCTATACTCACATCCACATATTCACAGTTCTTTTTCATTTTATCTTGAGTCTGTTTTTCCTAGATTTATAACATGACAGTGCTAGTATTTTGTTGGGGGGAGAGGAGGACTTAAACCATTAAAGTCACAGATACCGACTTTCAACTTTAATGCCAGTGTAGCTTACATTTCTGTCCAGCGCCACTGATTAAAGCAGTTGTTCTCCTGTTTGTTCACATCAGCCCCACTTGCAAGCAAGCAGGCGAGCGTAGGTCCTGTCTCACTAGCAGCATGGATCTGTGCTCGGGAAGATCAGGTTTTGAGAATGGGCTAGAAAAAAACCCAAACAAACAGCTGGTGTGTGCACACGGTAGTCTTTGCAAGGATGCACTTCCAGGAGGAGGAAGATCTGCACAATGGGCTGGGGGCTCCAGCTCCTTCCCCTGGGCATGGGAGAGATCTCAGAAATGTATCCGTGCCAAATAATCCTGCCCCTGAACAAGCTCCTCGATCACAGGGATTCGTTCTACCCCTGCTCATACAGGCCTCTTAAAAAGGAGACCAGTTCCTTGCCCAGGGTGCCTAAATTGGCTGCTGAGCACACGTGTGTATGCATGCAGTGTACACACACACACACACACACACACAGCTCCAGGGGCAGCCTCTTGCCTCTCCTCCACCCCCCAGGCCTAGAGCCAGCAGCATGACCCTGTTTTTCACTGGCCTGGGGCTACGTGTGGGGAAAAACAGCTTTGTGAAGCAGCTCTCCATCTCTGGAGGTGTTTAAACCCCAGGTAGACAAAACCCTGCCTGGGATGATGGAGTTGGGGCTGGTCCTGCTTGGAGCAGGGGGGTTGGACTAGATGTGACCTCCTTGGGTCCCTTCCACCCTCATTGTCTACAATTCATCAGTCCCTTCCATAGTTACATATCACAGGTCAGGATTTGGGGGGGGGCGCAAGAGAGGGGTGGGGAGGCTGGCTGGCAACCAAGGGCAGCACCAGCTGCTTCAGTCAAATGGCAAGTCAGAGGTTTATCAGGGCCCAACAACCCCATTAGAAACACCCTTTCTGCTTATAACGAGCCACATTCGCTCCCTTCTCTGCTACATGTGCTGCCCATCCTCATCTGGGAAGGCAGGACACTGGCTCACAAACAGGGATTCAGGAATGTGGAGCAACAAGATACTTTGGCAAAGGGGCTATGAAATGGCAGAACAGCTTTTTGGTATTAAAAAACCACAGATTTCCCCCTTTCCGGGCCGTGGTTATTGGGCCGTGTTCACGAAATGCAGCGCTTCAGCTCGTTTGTTCCCTCACATAAGCATCTTATCAGCCCACAATCTCTGAATACATTAAAAAAAGGAGTAGTTTATTTATCAGTCTGCCGGTTCACTCTCCTGGCTCCCAGCGGGGCTCAGCATCAGTGCTGAACAACACGCCAGTCCTCCCACGACTATAGATTTTCCAGCTTAACGAGACGTCTCTCTGGGCCCCTTTGGCAAATAACTCATGCGATTTTTCATTTCAAACCCAAGCTGCATTCGTGGGCTCTGCTGAACCGATGGCATCTCCCTCCCGCTGGGACAGGGGTGGGTGATTTTAAATGTACTTCTCCCCAATGCAGCGCTGGAAATCAGAGCTGGGGAAATCCGATCCATCCTGTTTGCCAAACACTAGTCAAATGAGTTGTTTTCCTCTGGGGGCTCAACCTGATGTTCTAGCTTTCTCTGCAGGGCCCCTTTGCATACTGATTTTCATGTTCTCCGGGCTTCGATTGCTTGAGAAGGGCTGCAAGAAACAGATGCAAAAGGGAGAAAAAAAGGACAGCTGTGCAGTTTGCGTGGGATTGGAAGGCAGGAGATTTGGGGTGTCTTCTCACTTGCCACAGACTCCATGCGACTTAGGCAAGTCACTTCCCCTCTCTGTGCCTCATCTTCACCTGTAAGAGGAGGGGTGCCAAAGTTGCCTATGTCCCTGGAAGGGACTGATGCTTAATTAACGCTCGAGCATGAAGGGTTCTGGGATCCTCAGATAGAATGAGTCAGAAAGCAAAGACAAAGCTGCATGCACCACATTACTGTGTCAATGAGAGTTAAACTCATGAAAAAGCAATGCCTGGGGTGCAGATAATTCCCAGAAAAAAGGAATGCCATGCGTTTGCCCAGCCCTGGGAGAGAATAGCTCCCAAGGGCATATGTACACACCACGTTTTTTGCCCTTTCATGTGCTGCCGCTGCATATCTGTTTGCATGAGCACGATTTCCTGATGTTTTAAAAGACTTTCTTGTGCATTAAAGTAAAACTCCTCAGATGTAGTTTAGTTCGGCTCGCTGGGAATTAAAGCATCCATGGATTTGTTGCGTGCAAACACAAAACAAAGTATTAGCACGCCAGGTCCTGAAAGGAACATCCTAATCTTGCATTATGTCCCCGAAGTTAGCCCGCAGCAAGTAGAATCACCGAACAAAAACCAACGGCTAAGAAAGCCATGAGACGGAAGGCAGGGCAGGCTGGCACTTTAAGAGACTAACTAATTCAGAGAGGCATAAGGTTTCATAAGCAACAGCCTGAATGCTATGAAAGCAATGAAAGGAGAGAGATCAAGACGGTGGTTCCTATAGCTTTCTATGCCAAATTGTCATTGACTTCAGTGAGACTTGCAGGATCAGACCTGTACCCTGTGGTTAATGCAAGACAATACTTTTCTGGAGATCAAAAACCCCACTGCAAACAACAGGAGGCTTTTTACTGGGTTGACTCACTGGGGCTTTGATGTGACCTGCCCTTGACGTCCCCAAATTCAAACACCAGCTGAACGAAGGAACCAATGAGCTCTTAGCCAACTCTACAACATAGAGTTTCCCCATCACAAGCCTCCTCTTTATCCATGCAGCCAAATCTGTCCTGGTTTGCTGACAGCATGCAGTTAAGTGCTGAGCTGCAAACAGAACTAAGCCTGCCTGGCTCACATGACAGTGCTTTTCAGCATTCATCAGACATGGGATGCTGTGTGTCGTGGTATTACCATCAAGATGTCTGGGAGGCAGAGCAGAAAGAGCCAAACCTCCAGCTAAGGAGCCAGACTCCTGAATTCTGCTTCTCCTCCTTCCATCGACCTACTTCAAGACCTTGGACAATAATCACTTACCTTTTGTGTGCCAACTTGCTGCGTTTATATTGCCCACACCCCTTACCATAGCATCCAAGGACTTCATGATCTTTGCTATAGGGCACAGAGCCTCAGCACCATTGCTGTTATTCAACAAGTTGTTTAGGAAGAGAATCAGGGCCAGAGGGACACACTCAGGGTCTCTCTCTACACTCAGGGAGAGCTGGAAATTAGCTCAGGATTTGGGACACCTGAGTTCAGTGCCCTAACCATTGGATTATACCTCCCTCCATTAAATGCCTTCATTTTGGAGAATCAGAGAGTTATAGAGAAAAGTCAGGCTTGAAGGGACCTCTGGAGGTCATATCTAGGTCCAACCCCCTGCCTGAGGCAGGATCAGCCCTATCCAAACCATCTTATACACATCGAGAATCTCTTTGTAAAGCTACTGTCAACCCTGACACAACACAAGACACCACACCTGATCCTGGCACAGGTAAAGCAGGGGAACCAGCAGCATCCTATTTCTATAAAACAGTTGTTTCATAGTTTTATAGTTCTTGGGTCGGAAGGGACCGAAACAGATCACCAGGTCCGACCCCCTGCCCTGGGCAGGAACAAGTGCCGGGGTCATAACACCCCAGCCAAATCTCTGTCCAGCCTCCTCTTGAAGGCCCCCAAGGTAGGAGAGAGCACCACCTCCCTTGGGAGTCCATATTGTACTCTTGAGAGATCCCAGGTAGAGGACTATGCCCCCCCCAACCTGTACCAATCTGACAACAGGGTAAAATCCCTTCCTGACCCCAAATATGGCCATCGATCTGACCCCGAGTGGAGGCGCAAGACCCTCTAGCTGGGAACCTCTGGCTTTGAGTCCCTGCAGGAGCACTGGCTGCAGCCAACACTCAAGGCCTCTGAGGAAGGCTTAAAAATACCTTGACGCATGTAGCAGAAAGATGAGAGAAGGGGGCAACCAGCAAAGCCCAGAAGCCTGGCAAATCCCCATAGTACAACACAGGCATCGCTACGCCCAGGTCATCCCCGACGAGTGGTTGAACCTCTTCTTGGACACCCCCAGTGATGGCGGATCCATGCCTTTTCCTAGGCATCTATCCCACTGCCCCACTGTTTTAAGTACAAAGAAGTTTTTCCTGATATCCAATGCAAACCTACTCTGCTGCAACTTCAAGCCATTTCCCCATCTGTCAAACAAGGTCTATCCCAGCCAGGTGTATCCCCATCTCCCTGGTAAGCCAAGAGGTTTCTCTCACACCAGAGAAGAAAGTGAGAATATCCAACTTCATTTTGATTCGCACAGTAAGAAAGATAGGCCGTGACCAGCCGTGGCCATCCTACCATTACTCAGGTAGGGGACCTTAAATACAGGCTTGCAGCACAAATGTTTCCTTGGGGAGGTCCCAGTATCTACAACACTTAGAAAGCCGGGTTAGAAGGGGTGGCTTTTTAACATTTCTCTTCCTCAAGGCTTTCTGGAGCCAGAGAGTTCATCCTGTGTGCTACTCCACTGAGCGATGAACGGATTTGGCCCAGCATGTCTGCAGGCTGAAGCCAGGCCTCCTGGGTCCTGTGTCCCATGTTGTGGTGATGTATTATGGGACTTCAAAGACGGCATCTAGCCTTTTTCACGATCATGCCCTTCCGGAACGGTTTCCACTTGCACATCTCAAGCAAAAGGTGAATGAACACACCTCATGAAAGAAAGAAAAAAAGTCTCAAAAACTAACTCTTGTAAGGCAAGTCACAGAGGATTCCTGCTTTTGTAGGTCAGAAAATGGAGATACAGGGACTCAAAGCCTCCTGCACCGTCACAACTGGTGACCTGGTGACTGTCTATAGACTCACTAGGGGGGACCAGAGGGGTTTGGGGGAGACGCTGTTTCCCCTAGCGCCCGCTGGCATAACAAGGAGAAATGGGCACAAGCTGTTGGAGAGGAGGTATAGATTGAACATCCGCAAAAACTACTTCACCGTTAGGGCGGCTAGGAGCTGGAACCAACTTCCAAGGGAAGTGGTGCTGGCCCCTACCCTGGGGGTCTTTAAGAAGAGGCTGGATGCCCACCTAGCTGGACTCGTTTGAGTCCCATTTCTCTTTTTGGGGTTTTTGTTGTTCTCCCGCCCTGGCGGGGGGTCGGGCTAGAAGATCTACTAGGTCCCTTCCGACCCTTAATCTATGAATCTATGAATCTATGAATCTATGAAACTGCAAACCCACAGTGTTTCTAGGACTAGAAGCCAGATCGCTCTGCTCCCAACACTGTGGCTGAAATGGAGGGTCGTTATACTCCAAACTTCATTTCCTTAAGGCCAGAGAGAATTAGATTTGCCCATGGATGGTGTGAGACTACAAGGGTTAGCCTTTGCAAAGGGCTTGGTGATCCCCGAGTGCACAGTCCTGTGGGAGTCCTAAATGCTACCAGGGTGTCCCAGTGCCGTCTGGTTGTAGATGCACATCGGTGAGACTGAGGCAGGGATAACAGGGGAGATCACTGCCGTCTGGTGATATCACATGTGAGCACGGGGGAATTTATTCCTCCTCGCTCTCGGCTTCCCTTAACCTCCCTTCCCCACCTAGAATACGACAGCGAGGAGTCAACACCACTTCCCCAGAAAGCAAACACACCGTAGGGGAAGGAAGCTAGTGAGCTCATGAATCACTGCAGTTGTACCCCAGGGCCTCAAAACCCTGACAGAGCAAAGAGCATCTGCAAACCTGCCGTCCTTTCTCCCGGGAGGTGGGGCGCGTGCTCTCGGCCCTCTTAGTGGAGAGGTGTGGGAGGAGCACTCCGCAGCCCCAGCACATTTGCAAACCGGTTGACAGAGTCGAGCCAACTCCCTTTACTGGCAAGAACAGACAGACACAGAGCACAAAGCTACAACACTGGCACCCCCAGGCAAGCCAAAGCATAGATGACCAAAAAGCCGGAGGGATGCAGATACAAGGAAGACTGGGGAAGGCAGGTTTCCAAGCCCTGGAGCTTCTGAGGACGCAGCGTTCATAGGTCTCGGCAAAGGGACTTTCGCCAGCCTTCAGCTAAAGAAAACGGCAAGTTCTTGGCTTTAAATATCAGGGCAGGGACTCTGCAAGTGGGGTCCTTTCCCAGGGACTGAATAATCCAATGAGAAGTAGTCGGAGACCATTGCAGAGATGCGCTCGGCCTTTGGAGGAGGAAAGTGAAACAAGACAAGACGCCGGGGCGAGGAGGAGGGTGAAAGCCAGCGGGGAAGATGGACAAGTTCCGGATGATCTTCCAGTTCCTCCAGTCCAACCAGGAATCGTTCATGAACGGCATCTGCGGGATCATGGCCCTTGCCAGTGCCCAGATGTATGCGGCCTTTGACTTCAACTGCCCCTGCCTGCCACGCTACAACCTGGCCTACGGCCTGGGCATCCTGTTCGTGCCCCCGCTCGTCCTCTTCCTGCTGGGGTTCGTGATGAACAACAACGTGTCCATGCTGGCGGAGGAGTGGAAGAGGCCTACAGGCATGAGGCAGAAGGACCCGGCCGTGTTGCGCTACATGTTCTGCTCCATGGCTCAGCGGGCCATGATCGCGCCTGCGGTCTGGATCTCCGTGACGCTGCTGGACGGGAAGTGCATCCTGTGTGCGTTCAGCACCTCGGTGCCGGTGGAGAAGCTGGGGAACCTGAGCTACACAGGCCTGTCAGAGAAGGAGATGAAGAGGATACTGGCCCGGATCCCCTGCAAAGAGATCTACGATGGGCAGCAGCTCATCCCCAATGAGGTGGCCATCAGATACTTGCGCTGCATCTCACAGGTAAGAGAGAGGGGCCAGTGCTAGCTGCTGAGTGATGCCAGCGTCTCTCAAGCCAAGCAGAGTTGGATGGGAGATCAAAACAGGTACTCTTCCCTTCATCTACACTCAACCTAGCTCCAAGGTGTTGTCTTTGCAAAGCTGGGGTGGTTGCTTGATAACGAAGGTGAGAGCCTCAGTGTCTTGGCCATGTCCCAGTATAATGCTTCCCTAAATTCCCCAGTTTCAGCTGCTTCCTCCCCTAAACTCACGTATTAAACAACCTGCATGTTCTGTTCCAGAAGCAGCTGCATTTTGGTAGTGGGTAAATGATCCCTACAAGCCCCGGGCTAAGTTCAGCCCTGGCACACAGGGGAAATTCCCACTGACATCACCGAGAGCTACAGCTGCCTGCCCAGCCCTAAAATGCAGCCCTGCACCTGTAATATATTTGGGCAGCTTTTTTCTCATAGAGTCCAGGCAACGTTCAATAGATTATATTGGAGTAGTATGAGGGGGGAAGGGGGGTCCCCGTGGACAGTCACCCCCTGACACTTTGATTCCTGGTCCAACCACAGTTTAAACCAACTGGCTGGAAGCGATCTCCCCAGTCCACAGGTGTTAACAACCATGTCTTCTTTTTAATGGTCTTGATGTTGCACTAATCAAATCGTCCTTGCTTCTGCAATTTTGCCATCTGTTAGCTGCCCCCGGCCACATAGCTCTTATTTCACAGCTCTACAGGACTGTTTTTAACTGTAGCAAACAAAATTAGCTCAGGTGAACATTAACTCAGGTGTAGAAATAACTGTCAGTGATGCATTGGGATGCACTGTCAAGATGCTGAAGGAGGCCAGGTTTTGTTTTTATGACTCTGAAAAGCAGATGTCCATTTAATTCTAATGACTACGTGCCATACGCACGGCTTCCCAAACACAGCACGCACACAGCAACGCAGCACGTCTAATCCTGGAGCAGCCTGGCACAATAAGGGGGAGACATACTGGTTCCCTAAAAGTCTTAATCCCACCCTCCTATATCCAGGCAGGGAAGTATTATTATCTCAATTTTTAGTAGAGAAATGGAGGCAGAGATAGGACAAGATCACGAGGCACAGTCCTGGGTAGAGACAGGGATGGAGCCTAGATCTTCAGTCCGGAAAACCATTCCCACCAAGGAGCAGGGTCATCACCAAACAGACTTACAGAGTATGGGGCTGACACACAAGGGCATCTGGGTCTGACTGCATTAAGGACACAGAGCCATCCCAACAAAGCCAAGCTTGCTTGGCCTGGGGCTGGCAGTGTACAGGCCATGTAGGCCTTGACGCTCTGTTCCCAGATTCAACTGCTCTGCAGAAAGCCCGTTTGCCATCGCTCACTCATGCTGGATGTGACCAAGTCCAACAACTTTGCAAGCAAAGTTAGACCACGGTAGGATGGAGGGCAGCACTTGCAGCAACCAGAGCCAATATAAGGACTACAAGGCCTTGTTCGCCAGGGCTTTCCGTTAAATGGCATCACACTGTTTGGCGAGCCAAGCACTGGTAGAGGCAGCGCTCAGAGACAGGACACCAGGCTACACACTGTGTTTGGTCTGGTATCATTTATGATAATTGCAATATGAAACAAAAGTCGGGGAGGTCAAGAGAGCTTGTGCCGGTGGGAGATCAACTAAGGCCAACCCACGTCAAAAGCACAAGCACGTGTAGTTGCGTTTGCACGAATTGTCTCATTTGTGCTCCCTTCTCATTTGCAATGTAAATGCAGCCAAACGATAAGTGACCCCAAGCAAAGGTGCCCACGTCAGTAGGCCTGCCCTCCGCTTGTTTGTTCCTTGCAGCTTGTGAAGGATGCAAATTCCCTGCAGCTCGGAGGCAAGAGCCACCCGACAGTCTAAACAGGACAGTTTGTCTTCATCGCTGGCATTTAAGTTCTGGCTGCTCTGCTGTTTTATGAGCTGCGACTTATCCTTTCCAGCCCCTCTGCGTTCGCTCGCTAGGTTAGCAGTGCTCCGAGCCAGGCAGGGGATTGCCTTGTGCACCGACACCAACACCAACCTGGAACACAGCAGTTACTGCTGCCGCGCGCAGTGCGGCCACTTGAAAGGCCACGGCAATGGCTGGAGACACAGCTCTTGCTCCCAAAAGCCCAGGTCCTTGCCATTGGAGCTGAAGGGGAATCTCCATTAGTGACTAGCCGTGCGGAGCCCATGACACACACGGAGTATTTCCGATTCCAGGCAGAAGCCAGCAGTACACGTATGCAATAGCATGAGGGAGACGCCTGCCAGCTTTGCTATGGTTTGGAGCCTGGCTCCACTCCCGATATAAATTCTGATCGCTAATAAACTTCATTAAAAATGGCAGTCTACCACGGGGCTCAGGGGCCTGGCATCAGCCGATTCCATTTCTTCAGACAGGCTCTGTGGTCATTCACAGGCAAACCCCATACCCAGCCGCCCCTGTTTTTTCCTTTGTGGGCAGGGTCCGTAGCCACTGCAGCGAGTCACGGTCCACAGTCCAGCGCATCTCCGAGCTGCGTTTCATTCACATCGCACGACGGACGGCTCCCTGCTGTCTCGGGTATTATTACACGCCAGTGAGCCAGGTCCTGGGGCCAGTAGAGCAGAGCTGGGCATGCTACCACAGTGCAGCCAACACAGGAGATGAAGCACAGCACACACTCGAGTGCAGGAAGGGCTCATTTTTGGAGAACGAGGTGCTTTTGCCCTCTCCCACTAGCACGGGGGCTGCATCGCCACAGCATTGACATGGCTAAGCACCAGCTGCTGGCGATTCAAACAGCACCTGCCCCCTCTCTGCTAGGTCAGGGGAGCCGAGGAAGAGGATGAAGCGGTGACATGTACAAAGAGACCCTGCCAGCAAACCAGGGCATCCCAGGCCAACACCAAACCCCTGAGCACCCCACGGATGGAGGAGTCTGAGAGAACCCCCCTCCCCGCCCCCCCAAGACTCTCCACTGCTCCACCCTATAACTCATTACTGGTATTAAAAATATCTATGCTCAATCCCAGGCCAGAGAACAGCAGAGCTCCCTAGCTCGGGATGAAGCTATCCACGGGGTCTCTATGGTACTTCCTACCAGATCGAGAGGTCTAATTTGCTGCAATACACTGGGATGCAGGGCAGCGGTCCGCCCACCCCCCCAGCAGCACAAGGGGCCCAGGAGGGCTGCCTCCCTGCCTGTTATTTGCAGGTGGGGAGGTGCAGCTGCCATTCGGACTCACCCATATCCTCTCTTTTCTCTTCCCACTGTGCACACTGAGGCCGTAAGGGGACATTTCCTCTCGCTCCAGTCACCTCTGGCTCAAAACGGTGCCGATTCAGTCCCTGAAGACAGAGGTGTTATCTACAGAGGCTTTGCTCAATTCATGCCCCATGAAACCTGCCAACAGCCTTCTCCCCCACTATAATCAAAGCCATGCCCATCACCTCTCAAACGGCAATACCGGTCCAGCCTGTATTATTAGTCTGACACTTAAATGCTCTCCTGTTTGTTTCCCAACAGACAAAGGAGAATTGTGGTTATGGTAGACCCTTGTCCTATATTTAAAGGTGCCCATCTTATTAACACTAGAGAGGGACTTGTCTGGCAGGGATTTGTGCTTCAATCCTGGGACCCAGGGTTTTTGCAAGGCCCTGCCCTCGGTCTTCCGCCCTGTGACCAGCTTGGTTTCCCTCTCCCCACCCCTGCAGGCTCTGGGCTGGTCCTTTGTGCTGCTGATGACCATGCTGGCATTCCTCGTGCGGTCCCTGCGGCCCTGCTTCACGCAGGCCGCCTTCCTGAAGAGCAAGTACTGGTCCCACTACATCGACATCGAGCGCAAGCTGTTCGACGAGACCTGCACGGAGCACGCCAAGAGCTTCGCCAAGGTCTGCATCCAGCAGTTCTTTGAGGCCATGAACAAGGACATGGGCATGGGGCACCCCCACCTGCCTGAGAAAACGCCCTCCGAGGCAGGGGAGGAGAAGGAGAAGCTGCTGGGCATCACGGACCAGGGCACCATGAACAAGCTCCTGAAGAGCTGGCACAAATGCAAGCCCCCCCTGTGCCTCCAGCAGGAGCTCTTCCAGAACAGGAACGGCTGGGCTGGGGAGAGCCAGCCGCTCAGTCCCGGCAGCCTGCCCAAGAGGGAGATCATCGCCTACTACAGTAGAGTATGAGGGTGGGCTACAGAGACAGGGTCTAGGAGTGGCCCAAGGTTTCTCTTCCAAGGGAGGCAAAGACCCGCAATCAGTCCAGAGCCCAACCCTGCCTCGCTGCGCTTCATTAGCCGAGCAGAGACAGAGACCCCGACCCCAATTGGGAGCGGGGGGCGATGGAGATGGGAGAAAGGAGAACACGGGGAAGATGAGCACCTGGCGTCCCCCTTCCACAGCAACCAGGTTTGTGGGTGCAAAGCCACGTGGCCATGCTGTTACCCCTTTGCACGCCCTGTATGCTGCAGTCCCAAATCCAGATGGCTTTGCCTCCTAGCTGCACAGGCTACAGCTGCTCCCTGCATCTCCATGTGCAGCTGGTAACCTCCCCTGGATTCAGCAGCCCTCCCAAACCAACTTTGTTGTGCAGATGGCACCTCTGACGTAGGTCTCGGGGAAGCCCATACACTACGGGCCAGGATGTGACGGTAGCAAAACGGGGGTGGTTTTGTGTCCGTTGCTAAGGGCAATACTATGAGACTCCTGCAGGGCTTCCTTCCCTTTCATCGCATGCTATTCTCCATCTAAAAAAGGAGCAGGAACATAAGGCACCGAGTGTGACCGACCTCTCGGCACTTAGGCAGTATTACCAATAACCTGCTGAGGGCACGTGCTCCTCTACACATGCTTCTCTGGTTTTAAAGCATGAGCTATGAGAAAGCATCCAGTCTTGTGACCTAACCTCACCAGTTACTATCTGAGCTACAATCCCAGGATCAAAGCTCAAATCCCTGCACGACGAGTCCCAGGGCCCAGAGGCTACAGGAAGCTTTCAAGTAAGTCTGAGCAAAGCAGCTGTGGATGTTGCAGTGAATTAATTAACACACACTAGATGCAACAGAAATTGCTCGTCTGTGTGTCACTGGTCCTATCCGGCTACGGATTTGGGGAGATTCTCTTTTAAGTCAAACAAGCTGGACTGATGCTTCTGCAGCAGAGAAACCAAGTCCTAGCCAGGCCGGGATGGAGAAGCACCCAGCAGCTCTGGGCTGTGGCAGAGACACAACCCAGAAGTCCCAATGGACCATGAGTTTGTTACAGATGAATTTACTTGATGATTTGACTCCGCTTCCTTCCCATCACAAAGAGCCTCATGAACTGATCTTGTAGCACAAAGGGCATTTGTTGAAAGCCACTCTCAAGTAAAATAATATTAATAATAATAATAATAAAAAAAGGTATATAGGCTCACAGATTACACCATGGCCTTTTTTCCCCCCCCACTGAGCTGGAGATGCAAAGATAACGGTTTGCATCTGATGAAGTGAGCTGTGACCTGCGCATCTCTGATTCAGCTAGTCTAAATGGTCCATCTCTACCCTGCCTGCATTTCGCTAGCATAGAAGAGCCAGAGCGTGACAGCATTGCAGGGTTATTTTTCCATCCAGACTGAAAGGAGTTCAAGGAGCAGTTTTACACCAGAGCTAACACCCTCAAAATGTGCTAGGTTGAGAGTTCATACCACTTTCAAGATATAAGAAAGCCATAGGGTTAGAGATGGCTCCATATTCACCCACTTCCATACAGAAATCCCAGACTTCTGCAGCAAAGGCACATTAAAGGACTCAAGTTATAACAGGGGCACCACCCAGTCCCATGCACTATCATTCCTACATAAAAGTAATCAGAACATCACCCACCAACGTCCACACCCTCATCACTTTTTCCAAATTAATTCTTTTTTCAGTCGCATCTCTTTGCAATTAAGTGTTCCCTGGAAATCTTTTCTACCCACCTTTTTAAAGCAACAAGATGTGGTCCAGCAAGAACCAAAGTGATTGTAGAAGACACAGAGGTATTTGTGCCTGGCTTTAGGAAGGGACACGCAGTGGCAGTGATAGGTGCCAGAGACAATCTATGAACAGATAGGTAAGTGCAGGATTCGTGGGTCTGACACCGGGGAGAAGAGTGCCAGGTGTCACAGTTTTAACACTGATTTTGCACTCAGAATTAATCAAGGCACCTGCCCAGAAACAAATTGCTGCACAGCTCCACCAACAAAGCCAAGGCAATTAAAAGAAAAAGGCTGTTTCCGTTCTTACTATTTTCAGCCAAGGTCAGCTGTGATCCACCAGACTGGATCGTACTGACTTTCATCACAGTGGTTATTAGCCTCCAGGATTAGCAATGCTCCCCCCTCCCAGCAGATCCTTTAAGATACTGAAGACCCAGCCAGTGCTGGCAAAGGGAAACTCCTTCCTTTTAAATCTGGCCCCCAGCCTGACCTGGCATCACATCTGTGGCCATCACAGCAACTTTTCCTACAGGCAAGGAGCCCAGGTTCAACAGGCAGGACCCAACCCTTCCACCCCAGGGTGTCACACAGGGGAAATGGAGTATATGGGTCAGTAGGTGCAGTGGTTTCAATTCAAGGGTCTGGCCCAGTTGCTCCGGGGGAGGAGGCCCCTGCTAGCAAGGGGCTGGACCAGAAGGTCCCTACCAGTCCTGAGCTCCCAGATCCCAGTGCCCTCTCTCCCTAAGCATCCCTTTAGCAAAGGAGCATGCTGTGACAGGGAAAGGTGAGCAGACAGACCCCCGTTTACCTGGTCCCTTGCTCCACAGCCACTCTCCTGGGTTCAAGCATGCACAGCCCAGCCAGGTCCAACCTCACCCTCAAGGATGTCTCCTCTCTCCCAGAGCCTCTAAACTGGAGGGAAGGCTTCAGCTTCACAGAGGAGCAAGCTGACAAAAGTCGTCTCCGCCTCACCCACAACTTAGCTCTTCCCATTGCACACCTGCTGAAGCAGGTGTGGTCATGCCCCTTTAGGGATCCCCCTTAAAGGGGCATGACCACACGGTGAGCCACTGATGGATAAGAGCGGTTACGAGCTTGAAGAGAAACCACTGTGAGAGTCCACCTAGCTCAGTATCTGGGGCAGAAATAATGTGACACAAGACAGAAACAGGGGTGTAAACTACTGAGGGCTCCTGGGGGAGGGGGGAGCAAACAAACCAGGGCAGGATCACAGCGTAGGTGCAGCAGGGCCATAGCAGGGGTGGGCAAAAGGCAACCAGGACCCCAGCCTCCCCCTGGCAGACCTCTGTTTCTCTCGAGGATAAAAAAAGGAAACTTGCAGGAATGCTCTGAGCAGACCTGAGTCTGCAGAGAGCCTGAAAGAGCAGAGCATGGACTGCCCCGTTCCTCCTAACTCTGAATCCAGGCACCAGCTAGGGAAGGCGGGGGCTGCAGCAAGGGGTCCCCAGTGCAGGATCCCTCTACATTGAGCCGTGGTTCTCAACCATTCGAGGCACCCCTTGGAACTAGTTTTCCCTATTTTTTTTTTGACTACAGAAAAATAACAGAAGACGTCTTCTGTTGCAAAGAACTCAGAAAGACCGCAACGGGGAGAACGGTTGTGATGCTACAGATTTCTACTGGGTTTGTCTTGTGAATCGTATCTGCACACCTAACGGTGCTAACCTAGCGTGGCACTCTTGACAGGATCTCCAGGCACCCCAGGGTTGAGAATCGCTACCCTCGAGAGACGCACTCAGTCCTAGTACCTGAGATAAGGAACAATTCAGGGCCAGGCTGGAACTCAGTGCACAAGAGACTGGGGAAGGCGTGAGGTGTCTCTTGCGCTGCCCAGCTCCCACGTGAATGAACCGTGCAGGCCTGGTGGGTGTAAGCGGGGGGGAGGGATAAGCAGGGTCCAGGATCACGGCTTTGCCCACTCCTCGCTGGCCAGCAGAGCTGCCTGGGTTGCACAGTGCAACCTCATCCCCTCCAAACTGCTCTGCAGGCACAGCCCAGCGGGAACCCTGGAAGGCCGAGCCTAGCTCTAAAAAGGCAGCATCCGCCTAGTTTGGCTATGCAAGGGAAGAGCTGGGAGAGGAAACACCCAGGAGGGAGACTGGCAGGTAATGGCAGCTCTGGCGTGGGATGCAGAAAGGAGGGATCAAGCTAAAAACCTTCCCCGGGAGACCCACCAGCCCGTGGGATCATCTTCCACGTGGCCTGGTCCAAACGCTATCACAGGACACAGGGCGCACCCGAGAACCCATGCTGCAGGGAACTGCCCTGGGTGGGGGGACCAGATGGTTTTGCAGGCCTGGCCCATCTCCAATTGCTGTGATGAATCACCCAGCACTGCTGACGGGAGGAGCAGCTTCCTGTGAGCGAGGGGCTCAGCGAGCTGCTGAGGCTGTCAGCCGTGGTTCCTCCTTATCCTTACATGGATTACCCCTGCCCCCGGACTCCTAACTGCGATCCCACACTCTCGGTGCAGGGCATGGACTGGACCTAGTTAGCAGCTCCTGTGCATCAAGAGCTCAAACTCTCAATTAGCAGAGCAGGGGAGGCGGAGGGAAGGGAAATGATTCACCGAGCACCCGGCAAATGTGGCTGAGCCAGGCTTAAAGCAGCAGTACCCTGAGAGGGGCTGAAACCGCATTACCAGACTACTAGAGCCCTGGCAAGAGGCAGCATCAAATCCAAATCCAGAGCCAAGCGTGTATTTGGAGGTAGCGGGACCCCCCAGAAGCACAGGAGCCACAGGCAGGCTCTCCCCTGCAATAACACAGAGCATGGGAAGAGCTCAGCTGCCCCGGAGAAGAGCCAAAGCCATGCAGAGACCAGCAAGCGTGTGCACCTCTGCCAACAGACTCTTCGGGGTCCTGGGTTTCATGCCAGGCCCATGAGGGACGGCAAGCTGAGCAGCGCCGTGGGTAGTGGCAAAGGAGGGAGGAGGAGGCAGAGGAAGGGAAATAGTGAGGCCTCGTCCTCTGCCTCCTGAGCAGAGGAAATGGGAAATCCAGGAATGCACCGCCCCTGCCAATTCTTGGGAGTACACTCCCTCTCTGCCCTTCCCCATGCTCAGCTGGGCTGGAGAGCAGAGAAAGTCCCCAGCTGCCAGCTGAAAAGCCACCACTGATCCACTGCGCTTCCAGAAGCAGCCCTTGCATTGCTTGTTTCCACCCCATGGGCCCGAGTAGTGGAGGTCTGACCCAATGGCCCCATCATTTTGGATCAGTGTCCAGGTGCTGGCCCAGGGTCCCATGCTGCTTGAGTGGGGAGCAGGACCCCACCATCTCCAAAGCAGGTGGAAAGGCAGGTCTGATGCCCTGGGCCCTCATCCCTATCAAATGCAGAGGCTGCATCTGCTCCCCGCAGCCTGGCACCCTGAAGAGCTCTGCTCCGTGTGCCCAGTTCTCCAAACTCCCACAGGCATGAGCCCACCAGTGGGATTTGCTCTGGTGAGCAAGCCTTGCAGCATCTCCTAGTCTTCCAGTCCCGGGACAGCGCTGCTGAAGCCAAAGCCTGACAGGCAGCCCACCTCCCTGCTTCCAGCTGTACTGATGGGTGCAATGGCTTTGACCCTTCTCTACACAGAAGCATGGCTCAGCCATGCCAAGAAAGCCCAGCTAGCCCTAGCACCAGGCTTGGGGCAAGCAGCAAGAGAGCTCCAGGCTGGGACCAGACAGCAGCTGCCTGCAAGATGCCTTCTGCTGCTGCTGAGCAGTCCCGCTCCGTTTTGGGGATGGATGATGCATTTTTTCCACTAACTCATGTTCATGCCTCTTTATTTAAAAGCACATCAGTTCTGACAAAGAGAAAGTTCACGGTCGTTCTCTGCCACACAAACCCCACCCCGAGCCAGGGCTTCAAGAGCACCCCTCCCGCCAGGGAGAAGCCAACGCAGAGGGGGACGGAGAGGAAGCTGCTGCAGTTGGACGCTATTTTTAACAGGTTTGGCATCGTCTGCAGGCAGTTTGTGAGCCAGATCTTCA
>NW_017728994.1:48176223-48183077 GCF_001723915.1 Gavialis gangeticus | reverse complement strand
GCTCCCCCTCTGTGGCAGAGCCAGCTGCACCTGGACCGTGTTTGAACAGCACATGGGCAGCCGAGGCAGGTCTGAAAGCAGCTCCCCACATCCCTTCAAGTAAGTGACTGGTTTTTCATGCTTGTTTCAGGGCCAGGGTTGCAATAGAGGCTGCTTAGAAATAAATGTATGTGGATGCCCCACCCTGGCTGGGCACAGAACCAACTTATGGCGGGAGGATCATCCCGAGCGTGGAGGGTTCCTGTTTGCTACAGACCTGATTTGTGCATGGTCTGCTGCTAGCCCTGGGCTCCTGGAAGGGGCTGGTTTATGTGCATCAGTTCTCTGCCCCCACAAGTATTGCACTGAGTTTTAGTGCTGAAAACTAAACAAGGCAAACTTTATGGCGAGGAGGAAAATGGCCTGACTCATCCCCATGTTGCTGCAGCAGTGTGTTAGCGTGGCTCTTGTGAAACAGCGTGGCAGAGAATCCAGCCCCGGGCTTCCAGCATGCGGATGTTAAGTGCTTTGACAGCGTTTGTGGAATAGAGTTGCTTGGGGCTGGGAATAATTGAGAATAGCGGGCAGAGCTCTGTGCTCCCTCCATCCCAGTTGCGCCGTGGCCCTGGGTGGAGCTGCGCAGTGATCAGGATCCACTTAGCCTGCCAGATGTGTGTGGACCTTTTACAATTGGGTTCCCTTTGTCTCAAACGTTGAAGACCCCCTGCTCTGTCACAGGGGTTGGAGTGTGCACACTTAACCCCCCGCACGTTGTGTGCCATCCAACAGATGCAGGCAGCCACACAAGAGGTTTTGATCCAAATTCTGGGCTTAGCTGAGACTGCCTTTGCCAATGCTATGCCCCAGGCAGGCTGAGCTATCGGCTCCTACCTGGATCCTTGCTGCTCGCTGGGGATGCTTAGGATTCACACCTTTCAAACCTTAAAAGTGAAGCAAAGCCCGTGAGAGCGAGGCAGATCGCACAGGTCTCAGCCAACCTCCCCCTGTAGCAAGCCCAGAATTTGGACTGAAACCTCTTGCATGGCCACCTGCATCTCCTGGATGGCGCACAACATGCAGGGGGATTAAGCATGCACACTCCAACCCCCGTGACAGAGCAATGGGTCTTCAATGTTTGTGTTATATCAGATAAAGGGAACCCAATCATAAAGTTCCCCCCTGAAAGGCCCATACACATCTGGAAGGCTGAGCTGATCCAGATTGCTTTTAACCCCCCCCACCTCCAGCTCCTGTGCTACGCATCGAAAAAGCCCCATGCTACAAGCCCAATAGCCGGAGCAGTCCTGCCACAGTGGCTGGGCTTTCTCACAAGTGGATGCTACGGGCAGGGGTCCCTTGTTAACAAAGCGGCAGCTGCATACAGACACTGTGCACCCATAGCAATGGGTGTAAGAAGATTTCAGCCCCATTTCTCAGTGCTGGCATTGTCACACGTAGCCACAACATGCAGGACAACTGAGCTTGGGTGTATGCTGCAGGTTCCAGACAGCAGAGACCAGTCAGGCAGGGGCATAACCTAGACCCCAGTGTAGACATTGCTGTGGTGGCAGAAATGTGATCTGGCAGAATCGATTGTTTCAGAGGACTGGCAAAATTGCAGTTTGGCCCATACGAAGTACTCTGCTGCTGTGGCTACCAATATAGCAAGACACACTGCTCAAGAAAGCACCACGCTCCCTGTATCTATTCCAATGCAAAGGAGTTTTTAACCCACAGAGCACCAATCCTTTCATCATCATGGGATCCTGTTGACTGGGGATCCTTCACCCAGCCTAAAACTACCCTACGAAGCCAGCTGGCCTGCTGTTACTATCAGAGAAGCAAGATTTATTTGGTGATATCTTTTACTGGGCCAACTACAGAGTTGAGAGAGAGGCCAGAAAAGCTTCCAGGCAAAACACACCTTTCCCCAACTCCAGCGGAAAAAGCAGACGTGACCTAAGCTAGACACTGGGGGAAACAAAAATAATTGCTTTAAATTTCCTTTTCTATTTAAACACTTGTCTAACATCTTTCCCAACTATGTAGTTGGTCTGATAAAAAGATATCATTACAAAAATATTCTCATATATTCCCTGGACTAGCAGCTACAAGAGCACTACAACACCCCTGCTGTTACTATCGTCAGATAGTACACCACTTGGCCCTGCGGGTCTCCAAACATTCGTTAGGCCCCAGGTAGGCATGCAGCAGCAATGCAATTTGCCCCAAGTTGCATAGCAAGGTTATAGCAGAGCTGAATAATAAAGCAAATGGTAATCTAGTAAGGAAGGCTCGAATGGCCTCACAGGGTGCTTGTACACTTTATCGGGTTTTTCTAGCTAAAGATATTCTCTGGAGAGAGGAGGTAGCCACCGCAGAGATGGGCTCAGAGGCAATTTCTTTGGTCTTTTAGTAACCAACCCCACAGAGAGTCTTTCTGGGTATTCACAGGGAAACCAAATGCCTGACGTTTTCCTTGTACCTTGGGTTGACTCTCTCCGCTCTTCCTTTACTCTGCGTTTGTCAAGGTGATTTGAAATCCTTGTAGGGAAGAACGTGTGACAGCCTGGGAACGAGGGTGAAGGCTGATACCACTACTATTTATCTTACTCTGGTCCCTGAAAGCAAGTGAGGGCAGAGTTGTGATGCTGGCGGAAAGCCAATGCAAGACTGCATTCAAAAGGCAGGATGGGGCAGAGGGTAGGGCACTTACCTAAGACCTGGGAGAGCGGGGACCAAGGCTTTACTCTGCCACAGACTGTCTGAGGGACCTTAGGCGGATCACTTAGCTTCTCTGGGCTTGATGCCCCATTCCTACAGTGGCGATAATAGCATTGCCCTACCTCCCAGGGGTGTTGTAAGGACATATATGCTAAAGAATACAAGGTGTTCAGTTAACAAGGCCACAGATGCACACAAACTCCTAACAGCCTTGCCAAAATCATCTGAATGTCAGCGTGGTCCCACCAGCTCCTAACCTTGTTGGGCCAGCCAGAAGGCACCAGGCTGAAGTTCGAACCCAGACTCCTGCTAACAAACTGGTGTTCCTGGGGTAGCACTAGTTTAGCAAGTGCTGCTCAAGGCAGGGGTGACTGGTGCCTCCTGAGTCTGGGGGGACATGCTGCAGACTGGAAGCGGCCAGCCCAGCAAACTGCAGACCACCGGCCAGAACACAGGTAAAGTTACCTCTAGCCCCCAGGCGGGGAGGGGGTGGACCCAAATCTCAACCGCGGCTGCCGCAGGCCCTGTAGGAGGAGCTGCGGCCTCTCCGCCAGGCTCTGCAGGGTCATGGTTTGCCATCCTAAGCGGTGCTGAGTTGGGGGCCAATCTCAGGGGGGGCACGTGCCCCTCCCGTAACCTCCCCTACCAGTCACCTGTGGCTCAGGGCTCTGGGCACACTGACCCTCAGCATCATCCAGCCTCACAGAAGGGAGTAGCTCCTCTCTCTACACGCACCCCTCCTCTGTCCAGAGTGCTAGGGAGAGGAATGGGAGTGACTGGGAAAGGTTAGGGACAGCTCCCAGAACCCAGGATGCTCCATTCCTAGTAACCGTGCAATCCCTGGCTACGTCTGATGTCAGGATGGCTAGAGATTGGCCCCAGCCCACTAATCAGGCCTTCATCCACCTCTTTGCATGCCAAAATCAAGCTGGTTAAGGGGGCAGGGCAGCTACCAAAGACAAGGGGATGCGTGCCACGTCTCTCTTGCTGCCCCTTGAAAGCTGGCAGATGTAAGGCTATGTCATTTTGTCTGCGGCGCATTGTCCTCTGCAGATAGTGTGAGGCGAGACGACCCACCTCCACTTGAAAGCTCTGCCGGAGGGGAGAAGACGAGATGGCCGCCCTCATCGCTGAGAACTTCCGCTTCTTCTCACTCTTCTTCAAGAGCAAAGATGTGATGATCTTCAATGGCCTGGTGGCTCTGGGAACGGTGGGCAGTCAGGAGATCTTCTCGGTGGTTGCCTTCCACTGCCCCTGCTCCCCAGCCAGGAACTACATCTATGGACTGGCTGCCATTGGTGTCCCGGCCTTGGCCCTCTTCCTCATCGGCATCATCTTGAACAACCACACTTGGAACCTGGTGGCCGAGTGCCACAAGCGGGGCACCAAGAACTTCTCCAGCCCGGCCACCTTCCTGCTCTTCGGCTCCATCCTGGGGCGGGCGGCGGTGGCCCCCATCACCTGGTCCGTCATCTCATTGCTCCGTGGAGAAGCCTACATCTGTGCCCTGAGTGAATTTGTGGCTCCAACCTCTTTGGACAAGTTTCCAGCTGAGTATGGAGCAGAAACCCTGGCCATGTTCCCTTGTAAAGAGGTGCCAACGAACCTGACTCACTTTAAAGAAGAAGTGATCAGAAGATTAAGATACGAGTCTCAGGTACCAATTTGTTTGCCTGTATAAAGTGGGGAGGGAGCATGGCCTCACGGCTGAAGGAAGCAGGGCTCCTGGGTTCTTTTTCTGGCTCAGGATGAAAATGTCGTCTCTTAGTTAGTGGGGAGAAGTAACAGTAAGATTTCTTGGTCCATTAGTAACTCAGAAGCTTGTGCATGACCCTGCGCAAGTCATTACCCTTCTCTGTGCCTCATCGTCCTCCCCTTTCCAAAGGGAAGGCTGGTTCAGCCACCGTCTGTTAATAACTTCACTGAAGCACCAGGCTGGGAAGCCAAGTAAGGCGGAAGTCCCCAAGAAGCCAGTTCTGTTCAGAGACAGTTCCCATGCCTGCACGACTCTCCAGTTCAGCTGCTTGAAGCAGTCTCTCTTTCCAAGGTGCAAGTTGTCTGGTCAGTGTGAGGCCAGTCTCTGCTGCCAAAACCCTCCCTAGGTTTTGCATTTGCCATCAGGTTGTCCCTGCTACGGGGAAGCCATGCTTTGTGAGGAGCTACAGAAAGGTGGCAGGTCTTAGGTGAGCGAGCAGCATATGTTATCAAGACAGAGGAATGTATTTTCCTAACCATCCCCACGTGAGCTGATTGAGCAGCTTTGTTATTCTGCAGCACCATGTTAGATCCAGGCTAGACACAGACCCTCACTTCACTCACCAGTACTTCTTGTCCAGTAAGGAACAGGTAGGATTTCATAGATTCATAGACGTTCGGGCCGGAAGGGACCTATGAGATCGAGTCCAACCTCCTGCCCTGGGCAGGAAAGAGTGCTGGAGTCAGATGACCCCAGCCAGGTGTCTGTCCGGGTGTTTAGGAGTATCCATGATTTGGAGTAGGAGGGGGCTTCAGATGGGGGATGTGGGGAGAAAAACACTGGCCAAGCTACAAGAGGGTTCCAGGTCGGCAGGAGCAGGGGAGGCCTCCAGTCAGGACAAAGGCGCACCAGAAGTGGAGAAGGAAGTGTTTCCAGTCAGGATTGAAATGCATGAGTAGAACATGGGTGAGGATCTCCAAAGGCCTGCCTGTTTTCAAAGCAGTACAAGCCAGGGCTATTAATTCTTCACTTCCACCAGTCCTATGCTCAGGACTTAAGAAAGCCCAAGTCTTATGGTCTGCTAAAAAAAAAAATCCCAGTACATACTGGTGCAAACCCTGGGGCAGTCTCCGAGATCAGAGTCTGGAGTTGGATGCATTTGATCAGAGACCAGTTCTAATGCAGCCGCTCGCTGTCTCTTCCCCCAGCTCTTTGGTTGGCTGCTCATTGGTGTTGTTGCCATCCTGATTTTCCTCACCAAGTGCTTGAAACACTGCTGCTCGCCGCTGAGCTACCGACAGGAAGATTACTGGGCCCAGTACCGCTCCAACGAGGCCAAGCTCTTCCGCCGCACCGCTGAAGTCCACTCCAAGATCCTGGCTGCCGGTAACGTCAAGCAGTTCTTCGGCTTCGTGGCTCTGAACAAGGAGGAGAAGGAGCTGGTGGAGGAGTTCCCAGTGGAGGGGGTCCAGCCAAGCCCACAGTGGAACGCTATCACGGGGGTCTACATCTACCGGGAAAACAAGGGCTTCCCACTCTACAGCCGGCTCCATAAATGGGCCAAAGGGGTTGAGGGAAACGGACCAGGGCCTGATGGTCAGGAAATGGCCTTCCTAGCCGTCTAAGAGCCAGCTGCCCATGGGAGGAGGGACCAGTTCCCCATACTCTCTGTCACTTTATACTCAAAACAATATAATCAACTCAGGTGCACGGTGACCAGATACGCTGCGAATGATCCTCCAGATAGGATTATTCTTCTTAGACCACAGCAAGCAACAGGGCATCAACAGCTTCTGGATAAAGACCAGCTGCACTGTGCTGTGCTGGGGAAACAGACCCTGCCTCCCTGGGATATGACTGTCACTGCTGCTCCCACTAAGTGGAGCATAATGCAGATGCATTACCTACTGCCTAGCAAGGCAGCAGTCTCGCAGTTCTGATGCACAGGCGAACCCTTGGGTCCTGCACATGCAGGGATAAATTGAGGACCAAAGTTGAGGACCAAATATCTCAGCATGGCTGAGGTCCCTGTTTCCCATCTGTAAATGCTGCAGCCTCTTTGCATTCCTTCATTTCAGAGGGGGGTGGAAAAAAAACAAAAACAAATCATACCTTCATCTTGCAGGTCTACTGTGCCTTTCCTGCAGAAGCACCCACAGCACTTCAGAGACTGTAGCAGAGTGGGAGGGAGCGATTCACTTGGCTGGGGTGGACCTCATCTACAGTCCAACAATGCACAGAAATAGTCCAGAGTCCAATATTGCAGAGGGGTATTTAGTGAAGCAGAAGGTAGTTATCCTACAGGAATTTAGGTAGGACAGTGAACACCTTGTGTCTTTCCCAAAGTGGGAAAGATCTAGATCTCCACCCTAGAGTTCTAAAGGAACCGGCCGAGGTCATTGTGGGACCCCTGGCACGGCTTTACGAGCACTCGTGGTGCTCTGGAGAGGTACTG
>NW_017728994.1:48164951-48176122 GCF_001723915.1 Gavialis gangeticus | reverse complement strand
AGGGGGGATCAGCAGGCACTGGGGGAGTCACTGTTCCCCCGAGCACCGCCAGGAGTGACCAGGAACAACGGTCACAAGCTGGCAGAGGGTAGGTTTAGGTTAGACATCAGGAGGCGTGACTTCACGGTCAGGGCGGCTAGGATGTGGAACCAACTTCCAAGAGAAGTGGTGCTGGCTCCTACCCTGGGGGTTTTTAAGAGGAGACTAGATGAACACCTTGCTGGGGTCGTTTGACCCCAGTACTCTTTCCTGCCATGGCAGGGGGTGGGACTAGATGATCTGCTAAGGTCCCTTCCGACCCTAGAAACTATGAAACTATGAAGTGCCATGGACTTTTTAAACATGCCAGTTTTAATTTTGGTTTTGTGGGCCTGGCAGGCACTAGCAGCAGAACAGCATCCTCCAGCACCACGCCAGGCTTGGAGGAAAGAGCACCCACCATACAGTCATCCCCTGCAACACACTGAATTTCTTATCCTAGCACTAGCCAGGTCCACCCCTGCTTAGTCTTGTGGTCTTGCCATAACCTGTTACAGAATACTCCTTTCAGTTAACTGTACCAGTTAAACAGCTTTCTCCAACTGGACAGGGACCGAAAACCAGGCAGCAAGAAGACTGCATGCCAAAATTTGCTGTATGTAGAAATGAAGAGTTTGCACTGGCTAATATCAGTGGGGAGCAGGAACTTCACCCTTCTTTAATTGTGCTTCTCAGACTGTTTCTATTGCCTTAAATGACTCCTGGACTAGCCTCACTATAACCTTATGAACCAAGCATCACTGAACGAGATGCAGGTGGAGTTTACATTTCCTCCTCTCGACATGCCATTGTGTCGACCACTTGCTTTTCCAGCGTTGCAGTTAAACAGTTTTTAATTGCATGTTGAATGACATGTGCATAATTGTTTCTATTTTAAGGATCAGTGGCATACTGGCAATTGCTTTTCTTATTTATAGTGCTCCTTTTCCTATACTTACTTGTGGTCTTATTTTTATAAGCTTTGACCATGCCTTTCCCAATACTGCCAACCTGAAGTGCTCACAAGTCGCAAGCTGGGCACTTGAAACTCATAGAAAAAATATCATTAAATTGAAAGAAAAAATGAAATGGTTTCTCTCACGGTTTCTAGGCCTTTTGAGGGCACTTAGGTTCAATTTTCAAACTACTCTGTGAACAAGAGAGCTGGAAGCTTAAATGTTGCCTTTGTGGGAAAGTCTCAGTGCCTCAATCCTGGGAGAACCGACAACGCTGCTTGAAGAGCCCACATGTGACCCTGGCACCAGGGGCAGCCCTGAAAACCCTGAGGTGGCCGAGGGAAGAAAGCAGCCAACGGCTGTCGGGAAGGGAGCAGCAGCATGAGCAGGGGAAGGACCCAAAGCGGGCTGGTCCCATTGTGTAACATATGCAGAAGCAATGAATAAATCATAGCAGAGTAAAAGCCCGAGGAAACAAGAGCATAGGCGAATGCATTGGGCTTCTTGTCAAAGGGAGGGAACCAAACAGCGTGGAGCAGATTCCTCTCAGGGGGCACAAACCTGCCCCAACCTGCTGCCACGCAAGGCCAAAGCAGAGCTCCAGCCCCGTTTGACAGGTGCCTTCCCAGCTGCTGGGAGGTGCCGGCTGTGGACACACGCACATTTCCTGAACAGAAACGGGAGCCTCTTGCCAGCAAAAGCAGCAGCCCTGGCTCTCCTTATTAGCTACAACCCAGAGACAAAAAGCCAGGGGTAGAAGTAGAAAGGGATGTTAAAATCCCCTGCCACCGCCACACGCCCAGCCTGGCTGCCCCGAGGTAACATAGGGGGACCTGTGAGCGGAGCCGCTTGTCCTTCATTGACTGTCTAATTCCTCTCACAGGGACATGATCCAGCCCTCGGCCAAGCTGAAAACCCGACTTGATGAAAAAGCAGGGAAACACGGTCCTGCACGTCCAGCCCTTGTGCCTCACCTCACGAGACGGCATTGGAGTGTGTTTGGCAAAACCACACCTACGAAGTAAAACAGGTCTGGGGGTTAAATCGGAGACCTGGGAGGCTGATTGGAGGCCTGCCCTGAGCCCTCTCTGACTTAAATGAATCACCCAAAGTTGCAGAGCAAGTTCTGCATGGCTTCTCCACAAAACAGGGTCAGTCTTTCCCTCCACAAAACTTGAGACTTTCATTCTAGAAAGCTCAAGACTCAGTCTGCACCTATTTATTGTTCCTGCTACATTTATGATGGTACCTCCACTGTATTTAAAATCTGTTGTCTCCATTTCTGGGATGGGGAACTGAGGCACAGAAATGGCAAGTGGTTTAATAGTTTCCCTGGGCCAGGCAGAGTAAGCCACACATACTGGAAGGATGAGAAATCACCTGCCATCCGAGCCAGCTGCATCCTATAACGTTGGCCCGTCTTCTTTGCAATGTGCTAGCACTACTAACCCCTCACTGACTGAGAACAGGAGGCCTTGGCCAGCATGCATCAGCTCCTGACTGTTAACAATACAGTTTCCGTCCTGCTGGGAAAGCTCGGATTGACTCTGGTCCCACAGAGACACATGAGCAGGCACTCGTACAAAGGCAGTGAAGAGACAGCAGCAATTACAGGTAGGCAGTCAGACAGAGCTTTTGTGCACTACAAAACCAGGTTATGAAACACAGAAAGAGTGGCCAAAGCAAAGGGTTGCATTTGGCATGTGAAGTCCAAGCCTTGGCCATGAGCAGACCAGGGGAGTTCCAGTCTAATCTACTCTTGGATGTACATCTGAAGCCTGAAAGTTAATTTCCCAAGTCTCCCAATAAAAGCCAGGCAAATAAAAGATACTGCTTTGCCCCACAAATCCTGCTTCTATTCCTAGAGAAAAAGATCTCACAGGCACCTAGTGCTTATACATGCAAGTGGCTGTCCTCACTGGAGGTGATGGAAAACAAAGAGAGACACTGTGTCCTCCCCCCCCCGCCCACTAGGTTTTTGGAACCAAGAGTTCTAGTTTCTTGTATGTCCCCTTCACTAGCGCATTTATTTTCTAGCTCCTCCACTTGAGGGTACAGAGTGTATGCGGCTCTTCTACAGGGTCCACATCTCAAGAACTTAAAACCATGAAAAGGAGATCAGATTGAGGATAATGATGGGCTGCAATTCACGCCCACCAGATGAGTCAGGCATTCAAACAACAGGCAGTAAGAGCGGGAGCACTGCAAAAGATTCAAAGTGTAGGATGTAGGGAACAACAAGGAATTCATTGTGAGTTTTGCAGTGGAGAAGAGAGCCAAGAATTGATTCAAACTGAGGTTGTTATTTAGACACTCTCCTTAAACCTGGTAAGGAAAAGTAAATAAAAAAGATATGACAGGCATTTCCTCTGCTTCTAGGTCTGAAAGGAGCAAACAAGAGATTTGCTTGAGAGCCCACAAATTAATCCTACCAGGTTTAAAACTAATTGGAAACTCCAAATCTCATTTATGTATTTATTTATTTTTAACAAAAAGTTAGTCACAAAAGTTTTGTGGTCTTCCTTTATAAAATTCTGGAGGGCCCCAAACTCATCATATTGATCCCTGCTGGCTGAAAGGCCACTGAACTAGTCCATAAAAAGAAGTTCCCAACCTGGGACTAGTACTTAGCAAACATCCTCTGATTCTCGGTGTGCGAGTTTGCATGTATGAAGTCATATATGCAAGGACTGACCATCAGACTCTACCTACACAGTCAGAGAACCTGAGACAAGCTATTCTCCAACAAGTGGGAGCAGCTACATGAAGGCTGTGACAGTTGGGCCTTCAGTCTGATGTAGGAGGACAACTAGGTAGAAACCTTTAAACACTAGAGAGGTAACGACATTCTTATATAAATTAAATGGATGAAGAGACAGGATGAAAGATTAATGGACATGGAGATTTTGCTTCTAGGTGATTTGGAAAAACACTCAGAAGGGCATAACTGAGTTCTGGTCCCTGCTCCAAGAAATCTTCATGTAGTGCACTTCCCTCCTCCAGCCACATTTGGCAAGGAAGTGGCAACACCACTGGAATCTGTGAGCAGCCCAATTTGTCAGCTAAGAATACCTGCTGGAGCAAGCCTCCCAGGGGAAAGAGATGGAGAACGGTTTATTTTTGGATTCCCACTGGGCTTAGGCCGTGAGATGGCTGCCGATGTGCTCGGCTAAGACGGGATAGTTTGGGGCACATATAGGGATAGACCTGTTGGTACCTAGGGAAACAGTCTGAAATGGAAAATATTAAAGCAGAACCAATTATTTTCCAGCATCTAAAACTTAGCTTCTTTTCTCAGCTTAGAGACCTCTATCCCATTTCCTGAAATGTTCCGTCCTTCAGCAGGATCATTTGCAATTTTACATTTTCAGCAAGTTCAATTAGATACTTGTAGGCTTTAAAAAAAAGCCTAAAATCAAGAAGAGTGGCAGCAACAAAAAGGCACCAGAGACCAATCTCTGACAATACTAATGTAGATGAAACATGAGAACCTTCTTGGCAGTGTTGAAAAAAGGATGGAGGGAAAAGAAAATTCTGAAGGGAGACTGACTTATCAACTGTATTGAAAAATGTAAAGTCAACAAATGTACGTTTTCCATAGGAAAGCAGAACAGGCAGGGGTAGCTGTGTTTCTATTGCTTATAAAACAATCTGCATTTAAATAACTACATCCAAAGTCAGCGGCACATGGGAAGTCAGTTGTACTGCTGGGCAAGTTATGAACACGAACAACGTCCTCTCTTCAGCCAGCAGGTTCTTTCTGCCTTCGGGGGGTCCCAGACAGTCCAGCTGGCTGCTGGTGCTCTCACAAGAAGCCCTGTTTGTGGACACCTGCAGTCCATTTCTGTGCATCCCTTCTGCTCACACAGCCACTGGTAGCAGTAATCAAGTCCCTCTGTTTTGGGACTTAACTCTCAACAAGGGAGCTCTTGGACTCCACATACCCCAGCGCTGCGGCTTTCACAGCCTGGATAGTGTCCGCTGTGCCATATTTCTTCTCATAATCCAGGTAGCGTTTAAAGAAAAACTTCATCCTCTTTGGTGCCAGGCTTAGGTGAATGACCCGCTCAAAAACATCCCTGCAAGGAAGCAAAAGCCTGTTCAGAACATGAAATCACAGCCCTGGGCTCCCAAATCTGAAGTCTTGCCTCTGAACAGTGGAGACTACAGAGGAAGACGAAGAAAACCAGGACATGCACCCAACCTGCTGCAGAATGCTGGTACCTGGCGAAGGAAATCCCTTCAAGTCAGCAATGCTTTGGAATAGAAAGCCGGGGAACCCTTTCCTCTGCTTAGAGACGATTGTAGCTGTTCCTCTAGAATCCAGTTCACAGTACTTCACCCTGAGCTCGGTGAATGGCACAGATCAACTACATGTTGTGGGAAGGAGGATTTCCTTTTGCTGCCTTTACACTGAAAGCTAGTGAATGGAACCTCTCCATATAATGGGAGAGCAAAAAGTGATCCATCCCTTTGTTTTACGCTATTACTTTGAACACAAAGAAGCACTGAACCACTCAGTGCAGAAGGTGGGGGATACACGTTACTCCCAGGAGAGCAGGCTTGCCCAGCAGTAAGAACAGCAGAGTGCAATGAAGAGTATTCATTTAATAACAAGCTGCTACACTAGTCTCTGAAGCGTCAGTGCGCAATACGGAGTTGTAGTCTCTTGCTCCCCAAGTCAGCTTAGGAAAACCTCCTCAGTAAGTTACTAGCTATGGTGATCTACACAGGACAAAGAGCTTGAAATGTTTCCACCCACGGATTTCCAAAATGCCCTCTGTTTTTCTTTAGAACACACTGTTGTGATATTCGTGGGCTTACGCTGCAACGAGGAAGATTTAGGATGGATATTAGGATGAACTTCCTAACTCTGATGAGTTAAGCGCTAGGACAGATTGCCTAGACCAGTGGTGTCCAACCTTTTCACCCTGTGGGCTGGATGGACAACTTGATCTGGCGTGCAGGGTGTATGTGGTGGGGACTCAATATCACTGTTGGGGGTGGGGAGAGGTGAAGTCTAGCCCTAATTTGGTCGCGTGTGTGGGGTGGTCAGGAAGCAGCCTGCACCTAATTTGGACGTGCAGGAGGACAGGCTTGGCCCTGATCCTGCTGTGGGGCAATGGCCTGGGCAAGGCAGGATCTGACCATGTGGTGCTTCCATTGCTTGCACTGCCAAATCTCCCAATCTGTGAAGATCCCCAGGGGCTGAATACCATGGCTCCATGGGCCTGTGGAGGTGCTCTGATCTCCATTAGTGAAAGTTTTCAAGAGCAGCTTAGATGCACATTTATCCAGAATGGTTTAGGCAGGAACCATCCTGGACTAAATGATCAAGACTGGGAAAGATCACAGAATCATAGAGTTGGAAAACAATCAGGGAGACCCCTCTGCCCTGCAGATATACATGGAGATGCCCCTTTCCAATGAGAATCAACCCAACCCCGTTTCTCATGTAACATGGATTCTCCACTGTTTTGGAATATCCCTCCCTTACTGCCTACAGCTGCAGAGCACCCATGCTCTTGTACATCTCTGCTTCCCTTCCCTTGCCGGCACTCACCGTACTTCCTTCTGGCTGCCATGTTTGATCAACATGTCTATGTAGATGGACCAGATGTCAGTGCGTTTGGGATAGCTGCTGAGTGTGCTCTCAAAAAGAGCCTTGGCGTGGTCTGGGTCCCCAAACTGGAACTCGAGTTGAGCAAACTTGGAAATCACATCCACATCTGTAAAGAGAAGAGACACCTGCTAGCATCAGAAGACAATGAGAATCAGCCAAGCCTCCCAAGAAACACAAGCAGTGTGCATGAGGGAAGAGAAGAAAGACAATGCAGTGGAAGAAGCGTGCAGGTGTTTGAAGGGAGAGGGAGAGTCCTCACGTTCTTTGACTGGCAGCCCCCTGAGGGCATGTTCCAGGAGCTTGTGTGTGGCCTCGGTCTGGCCTTGTTTCAGGAGGAAGGTGGCATGCTTCAGCCACACAGATTTCTCCTGACGGAAGCGCTTCAGCATCGTGTGGTACAGGTCTTCTGCTTGCTGGGGAGATACAAAGGAGTGAATGAGAGGTTAGTCACACAGGTAGACCACCCAGCCATGCTCTCTCATGGAGTTTCTGGCCCTTGTACTTCTAAGGAGTTTAGACAGAAGAATATTATTTGCTCTAGCCTTTTTGAAATAAAAAGTGGAGCTCAGAGCAGTCAAGCAACCTCCCAGAGTTCACACAGCAATGTAAGACCAAAATGAAGGCCAGAACCCAGATCGGATTCCACCCAAAGCTCCTGACTAGCAGCAGGGGCAGGGTGGGTTTGTTAGCTTTTGAAGGCCTTGCGCAAAGGACATTTCAGGCCCTTACTCTTTACTAGACAATGTGCTGAGCACATGACCGTAATGCCCTTGGGGCCACTGGCCACACTGAGGTCCTGTGCGACTGTACAGTGTGCAGTATCCTAAAGCCACTCCTGCTCCCGACTGCAGACAAAACAGTAAGCACAGCGCAGGTAGCTAACTTTCTGGACTTTTCACCAGCATAGCAGCTGAGGTGAGGTGTCATTTCCTTTGGTGTCTCAGACCAATGAGACCTTATTAGGAGACCTGTTAAGCACTGCTAGGGACAGGCTCACAGAAAGACTCACAAAGTCAAGATTATAATGCATTGGTGCAACTGTCTGGGAAGAATGCCTGGTACCTGCCTGCACGGGAGAAATCAAAGCTTAGCAACAGGCAGAAGATCCAATTATGCAACAGAGGGTAGAGAGTAGCAGGGTGCTCTCAGGAGCTCTGTGGCACCCTGGTTAGGATGACTAGAAAGAGTTAACTGCTAAAAACTCCTCAAAAAACTTAGAAGACCTGGAAGGACTAGAAGTTACCCCATAGAAATGTGAAAGCAGAACAAAGGCCTCGTGCTTGACGCAGAACAAGCAACACGTTTATTGGACATGCAGGTACATGTGTAATTCATGTACCCTTACACATGTACGTGATTATACAGGTGCAATTTTACCATAACTGAAACATGTTGCAAACAAGGCAAAATGTACAAGTACCTGATTTGTGAGAGAAAGCTTTGGCAGCAACATCTCTAACAGTGCCCGTGGTCTAACAGCAATTACCAGCTCACAACCCAGGATACATTTTAGACAAATGGACAGGAGGTCATGCTGGCCACAAGATCCACATAAGAAATGAGCACCCCCTCTCCTCTTCCAATAGGACTCTCAAGCCTAGCCCAAAGCATTTGCTCTGGTTTGCAATCACTCACGCTGGGCAAGGAGCCTGGTCTGACTGCACTGAAGAGTGGTTTCCTGCCTTGGTCAGTGAGGAGCTATGACCCTAACTCCTACCATGCTGGACAAACAGTGGCCCCACACACCTACCTTGTACTTCTCAGAGTTGGTGTAGATGTCTGCCAAATGCTGGAAGACCTTCAGGGGCTCGTTGTACTGAACAGCTCTCTCAAAGACCTTCATCAGCGTCTCCTCAGTACCATACATGTTCTCCAGGTTCAGCAGAGCTCCCCACACATTCAGTTTCTCCTGTTCCTCCCTTAAAGTGAAGGAGAACAAACCCGTTTCAGTCTCCTGGCAGAGGAATTCAAGCCACTTCAACACGAGCCAAGCCTCACCACACCTGAAAAGCTGAGTAAGGGACTACAGCAGAGCACCACTGAAAACCAGGTGGCACCAGGGCTACAGGGCAGCAATGGCTTTAGGGTGCAAGAGTAATACAACAGTGGCAGAAAGGGAAAACTATGTAGCCAAACTGAATTGCAGGGGCAATTTTATGGAGACAAAAAGTAAATGTTCAGGTTGCCATGCATCACAATACCAAAGGAAATGCTTCTTACAGAAAGAGCCAGGAGAGCTGTAGGTCTCTCTACAGCAGCATGGCACCGTCTAGTACCAGGCTGGGGAATTTGCTCAGTGCTGCCAAGTACAGAGCCAGTGCCTCCAGAATTACCAGTGAGGCTCTCTGCAGCATCTGCTTGATCCTTCTGGTGTCTCATGCTGGCAGTACTTCATCCCAGATCAGGCACTGCTTACTTTTCAGATCTAATGGGATCACAGCAGGCAATGGCTGCTGGGCTGCAGCCAGCCAAAGCCAAAAGAGAGATTCAACTTCAGGTCAGCAAAGCTGATCTACTATGAAGATTGCTGGCACCCCCACTCCATTCCATTTCTGAAGGCAGGCAATGCCCATGGGGAATATTCAGGAAATCGCTGACCCACATAGATCAGGATGCTGTCCTCTAGGAGGCATGTGGAGGAGGAGAAGCTTTCTACCTGAAGGAGATAGTTTTGAGCGCCCTTTCAGCCACAGCGCGGGCCTTCTCGATCTCGGTGGCCTGGAGATGGAAAGCCATGTACTGCAGCCACAGGATGGAGCTGTTGGGGTTGCTGAGCACCAGGCGGTCAAAGTCATCCGCACTCTGGGGCTGCCGAGTGGGGTCCATCAAGGCAGTTTCTATTTTGCAGAGCTCCTTTTCCACTCTCTGTTTTTCCAGCTCTTTCTCCTTCTTGTTTTGCTTCTTCAGCTGAAAAGGCAAGGAGAGGGGGTTGAAAACAGGCAGTAGCAGCATTACTTCAGGGTTATGTAGAGCTAGAATGGTGTGACATGCAAGACAGCCAGACAACAGTGGGCCCAAGGCTGGGCATATTGAGGAGCCCTCCCCACAAAAAAACAAAAAACAAAAAAACCAACAAAAAACCCCAGATGATTCATTTTGACTTTTTTTTTTTTTTTTTTTTTAAATAAGAAGTGTTATGGTCCAAAAATAGTGTTTTGCTTCAAAATTTCCTTTAACTATTCAAAGCATTTAAAAACATTTATGGTTCAGCTGAACATTTCAATTTTTTTCATATGGTTTGGTTGGCCCTAAATTAATGTGCGTGTCCCCCCCACCACCTCAGATTTTCAATGTTGCTAGCAAACCAGGAAGTCTGCTACTCACCCAGCCCCGTGAATAGGTACCCCTCACTCTGGACTTTATCTACGCAGTTAATAGAAACTAAATACAGTCTAGGCAGCCTTTAGTTGGTGAAGGCAGTCCCTATATTAAGCCAGTTTTTGATGCAAGGGTCAGCACAGTAGATAGTGACAAGATGGTAAGTCATAGCAGCTGTGCCCAGGGGCTTCCATGCAAGTGGCACCACCTAAGTTACCGCACCGTGGCCTGTGGATCATCGTCCTCCTCGCTGTCCGAGCTCTCCTCTGGCTGACTCAATGCCGGCACCTTGAGTGCATTTAGTCCCTCGTCCCAGGTGAAGCCAGTAGAAACCTGCAGTCTTGGAGCCTCCATGTGCTTTACCTCTTGCTTGAAGGAAGACAAGACAGGTGCCACTTGTTTAATATTAAACTCTCACTCCTGCCTCCAACATGCTTGAGACAGCAGGTATTCCCAACACTAACAACAGCAGCATTTACTGTTGCATAACCAAAATATCCCCTCAGCCCTTGCTGGACAGTGACTTATAATAAAAACCTGAACCATGGAGGGATGAGCAACAGGCAAAGCCAGGGTCACTTCAGACTTAGCAGACATCAGGGGTGGGGAAGAACAGTTCATATTTATATAGGAGCTTTCACCCTGAAACCAAAAGCCACCAAATGCATTCTGCATATACAGAGCAATCATTTACCCTAGAAGAAATACAGTCGCCCTAGAGGTAGAGGGTGACAGCTGTTTGATCATACAGAGTCATACTGCCTTAGAGACCAGGACAAGAAACAAACCATACCATATCTAGTTGCAACTTCAGCAAGGACTTGGGGCCCGTAAGAGCAGAGCTAGCAGTAGATTTGGCCAGGACATGAGAGCCAGGCCTCCCTAACCAGCAAGAAATGCCACAGCATCTGCCTGCCATGCTGATCACCTGAGTTTCTTTGTGCTCCCTCATCTCATAACAGGTATTAGCAGATCCACTTCTGTTCCCTTGTTGTCTGTTCTCTCTCACATCCCTCCTCCTGATCTTGGACGTAAACAGGCTACTTTGAGAGTCCACAAAAAACTGCTTACATTCAATTTGCTACCTTTTTTTGAGGAATTTAATGATCCGCCTATGCCAATTAAGGCGAGAAGGCCATTTTGGAGTGCGGGAAAACAGCTGAATGATGAAACTTTGACATCAAGGAAAAATGGATCCAGCAATGGAATAAGATCGCGGAACAGGATGCGTTTTAACACGGACAAGTGCAGGGTGC
>NW_017728994.1:48163827-48164940 GCF_001723915.1 Gavialis gangeticus | reverse complement strand
TCCCTTCCGACCCTTAATCTATGAATCTATGAAATCTATAAGATTGACATCATTAATAAATTTCTCATCGTGGACCCCACATCTAAACCACCTGGCTTTGCTTCACCAAGGCAGAGCTGGATAACACTGAATAGGGTTTGTACTGGACAAGGTAGACATAACTGCTTACTACATAAATAGAATGTTATTAAAGACCACTAGTGTGAGTGTGGCAAAAACTAAACTATAGCACACATCACGGAGGAGTGCCCTGTTTATTATTTTAATGGTTGCATTGAAAACCTGCACCAGGTTACTGGCAATGCTTTGCCACAGATATCAAATCTAAAACAGTCACTCCAGCCTTACTCCTCAGTGCTGTTATTTATAGGATGTTTATAGCTTGTTCTGTCATTTGCTTGCTGTATTCCATACAAATAAATAAAATAAATAAATCTCTACTTAGCCATTTACTTTCTCTTGCCTAATATATAGATCATATGTGCTTTGCAGCAGGGACCTGGGGTTTGTTCTGGTGTTGGTAGAGCATCTAGGATAGTGACCTCGTGGGCAGTGACTGGTACACCTACAGGCTAGGATTAATATTCGAGCAGAATGCAACATGGCAAATCACCACAATACCTTTGGTGTCTCTTGCTGCCCCTCATCCCAGAACTGGTCTTGCCCAACTTGTAAGGCCAAAGCCTGGAGACTTGGTCTGATTACAGGATATGTAGCTGCCTCACTACTGACCATTAGTAACTGAGCCCTTGGAAGAACCACGTGCCTGCCAAGTGGTGATGTGAATCCCTTTAGAGATCTAAAAACTACATGCAAAGCCTGAGCTATGATAGTGGGCTCCGACCAAGGCTGCTGCTACCAGGCTTATAAGCTAGGCAGAACTGGACATACGTGTCACCACAGGCCTCAAAGTAATTTACTCTGTACCAGTCTGTCCAAACCCACGGTCCCAGGCACCATTTAAGCAGTCCCTCTGCCAGCCACCCAGGACCCCACTCCTTATTCATATTCCCCTCTGCTAGGCTCTGGCAGCCCCTCACCTTGGATTTGCTTTATAATTTGCTAACTCCTCCAAAATGGTTTGTTTATATATCCTCTAAAATGTGCAACACC
>NW_017728994.1:48153312-48158827 GCF_001723915.1 Gavialis gangeticus | reverse complement strand
TGCTTTTATTCTCCTCTTCCTCCTCTTCTTCCTCTTCCTCCCAGCAATAGACTTCAACCCCACTGTCATCTTTGTCAGCAGGATGCATTTTCTTTTTCTTTGGCTTTGCCTCCTGCAGTGAAGGGTCAGACAGGGAAACCATCAGGAAGACTAAGTAAAAATTCCACTTGAATAGAGAAAACTAATGAGAAGCCCTAAACAACAGCCCTCACTCTGTGCTCATGTACTAGGTACAACATGAGCCATGGGAGAAAAGTCACAAGCACCCCAGGTTTCGTGTCAAGCCAGCTACTAGGGGCCCAATGCTGACAGATGCCCCGCAAAAGGTGATGGCTAGAAAGCTCAGAGATAAAAATCAATTGTGGTGGGTTTTTTTCTTCCCAAAAATACCCTATTCCTGTCTAGTGATGGCTAGAGAACACAACAGGCCTGCTAATGCCTTGGGTGACAGAGAAGGGTCACTGAGCCCAATATGAAAGCAGGAGCTCTTGCTGTAAGATCTGGTTACCAAGTTAAAATCTACCCTCATGATCACCAGCTACAGACCCCATCCATATGGATCGTCTGGCCACACAGGACTGATTTATTGCAGAAGAATGGAGGTAGCAAGAGCTGAAACAAGCAGACATTACATGCCCATGATGCATGGCTCGCTGGGGTGCCGTCTGTGATGGAGGACAGTTACTTTGATGGAGGACATAGCTGCTTTCCAAGAATATTGATCTTTTCCTATTCTTTAAAGATTTCATGTTACAGGTCCTGCTAACCTGAGTGGAAAGTATAAACCCTGAAAACCTCCTCCTTCAAGAGGGAAGATTATCGAGGCCATTCACAGCCCACCCTCAGGCTCTCATTTGGGCCCAAACCATCAGGCAGATGTAGCTACCTGCTCGCTTTCAGAGTCTCGTCTTCTCCGTTTCGCCTTCAGCTTCTTAAGCTCCTCACCCTTCTTCTCCTGCTTTGTTTCATGGAGGGGCAGGCCCAGGGACTTGGGCAAGACACTCAACTTCCCAGTGTCCTTAGGCAGGAGGGAGAGCTCTATGTGGTCCTCCTGGCTATTCACACTGTGGCAAAAAACAGGAGAGAAAGAAAAAGGAAGTTGCAGGTGTTGAAAGGGCCACCCAAGCTTCTGTTCCACCCAAGAACCCTTCATCTTTCCTCCTGCCCCTCTCATCTGCCACTTTACAGCCCCATGCTGGAAGCCTCAGACTAACCTGAGAACCCTGGCTGTGAGCAGCTTCCCTTCCGGCAGGTACTCCTCATACACAGCTTGCTTCGATACAAAGTAGGGGGCAACCTTTTGGAACCGGATTCGGCCCACAACAGAGCTGGACAAACTGAAAGGAAGAGAAAAAGGTGTGGGTGACATCACATACACCTGCTTCGAAAACAAAGCTGCAGATGTTACAGGGCTTTCAGCACCAGCACCCACGGGAAGATGTGATTTTCTTTGTCAAAGCACTACATGCTTTGCACCCTCCATTCTAGAGACACAGGGCAGGAACGGCAAAGGGTGCTGCAGGTCAGGATCAAGGGATATGGGAAACAGGAACCTGCCAGTGCACTCACCTGCAGCTTAGTCTGTACCTTTTTAAAGCAAGTTTGCAAGCTTAAGGAAAACAAGACGACAATCCTAACTTCCAGAAAGAAATGCACTGTGGAATGCTTGCTACACAACATGGAAATCCAATTCTGGACCTGTATCCATACGACAAAACACGTTCACCCAGACCCTCGCTGCCCACTAGTCCTCCAGTCACATGCTACTCACGCAAAAAACACGCCTGAAGCCTTGATGCATTTGACATAGCCTCGGATCAACTGGCCTTCCTTCACATCATCGACGCAAGTAATTTCAGCATCTTCCACTTCACTATTGCTCTTAGGATTTGTTCTAGAAGAGACAAGTAGACAAGAGGTAAAAAACACCTCACGCTGGCTGAATGGTCTACATGCTAATGTTGCTACAGGGAAAAGAGTCAGTCCCAACTGCCGGGGGCTGCAAAGGAGTGAGTCCTTTCCACAGGAGCAGAAGCATCTTTGTTCATTCAAGTGCACTGTCTGCCTCTTTATCCAGAACGTACAAAGCGTAACAGAGCTCCATGCTGTTGCACTGGGGATTTGAAGATAATATGGCTTGTCACAGTTTTCCTGAAATCTAATGTAATATGTAGGAGGGCAAAAGCACTGACTGAGGCTTTGTGAAAACATGGGGATTCCCCCCCCCGCCATGTGGGAGGCTGAATAAAGGCCTCTTCACATGACAAGTCCACAATTGTGCAGCACAAACAACATACGAATACATTTAAGAGCTCAATCTGTGTACACAATCGGACCCTTGAGGTGCCACACCTCATGTCCCCAGTTCTGTCTGGATGCAAAAAGTTAAGAGTTTAAAAAAAAAATCCAAGCCCTTAATCTGCAGTTTAGTCTGAGAAGCAACATGCCACCTGCACTGTAAAGTAATCCATTTCTGCTGCCAACACACAGTGAAAAACAAACATTTTTGTTTCAAAGCAAAGCCAAAGAAAGTTCGGTAAGAGGCAAGGTACAAAGTGAAAACGGAGGATGCACACAAAACCAGAGCTGAGTGGGCAGAGCTAATGGCACAAATAAATCTCAGTCAAGCCTGTAACAACTGTAAATAAAAAATGATGAAATGTTAACCCAGACAGGGGGCTCCACATCCAGAGCCAGGAACCTGCACATTCTCTGGTACACAGGAATTCCTTTACGTGGAACGAACAAACATCCAAAGCCAATTTCATTTCTTACAAAGTCTGGACCGTTAGCCTGATGCTATAACCTGAGCACACATATTGGCCAATAGAGTTACAGAGCACATGAACTATTAAATACCAGATGTTACCACACTTTTTAACCCTCAGATCTATAGCCAGAGGTTAGAACCCTTACCTGGACTGCCGGAGGGAGACTTGGATTTTACCATCTTCATTGGAAAGGATGCAACACCTGGGTATGGGGGACAGGAGAGAAAGCAGGAAGCCCAATTTAAAAAGCCCTACAAGGAAGCAGAAGCTCTTCTTACAGCCCCATGGAGCTTGAAACATGCCTTATGGGATACAAAGAGCCCATTCCTCTGAGGCACCTGTAGTCTATTGCAGACTGTATGGGAGAATGGTTCATAAGTCAACTGATAAAAGGAACACCACCCATGTTACATGGTCCCCTGCACCACAGTATCTGAGCAACAGAATCCAACAGGTTACAACAGCCCCTTGTAGTATGAAAATGCAATTACTCCCCTGCTACAGATGGGAGGCTGACACGGACAGATTGACAGGCCCAAGACTAGAAACAGATATCACCAAATAATGCAGATCAATGTACCATAATGTGCTACTTTACTGTGTAAAGTATGTCACCCCTTGTCCCTTGTCCTTAGTGGTGTGGGAGGAAGGGCAACATGATCTCCTCACTAAGCCAGACTTGTTCCCTGTGATCATAAGAGACAGGCCAGCTGCAGGGAACTCCAACTTCCCTGCTTACAAAGAGGCAACTAAGGTTCCCTGGGGTGCCTCTCTAAGTGCAGCAAACAAGCAGGTGCTTCACAAGCCCTCGAGCCCCCAGAGCACCTGCTCAGGATGGCTGGAGAGTAGGAGGAACTCAGGCTGCTTGTACTCCTCTGCCAGAGAACTAATAGGTGTCTGCTGCAATAAAGCAGCAATGTCTATTACTAATTTTTGTTGTGCCACTGATTTTCCTTTGATGTGGTGTGACAAAGGGTAGTGATATCTATTTGCTCACAGCTTGTATCACCATTAAAAAATGTTATGTTGGCACAAATGAGATGTCAAGCAACATCTGTTTCCACCCAGAGAGACAAGTCCATAACAGAGGTAGGAATTCAACATAGGTCTCTTAAATCCCAGTCTAATGCCCTACTGATGGGGATATCCTTCTCCACAAAGCAGGGGCCAAGAAGCGAACTAAAGGAGGATGCACACTTAGTATATGGGATGAGGGACATGGCTCCAGATATTTACAAGTAAGTTTAAGAACTTAAAAGCCAAATGCCTTGGGGGGTTGGAAGCCCTCTGACACTTCCCAAAACACCCTGAAAAGGTTTGTTTAAAGCCTCTTCAGCTGGAACACAACAAAAATGATTCAGGAAGAAGCTGAAATGTGCTGGACCAGTGTCAAACCTCATGAAAGAGGACCAGTTATGGAGGAAGGATCTTTCCAAGTCCCCCACTTGACTTAAGAAGATGAGAGGACAAGAGAAGCTCTGACCTGACGATCTCACCCACGCGGAAGTGCTCCCACGGCTGCTCCATGTACGAATCGCTCAGGTGGAAGAGGCTGGCATTGCCAATCTTGCCAAAGGGAAGCGCCACAATCAAGCCAACATGAGGGGTCACGTTTTTTATGGTGCCCAAAGTGATGGTCCCTTTCTCTAGGGAGTGGATTCCTGCAGAAGGGAGGAGTTCAGAGGGGCTGAGTCAGATACCACATAGGTCTAATACATCCCATGGATCACATCCTCAGGGCAATGAAGAGTGACTAAAGAGGGTTCTGCCCCACTCACCAACCATACCCATAGCCTTTTGTTTATGTGTAGTTTGTGTGCTCTCACTTCACTACCCCTTTTGTAATGCAATGCCGGGTTCACCCCCCACAAGCCTACCCCAATCTGCTGTACCAGGACCCAGACATGCCCCCACATCTGCTATACTAAGACCTGTGGTCATTAGTAAATCGTTTGCAGGCCACTAGATACTACTCAGAAGCAAAGCTGCTTCAGAAGACAGAGACAAAAGAGTCAGCCTGGGACATTTGGGAGGAGAACTGCTACTTTACTCCAAAGGCTTGATGCTGTACAAAATGGAGGAAGTCAGAAAACCAGTCTCAAAAACACTGATCTCTGGGAAGTCAGGGGACAGAGTTTTGGTTCTGCACATGACACAGACCCAAAGTTAAACTCTGAATCACAGTCCGCTCAATTCAGGTTCCAGTCTAGGCCCCACTTCTAATTGTTAACCACAACCTGGGTGGCGAGATGCCCGGGGAGGAGCACTGCTGATAAACAAGACTTTAACATACCCGTAAGGGACAAACAGAGGTTGGTGCTGGTGGGATTCATGCCAGTCACTGTAGCAGACAAAGCTTGTCCGCTCCTGAAGCTCTTCTCTGGATGCTTGAAGACCTGGTAGGAGAAAGACCTCTGCTCATCACCAGGGAAGATGTCTCAGTGATTCATTTGGACTTTGACTAGGATAATCTCAGGACATGTGAGGCTCCAAATAGGAACTACGGACATCTATCTGAACCTAGATAAACAGGTTTATCCTACAAGTAGGATATGTCCATCATCAGTGGTTTTGTAAGCTGTGCAATAAGCAATGATATTGGCCTTGGTGATCTCTGTGGTGATCATGATGCATTTAACTGGTGCCTTTGAAGTGTTCAAGAACTGGAGTTCACTGTATTCAAGAACTGGTGTTTATTGCAAGGGGGGAGGGGACATATGCCAGCAGAGTGTGAATAAAGAAGC
>NW_017728994.1:48145945-48148312 GCF_001723915.1 Gavialis gangeticus | reverse complement strand
GCAACATAGAGTGCAGCTAGGAAAAGCTGTGCTAATTTCCAAGTTGTCCACGTGCTTTGAGAAGCAGACAGCTGAATTGGGCAGAGCAGTGCAAGACTGGTTCCACTAAAGCCCTCCATAACTCCAGGTCCCTACTCCTCATTGATACCCACCGCTTATCCACTCATGGACTGTGCTGGCCACATAGTGACAGCACTACACAAATGGCTAGCTTTAAAAAAAAAGAGAAAACAAAACAACAAAAAGCCCACCAAAAAAAATGCACAAAAAATCCCATGAAAACAGCAGTTTTTGAGAGCTTACACTAAGGCCAAAGAAGAATTAACCAGAAGCTCTGCAAAATAGTGCAGCTGGAAATGCTGAAGGTAGGGCCAAACTCTGATGCTGGAGCAAAAGCAAGGAGGAACAGGAAGGCAATTTGAAAGGCTCCTGCACTGGAGTGGAGTGTTTAATCTGCTGCAGGAAAGTGTTTTGGGCACTTTATTCTTGGCTGCTCCTTACCTTGGGCTTGAGGGAAAGCAGCAGATGTGGAATCCTTCCTCGAATGTCCGGGGTGACCTCTACCTCCAGCCAGCCCTTGATGACATTGTACTGTGGGGAAATCAAGCAGCCGCAGAAGACGACATGAGACTTAAGAGACACTTCATAGGTTTGAAGGCCACAGAGGACCATAATGATGCATGACAGGCCAGCAGGACCTCACCTAGAGCCTGCATCTAGTCCAATAATTTAAAGGCTTAGAGTTCTCTTTATATGTAACCTGATGGCAGGAGTGGAAAGAGAGAGGGGAAGAGGGGAAAAGCCTCCTTCCTTCCCTGTTCCTCAAGACAGGGCTTGCTGTTGGTAATTCTCTGCCAGAATCTACCTCACTAGGAAATTTAGGGGCCAGGAGAAACTGTGACCCAGACTGCCCTCGAGGTCCCTTCCAACACTACCATTCTACGATATGGTCCTTAGTGATATCTCGGGTATAAAAGGGGGTCTGCCCATTATTGCGGTGACTCAAGCAAATACACAGATTGGGGCCAATACTGAGCTTATTTATGTCAGGCATAGGGGGGATTCCCAAGGGACTCTGCCTTTAGTATAACAGGAGAGTGGATGCACACAGTGCTGGGGTTATTTGACCCCAGTAGTCTTTCCTGCCCAGAGCAGGGAGGCTGGACCTGATGATTTTGAGAGGTCCCTTCCAGCCCTAAACTTCTGTAAATGTGACCTTCTGGAACAGTGAATGGGAACCATCCCCTGGGGACTACCTGGAACCTCACACAGGATCAATGAGGCAAGCCTCACCACTCCTAGGACTGGAGCTGTTCTGTTCTTCCTCACTCCCTGCCACGTCTCCACAGCAGAGGGGTGAGGTTTGGATGCCCTGGCACAGCATTTACTGAGGAGCCAGATACTGCCAGATCACTAAGAAGAATAGTCAGGGAAGCACTGAGGTCCTGGAGGGGAGGGGAGTCGGGTGTCCAAGGAGAGTGGTCGCCCCTTAAGGAGATGATCCTCCAAGCCCAAAGGGAGGTAATCCCAACATGGATCAAAGGGAACACGAGGGCACACAAGCCCCCATGGCTCACCAAAAGCATCCGGGAATGTCTCCTAGCAAAAAGGGAGGCACACACCCAATGGAAGGGAGGTGCCATCACCAGGGAGGACTATACCGCGGCTGCTCGGGGAAGGGGGGGGTGGTCAGGAAGGCCAAGGCAAAGATGGGACTAGGACTAGCTTCCCGGATTAAGGACAACAAGAAGTCCTTTTTTAAATACATAGGGGGTAAAAAGAAGGTTCCAGGTAATGTGGGGCCCCTGCAGGACACGTTAGGAAATTTGGTCGTCACACCAGACGACAAAGCCAACATATTTAACGATTTTTTTGCCCTCCATTTTCCTAAGCAGGGACCAGAACAGTCACCCCCCCACTGAGCTCCCCTTAGATCCCAGGGGAGGTGCACCTAGGCCAAGGGTCAGGGAGGAACTAGTTAGGGAACTTCTGGAAGGACTGGATATATTCAAATCAGCTGGTCATTGCAGGACCCCTAGCACGGCTGTACGAGCACTCGTGGTGCTCTGGTGTGGTGCCACAGGACTGGAAGAGGGCCAGTGTGGTTCCCATCTTCAAAAAGGGGAGGAAAGAGGACCCAGGAAACTATAGGCCAGTTAGTCTTACCTCGATCCTGGGCAAGCTGTTTGAGAGAATTATTCTGGCACATGTCCACGAGGGGCCGGAGATTATGTTTAGGGGCAATCAACACGGGTTCATTAGAGGCAGGTCCTGTCAGACCAACCTGGGGGCCTTCTACGACCAGGTCACCAAATCCTTAGATGCAGGGGTAGCAGTGGACATAGTCTTCCTGGACTTCCGGAAGGC
>NW_017728994.1:48122134-48140945 GCF_001723915.1 Gavialis gangeticus | reverse complement strand
TTGGACTCGATGATCTGCTCAGGTCCCTTCTGACCCCACAAACTATGAAACTATAAGCCCAGTGTTAGCAGTCTTCTCGCTTTTCCCTGCCATTATGCAGGACGGCTCTCTGACTCCCACCTTCTTGATGAAGCAGGTCACCGTCTGCCCGACTTTGTAAGCCTTGAGCTCCTCGCTCAGTTCATCCCCTTCAGTGTTCAGAGTTGTGCAGCCTTTCCCCTTCAGCACACTGTTCACAAAGGAAAGAGACAGGAGAACCATCACAGAGCTGGAGGGCGAGGGAGCCCTCCCTGAGCAAAGCTCTGCAGCATGGAAGAGCCATGTCCCCCCTGGATGCAAAGATCCCCACATTCTTGTCTCCACCAATGGGCTTCACCAAACCCACTGACCCAAGGCTCTTCCACAGAAGCACGCAGGGAGCTGGTGTTTGCTTTCAGGGTTTTCCATCTGCACAGCGCTTACAAACATTAACCCAGGCTGGCATGAAGCTAAACGGAAACCAAGGCTCTTACCTTGGCCGAAGGCTGAGTTCTGGAATGGTCTTTGTGAAGTGTGGATGGGTGATGGGCAAGTACCTGGAAAACAGGAAAATGCTGAGTACTTTTCCCCTAATGCCCTCTGTACAGAGGCATTTACTGCCACCTCAAAGCAGAGTCTCTCTCATTCTTTGCCTCAGCTTACCTTTGAGGAGTTTCCTCCCTTGCAAAGGGAGGCTGAAATGCAACCATCAAGGAACCGAGCAGCAGCCCCAGGTGTTTAGATTGGGATTTTGTGCCCAAACCCCACTGAATTCCAATGGGACTTATAGATCATCATTGCTGCTGAAAATCAAGCCCTTACGCCTTTATTCAGAATGCGCCTTGCTTCACTGGACAGCAACAGAAGCTCTGACTAAGAGGGACATCACGCATCTTTATGCCTATAACCCATGCCAGGGACACACCTCCCACCTCCAGCAGTAAAAGTGCAGTGCATGAATGGTACTCTGCCCAGGCTGGGGGCTTCTGTACAGTGGAAAATTCCCCTGGGGCTTCAACCTCTAGAGCTGGAATGAGGAGCATCTGAATTAAATCTGCTCCATCACCAGATTCCTCAGGAAGGGACCAAGCAGCTCTCTCCCTCTACCTGTGCGTCTTCACATCTCTGCCTCCAATGACCCTCGCAGTCACTTTCTGGCCAGGTCTCAGCTTGGATGTTGGAAAGGTGCCAATCGGAACTTTGTCCAAGATCTGCGATGCGTGGATACAACCTGTCAGTTCGTCACTGATGGCAACTGTGATGCGGGTGGGCTTGACAGACTTCACCTTCCCAGTGACTGTATCCCCTATGCGCAGCGAGTGCTGCACTAAAACCAAGGTCTCCTCAAATGTCTCGGACTCTTTCCGGGGTCTTATAACTGCCTTGGCTGGGCCTTGTACTGCTAGCAGGACTCCGTGTTCACCCGGCTTCACTGTTTTTAAGGTCACCAAGATGGTTTGCCCCACCTTCAGTCTCTCCGAGTCAAAACGGAACGTGTCATTGAAGTGACAGGCCACAGGGATGGCAGTCAGCTGACCCGTTTCCACCAATGAGGCAATGGCAAACTCTTCTGCAACATGCTGCACGACAGCAGAGTGCTGGGAATTTTCCTTCAACTGTGAAACAGAAATGATGACTTTGCTGTAGGAACATCAGATTTCAATGCCAGGACATCCACAGCCCTCCCCAGCACCCAACACCTCTCCCTCCCTGCCACAAAAGACACAGCAATGATGAATTTTAGACAAGAAACATTAATAGAGGAAGATGCACACCAGGGTCAATAAAAGACAAGTCAGACATACCTGCTTGACTTTTTGGTTCAACAGCTCTTCTCGAAGGGAGACATGAACTTGGGATTTAAGGGCATTTACATGCAGAATCAAGGCTCTAGCTTTCTGACCAGGGACAAGGTTTCTGTCTATAAACAAGAGTGAGAATAGAATGTTAACTTCTGATGGCAATGAAGGATTTCAAGCAACTGAGACCCACTGGCATATAAAAGAGGTGAGCAATACCAGGAGCACCTGGATTAGCTGAATTACTAGTGGTACCACACTCACTTAAGGAAAGATCCATTAGTTACAGCTACTACTAGCAGCCAGATGTACAAGACCTCATTTCTGGAAATGAAGACCAATGCCCCCAACATTAGTGGCACTGAAAAAGTGACAGAAAGCACTATCAAGCTGATTTTATAATGGTATAATTCCTATTATCTGGAATCAGTATGCAGATTAGAGGGCGTGCCCAAACATAAATGGATCTTTAAACAGTAATAAAGAGGCATTATAAATGAGATGGTCATGTTGTACCAAAACACTACCTCTAGTAAACAATGATAGAACAAAATACTGAAAAACCATTCCAAATTCAGTGTGGCATCCCCATGGCATACCAAATGAATTGCTGAAAACAGCTAGTATACACATTCCAGCTTCTACGGGAAGAAGGAAAAGGTATTTATGGTAAGTTTCTCACAAATACATTGCTTTGCTCTACCAGACAGGATCTCAAAACACTAAGCCCTACAAAACACCTGGGAAGGAAAGAGCTATACCCATGCTACAGATGAAGAGAACAGAGGCACAGATGTAGCTTAGTCAGCTTGCCTCAATGAGTTAGTGATACAATTAGAAATAGACCCCCAGGAGCCTACTCCTGCACTTGAAATAAGCTCTATTTTACATAATTTCCCCAGCAATTTATTTCATCCCAGACTAAAGGGTTTTAGAGCATGATGACAACATTGGGCAGAGCAACAAGAGAAGGTCATGTGACATTCCTGACCTCCCAGGTGATGGGAAGTGGCTGCTACAGTCAATCCAGCAATGCGGCTGCCACTAAAGAGTGCTGAGCCGTCCTCCTTCACTTCCTGAACAACCAAGTCCAGTTTCTGCCCGAACATTAAGCTGTAAAGGTTTTGGGCTGCCTTGGAATGCCCTAGACAGATGGAGGGAGAAAAGGCAGAAAGTTAGCTTCATCTAAATTGCATCTTTGCAAGAAATGAGACTGTTTCACTCTTGCTTAGAAGAGATTGTAAAAGCCTGTGTTCCCACCTTTACAAAAGATCCTTTACATCCTAGACTGAGAGCTTGTAAAAAAAAATCTTTAAAACTTAATGGAAATAGAAACAAGTTAGAATTACTTCTGCTGAACTGCCATGATTAGATGCAAATGCTCCTTTGCCCTAGAGAAACCTTGGCACACATTACTATGTGCAGGAGAAAACAACTGACCAATCTCATTCTGCTACATTAAGGCAAGTGAAAGGCTAAGGTTTATTTTAAAAAGCCAGCATCAAAAGTTGGAAATGTAATTCAGAGTTTGGTAAAAACAGATTTGGAAGCCATATGGTTTCAAACACAAATAAATGTGTTATTTAAAAGACAAGGGCCAAAATTTGCTAAAGTTATCTGGTTAATCATACAGAAGTAGGGCTGGAAGGGACTTCAAGAGGTTATCTAATCCAACACCCTGCTTGAGGCAAGGGAGGTCTCACCTCCCATGCAGGGATCAATCTATGACCTTGGTGTTATTAGCACCATGCTCTAAGCAACTGAGCTAAAACCTTATCCAAGCATGCAAATACTGCATTTGTGTTGCAGGTATGGGTTTTTAAAAAGCACTCATGTTGGCCTAACAACTCACACTGATGTTAGTGGGAGTTTTGTTGCAGATGTCAAAGAAAGACAATGCTCAGATGAGGAGAACAGAAGCAGAGGCACGGTATTGGCAAATCCCAACCAAAAAAGGGACCGTTTCTATACATTTGTGTGATGACTGGTGCATGTATAAACATGGATTTCTGTGCCCACAGACACTGCAAGTCCAATTAAGGATGTCTGATAAAAATCACAGTCATCATTATTAACCCTTTCAACTGATTACCTGGGCCTCAAAACTCAGGGCAAAAGTTCATTATTAGTATCCCTTTCTAATTCATTATTAGTATCCAGCTGACGTCAGTAATGCACAGGTACTATCACGTTAACACAGTCCACAGTTGTTCCTTATTTTGATAGATGCATTATACTTGTTTGCATAATTGCTACAAAAAGACACCAACAGAAGCAGATTTTGAAGTCCATTAATGAAGTTCTTCGTGGGCTGAAGGGAGTGTGGTGAAAGCTCATGTCCATGATTTATTTAGTCTGTGGGATACAAATCTGTCCTGTCTTCTGCTAGTTTCAAAAAGAAAGTACCAGTGAAAGATTCTTTTCCCCAAGGCTGCTAACCTATAAATGAGCAGAGCTGTTCTGGCAGCCAGACACAGAGCGCTAACACAGCCTGGCTCACTGTTTTACCAATTATTCCATTCTTTGTTTGCATTTTTCCAGCCTTTTCATTGTAGTCTCACCATTACATCTTCTGCATTTCTAAGGTGCCTCCTCTTGGTGTCCAGGTGTCACTCTATTTAATAACTCTTTCCTAAATTAAAGCATGCACTGATATTCCTGCCTTTGGTGCATATATCTGGATACTGTGAGGGGCCTTTACACAGGTGATCAAGGCTCTCACCTGAGAGAAAGCACTCAGGGAATTCAGGCCTGAGTGCCAGCAATTCCTATTCACTGGCTCTGCACAGCAGCTGCGCATACAAATCAAAGTGCACTCCATGGCTGTTCAGACAGCATCAGGGGAAGGCAGGCAGCGGGTGCTTTTTTCTATCGAGGGTCAGCAAGCTGCAATTTCTTCATTCCTTTTGCACACAAAGCAGGTCTCACTTCTGCCTTACCTCTCCAAGGCTTATCCCTAGAGATGTTTTGGTCAAGGGCACTAAGACCTGATCAGGTAAATCCAAACAGAACAGCAAGGTTCCCAGGATGCCCCATAATTCTGCTCTTCACCTTACAGGGGAGCACCTGTTTTGATCGTCTGCACCTCGCGTACTCTTTCTGGTCTACATCAGGATGAGGATAACATCACAGCTTGTGTCTCTCCCCCCCGTCCTCAGTCACTTTAGAGCTCGGTTTGCTCCCATTGAGACTGCAAAAATTCCATGGATTTCTATGGGAGCAAGAGGCCTTTCCTTTGACAGATATGTCTGTGCCCAAAAAAGTTCCCTTTGTTCATAAGCCTTTAAAGGCCAGGACTCTCATTCTACATACATATGGATCTCCTAATAAGCTCTGCTCACAAATTAAGCCATTGCTTTTCTGGCTCAATTTATCTGAAAGAACACAATGCATTTTCTCCTGGTTTTATTTCCCCAAGAGCTCAGTTTTGTGCTCTGACCATGTGGGCACAGGGCTGTAAAAGCTGGCTAAAACCTCACCTCTTTTTCTCATGATGCTCCTGACCTCCTTCATCTCCTCAAAGCATTGGCTCAGCAAGGAGATGCTCTTGGCAGCAGGATCTTCTGCGCTACATTCAGATAGCTTCAGGCACAGGAGAACCCGCTGCTTCGCCTCATCAATGCTTGTCACTTTGGCAACCACCGTCTGTCCCACCACAAAATGCTCCTTGGTGTCTGTCACAAACTTGTCACTCATGGCCTGTGTGGGAAAAGGATGAGGGCATTAGGGAATTACTTAAACCATGTTAAACCCCTGTGTGGACAGTCATACTCAGCATTAAAGTGGCTTCATTCCATTTACTTTAATTCACTTCAGAAGCAAATTTAAAACAATCATAGCATCAGTCTTCACCACAATCAGCTGGGCAGTGAGTCTGCAGATGTGCTGTTCCTTGAGCCCTTAAGCCTGCCTCTCAAACAACTGTGAGGTGCCAACAAGCTGCTTTGCAAAGGGAAGTCAAGCCTGGCTTACCGCTTTGGGTGCCAGTCCAGCCAGGCCAAAAGGAAACTCCACGAACACTCCGTAGGGCATAATGTTCTTCACGAAACCAGTCAGCTGCATCCCTGGCTGGATTTCAGAAAAGCTCCTCACCACCTGCCCCTCCTCAACAGCAGAAATCAATGCAGGCTTTCTGCACAACATCTGAACCACAGTCAAGGACCAGAGCCTTATAAGCAGAAGAGGAGACAGAAACAGCCCTGATGCTTAACAAATCCCCTGCTACCACCATCTACCCTCAACTGTGGTTTCCTAAAGTCCTTGCAAGTTCTGCAATACTGCAGTTTAAGAATCATGCCGCTTGGGTTACCATCTTGCTTTCCCAGTACTGATTATTTAGCAGCCAGTATCTTGGATGCTGTTAGAATTACATCATGCTGCATTACACCATGTGAAAGATGGAATTCTAAAATTATGGGCTGAGCAAAAAAAAAGCTGTTGTAAGTTGCTTGCTTAAAATCTTGTTATACTTGATATTCATGTGAAAAATGTGTGGTAAGGCTTGGTACCCCAAGGAAGTACAAGAGCTATAAACAATACCCATCTATGACAAGATTTGCAATATTATACAAGGCTCAGTTCCAGCTTGGGAGGTATACAAGAAATCAGCTGTTCTGACCATCACTCGTTCCCAAGACTGGTCCAGGTTTCATGGTGCCTTCAGCACTGGATACGGCCAGCCCACACCAGAATGTGTGCAATTCCTACTCCTTCTGTACAACCTAGATATCTAACACATTGCCCCATAGAGCGATGTACTTCATGGCCAGGTCCCCAAAGGATACAACATGCCCTCCCTTGTCACTTAGGCACATAACCCGGGGGAGAACGTCCTCCTCTTGAAGCCAGTGCCACAGGAGTTTGCAATTAACAATGTGGTCAGACAGGTGCATCATGGGAAGGTGAGCAGGAACATTGTCTGACAAGATTGAGACCTCCAAACCATTTTCTCTCTTCTTCAAGACTTTCACATCCACCATCTGAAGAGATAATGGGAGACATGTGAAAACACAGCCCTGTAATGGAAACTGTTAGGCACTTTCAAGGTCCCCATCCACTGCAATCTGAGGATGGCAACCACTGGGTTGTAGGGGTTCTAGCTTAGCATCCCAGCTATGGACAAGGACCAGTCTTATGCCAGTAGTGATGAACCTCTGAAACCCTTACATATTTGTTAAAAAGGATGACCATCCCCACCACCAGAGAGGGCAAAGCTCTGAAAAATCCATTTGATTTCAGATTTGTGGGAGGGTAGGCTCGCTTCAACTCAAGAGAACAATCCCAGTCTTGTAGCAGTGATATTTGTGCTCAAGTGCTGGTAGCATCTTCAACCCCAAAGGGATTCCAGAGCACATACAAATCCCACTATTTTCTTTGGATGGTACATATTTAGCCAACACTGTCATGCAGCCACCTCTGGAGCAAGACAAGGCGGCTGTTAGCACATCACAGCATTAGTTTCAGGGCCCAGAAGTGAAGCTCACTCCACCCACTGGAACTACTGATGTCTGCATCACAACTCCAAGCACAACCTCCTCTGCTTCTCCCACTTCAAAAGATGATCAGGTCCTCCACATGCATGCCTCTGGGAACAGCTTTTCTAGATGCAAACTGTTGCCCTGAATTGTCTCCCTACTGCTGTGCAAAGGGAGTGGAGACTTGTAGAGTTGATACCTGTCCAGTTTCATAGGTCACTTCCCGCTTTTTCTTTGGAGCCTGCTCTGCTTCGTCCTCCAAAGCTGATTTGCTAGTCAGGTTGAATGACAGCAGCAGTTTCTCCTGCTCAGGCTCACATTTGAGGATTGTTACTTTGACAACCTGTGAAAAAGAGAGGAAAAAGGGTTCAGCACCATATCCCCCATAGGGCCACCCCTGACCCTTCTATCCAGCACATTGCAGCAGGGCAAGCAAAGGCAGTGAAACAACCACGCAGCAATTCTTCTCTTCACAACCACAGGTCTCAGCTCCTTAGAGACATCAGCAAATTCAGCTTCACAAAGCCCACCAGAACAATAACCTCACTACAGATGGGAAACTGAGGAGTTCAGGGACTTGCCCAGGGTCACAGTGCTAGCTGGGAGCAGGTCTCAAAACACAGACCATATTTCTCAGCTCCCAGCCACACATCCAAGGGACAGAGACCTTCCTCTATAGCCAGCAGGATGAAGGACAGACAAAAGATCCAGAAAAAATTCTGACCAGAACCCAGACCTCACAGATGATGAATTAATCCCTTGATTCAAACAGCAGAGCCTGGGCTCTTCAACACTGGCTAAGGTACCAGGTCTGGAACAGGTCACTTAAAAAGACTGATGAAGCACCATCCTCCAGACCCTGAAAACAGGGTAAGCAAGGGCTGCAGCATAAATTCCCCAAACCCCTGCTGACCACCTTGACCAACAAACACTCTGGGGCCAGGCTCCTTTGTCCCCCCCACTTTGAGAGTCATGACTATTCATGACTATTAATCCCAACAGAAGGTAGCCCAGAAGCCATGGCAGCAGCTCATTTACAATGTGCATGAGCCAGCTGGCTTTAACTTGCTAGGTGCAGTGCCATCTCTAGCCAGCCTGTGTCTCCTACTCCCATCTTTACACAGGGAGGAGGTGGTAGGAGGCTGTTAGTTACCTGGCCTTCATAGAAGACTTTCTTCGGGGAAGGAATGGGCTCTGAGCCCAGCTCATTCCTGGGGACCAGGCCTTTAACATCATTGTAGAACTTAACGATGCAACCGAACTCCCTGGCGCATACCACAACGCCGTGCGTGACCAAGCCAGGTTTCGCAGCTGCGTAACTGGCAAGGACTGGAAGTTTGGAACCGACGAGAGTCTTCTTCAGAGTGAGGATGAGCTTCCTCTCTTCAGGATGGGACAGTAACACCTAGAGGAGCATGGGGAAAGGGTAAGGCAAGGTGAAGTGAACCAACCCTTGAGTTATACTCACTGCATACAAGCCACTTTCCGCCCCCCATATTTGCTTCAGATGTGCAGATGCTGTAGCACTTTTCCCCATTTTTGTGCCTTCTTTCCAAGGATCTCAAAGCCCTCACAGATATTAATGCAGAGGTAGAAGGCAGGCCAGGGTAGATGCTTAGAGACTAACTGGTTCAGAGGCCTGACCTTTCGTAGGTGGCAAACCCACTTTGTCAGATGCCTGAGGTTCATCCTTTAATCCAGAGGTGAAGCCTGCAAGGTAGCCTGGACATGTTCTCTGCCTTGGAAGCTCTCATGGGGAAGAAACATGTTGCAGTAGGCCAACAGACCATCCAGGAATGAAACAAGCCACTCCTTGCCTCACCCCCTCAAGTGTTTGCATTTTCAACCCAAACCTTGAGCTAATACCAGACACAGCTGGGAGATGATACCAGCTTGGTATCATGGGAAATGTCCAAAAGGAAACCAACTGTGCACCAACACAAAGCACCATGTGACCTGGTAGCCAAGTTCAATAGAAAAACTACCACTTTGGAAAATGCTCTCCAAAAACTCATGCCTGTTATCAGCTAGATCAGTATCAAGACTGTGCCCCAAAGGACATACATAGTAGTTAGCAACAGCAAACACACCAAAAAAACAGGATGGCAAACTATATGTACACATGTGGAAAGAGAAGCAAGTAAGTGTAAAGCCAGCACCTAAATCATAGAATCATAAAGTCGGGTCGGAAGGGACCTTGTAGATCTTCAAGTCCGACCCCCTGCCTGGACAGGAGAAAAACTGGGCTCAAATGACTCCAACCAGGTAGGCATCAAGCCTCTTCTTACAGACCCCCAGGGTAGGAGCCAGCACCACTTCCCTTGGAAGTTGGTTCCAGATCCTAGCCGCCCTAATGGTGAAGTAGCTCTTACAGATGTCTAATCTAAACCTCCTCTCCAATAACTTGTGGCCATTGTGCCTTGTTATGCCAGGGGGCACTCAGGGAAACAAAGTCACTCCCAAACACTTCTGGTCCCCCCTAGTGAGTTTATAGATGGTCACCAGGTCCCCCCTCAGCCTCCTCTTGTGAAGGCTGAACAGGTTCAGGTTCCGCAGTCTCTCATTGTACGGTCTGCCCTGTTGTCCCCAGATCATGTGGGTGGACCCTCAATGTTGTCCACATCCCATGTTCTACCTCCTTCCAAGGAAGACTTAGCTGTGAAAAGATGCTACCTGGATCTATTTTAAAAGGGGAGGGGAGACTGCTCCAAATGTACATGTGGCCAGATCCAGTGTTAAAGTACTATCATTTCAAAGCACTTTCACTGTTTGTCTATTCCAAGACGGCATTCATCAAAACACAACCCAACAGAGAAGCTAGCAATACTGACAGGCATCGGCAGGGAGAACTGCTGGGATTTAAAATCCTTTACGAGGTTTGTTTTAGAAGCCAGTACATGTCCATTCATCTCCATGTGTCTTTTCAAGTCGTGGCTGCAGTTTACGAAGCTGTTAAATGTAGTTAAGTGAGCGTATTTGGTACTTCAAGACTGTTTTATGAGAGGATCTCCGAGTATTGTAGTGAAAGGCAGCAAGGCTCACTGTCAGTGCTTTACCAACAGGAAACAGTTCACAAAGAGTGAACTGAAAACGCAATTACCTTTAGGGGAACAAGTTAAACACCCATGGCCTGATTCTCAGTGACTTGTGGCATGAAGGATGCTCAGACACTCAGAAAAAATAAACCCCCCCAAAAAAATCAGTCCCTAGCTGTTTCTGAGGCCCAACTAGGCACAACGAGATTCCCAGCCTGGATTCATGCAGCAGCAGGTATAACCTGCCACACAGCAGGTGTAACCTGCTAGGCCACACAGCAGCAGATCTGCCACCAGGGCCCACATCTCCTAACATTCAGTCTGATGCCCAGCAAGGAGGGGAGCAGGGAAAAGGGAGTGATTTCATTTTCACATGTGCTAGCTGTTTATGAGTGTGCAGTGCCTATGTGTGCACACATCCCTGTGGAAGAAGAGAGGATGGAGTCAGTCTTTAAGCATTCAGGCACTGCTCTGGTGGAAGAGTGCGATTTAAAACAAAGTCAGCCCCCAACCCCTGTCGGGCCCATGGCTGAGGTCTCACCCGGCACTTGACTTGCTCTCCCACGCTGTACTTCTTCTCAGGCTGCTTCAGAAGCATGTCTGCCAGGTGCAGGCGAGGCACCAGTCCCCTGATGTGATCAGTCACCTTCACCTGCATCCCATGGGGTTTCAGAGCCAACACCTTGCCCTAGAGCCCCCAAAGAAGAGAACAGGATCAGCCATTGTCCGCGTGTGGGGAAATGGCCAACTTATAGGCCAGACCACCCACCTACTACCACCACCAAACAAACCCAGGTCACCTGGAGATCCATCTACCACACTAGATACATGCCAGGCTCCAGCTGTACATGAGAAGCAGCACAGCTCCCCTTGTAAGACTGTGCTGTATTCATGGAGCATGTCCTGGCTCTGCTGAAGTCAGGGACAAAATTCCCATTGACTTCAGGAACTGAGGACCTTACATATCTGACTGTATGTCTATCCAACATGCAATCAGGTACGCTGGGCTTTGGAAAGGCTGTGATACCCTCACAAGCAATACATCTGGGTCAAAACCTCACTCAGCACAGTTACTTGCAACTGAATTTTGCTAGTACTGTTCTTGAATTCTCAAGTGCCAAGTCCCAGAGGGCATGAACAAGGCAGAGGGAAAATGCATTAGCTTAACTGTTCCAGCGAGCAAAGGACCCAACAGCACCACATATGTAACATTCTCCCTGATCTTACCTCCACCACGTGCCCAGGAGGGATGTCCTCATATCTCAGAAACGGAGCATCAATAATTTGACTAGGAAGAGACATAGCAAGGGCTGGCCTGTAAGTCAGCTTGAACTTGGAGGGAAACCCAGCAATGATAAAGACCATCCTGCCCTCACCTCAACTCGCAGACCTCCAGAATTCCTCCCTTCCCCCAATCACTTCAGTTGTTGGTCCCCCCACTGTCCCAGTAACTCCTTCCTCCCTCTCCCCCTGAGATTTTACCAGCACAGCTAAGTCAGACAAGGTAGGGGTGCTCTTTCCACACCCTCCTAGCTGTCACAATGCTGGCTAAACTCCATGGTGGAGACTATGCAAACAGCAAGCTGGAAACTCCAGGTTCTGGGCCCCAGCTAACCAAAACAGCATGATTTTTGCTGCCTGTCATCAATACTTTCACCCCCTTACATTCACAAACAATTCAGTAACTGACTGCAGAACTTACCGCTTCAGGGACAAAATGGCCACCTCATCCATAAGGCTGTAGTCAATGATTCGACATTTGTGTTTGCTTCCTGTCTTAAAAGTCCTGGGCTTGAAGGAGTTTATGGTGTTTGAGAGATGTCTCAGCTATGAAAACAAAGAGATGACAAACTATTTGGAAACAGAAGGTGGAGTTGATTGGCACAAGTGAGACTGGGGGTTCTCTGGAAGGGATTCAGCAATTCTCACATGGGTGCTGCTAAGCCAGAGATCCAGAGATCCCAGCCCCATGGGAGGTCCATGCAAGCTAACATCCACAGCAGACCTCTGTGGTGCTGCAGCTGTCACGTTAAGGGTAACCTACCAAGCCCAGGGAAAGATAGCCCCACAGCAGCCTGGACTGAAGGCATCACCCACTTCAACTTCAAGTCATTAAGATGGTATTGAATATTTCACCTGTTTTCTGTGGCATCAATTAACTTCCCTGATAAAATCCCAGAAGGAGCCTATCCTACCCAGCAAGGGTTAAGTGTCATCTCCCCACCTTGTACCTCGTCTCCCGTTTGCAAAAACAACCCCGCTGCCCCCAGCACACCCCATACACCTCAACAAAGAGCAGGTTTGGGTGGAGTTTGCCTCTATTCAAATCAAATCCCTCCCTACCCAGTAGATTTCATCTGGACAGACAGTTGTGTGTTTCTGGAAGCAGAAGTTTAAAATGGCAAAACCCACTTCCTGTTGCAGTATGTACCACCCATGGAACCCTACCATGTTCCAGATGCAATATCACGTTAAAAAGAACATTAAAAATATACATTTCCTTCTTTAGTTGTTACTACTGTGGATTATTAGCCTGGGATTAATGACTTTTCCTGATAACTCTCTTCTCCTGGATAACACAAAGACTGACAACAGATTTTCACTTCACAGTTCTTGCACATTAACAGCACATGGTGATGTTCACATGTCAAACACTATGGAGGAATTATACTACAATGGGTTTCCACATAATGTTATCACACTGCTCCCTCAGAAACTATCTTTTGGTCAGCGATTGCACACAAACGTCTAGCAGCTCCATCACCACAGTCACCTGGCCCTAGCTCCCATGGCATTTATTACTGTACTTACCCGTGCAAAGGCCAGAGTGCCATCCTCCAGCTCAAAGATGGCACCAGCCTTTTTGTAGAAGCCCTTCACTGTACACTCTGCCACCACAGCCCCAAAGCGATCACTAGAGAGCTGGCTTAGCAAGCCACCAGGCTGGAAGAAGGCCTGCCGTAAAGTGAACCGTACTGCCTTGGATGTAGGGTGGACAGACAGGATGCAGGCTTTTACCTGGGGAGAAGACAACAGCACAGTGTAGGCCAGCAATGGGAAGACGTGAAAGTGTTTTCAATCACACATCCTATCATTAACCGTTGCAACAGATCCCTATGCTGTATCTTTGGGACTTCAGAGGTGACAGAATGCACTATGTCAAACCCAGTATCTTTACAGGCTGGGAAACTCTTCTTTAGTTATTTACACTGGAGAGGCTAGTTTGGTGCCAGCGAGGTGGGAAGAATGTGACTGCAAGCAGTAAGTCCTCCCCAGAAGCCATTCCCCATTCTGCACATGTTCAGCTTCTCAAACTGTAAGCGTAAACTCTCCGTTAGCTATACCCTCTGGCTCCCAGAGCTCCTAGTGACACATTCAGAATTCAAAAGAGGCAGTGGGGGGAGGAACTGGGCAGAAAGCTTGGGAAAATAAAATACTCAAAGCTAATTCTGCCAACCATCCTACCAACTGTCGTTGACCCCCTCCCTCCTTTACTAAGGAGTTGTTAAGGAAGAAAAGGAAAGAGGGAATTTACAGAGCTTTCTGGTTCCCACAACCACACCCCCATCTACTTACAGTCTGGTTTTGTGAATAGCTCCCCACTTTTTTGGGGTCCAGATGCATGAAGTCCACGATCCCAGTGAAGGAAGACAGGAAACTCAGAGTGAGACCATATGGAGTCACCTAAAGGGAAGAAAGACATTCTTCAGCAGGGCACGTCACAAATAGACATCCCACTGGTACTCAGCAGCAGATACATTGACCAGAACAGGCCCATGGCTCAGGTGTCTACTTCTTGCATCTGCTAGAAAAGAATCCTTCAGCATTTGTCGTGAAAGCCATAGAGGGCCCCAAGCCTCCAGAGCTACCCATTTCTTTTGCATTCTGGGATTCCAATTTTCCTTGGAAAATAGACTGTGCACATTGTCATGGTTCCACAGAGCTCGTCATGAGCCAAAAACCCCACAGCGAGACAAGGCACAAGAACATGGAACTCCTGAGCTTGCAAAAAAAAAAAGTAAATAAAGCTTCAGAGCCTGAACTGAAGCTTTGATTCTGCCAAAAGCATGGAACAAAAAGCTGGGCAGGGGGAGCTGTTCCCATTCATGGGAAGGGGTATTGACATGGCATCTAATGCTGCCACTTCTAATGCTTGAAGCCTTACTAAGTTTACCTTGATGAAGGCAGAGCACAAATGGGGGGGACTAGATTGCTGCAGTCTTCCAAAGAGGTGTCTCCAGAGGGTGGAGTTTAGGGGAGAGCCACCATTCTATGGGGCTCCCTCCCGTGTCCCTAGGTGCAGCAGGAAGGGCAACTAGTCCAGGGAAGGGAAAGCCTGACACTCCATCAGTACCACAGCAAGCTGCCACCTTTCACCTCCAGCCTCATGTGGGAACGGAAGGGCTCACCAACTCTTTAGTAGCAAGGCTGCGGTAGGAAGGGTGATGCTGTGATGGGACACTAGGTCACCTGCTCTCGTGCTTTCCGAGTCAGACCTACTCATCTGCAGAGAAAAGGCAGACCTTACTCCTACGGAGTACCTGCTCTTCCTTTACACTACAAAATCACAAAGTGGCTCATCAGCACTGCAAGCCAAGGGGCTTTGTAGTTGGCAGCACAGAGCTCAGATCCCACGCCAAGCCAACAGGGCCAGCAGGCGGAACGTCCTTACTTGGATTTGCATATTCTTCCAGTTCCAGCTCACGCTTTTCAAGGCAGAACATATCCCTGGCCAGCCGTCCCTGCCCACCCAAGCCCTAGGTTAACAAATGCAAGTTTACCTTCTGAACCTGGGCTTTCACCACCAGCCCTGGCAGCAAGTTACTGAGCGTCCAGTTCTGTTCTTCTGTCGCAATGGCAGCAGCAACCTCAGATCGACCCACAGACAGACGGACAATCCTCCCACTGTTCTTCACCTCCTCAACAAGACAGTTCAGGTACTGCCCTATTTTCAGCTCAGCCCCTACAAACACAGGACACATGCCAGATAACCCACTGCCTTGCTAGTCACCTTCTGAGCCAGAACTTGGAGCCTCCCTTCTGCAGATGGGAGAGATGCTGAAAGGGAGTTTAGTCCTTAGCCCCACTCAGCCTCTATGCAGCCACACATTGGTTGGGGATGATCTAGGCACAGCTATGCCTATGTTCTACTATGAATATTTCCTAGGCTTTTGCTAGCTGCTGCATGGGGTGGGAGGAAATTCCAGCTCCCTCCCTCTCCCTCGCTGCTATTCCTGTGTTAGGAGGTTTTTTTAATGCCTTCCTCCAAGGCACTGGGTGTTGGATGCAGCCAAAGCTGGAGATTTTCACTGAGCTGTGCCAGTGCTCCTGCTGAGACTTAAACCTACAGGATCCTGGCTAGATGGTCTTGCCCCTCTGCTCAGGGCTAGACCATATCACCATTTTTAGGGTCAGGAAGGAATTTGATCCTGCTTGGAGCAGGGGGTTGGACTAGATGACCTCCAGAGGTCCCTTCCAACCCTAATTTTTTTTTTTTTTTTTTTTTAATTACCTCATGGTTAGATTGATATTTACTGGAGGGAGAATGGGGGGAACCTTCCCTTGTAGCTGGGGGCATGACCTCTTCCTGGGATCTCTTCAGTGTATAGAGGTTTCCCTCAATTTATGTGGTACATGCATTCCTGGAGAACATCACATAAATTGAACTTGCATAAAGCGAACCTATTTTATGTAGAATGTAAGAAATAGGGATAGGTTCCTGTGCCGGCTGCTCCCGGGGCCACTCCAGCATGGGCTGGGGTGACTACGGACAAACGGAGCCCCAGGCAGCGCAGGGCATGGCACTCACCCTAGCCCCAGCTGCAGTGGCCCCGGGAGATGCCGGCACCAGCTGCCTCCACCAGGGTACAGTGCAGCCCAGTGGCTACAGGGAGCTGGCATCGGCCACTCCCAGCTGCAGCAGGAGCTAGGGTGAGTGGGGACAGGCAGAGCCCCAGGGGGTTCGGAGCATGGTGCAACCCAGTGGCTGCAGGCAACTGGTGCCGGGAGCTCCCAGGGCCACTGCAGCCAGGGCTGGGGTGAGTGCCGCGCCATGCACCACCTGGGGCTCCACTTGTCCACACTCACCCCAGCCCATGCTGGAGTGGCCCTGGGAGCAGCAGACACAAGAACCTATACCTATTTCTTACATTATAAAGTAGGTTTGCTTTATGCGGTGTTCTCCAGGCCTATGCCAATTGCATATATGTGAATTTACCTCACATATAATGAATTCCCGGTACAAAAGGGTCATCACATAAGAGCAAATTCGCATAAATCAAACCTGCATAAATCGAGGGAAACCTGTATTAACAACTTTATACAGCAGCAGGAAGTTGGCTACTCTGGACCCCCAGCTTTCCTTGAGGCAGGTTTGGGTGTGATATCTTGTGCTGTGTCAGGGTTGACTGTGTAGTTTTATTAAGAGGTCAAATTATGGATTTGTACAGGATGGTTTTGACAGGGATAATGTTGTCTCAGACCAGTGGTTGGAGTAGATGTGACCTATGGAGGTCCCTTCCAGCCCTACTTCTTTATTATTCTATGAGCAATAGCCAGTCAGAACAGAAGGATCTGTAATGGAGACATTGCTCCATCAGGAAAAGTCCACTGCCTAAATGCCACTGAACCACCAACTGCTGGTAGAGACCATGGGTCTCACTGACCTGAGCTGTGTTTGCACCAACGATGCAGAGGTGAAAGGCTCCAGGCCATCCCTATTCCTTACCTTTAGCTTTACCATGCACAACTCCACCTTACCTTTGTTGGATGATTTGAGGTAATCCTGGGCTTTCTGACGAGGCAGGAATGCTTTAGTGCCGCTGATTCCAACATCGATGAGGTAGCCGTGATCTTCCACACTGGATACCAAGCCAGAAAGCAGCTGTGAGGAGGGAAGCATTACCACTCGACATCACGAACAATGCGACTCTGTCAGCAGGCTGCCTGCACGCAAGTTTCCTCCCACCATGGGGCCAGGATCCTGGAGTCATTTACACTGCTTTGGATACATTCAACTCTCCCTACCAAGGAATCTATGGTATCTTTGGAAAATGTATTCTTGTTCTGCTTGTCCAGCCAAGGCAGGTATCCCAGGGATTTCTGGCCAAGTGCAGCTTTAATAACAAAAGGACTTTGAAAATTAATAGCCGTGCAAATTAGACACGTGCCCATCATCTGAATGAAGCTGTGACCATGAACACAATTAACTAAGCACAAAACATCTCTCTTAAGTAGGTGACTAAATATTATGCCTGGTTTGCTGATAGAGAAACTGAGGCATAGACAAGAGATTAAGTGACTTGCCCAAAAACAAATGAGTCAGTAGCAGAGAAATCTCTCATAAATCATAACTCTCAGACCAGAGCTTATTGCTCTATGCTGTGCTACCTACCAAAATAATTACACATAGAAAGAAAAATACCAATTCTTTCTTTGATTCCATGCAAGGACAAAATGAATCTACTCAAGGTGTGTATACAGGGAAGGGGCAGGAAGGAAAGACCTCACTAACATCCAGGGAGGCCTCCGTGAATCCATAACACATACCATGCCTGATCTAAGAGCCAAGGTGTTCAGAGCCTTGTTGACATCTCTGGGGTTAATAGACAGCTTGACACTCTGATGTCCATCTGTGGTCTTCTGCAGACTGGTCACAGCACATCTCACCAGCATCCCTGGTGGGTACAGGTCTGACAGCGAATTCAAATCCTGAACAGCAATAAAATCAAAGTACGGGCAAGAAAAGGCTCAAGATTAGCAACGTTAACTGATGCTGGATCTTAGAATGTTTCAGGGAAGAAGATTTTGAAATACAGAGCCGAGGGGAAAGCTCTGTTCTCAGCAGTACAACCAGGCAGAATGTACAATGAAGTCTGGGAACTCAACGTACAGCTAATTCAGGACACCAGCAAGGAAGGAGGCATGTAAGTGAGGTTTGCTCAGGACTCATATAGCCAGGGGTGACACAAATCAGAATGAGGGCACACCACCTGACCCTATTATGGTCCCACTCTCAGGTCCCTTTTTAGCAAAGAGGCACAAGGCATGAAGAGAGCTGGGACTGTTTCTCATCTCTCACTACAAAGACCCCTTCCAAGCACAATTTTAAACAAGCACTTGCTGAGGCCTGGGCATGGACTTGGTCCACCTCCTCCTTTGGTACATTCATGCTCTCAAGGAATTAGACAGGCGACTTTGAACAGACCCCTGCATTGAATATCAATCTGCAGTATCTTGGCTTGGTGAAGAATATCACAGACCAACGTCTGGGGGATGGCTTGGGGAAGAGGGTAAAGTTTTCTCATCCCTGCTGGGAAGTGAGACATCTAAATGACACCCTGATTTCACCCCCTTTCTCCCCCACAGTAGGCTTTAAGGCTGGGGAACCACTGCTCAGTTATGGCTGCTGTTGAACACCCTGAGCTTGCTGGGTTCACAGGCTCTGCTGGTGAAGGAAACACAAGGCCAGGTAAAAAGTGATCCA
>NW_017728994.1:48115344-48117134 GCF_001723915.1 Gavialis gangeticus | reverse complement strand
TGCTCAGTTATGGCTGCTGTTGAACACCCTGAGCTTGCTGGGTTCACAGGCTCTGCTGGTGAAGGAAACACAAGGCCAGGTAAAAAGTGATCCAGCCTGGGTCTTCCATCTGTCAGCAGAGACCTGGTTCTTCTGCAGTGCCTCAGGGTTGCTGCCTGTGAGGCCTCTTCACTCTCACCTACCCCAGGATGCACACCACTGCTCAGAGCCCCCTTACCTCCAAGAGCTCCTGCTTGGCCACCTGCTCACTCAGCATTTGGGTGTAGGAGTCACAGATATCCGTCACTTGCACGAAGCCAGTGAGTCCATTGGGTAAGCTGACCACTAGCTCGAAGCTGTTGGCCTCCTTCACGCAGCCAAGCAACAGCACCCCTTCACTCAGGGTCTGGAAGAGAAGAGAAAGCAGCACTCTGGACCCCTTCATTAGTCAGATATGAGAAAGCACCATATACAGGTCTCTGTCCTGAGCACGGACTTCACATATTTAAGCAAAAAAGAGCTTACAGCTCCTAGCAAGATCACAGCATTTTCCATCAGCGCAACTCCACACCCTTCATAGCAGAGACTAGTATTAGCGCTGAGAGCTTAAGACAAAAAGATGCAGGGAGGTAAAGGGACCTGCCCAAGGCAATTCAGCAGGCCAGTGGTGGAGCTGGCTGGAGAACCCAGTTACCCTGGACCCCAGTCCCATGCTCCCTCCCCTGGGCCATGCTTAAAGCCAAAGCAAACTCCCCACGGGAACCTGCATCACAAAGCACCCCCAGCACTTCTGCCAATACTCAGCCATTTCCAAAGCCACTGCTGGCACAATACAGACCTGGGCTGCACCATAAAATTCTGCCAGCAAAGCTACGATAGTGAGAGATGCATAATGACAACTCTTTTGGCAAAAAGCCCTGGCAAACTGAACTCTGCAGACAGGACGATGCTTTTGTCAGGTCTGCTCGTGCCATTTCAGGGACATGATGTAGCCAAGCCAGCAGGAAAAGCCCTTCTGTTAGCATACGCTGCAGCCTCACACAAGAGAGGTCTGCTGGCCAGCTATGGGGCAGAGGCTCCAAAACCCAGTTGATCCAGAGTCAGAAGCAGCCCTCTCAGAAGGTCTCTACAAACAGCATAAAGCAGGGCACTTGGGGCTACCTGATGACAGCAGTAAAATGTGTGCTCCTGTCAGGGCTAGGGGCTGGGCAGGAAGAAATGCCTCCCTGTCATATGAGGCAGGAATGACTGACAGGGACATCAGCTTCCCAAGCTAGGTGAAGCCAGCTGCTACCTGAAGGTGGTGCCTCACTCCGGCAGTGGGGTATCTTACAGCACGTTCCATCCAAGGATTCAAATGCAGCCCAGAACCAAACCAAAGCTCTCTCTAGACTGGCGTCCTGTCCACCACTGGCCAAGACCAGTTATTTCAGGGAACGGTGTAAGAACCACAGGCAAAAAACTGGGAAGTGTGTAAGAACCAGAGACAAGAAACTGGAAAATCCATTCCTCAGACCTCACCCTGGTCTCAACCTGCTGACTTAAGCCCTGATGCACAAAGTGCAATATCCCTCTGCCACCATTAACTGTGAGAACTCTGGCCATGATGGCCACCCACACTGACATCTAATCATGTTACAACCCTGGCCCAATGCCTTCTTGTGGCCAAATTCCATAATTTAATCATGTCATATGACAAAATTTGCTTCTAGCTTCTCCACCCCCATCTTTTTAATTGCACTGAATGGTTCATGACCAGAGTCGGAAACAGACTCCCAGCGGGAGTGGTGCAGGCACCTACCCTAGAGATC
>NW_017728994.1:48091252-48115333 GCF_001723915.1 Gavialis gangeticus | reverse complement strand
ACCCTAGAGATCTTCAAAAGGAGACTGGACGCACACCTTGCTGGGATTATTTTACCCCAGCACTCTTTCCTGCCCAAAGCAGGGGGACAGGACCCGATAATCTCATGAGGTCCCTTCCAGCTCTATACTTCTGTGAATCTATGCCCTTGCTCTTGTGTTAAGAGACATGGAAAACAGGAGCCCCTGATCATCTCCTCAAGACCTTTCAGTATTTGATATGGTTTTTTTACCATGTGCCTCCTTTCTGAGATAAGAGAACAACGAGGAAGTGGAGTGACAGAGCACAGGCAATTAAAGGTTAAATATGTGCATGTGGGGAGAAGACACAAGCCTGGTATTCCCTGTTCAGACTCATGAGGACTCCTGCAGATGGGGAAAATATGACAGAAACACCAACGTGATAGTGGGGAAAGAATGAGAAATCTCGCAGGGTGAGGGCAAGCTTGAACATTCAAGCTGGTGGCCCAGTTGTCTGATGGCCAATTTAGTGGTATAGTGGGTTTGGTTTGGGACCAGACCTTTAATGAAGCCAGGTCTCTTTCAGGAGCTGTTTACTGTACATCTGAAGACAAATAAACACATCAATGTTCTGCCTGCATTGCTAGAGGAAACCTCAAGTAAGATAGGTGTTTTCTGAGTTCATGTCACTAAGATATGATACTACTGCTTGGAAGAGGGAAATAACCGACTAATCAGCAGAGCCCTGCCTGCTGTATTCACCCCTCAGGTCAGTTAAGGAGAGGCTGTGAAAAGACAACCAGCTCTCACTGGCCTGAAGGCTGGTGGCTGCAAGACGACCTAGGAAAAAGAAACCTCACAGTTGCATCATTAGCAAAGCAGCCAACACACTTGCCTCTGAACAATACTGCACAAACCTCAACTGTGAGCAGGTCAAAATCTCTGGCACTGTCTTTAACAGCTTGTTTTTTCTCCGCCTTGAGTTTTTTCCGCTTTTCTGGCTGCTCCTGGTTCCTCTTCCTTTTCTGAGATCCTTCCTCATGGTGGGTCTAAGGCAGATTTTAAGGGGTAGAAAAAAAGAATTTCAAGAGATGGTTGCTGTGCTCCACAACAACTACATGATGGAAGAACAAAGTTACTAACCACTCCAGTTCAGAGCAAAACACTAGAGAGTTCAGGCTGACAAGAGAATTCCTCTGCAGTCTCCTACACTCAAGTCTTTGTATCTGTTCAAGTTTCTTCCTCTCTCTCTCACACACACTTGGTACAAAACAGTTTGAGCAAAGTCATTATAGAGTTAAAGCCAAACAGCAAGAAACCTATAGTCACCCCTCCTGTCAAAACCCTAAAGGAGGCCCTTATTTACATAGGTATTCCCAGAATGGCCAAACCAGATTTACCAAGGGCCTAGATTCTGAACCAAATGTCCACTCAAACATGTTCTGAGCTCACAAGACAGTTGTAGCACCTGATGCGACAGCAACAATAAATGTTTGGTTCTCCGAGGGGGCCACACTCCTCAGCAAGCAACTTTGCTAAATTTTGAAACACTTTCAAAATAGCAAAGTAACGGACCCTGAAGGCTCCACAGAACATGAGAAACCCAAAGGTTTGTTCAAATTTCTCCCTCATGCAAATCCACCAAGAGCAATGTCATTACACCAGGGCTGAATCTGGCTCAGCGCTGCTATCTCGAGGCAGACTGCACAGCCTCAGACACCCACGAGATATGAAAAAAGGCAAAGATTTGTTCATTACATTGAATTAACTGTTTGCCAAAACAGTCAGCAAGTGTCAGACACCAGCGGTACTTTTAAGAGTCATTTAAATCCTAGGCTCCATGATGAAGACCAGTATTAATGAGCTGAATACTACAAACTGTACTCAGACAAGAATGTCAAAGGTACATGGAAACAAGGACCACAGAACCAGCTCCTCACTTTATCCAGCACTGGAATAATTCTTAAGCAGATTTGCTCAGCAAGTGAAAGCAACTCACATCAAATAAGTTATCCTGCTCTATTGACTGCCTGGGTGCTCTCCCCTTTTCGGGTTTCTTCTGGGTACCACCTCGAGGGAAGCTTTCTTCAGTAGATGCCATACTTGCATTTCTAGAGGAAAAAGAAACAAACAGTAATGAGATCTGCAACTGTCACCACTGTTCTACATCAGAGCTGGAGTGACATGACAATAAGATGTCTTGAAGCCAAAGAGAAAGCAGTTTGATTTCTTTGGAGTTAGGAAATGATAAACACATTATCTGACGGCAACTAAAAGTTTAGAAATAAAACACTGGCCTCTGAGAACATGTCTATGCATTCCAAGATGTCAGCAATACAATACATCAGTTATCAGAATTCTTAACATGTTTTCAACTCTCTAACATTTATACATTATCAGGCTTGTAACTGAGTATTTTATACACATTAATGATGATGCATTAACCTTGGACATGATCTGAACTGATTCCCAGTAAACAAGCCAAATTGATTTAAACCAAAACCATTTGAAATCAGCAAGTAGGAAACCTTATTTTAAATCATTTCAATTTCAATGCAGACGCCGCATGCGGTTCCTGAATGCCTCCAGCCACAGGCTCCCTCAGCCCCATTGGTGGTACCACTCCACCCCACCCTCATGAGTGGGTACCTGCAGCAGAAGCTGCAGGAAGACAGGACAGCCCAGGGACTTGAGAAGCAGCAACAAAAAGAAAAGAAAGGAGCAGTCCCCAGACCATGAGCCCAGGGACCACAGATTAATCCCTTGGGGACAGCTGGACAGCCCTGCTTTAGACAAACCGCTACAGGGTCAGACCTCATAACCTCACGCAGGTTGTTACAGCAGTGCCCCAACAGCTGCAGGAACTGGTGCTGTATTTTGCAGCTATCACTTGTGCTAATTCTGGATCAACACATGTATGTTTAGGTAGAGCAGTGCTTCTCAACCTTTTTTTTTTAAATCCGGATCCATTTGTAAACATCTATGGCCAGCCCTGACCTAGTGTCCCTCACTCCTGACCCACTGCCCCCCACCCCCTAGTGTGCGGGGTAAAGGGGGTGCATGTGGGGCAGGAGAAGCCTCAAGCAGGTCCTTGGAGGCTGGAACTCTGACAGCCTGCAAGACAAAATCCACTATTTTCCATGTTTTTCTCTCTTAAAATCCATTTTTAAAGATTTTTCATGGCCCTTTCACACATTCTTGCGACCCACTTTTGGGTCACAACCCATGGGTTGAGAAATGCTGAATTAGAGGATGCTGACAGCTGAATGGGTCATTTTAGACAGAGGTTCTGACACCCAGTGGTGAATCAAAGTTACAGCACTTCCCTGGGGGGCACGTGAAAATGTGCTAGCATGCCCAAATTCTGATTGAGGTCCTTACATTTTACTTCTAAAGTTTCCCTGCAAAACCTGAAATACCAACCATGCAATAGCATTCTTCATTTCCCATTCTAAACCACTGTTTATAGTCGCCTTGCAATTCCTCCCATCCCATTTCAGGTGCGACAGGATGTTACTCACAGAATGAAACAAACACACAAGTCAAAGCTAAGTATTCCTTCAAAGAGAGAGAAACCCATTTCAGATATATTACACATCAGAGAACAGAAAACAGAAAAACAGAGCAGGATCAGCCAACAAAGGCAAACATGCATCACACCATAACCCCATGGAACATGAGTGGAGCGAGGAGCTTACATAGGAACATAAGCACTGCCATTTAGTGGGTCAGACCCTAGGCCCACCTCATCCAGAGAGAGGAGGCTGGAAGGGAGTGAACAGGCTCAGATCAGGGCTCCTTCCACTGTTTGTGGAACTCACTGTTGAGCTCACTGGCCAAGTTCGCAGATGACATCAAGTTATGCGGAAGCATGGTGATGCTTGAAGACAGGCTGCACATACAGGCGGACCTAAACAGTCTTGCAAGTTGGGTGGACTGGAACCAGATGAAGTTCAACATTGAGAAATGTGAAGTGCTCCACCTGGGGACAAACAACCCCCAACACCCCTACAGGCTTGGTGTGGCCAAACTGACCAGCACCACAAATGAAAGGGACCTGGGGGTAATAATAGACCACAGGAAGAACATGAGCCGGCAGGGCAAACAATACCCTGGCGTGCATCAATTGATGCATCTCCAGCAAAACCAAAGAAGTGATTCTCCTGCTCTACTCAGCACTGGTGAGACCGCAGCTGGAGGACTACGTCCAGTTCTGGATGCTGCACTTCAACAAGGATGTGGTAAAGCTTAAGACAGTCCAATGAAGAGCCACCCGTACAACCAGAGACTTGCGTGACAAGCCATACAAGAAAAGGCTGAAGAACTTGGGACTCTTCAGCCTAAAAAAAGAGACAGCCAAGAAGGGACCTAGTAGCAGCTTACCACTATATCAGGAGAATACATCAAGGGCTTGGTGAGCAACTGTTCACCAGGGAACCTGAGGGGAAAACCAGGAGTAATGGCCACAAACTCCTGGAAGACTGTTTCAGGCTCAACTCTATGAAAAACTTCGTCACAGTCAGGGTGTCCAGACTGGGGAATAAGCTCCCTCCAGAGACGGTGCAGTCACCTACCCTGGAAACCTTCATAGTTTCGTAGTTTCTAGGGTCGGAAGGGACCTAAGTAGATCATCTAGTCCGACCCCCCCCCCCCCTTCAAGAGGGGACTGGGTGGGGACCCCGCCGGGGGCACCCAGTCCCAGTTGTCTTTCCTGCCAGGTGCAGGGGGCTGGACCCGATGATCTTCTGAGGTCCCTTCCAGCCCCTTGCAGTCTATGGAACCATGTTCCTCTCCCCCTTGCAGCCTCCAACATTTAAAGCAGAGTTACAATTTTTCCATTTTTGTAGTTTTGAGGTCATGCCGTTGCCGCAACAGCGCAGGAGAGATGCGAGATGGCAGATTTCTTGCAGGCAAGATGTTGTATTGGATCAGCTGCATGGCTGGCACAGCCCCAGGGCTCCCAGCCTTTCTAGGCTCAAAGTGCCCCCTGGAAAATGCCAGCTCATAGATCCAGGGCAGGCAAAATCTGGCGGGATCAGGCCTGCAGCAGACTCCACTGCCCAACCAGCCCGTCCCTGGGGCTGGTTGCCACAGAGACCGCCCCCCGCAACCCATCACTGGGGCTGGTTGCCAAGGAGAACCCTCCCACAGCTCATCACTAAGGCTGGTTGCCACGGAGACCCCGGTTTCCGTGGAAACGAGCCTCCTATCCCGCCCTTTTTGAGCGCAGAAAAACAGCAGCGCGCTTGTTGCAGGCTGGGCCGGCGGCCCCCTTGCTGTTCCGCGTATCGGGGTATTTTGAACCCCCGCGAAGCACGAAGCTGGGATGGGGGCAATGCCCCAACCGGGCCTGGAAATCTCCTGGACAAGCGACACCACAGCCGCCCCGGCCCGGGCAGAGCACGGCCCCGGAGCAGCCTCACACTCACCTCGCTTAGCAGCACACGCGAGACAGCCTCAGAATCACCCGGAAACGCTACCCATAGGAGGGAAGACAAAGGTCAAGCGGCTGTCCCGGAGCCAATCCGCGGCTCCTTGTGACGTCATGTCCGCTGCGCGAGGCAAGAGCGGCACAAAGGGAGGGGGTCGGAAATAGACGCGAGTGGGACGTCTGGGTGCTGCCATTTTGTCGGGGAAGGACACGGAGCGGTGGAGCGGTAGGTGAGGTCAGTGTGGAGGAGAGGAGCCGGAGGTGGGTTGGAGAGCGGCCTTCAGCTCCCCGTCTTGTCTGGTAGATTGCCAGAGCTGGGGCGTAGGTCGGGTGTGCGGGAGAAGCTGAGGCCTGTCAGGCATATCTACAGGCCCGCCTTAGTATGGGAGCCCGCTCGGGACACTTCCTGGGACACGGGCAGCAGGGAGGGAAGCGCGGGCGCGCGTTCGTTCCAGTCTGTGTACGACTGACAGCGATGCTGCCCCAGTCCTGCCCAAACGCCATCCTTGTTTGGAAGTAAAGGCTGGGAAGAATAATGGCCTGATCTCAAGCTGTTGTTCCTGGCCTTCGTTGTTGTTGTGTTGGGTTTTTTGGTTTGTTTTTTCCCTTCTCCAATATTAAGCTTTTGTAAATGCACACTGGAGTTTGCTGCGCTGGTTAATTTCATGTCGTAGGAGAGTTGGAGTGGTGATATTTTTTGTTTTAGGAGCCCTCAACAAAACTAGTTTATCGGTATAGCACTTTGTTAGTTGACCACGAAAGTAAATGAAAACGTGCCCCAGAGCCAAGCTGTGAGGTTAATGGTGCACGTCCCTGTGTCCTAGGGACCCAGTTTGAGTTTGTTTTGATGTGCAAGTTATGTCACCATCTCCTCCAAACCTTGAGGCAGAGCTGGGGGCTGAAGTGTAGCGAAATGTAACGGTGACCTTTTCATGGTCTCATCGGGCAGCTTCGTAGGGTGGCTAGCGCCATGGGCCCTGAACGGAAAGAGCAGACTCTCGCCTGGGTTGTGACGAGTTGATTCGCAAAGGGACTTTCATTCTTCCCATCTAGGCCTAGTTGCAGCTACGGTATGTACAATGCAAGTCTACTTCTAGAAACTTTACTCCAAAGAACTCTTAAAATCCAGATCTTTTTGTGTTGCAACTAGAAGCGTACCGATACATTGGTCTATCCAATAAAACGCACAGATCTGGTTGCCACATGCCTCTTGTGGTGGTGGGAGCTGCCCCCTGTGCCTCCCAAACAAGCTACTTGGCGCTCGGTCCCATGCCCCAGCTGGACTGCACCTGCCCCCTGCTCTACTCCCTCCCTCACTGTAGCGGCCTCTATCTGGAAGACTGTTTCAGGCTCAACATCAGGAAAAACTTCCTCGCAGTCAGGGTGTCCAGATTGGGGAATAAGCTCCCTTTAGAAGTGGTGCAGTTGCCTACCCTGGAAATCTTCGTGGGGCCACCCAACCCCATCTGTTTTTCCTGCCTGGTACAGGGGGCTCGACCTGATGATCTTCTGAGGTCCCTTCCAGCCCCTTGCAGTCTATGAATCTGCCCCTTCCCTCCCTACACTTACCAGCCAGAAGCTGCCAGGCCGCATATGGGCAATTGGATCGGTATCAGCTGACATGGCTCATTATAATCATTAGTCATCAGTATCGGCCCCAAAAAAATTATTTATTGGTGCTCCCCTAGGTAGAATATGGGGTTTGTTTGTTTGTTTGTTTTTAATTTTTCTACTAGCCCATCTCCAGCATGCATCCTTTACTTAGAGGATGGAAGGAGAAAAAGCCAGGTTGTTTCTCTCATTTTTTAAATCTGCTTTTGTATACAGATTGAAAGCTCCCCCTTAGCCAGTTTCTGCTTTCAGTTTTTAGATATGCCACTTCTAAATGCACCTTGGTGTACTACTTGCATCATTATTGAAAGCACTAATAGCAACTTTAATGCCTTGATTAAGTAGCCATTTAACTATCAAGCAGATACAGTGGAATAGAAAGATGTATTAACTACTCCATTGCTGCATCCAGGACAAGAAACCATGGCAGGACATGATGCAGGAAATCAGCACCAGTTCACTGGCTTTCAGAAATACTTCAACTCCTACACCTTGACAGGCAGGAAGAATGTATGTACTCACTGATCTACCCTTAGCCATTGAGTTTCCAGTGTACTTTAGAATGAATTTAAGCTTCACTTTTTTTTTTTCTCCCCACAGTGTGTAATAGCCACATATAGCACCCTCGCAGCAATTATCCTGTACTTCAAGCTAAGGCCTAAAAAAAAGGCTCCAGCTGTAATGGAGAAATAGAGCGGTAAGTGGGCTGGAACTCTTCTAGTGCCAACATCAATTCCTGTCTGCTTCAGTGGTGTGATGAAGAGGGAGAAGCTATCCATGTCACTAGGTTAGAATTACATGGTTGCTAAGCATAGGCATGCATATGTTATGGTTTGGTTAAAGTTTTGAAATGAAGAAAACACACTTTCAGCTGGGTTATTGCAAGCACTGTGAAAGAGGTAAGCTTTTCAAGGGGATTTTAAAGTGGCTGATCAGTTAGCAAATAGTGAATAGAAAGAGTTGCTATATAAACTAAATTGATTTAAAGAGGGAGGGGTTTCTTTTCTTTTTAGTCATTTAAACCACTGACATCCAAAAGTGATTCAAACCGGGAGTTTTCAAACAGCTTTTTTGCTGCCTTGCCAGTGTGTCCAGCACTCCTAGAAACTCCAAGCTGAATTCACTAGCTTTTACTCTGGCTTAATCAGTTCACAATTTGGCTGTCCTGTCCTGCATTAGTAAATAAAAATGCAAAGCAGATGTGCCAGGTTTCTCTGTGGAGGTCTTAACATTGACTTGGGTGAAAAACATAATGTTGTTCCAGTGCCCTGGGATTGCAGGTGGGGCTGGTAGCTCTGTTACTGACCAATTAATGCATTCAATTGGAGAATCTGTGTGATGTGCATAAGATAATTGATCTGAAGCTTTTCTCACAAAGAACCTTGCTTCTGACAGAATAGGAAAATGCCAACTATTTCTTAAGACAAGAATAGGAAAACCATATTGTCAATACTGAAGGGAATTCTGGAACATGTTTTTTCTTTCAAGCTTGAGTGCCCCTGTACTTTGAAGTGGAAGATTTAAATTTGTTAGGCAATAAATAACCTTTTGTCTTAGAGCAGTGCCCTTTGCTGTACTGTGGAAACTTCAGGTTTTTGCCTTAAAAAAAAATTGCAGCTCACAGATGGTTGTACTCAAGCAGTTAAATTGTATAGTTTCAGTAAGCACTGGGAAGCCCTGCCTGCTAGGTAGGCTCCTGAAGTGAGAGCAGGAAGCTGTGCTCTTGATGATGCCCTCCTCCCAGGCAAGTGTGAAGGAGGAAGCTGCCTGTTTCAAATGCAAAACTGATCTGAGCCAGATTGTGGGGGCAGGGGGAAGAGGTTTTATAGATTTCATAGACATTAGGGCTGGAAGGGACCTCAGAAGATCATCAAGTCCAGCTGCCCACCCAAAGGGCAGGAAGTCAGCTGGGGTCGTAGAATCCCAGCAAGATAAGCATCCAATTTACTCTTGAAGTGTTCAGTGTAGGTGCTTGAACCACCTCTGATGGCAGGCTGTTCCAGACCTTGGAGGCTTGGATGGTAAAGAAATTCTTCCTTATGTCCAGCCTGAAACGGTCTTGCAGTAGTTTATGACCGTTCGACCTTGTCATCCCTTGGGATACACAGATGGTGACTGAGAACCATTATGGGTGGTGGAGAGAATGTTGCATGCCAAGATGGAAGGGGTAAGAGTAGGGATGGAACTGGCCAGGTGAAAAAGAAGGGGGTGAGGAGGAGATTATTTTTGCTAGTAGCACTGCCAAAATTGCTACTGCTTCAACCACTTATCAGTGTTAAATCAATTTCCCTTCTCTTGGCAGGTTGCCATGCCTAAAGCTCCCATCACATGGTGTTTCAATGGAAGCAAGAGTGGATGCCCTACTATGTACAGTTCAATAAACTATGAATAGTGACTTGTTTGTCTGATGTCCACAGTACAAAAATGGTACAAGAAAGCAGAAATGTAAACTCTCAGTTGTCAAAACTATATACATCCTTCCCAGTGGAGGTCAAGTTTTGTTCTGCTCATGGATGTTTGTATTAAACAGACTGACTGCATACAGCTGACAGAAGGTTGTTCGATTTAATAGCATCTTAAAATCAGTACTGAATATGAGTAGCACCTCAACCATGAAAAAACTTGCATGTAAATGTAACTTCAAAAGTTGTCCTGGTTGCAAGTAGCTAATGTCTGCACTTCATTGTAAATAAGGTCTTTCTGTACCACTTGAATCAATTTAAAGGTCCTGAATCTTCTGCTGTCTTCGTTTGTGTTAACTGGTAGCTCCAGGCCCTGGTATCTAGCGAAAGAGCTAACGTATATGCAGCAAATCTTTTGTCCTTTTGTTTCAAATCCTTGAGCTTCTCTGGGTCTTTTGCAGCATCCTGATTGCTATCAGATCAGCAAAAACACCTGATTGAATAGCCTGAAACCACTTTTAGGGAAAACTCAATTTCTCTATGGGAACTTTTTGGGTACAGGGCCATTACCTTTTATGAAAATTCTTAGTACAACCATGCATACACTTTTTTTTTCCTCTAGGCTCATGTTTACTGAGAGTTTAGATGAACCTACTGTCATCCTGTATGCTGTTAGTGTAATGAGACTTGCCCCTGACCCATTCCTTTTTAACACTGATGTTCATCTTCCTGTTTACTATGAGGTGGCCAGTCAAGAATGTGGATGTGTTCTGATCTTTGTTATTACCCTTTTCCAAGTGTGTCTTTTCAGAGTGAGGTACAACCACAGTGGAGTGAAAGTCTGGAAGAGCAGTAGACTTGAGGCACCCTCTACTTCTGGCTGGGCCTGTTTCAGCACCAAGCTTCCCTCTGCCTGAAGAGGGGTGTTTGTGCTGTAATGCTTGCAAAGAACAATTTTTCCAACTGTTTAGTTGGTCTAATAAAAAATATATTTAGCCAAAGAACCTTGTCTGCCAATGTCAGACCAACACTGCTACAACCAACACCCCCGAAGCATTGTTAAGACACTTTATCTGAAGTGTTCAGCTAGTTGTGCAAACCCCCACCTAAAGCCAGATCTGGTTCAGACTGTCCTGCTAGCCTCACTTGGGCAGTTCTGGTCCTCTCTACTCGAGTTACTGGCTATACGAGCTCCCAGGCTGGAGCACAGATTGCGGTCACCTGCCCACAGTAGGGATTGCATGCAGACATAACACCACCCTATACTGTCCAGTAAAACCTCCTTGCATTCTTTGAGAGTATCTGGACCAGTCAACTGCTTCAGAGCCTGTTGGGCTGTAACCAGTCCATCTGCTCATTTGTTAACAGCTGAGCTCTGGATTAGTAAGCAAATTTATCAAGTTAGTCTGGAGTCTTGCTTTAGGGTAAAGCACTATCCTACTGAGAGAGTGCAGTGAAGTAATACAGCATCAGGGAGAACTATAAGCCATCATAGCAACCATTTGTCCAAACAACTTCCAAGGATAGAAATTCCACATCTAATATCCTGTGAATAACCACCCTCACCACATCTTAATATCCCACCTAAATTTCCCTCCCTTGCAATTTTAGACTCTTATTTCTTGTCCTTTCCCCTACAGGAACAGAAACACAGTACTATTAATTGTATGCTTTAGAAAGAACAATATAGTTTATGGGTTCTCAAAGTGCAGCCTGTCAACCAGGACTTGGCCCTTAAAATTGCCTTTTGGGGCAAAACTCTGGAAATCCAGGCTTCTAGACACATGCTGGGGTGGGGGGTGGAAAGAGGGGCATTTTTTAATTAGAACAGCTGCAAGAGCTGCTGTAATCAGAAGTGCCCCCACACTTAAAAGTGGTGGTGGAGGTGTTTTATCTAAAGCTCACTGAACAAGCTTTAGATAAATTGCTCCCAACACCATTTTTAAGCACAGGAATACTGATACACAAAACGGTGGAGTGGTGATTACTATGCTCCAGCAGACTCAATTAACCGAGTCTGCTCATGTATAGGTGCCCCCACATCCAGACCAGCAGTAAACAACCTTTCCTGGTTGTGGGCCAGAGGCAGGAACTTCTCTCTGCAGTGGCACAAGGAGTGCTGTTGCAGCTTAAGTCCCATATCTGCAAGCTAGATCCAATGGCTGCATGGGCTGGATCTAGCCTGTAGGCCATATGTTGCCAACTGGCAGAGGCTGTGTGTAGAGTTTGGTCCTAAATGTAGCAGTATAAATTGTATCACCTTGTTTCATTTAGTAGTTTGCTGGTACAGCTGTGAGAGCACTGCATGACTTACAACAATTTGAGAGGGGAGAAATTCTCTTGTAATATAATCCAGAAACATGCACAGAATGATATTTTTAGTTTTTATTATCATATCAAAAGTATAAAACTGTACAAAATACAAAGGCAGATAGTGGCAGTGATTTTTTAGCTGTCAAAACTGTACATGCTTCCTCTTGTAGGGAAAGTATTTTAATGTATTGTTCAATTTTGCCACACTTTCACTTAAAAGCCACCTGCTTGTATCTGGTGTTGGGAAGTTTACATGAAACAGACAGGATCATTATCATTTACTTTCAGAGCATTCTTCCCTGTTCTTAAAGGTGAGATCTACTGGTGAAATGTGTCTGCACTTTTGATATGCAATGCATGGAAAGCTTCTGGGTGTTTTGGTGGGGATGGGATGAGTTGGAAGGGAGTTTCCTATTCAAGTTTCCTTAAACTCATGCTAGTGTCCTTTTGCTTCCTCATCCTGTATAGAGACAGAAAGGGGTTAAAGGCTTACTGTTCTGCCAGGTTTTTTTATTTAGAAACATCAAGAATGTCAGGTCTGACCTTTGCTGGTGAACACAGCATCACAACAGCATGCATGAGGGGAGAGCCTTTTCACAAATATTAGCATTAGGAATAAAAAGGTTCATTTTTTGCCTCTTCACTGGCTCTCCCCATTCTTAAATTTTCTAGCTGTGACAAAAATTTAATTTCATGTAAAAAAAGGGGGGGAAGGGAGATTATTATTATTTTTTAAGATTATTTTCCAGGCCTCCTCTAAGTATCCTAAAAGGGTACAAGGCCACTGTTTTCCCTTCGGAGAGCATGTTTTAATAGGCAGTAAAAGTATTTCAGTTGTCTCAGTCCCTTGTCTCTTTGCTTTTGCAGATGTTCAGATTTTACATCTAGCTACTTGCTAGTCATAACACCTTAACCTACCTGAAGATGCAGTGACCAGATCTGTATTTCTAATGCAGGAAACAGGAAAGGTTTGAAACACAGTCAGACCTTTATACAAAGGTGTGCTTATATATTAAATTTTTAGTTCACTACAAGCCTCTGTGTATGGTGCCTTCTGCAACAAGTAGGATAATGTTCTAGCCAGACAAACCTGCTGCCCAGCCCATGTTAAGGCGAGTTCCACAAAATCCCAGCTATAAATTAAGTGCTTTTTAAAATGTTCAAGACGCTTACTGAGGTGCTGTTAACTTTCCAAAGATGATGTTCCAGCAGAGCCCATTACCATTTCTCTTAATAGGAGACAGCCATTTTCTCTCTTTTTTCTTGTTTTTGTATTTTATCAAAAAATCCAAAGCACCATAAAACAATTCTTTCCTGTAAAGCCACAATGTCTAATCATTTTCCAGCATTTTCAAGCTGTGGCTAAAAATGAAATAGCAGAACTGAGAAGACATTACCTGCATATTCATTTACATAATCCTGCCGCCCCAACTGACCAGGCACAGTCTGTCTGTACAAGAGATTTCTTTTATCTCAAATCCGGGTAGTCATTTTGAGGTCTTTACTAGTGACTTGCACAGCCTCTTTCACAGCTTCATGTTTATTGTGGGCTGTACGCTCCAGCAGCCAGCAGCAAGTTTCTCCGTGTAAAATGAAGGTGTATGACTGGGGTTGATTTGCTCATGTAAGTACCCAGTAGCAAGTCCTGTGAGTTTTCAGGCAGATTTATGTGTCCTGTGGCTGTTGTAAAATCATCAGTTTCCAAGTCTTCAAATGCTTTCACAGCGTCCCACAGTTTGACTGTGTTATCCATAGAACCTAAGAACAAAGTGGGGAATTACAAATGTAGAGCCTTGGTCCTGCGCAGGGCAGAGTTAAAAAGCAATACACAGAAAATGGAACGTTCAGCAACATTTTCCTCCATGCCCTTACCGAAGCCATAGCAGCAGTGAATGATAATTGTATTGAAATGATGCCAAGACAAGGCTGCAACCAACCTGGCAGCAATGAAGGCTGGAAAACACTGTTTCTTCAGCCACTGCAGGATGGGGCAAAGCATTAATGCTTTACACCCAAATACTGCAAGCAAATGGACTTCAAGCACATTATTCATAAGTGCATGTTTGCACGATTACAGCCTTAACATGGTCCAGGGGTATCCAACTGGTGGCCTCTGGGAGGGGTTAACGCATGACTCGTGGGCTACTTCTAGCCATTATTCCTCCCATTGCTTCTAATGGTGTGGGGATGGCTGGGGTCTGCAGCAGGGCAGCTCTATAGGACAGGGCCCAGTAAACTCCCTGCTTGAGCAGTGGAGGGAAAGGGGAGAGGAGGGCAGGGGCTTGCACAGCTCCCAGGGCAGCAACAGGAACAAGGTGAGGGGCTGCACATGGCAGGGGTTCTGGGAATCTAAGGTATATGGCCCCTGTGGCATACAGCCCCTGGCAGCCGGGAAGTTGAACAGTCCAATGCTACACCTTTCTATAGTTAAAAGAGGAGCTGCTCTTCAGACAGTCTTGACTGAATTAAGTTAGAGGCTCGTTCTAGTCTTACTAGAGTTACATTTAGCAATGAATTTCTAATTTAAGCTCCCAGGAATGACAGGAGGTACATTCTTGACACAACATTGTCCTATCTTCCTCACCCACCAAGTTTAAAATCCTTGTGACAGATACCAGTGATTCTCCAGGAAATCTGTAAAAACTGTAACAGCCAAAAAGTGTGCTTTATTCGTACTCTTGTTCTAGAAAATGACAACTATTTAAGTAGCTCCCAGCTACTGAAGGTATCTCAAGAGTAAAGCTTTTCAGAAGTCAGGTGCCCCCTACCACTTGAACATCCCTAGTCTTTATACATCCACACATCTATGAAAAACATGGATTTATAAGATTTACCTTGCGACCTTTTTAAAACATTTTCTCCATAAAGGTCAGATGTTTTTTATGCCAGTCAGAGTCTAGAGGCCCACACACCCACTGACATGGGAAAGGAAGTGTTATCCAAACCCCACTGAAACAACTACTGAATTCTTAGACATTGAAAGAACTAAATTTAGCTGCAAACTAAGCACACAGTGGATGTGCAGTGTGGTACAAAATCCCCAATTACTATCTACTTTCAGCAGAGGCTACTTTCTATCTACTTTCAAAGGTCTGACAGTTAGGGCTGGTTTCAGTTATAAAATACCGGATTATTTCCCATTCTAATGGTTTACCCACTTACATTAAAATTAATCTAAATGTTAACAATTTAGTAAAGTATCTGCTTTACAACTACAAAGTATTAACATTGCTAAGTATTAGTTTGATCCTTCACATCGAGAAGGGAGACAGATTTGGATCAGGATCTTAATTATATAAAAAAAGCACGTCATTCCATTTTAGACTCTGTTTTTACTGGGGAATGAAAAACTGAAAATTTCAGTAAGTTTTACCTGATGCTAAAATCTCCCCATCTCTACTGAATCTGAGTGCATAGATGGTGTCAGTGTGCCCTTTCAACTCTCCCACCATCAAACCATGGCCAATATCCCAGAGGAGCACTCTTCCATCTGTTGCTCCAGTGGCCAGGAATCTTCCATTAGGGGAAAATGCCAGCGAATGAATTGGTCCCTGGAACAAAGTCAGTTGGAGAAGCAAAATTAGACAAATCTACCTGCATCTACAAAAAGTCAAGCTGTACTCACTGCAAATGCTACACTCTAAAAATGTGTCAGGTATCTAGGTTGTAGCCGTATTGGCCTAGAGGCAAAGGCAATCAGGACTCATCATAGAGATGATATCTTTTATTAAACCAACAAGATTTTGTGAAATTAACGATTATTTTTTTGCAAAAAACTTGTTGGTCTAGTAAAAGATATCATCTCTGCTAAGAGTCCCGATTACCCTCTAAAAATTTAAGTGACACAAACACACAAATAAACTAGTCGTTCATCAGGAACAGAAGTTTATAAGGGAGGGAAGTCTTTGTTTCATGGGACAACTTAAAATGGGTCTAAAGTAACAGGCACACACTTTCTGAACATTAAAAATTGTGAGTGAGAGAGTGTGTGTGTAGATCTACAGACATATATCAATTAAGTACAGACTATTGTCTTGTAGGAAAAGTTAGTGAAATACAGTGCAGCTACCTTGATTCTACATTTGACACTCCTCTACCTTATGTCCAGTGAAGATCCTCACACAGTTCCCATTCAGAACATCCCAGAGTCGCACAGTTCTGTCTGCTGAGCCCGTAGCAATATAGTTGGAGTTGGGATGAAACCGACTACATGTGACATCAGCAAGGTGGCCAGCAAATATACGCAAAGGCTGATAGTGATCCGTTGCCCAGAGCCTTAAGGAAAGCATTTTTTATAAAACTATAAAGAAATTAGACCCTTATTGAAAACATGATGTCCTTATGTGGTGCTTGTTACTCAGGTACCTCAAGATGACTGATTTATGCAATTAGCAATGACTATTTTAAAGCTGGGGTGGGCAAAAGGCAACCTGCAAGCTGGATACAGCTTGTCTAGGGATTTTATTTGGCTCTGCCTGGCGCAGGGAGCAGCCTAGGCCACGGTCTGTGTGGCTGGTCCCGCTGCCTCCGGGCACGCAGTGATAGTGCAGCAGCCGGACTCTGCTTCCCAACAGCCTTGGCAGCAGTGGCAACTCCTGGCTGCTGCCGCTGGTGTCACCACAATGGAGCAGGCAGCTGAGGTCTCTATGGAGACCAGCCTCAGACCCACATAGGCAGGGTGTGCTCAGCCAGGTGGATGCAATAGGGTCATGGGTGGACGGGGAGCAGTGTCTAGGAGTGGGATGGGCAGAGCCAGGGCAGAGCCATGATCCGCTCCCAACACATCCCTGCAACAGGCTTTAGTTCCACGGGCAGGAGTGTGCCAGAAGCAGACCACAGCTCTGCTCCAGGCCCCTACCCCACACCGTCACTGCCCCAAGATCCCAGCTCTGACCCTACATTGTCACTGCCCCAAGATCCAGGCCTCAGCCCCACCCATCCCACTCCTGGACACTATTTCCTGCCTGCCTGCGGCCCCACCCCATCCACCCCACCATGTGCGCCCTGCCCATGTGGGTCCTGGCCTAGTCTCCATGGAGATTCCAAGGCCAGGGCTTGGATCTTGAGGTGGTGACAGCATGGGGCCAGGCTCCGAGGCAGAGCCACTTAGGGAGTTTTGGTGAGCTTTTGTGAGTGGGGGCGAGAGGCGCTGACCCAGCCCACAACAGCTCACCAACTCTCTCTAAGTGGTTCTCCAGCCCAAATCATCCCTGTTTTAAAGGTTGTTCTTTAAGGGGAAAATAAGCATCCCAATGCAACCATTACAAAAGCAATGAAAAAGGTACATATCCCTGACCCTTAATGTTAGAAAAACCAATGTATTTTCCCATATTAACCAGATGGTTTGAAAACAAAGGAACACCATCTCTGTAAGCATAATGTCATGATACTGTCAGCTAACACTGCACCAGTTTTTGGTTTAATTTTTTAACCCAAGTATAATAAAATTCATTTCCCATAGCAAGATGAGAGCTGGAAAATACCAGCCACCAGTATTAAAGGGTTAGTTTCTCTCAATATTCCAGGCCTCGGATTATTAAAAATTCTAGTAAAAAGGCCTTTTAGGTTCTTACCGAGCCACTCTGTCATGTCCACCAGATACAAAGTAATACCCATACGGAGAGAACTGTGTATCCCATACTGGATAGTTGTGTCCTTTATATCCCACCAGGCAAGTAAATGTTTGCAGACTCCACAATCGCACAGTGCCATCTTCTGAGGAGGATAACAGGTAGTTCCTATCAGAAGGCAAAAGGATATGACTTAGGCAGAATACTGGGAGTCTAGTGCAAGATTACTGGTGTGTCTTTGGGGTAAGAGCACCATCCATCTGCTTGCACTGTGCTGCAGGGTACTATATAATCTGAACTCTCAATGGGCTGAGATATACCCGATTCAGAGGGAATCCTCCTGGGACACTTACTGTGAAGAGGGACAAACCATTGCTTATATTCTATTCAAATTTGCAGTACTTGTCTATATGAAAGGAAGCATGTCATAATTAGGGGTCCAGTTCTCAGTTCAAAACAAAAAGCTATTGATAAACCACTACATGCATCTGTTCAAGAACTGGTTTCAGAAATGCCACCCTTGGCTATACGAAAAGATTCCCATAGAACGGGGTACTTGAGAAGGCCCTAGGGGGCACACATGGGCAGGCGGGGATGGAGCACCGCCATACACCATCCCACGCAGGCACCACCTGCTAAGCCACAGGGGGCAGGAGAAGGTCTTACGTGGCAGCTGCCATTGCTCCATATCCAGCCACTGCCACCCCCCCCCGTCATCTGCCTCAGATAACCAGAATTTACATAACTGGCACCTGATATTCCCCACTCATGCTAGATAACAGGGACTTTACTGTATTTAAGAGACTATGAGATTACCATGATCACATGATCTGGAAAATTAAGACTTACTGGAGGCTCTAGTGGGAAGCAGACTAGAAACGCATCAATAGGTGTAGATGCTAACAAAATTGTTCATCTCTGCATTGCCGTAATGGATATAAAAGTTGCAATGATCGGTCTCTCTTTTACAGTTTGTTTATGCAGTTAAAATCAAACTTAACATAAGGCTTTCAAGTAAGATAGGAAACTGGAAACTCTTAAGTCCTGAACCTGCCAGTTGCTGGGTGTTCTTAGCTCCTACTGATGTCAAGCTACACTGAAGATGCTCAGTACCCACACAACACACACATGAGCCTCAAAACATCAGGCCCTTAAACTCACCCGTCATGGCTTCTTATGAAACACATGAACCAATTTCATCTCAATTTACGGAAGCAGCTGCTTTAAGAATTAGTTTTGAGCAAGAAGCATCTTATTAGAACTCAAGACCTCCTCTCCAATGCAAATTTTAAATTATATTACCTATCAGGACTGAAGCTGGTGCCATAGACGGGTCCACTGTGACCATATAAAATCTTCAGCTCACTTGCTGTCTTCTCATCCATGATCCTTTCCAAGACATCATCTGATTCTTTGTCTATGAGACTGAGATCTGTAAAATTCCAAAGGTTCATAGTTGCAGCAAATATGCAGATTTCACATATAATGATTGCCAGAAGCTGAGCACATTTACTTACATTTATGCAAAAATAGGTACATCTTTTAAGCAGAACATACGGTTTTTATTGCTGTTCTCTGCAAGTATGAAGTGAAACAAAAATTCTTCCTGAATACTGGTGGTCAGTTTGAACACTTATACCAAAATATAGAATAGCAGGGAAGCTTAAAAATCAGATGTCAGGTTTTAAGCTTGAAGTTACATACAGCACAATTGAACTATTTCCTTAGGACTACTGTAAAGGAAACTGCTATAAAAGGTAATATGAGCTTGGCTATGAAGGTAATTCAAGAATGGAGTGACAGGTTCTTCATATCAATCAGCAATATACTACCCTACACATCAATTGGGAAAAGATGCTGTAAATCAGGGGTGTCAAACACATGGCCCATGGGCTGGATCCGGGCCGCAAAGCAGTTCTTTCCAGCCCGATAACCTACCAGCAGGCCACCAAAAGTTGGGGGACATGACCAGGGATGAATGGCCTGCTGCAGAATCGGGCCCTGATGGACATGACAATCAGCAGCAGGATGCCAAACAAGGGTCAATGCAGCCATGGTCACCCACTGGCCGCTTCGTGTGTCACCACTGCCATGGCCCTACCTTGCTGGCCCCTGCTGTGTCCCCCATGCTGAAAATGGAGCCGGAGCCAGAACTGCCACCACGGCACAGAGCACATGGCAGGAGCTGGAGCTTTCATCACCATATGCTCCAGGTCAGAGCTGGAGCTGCCAATGCTGTTTCCTCATGCCCCGGGCTGGATTTGACCCACAAGGAGCCCTGCAGCCTGGATCTGACCGGAGGCACAAGGAGAGTTTGACACCCCTGCTGAAGATGAGCATTCATGTACATACACCCATGTTTTTAGATTTCAAGAACTTATGACTGCTATACACCCAACAGCTGACACTGGCCTTCAATCTATAGGATACCACAAACTGCGTGCTTGAGAAATCTTCCTCTGTAGCACAGCTTCTCTACAAAGCTCTCCAAAATACTATTTATTTATCTACACAACCCAGAAGTCCTAAGATTTACAAACTCTGATTAGTCATTCCAAATACATATTGTTATTCAGCGAGACACATGTTTAAGTATCTTGCTGAAATAGGGCTACAATGAAACTATATTCCCTCATCAGCTGTCTAGTGTACCTTCTCTGTTCTGTAACTGTGTCAGAATACAAATTTCTGGAGATGTTTTTGATTCTGCTCATTATACACTACCTAAACAAAGTCCATCCAAATATTAAAAAAATGGTATGTTATTTGCTTTATAAGTAGAAGCCAAAACTAACAACATCCAATGAGTTAAGAAAGCTGCCCTGCAAAGTTACCTCCCTCTGCACAGGTTGCAAAAACATAGAATTCTATCAGAATTAACACTTAGGATGAGCGTATCTTCTTGCCTTCATTACCTGCTGCTGTTTTTACACTGCGTAGCTTTTTTGGTGTCACAGACCACACTCTGACAGTGGAGTCAGCAAAGCCTCCTACAATCATGCTAGAGTCATCTGTGATATCCACTGCAGTAAGACCCTGTACACAAAAAAGTTACTTATTTTAAAAGTTAATGAATTTTTTTAATTACAAAGTTCAAACACTAGAAAATCCTGTAACTGCCCTACCTCCATTTTGTATAAAAAAAGGGGATTACCTTAAGACAGAATGCATAAGAATTTGAAAACCTAGCAAATAACTGCTACAAAAAGTTGTACCATTTAAAATAAAGATATGCATAACTACACTTATTTTAAAAGACAAAACAACAAAATTGTTCACAAACATTCCAGTACATTATATCTACAGCAGGGGTGTCAAACTTATGGCTGGCTGATCAGATTCGACCCACAGAGCTGTTCTACCTGGCCCACTGGCCTACTAGGGGGCCTCCTAAATTTTGGGATGGGGGAAGAGGGACAGAGGAAGGAATGGCCTACTACAGAATTCAGCTGACACAGAAAATTGGTGGCAGAAGGGCAAGCGAGGGTTGATCCAGCCCTGATCACCCTTCAGCTGCTTTGCCCATGACCAATTGCTGCAGATCCACCTCCTCAGCCGCTGGGCCTGCCGCTTTATGTTGGAGCTGCTGTGTGCCCCACGCAGGAGCTAAAGCTGCTGCAGCAGTACAGGACATACGGTGACAGCAGCTCCAGCATGGGGCAGGGTGCAGAGCTACACTGTGTGCCCCATGCCAGAACTGCGGCTCTTGTTGTCTTGTGCCTTAGGTCATAGCCAGAGCTGCTCACACCACTGTGTATCCAGCCTGGAACTACCCCAGATCTGGCCTTCAAGGAGCCCTGTGGTCTGGATCCAGCCTGGGGTGCAAGGTGAGTTTGACACCCCTGATCTGCAGTATTCAGGATACGCTACATTAGGTAGAACTGCCCCCTACTCACATGCTTAGAACAAATTAGAGGAACAAAAGATACAGCAATAACTAAGCAAAACAGGCAGTGGAGCTAAGGTGGTTTAAGAAAGCCTTCAGTTTCATTCATTTGGACTTTGAGTCTAAGTTTTTCATTGCATTATACCTAATTGGAAATAACTAGAGAAATGGCTTATTCCAAATAATTTTCTGGTACTATGAACATACTTCCCCTTAAGTAATCCCTGTTATGTATGTTCATAAGACTTTTCAGTTGGGTCAAATTAAGATATACAGGTGTGACTCAGTGACCAAGTTTATGGTCTTAAGTGCCAAGAAAATAATTTCTATGAGAAGGCAAAAACTACTATGAAATAATGTTTAATCCCACCCCAGCATCAAGCCCTAGAATTTAGGGTAACACCTTGATCGCTTGATTTCCTTACACCAGATGTTTATGGCCTCTATAATCATTTCTGACTCCTTATCTTATGGCACCAAAGCCACCTTTACTAACCTGGTAAGCATTAAGGAATGTGTAGAAACAGATAGAAGGCAAGCTGTCTGGGCCAAGACGCACACGCTTTGTGGCTTCCTTTATGTTCATTGCTTTATCCAGCTTGTCAGAGTCTTTCAGTTCAGGAAGAGGAATTCTACAAGAAATGGAGTAGGACTGCCTTAAATCACATTAATTTGTGATGGCAGCACTGTGGGATTGGTGCACTGGAGCATGCTGTGGCTGTGGTCCATGGAGTCAAGGACTGAGATGGGGGGCCTCCCATGAGATGGAACCATTGCATGAAGTAACAGCAGTAATGCCTGGGTAATATCACTGCCAGAATGGAAGGTAGGAGTAGAACTTCAAACAGTAAAATATGGGGGTTTGGAAGGAATGACTAAAAGGAAACGGTTCATTTAATTTGATACATATAGTTTAGATTACAGGGGTGGGCAATCATTTCGGGCGGAGGGCCGGTTACTGAGTTTCGGCAAGCCATCAAGGGCTGCATGACAGGCAGCCAGGGGCAGATAAATATTAATTTTCTAAAAATTTTAGGGGCCCCACAGACCAGATAGAATGGCCTGGCAGGCCGCATCCACTCCATGGGCCACATTTTGCCCACCCCTGGTTTAGAAGTTGGGGGCGGAGAAGATCTCATAATTCTAGGAACATCTGAGCGATAACTATGAAGGAGAGACAAGTATTGCTGAGTGTGAAATGAACAAGCTATTGGATAATGCAAATAAAATTTGAATATAAAAACAAAAGGCACAAATCAAAAATCTTCCCAAGGAGCAGGTGTTTTGGCCAATGAAAAGGTCTCCTAAAGAAAGTAACAGAAGCCTCATTTAAAACCAGACTAAAAAATGTAGCAGAGATATTGAAAAGCAAACAATCCAAAAATCAGCAAGAAGCAGACCAGATTTAAACAAGTCACCTGTTCTGTGGAGGAGCATTCGGGTCTTGTTTTTTACTTTTTGATCCCACACTATCTTTTTTCGGTTTTTTCTTTTTTGGTTTTCCTTCCTCATTCTCCCCTTCTTCATCTTCATCATCCAAAGGGACTTCAATTTCTGGCTCTTTTAATAAGCCAAAGAAAACCTGCAATCCAATTCAGAAATTCACATAATGAAGTCTGCATTACTTACTTTTTAAAAAATCATTTTTTTTAAATGGAACAAATTTAATATAAGCAGCAATTTATGAATATCAAGCTGCAAAAAAGCAGAGTCCCAATTTAAAACCACTGTATTTGATATTATATAATGCACTACTATTTAACATTTAAAGGGTTTGTGATTTTATAGATGTTAGGGCTGGAAGGGACCTCAAAAGATCATGAAGTCCAGCCCTCTGCCCCAGGGGCAGGAAGTCAGCAGGGGTCATACGATCCCAGCAAGATAAGCATCCAAATTTCTCTTGAAGACATTCAAGGTAGGTGCTTGAACCACCTTTGGTGACAATCTATTCCAGGCTGTGGGGGCTCAGACAGTAAAGAAGTCCTTCCTCGTGTCCAGCCTTCTTAACGACTTCTTTGCCTCCATTTTCCTGAGCAGGGACCAGATAAGCCCCCCCACCAGGCCCCTCTCAGGCTCCAGGGGAGGCGCACCTAGGCCAAGGGTCAGGGAGGATCTAGTTAGGGAACTTCTGGGGGGACTGGATGCATTTAAATCAGCTGGTCTGGACAATCTCCACCCCTGAGTGCTGAGGGAATTAGCTGCAGTCATTGCGGGACCCCTGGCACAGCTTTACGAGCACTTGTGGTGCTCTGGTGTGGCACCACAGGACTGGAAGAGGGCCAGCATGGTTCCCATCTTCAAAAAAGGGAGGAAGGAGGACCCGGGGAACTATAGGCCAATTAGTCTAACCTCAATCCTGGGTAAGCTTTTTGAGAATTATTCTGGCACATGTCCACGAGGGGCCGGGGGGGGGGAAACTATCCTTAGGGGCAACCAACACAGGTTCATTAGAGGCAGGTCCCGTCAGACCAACCTGATGGCCTTCTACGACCAGGTCACCAAATCCTTAGACGCAGGGGTAGCAGTGGACATAAGCCTTCCAAAAATCCAGAAAGACTTTGACACTGACTCTCACCCCGTTCTCATTAAGAAACTGGAGGACTGTGGTGTCGACACCCACACAGTCAAATGTGTCACCAATTGGCTGGAGGGCCACAACCAGAGAGTGGTGGTGGATGGGGCATTTTCGACCTGAAGGGATGTGGGCAGTGGGGTCCTCGGGCCCGCACTATTCAACATCTTCATCAGTGACTTGGGCGAGGAGGTAAAAAGCACCTGTTCAAATTTGCTGATGACACTAAGGTGTGGGGGGATGTGGGCATGTTAGAAGAAAGAAATAGGCTGTAATCGGACCTAGACAGGTTACAGGGGTGGGCGGACGAGAACAGGATGGGATTCAACACTGACAAG
>NW_017728994.1:48087064-48091225 GCF_001723915.1 Gavialis gangeticus | reverse complement strand
CAGAAAAGGATTTTGGAGTCGTCATTGATGCCAAGATGAACATGGGCCGGCAGTGTGGGGATGCAGTCAGGAAGGCCAACCACACCTTGTCATGCATCCACAGATGCATCTCAAGCAGGTCCAGGGAGGTGATCCTCCCCCTCTATGCGACACTGGTCAGGCCGCAGCTGGAGTACTGCATCCAGTTCTGGGCGCCGCACTTTAAGAGGGATGTGGACAATATGGATAGGGTCCAGAGGAGGGCCACTCACATGGTCAGGGGGCAACAGGACAGGCCCTACGAGGAGGCGCGATGGTACCTGAACCTGTTCAGCCTCCACAAGAGAAGGCTGAGGGGGGATCTAGTGGCCTGTTACAAACTAGTCAGAGGGGACCAGCAGGCATTGGGGGAGTCCCTGTTCCCCTGAGCACTACCAGGGGTAACTAGAAATAACAGTCACAAGCTGCCAGACGGTAGATTCAGATTAGACATCAGGAGGTGCTACTTCACTGTCAGGGTGGCTAGGATCTGGAACTAACTTCCAAGAGAAGTGGTGCTGGCTCCTACCCTGCGGGGCTTTAAGACAAGGCTGGACAATCACCCAGCCGGGGTCGTCTGACCCCAGTACTCTTTCCTGCCATGGCCAGGGGTCAGACTAGATGATCTGCTCAGGTCCCTTCCAACCCTACCAACTATGAGTTTGTGTCCATTTGACCTTGTCATCCCTTGGGGCACTCTGGTGAACAGACATTCCCTCAGATCCTGGTGAGCACCCCAATGAACTTATAGGTGGCCACCAGATCACCCCGAGCCTGCGTTTTTCCAGGCTGAAGAGTCCCATAGCTCTCAGCCTCTCATCGTACAGTCTGTTTTCCTGACCTCTGATCATGCACATGGCTTTCCTCTGGACTCGTATGCAGTCTTCAACTCTCACAAATAACAATGTTGATAGATGCTGATCACCCCAATTTCCCTCACAACATCCCTTTGAATCCCTATGGTTGAGGTATAGTATCTATATATTACTCTTGATATTTTGAGAATGCTACGACAGTATACAAATAGTACATTTTCATAACAACTACTGGAGATGAGCAAACTATCTTTTTTGAACAAGTGAAGGGGTCTGCCCTGCATTCAGTCCACTAAATAAACCTGTCTCTTTCAGTGGCCTGAGAGGTTCTTCAGAGACCAGTTAGAAATGGTTACCTATCTTCATTTCTGTGCAGGGGATAAGTGTGTCAACCTTTACCATTATTGTCCCAAGTATGTTGTCAGTTAGGCTATTCATAATCAGAATCCAAGACTGCTTGCTCTACTAAGGCAACTGACAAATTTCTCTACAAGCTACAATCGCTTAATAGTGTGAGAGGATTTGCCTCATACCTTTGCTTTATTTGCCTCTCGTTTTGCCTCTCCAGCCAAGCTTCCCACCATAGCATCTATCTGCTGTTTGCTGCGGGGCATTCCATCAAAGATGTCAATGTAGAGATGCTCCTGAACAATGTTCCAGATCTGATTGTTCTGCTTTTCCTGCAAGTGTCTCTTCAAGAGCTGGTAAGAGTCACGGGAAATGCGCAGCACAAATTTGCTTGTTCGGAAATCCAGCATGGTTTCATTCCCTTTCATGTGTTCCTTTTTGGTTAAGCTGGATAATACACGCAGGTCATCTTGGTAATAACACTCCTGATCTCCATGAAACCTATTGAAATACAGTTTTAGTTTAAAACATGAAGTACCATTTGTTATAGTCATAAAATCACACTCATGGATCTTATACTCCCCGAAAAGCAATTACATATCCCTATATTTCAGGAATACAGGTTGTAGCCATGTTGGTCTGTAAGGCAAAAAGTAATCAGAACTCTTGGGGAGATGATATCTTTTATTAAACCAACTAGATTAATTTTTTTGCAACTATCTAGTTGGTCTAATAAAAGATATCACATCTCCAAGAATTCTGATATCTCTATTAGTACCTCATTGTTAGGTACTCCAGTGTACTTAACAACTACATATGAGATCATGTTACAGCTAAAGTGCAACTGTATGCAGCACACACAACACTACCCAACAGTTATAATACAACATGTGAAAGGTATATGACCAAAGTAGAACTGTAAGGAGATTTTTAGGTAGACAAAGTGTTATTACTAATATTGTTGGCCTGATCACTGAGAATAACATCCATTCCAAACCATGCTATAACATATTTAATTACTGCAAATCATCAGCCCAATGTATTACATGTTACACTGGACTGAAAGGTCATCGTTACTAAAATGATTAATCATTTCAGCATAGTTTTCAAACTGGAGTAAGCATTTTCACAAAATATGCCTTTTAACATTTTCCAATTGTAAATGTATTGATATCATTAATATTCAGTGCCAACAAAATTAACCTAAGCCTGGAGATGCAATGCATTTTATATTTACTGATAACATTAAAACACTCATGGATAGGAATATTTCACCAATGTGTGCAAAACTATTTTTACTTATCATAGTTTTCTGAGAAAAGTGATGCCTTGGGGCTGCATTATTTCATGCTTGGTCTAAACCAAGGGATAGGGATGATCCTGCCTCAGGCAGGGGGTTGGACTAGATGACTTCTGGAGGTCCCTTCCAGCCCAACGTCTCCATGATTCTAAACCAAAAGATGAATTAGACTTCAAGAGGTCTGGCAAAAAATGACAAATTAAGTTACTTTTTCATTCCTTGTAGAGAAATTTGAAACCTGGGATGGAAGCTTACAAAAACTTATCCTTTTCCCTTGTGTTTGATTTTCAGTGAAGAGCTACTGTGTCATTTTAATATCTCTTAACATATGAAGATAGCATGTTTAGAAATTCAGGACACAAAGCAAGACTCCTGACTACATTAAGTTCCCTGCTTCAATAGTTATATTAGTGCAATGATTTATAAATGGCCCATTACTCTTATCTAGACATGTTTTAGTCATGTTAAACATAAGACATGTAAGGTAGTTCCCAAAACTCCACAATAACCACAATTACAGGGCTTTTTTTCCATTCCCCACCTTCCTTTTGCTAATAAAGTTCTCTCTTGTTTAGTTAAATTGGTAAAGATAATAAACAGAATGCAAACTCAGGAATGTAAATGCCTTACTTCTCAAAGAAAGACTTTGCTTCACTCTCATGTTGATTGTAGACCAATTCCAAATACATGTGCACAAAAAGCGGATAAAACAACTGCGATAATTCGGCCCGGTGACAGTCTAGGGAGCACTCAATGAAGTGTTTCAGTCCGCTGTAGTATTCCTCATACAGTGCTGGGTCTCCCTGCTGATTGTAGGCAGACAACACTGCGCTCACATCTGGCTGATCTTCTACAGCAATACCTCCAACTGCAAGTGACAGGTACACAAGAAAATGTACATGAGAAAAACTGAAAGGCTGAGCAAGCGGTGGCTAATGCTCACTCTGGAACTGTAACGCATGTCGAGAGCTTAGAGTAAGACGGAGGTACTCATGCTTTGTGCTTGGTTGCAGATATCGTCTAAAATACTGGTTATTAAAGCAGGGGTCAGCAGCCTTTTCAGAACAGTGGGCCAAAATAAGGCCTCAATCTGAGACAGGCCAAGAGCTTCCCGCTTGGCTGCCTCTGCCACCATGCTTGCAACCTGCCAGCAAACTGCAGCCAATATCCAGGCTCAACCTGACCCACAGGCCACAGGTTACCAACCACCGTGTAAGAGCACAAATGTAAATATATTCTAACATCTCTCCCAACTATAAAGCTGGTTAAATAAATGATGGCACAAAACAATCCCTGCTTCTCATGTATTTCCTGGACCATCATGGCTACAAAGCTCCAAACCCCCAACCGGCTTCAGGTATATTTTTGTGCTTCATCTGCTTACCAACCAACCCTGTACATTGGCTAATATGTAAGTGACTCTAGAGCCGTATGTCATTGAACTAACATTTGCTCCCAAAGAAAAAGCAGCCAGTATGACCTAAATATATTCTCTTTCTAAGAGGCAGTAAGGCAAACATGGAAACATTTATTTTCTCAAGAGAAAAATTGACATAGGTGGGGGGGGGACCCCCCAACGCGTCCTTTACTTGCCTTTGGCGGGCGGAGCGGCGGCAGCGGGGCTGGCGGACAGGAGGGCGGGGCCGGTGGCGGCGGCGGCTCCCCCCGGGCCCGAGGCGG
>NW_017728994.1:48065005-48086738 GCF_001723915.1 Gavialis gangeticus | reverse complement strand
GGCAGTGTCCTCGGCCTCCGACTTCACCGCCACCTCCGCCGGCTCCTCAGGCACGGCCGCCATCTTGCGTCGCCCGCCATCGGCCGCCAGGCGCCGGCACCTTCGCGACAATCCGGGCACACATCAACCCCGTCTTTTGCGACACGGCGGGCGCGCCTTTACGGCACAGCAAGGGGAGCGCGGCCGCCTGAGCTCGGATTCGTGCGGGCGGGGCTGGAGCCTGGGGAGTGCCTTTGGGCAATAGGGTTGTTCATTAGGAAAGACAAAAAACCAGCACTGTCGGTTCCAAAATGACACCTTTTATTTGGACAACTGGAAGATCGCAAGAAAAGTGTCCTTTTCTGCAAGTTTTCGGGATCAATGTTTTCTGCAAACTTTCGGGATCAATGTTTCCTGCAAGCTTTTAGGATCAGTGTTTCCTGCGACCTTTCGGGATGAATTAGGAAATAAAACATGCTCTGTGTTTTATAACAGTGATTTCCCACCCACCCCCCAACATGACGTAACATTAGCTAAATCGCTAACGACATGTAAATCTCCCAGACTGCTTTCAATAGTCACTGGGAGATCGATGCCTCTTTCAGTAGCCTCGTGGCCGAGCTGGGAGGGTTGGCAACCCTAAATAGTGGTAAATAGAAGGGGGAAAAATACCACACTTCTCATGGTATTACCCATTCACGCTTCCTTTTCACTGTCAAGCCATATGTGCTGTTGCATTAATTGAGACGACTCCATCTGTATTTGACCCCCAACAAACTATCGTTTTCCTCTGTCTCAAATCTTCATCCTTAAAACTGATCTCTAATAACAGATGTGGGGGCATCTCAGGGACTGAACTAAGGGAGAAACTTCTTGAACTGAAAGGCAGCTAAAGGTTCTCTGGAAAGGAAGGTTTTACCGGACTTGAAAAACTTTTCTAGCTTTTAATTTGACTTCATTCTTAACCAGGAGAAAAACTACACCTCCCAAGAGACCTTGAGCAGGCTTGCGCATGCGCACACGAGGCTGCTTTAAAAGAAACGCCGTTCCCAGCATGCTGAGGGCTCGGTGCGCATGCGCCAGTGCTCCGCGCGCGGACTACACTTCCCGCCGTGCCTCGCGCTGCGCCGGGCGACGGGTCCCGCGTGTGGCCCATCTTCCTCCACCCCCGCCATGGAGATGGAGATGGACGCGGGCTCCATGGTGTCGGGGTTGTCCGGGGGACACGGCGGCGGCGCCGCCCCGCCCGGGGACGAGGACGAGGACGTGGAGGTGGAGGGCGCCCCGGGCTGCTCCGGGGCCCGCGCCTTGCCCTTCGCCTTCGAGCGGAGCCGCTCCGAGTCTAGCGTGGACGGGGACGAGGAGGACGAGGACGAGGAGCTGGAGGACGAGGAGCTGCCGACCGGGCCCGGCGCCCGCTTCAGGGCCTGCGGCGGCGGCGACGAGCTCGACTCGGACGAAGACCGCGAGGTGACGGGGCCCACAATGCCTTGCGACACCACCTGGGGGGGGCATGTGGCCCCTCGTTCCTACAATGCCTTGCAACACCACACGAGGGGTCACGTGGCCCCTCGCTCTCACAGTGCCTTGCGACACTTCGTAGTGGGGGGAGCTGGCCCCTTGCTCCCACAGTGCCCTGCAAACCCACCCGGGGTGGGGGCATGTGGTCCCTACACTCCCAGAATGCAATGCCACACTGGGGGGGGGGGCACATGGCCCCTTGCTCCCAGAATGCCTTGCAACACCACATTGAGGGGGTGACAGGTGGCCCCTCCACTCCCAGAATACCCGGGGAGGGCAGGTGGCCCATCTGTTCCCAGAATGCCTTGCAGCACCTCATGCTGAGTGGGGCAAGTGGTGCCTCCGCTCCCAGAATGCCTTGCAACATATGGTGGGGGTGACAGGTGGTCCTTCTGCTCCCAAAATGCCTTGCAGCACCCTACACTGGGGGGAGAGGTGGCCCATCTGCTCCCAGCATGCCTTGCAGTGCCTTGTACTGAGCAGGGCAGGTCCCTCTGCTCCCACGATGCCCTGCAGGGTCAAGTCAAGTGAGCATCGCGGGTGGGAGCCGCTGCAGTGTGGTGCTGTTAGTCTGAGCCTAGTCCCCTCGCCCCTGGTGCGGCCTGGCTCCAGGGACCTGGCAGCGCCCCCCAAGCTGGCATGCTGGGGAGCAGGTGTCCGTCGGGACACTTGGGGTGGGTGAGGCTGCAGAGGTGCGGTGGTGGGGAGGTCACTAATGTGGGAAGGGAAAAAAAGGACACGGGTTGTTTTGGAGTAAGGAGATGAGACCTCAAAGTCAAAGATGACACCCCAATTTTTGGAGCAATCAGGGGGACAGTGATGCTGTCAACAGTGACAGAGGTTAGAACTGGCATAGGAGTTGGTGGGAGCGAACAACGAGTGCTGTTTGATTGAGAAAACGGTCCAAGCAAAGGGGAAGAAGATAACTGCATGATGAATGAAGCAAGGGACATTGAAGTTGGATATTAGGAAGAATTTTCTCACAAGGAGGGCGGTGAAGCACTGGAACAGACTACCCAGAGAGGTGGTGCAATCTCCATCCTTGGAGGTTTTTAAGACCCGGGTCAACAAAGCCTTGGCTGGGATGATGTAGTTCATAGATTCGTAGATGTTAGGGTCGGAAGGGACCTCAATAGATCATCGAGTCCGACCCCCTGCATAAGCAAGAAAGAGTGCTGGGTTCAGCTTGGGGCAGGGGGCTCCAAGCAGGGCCTGGTCCTGCTTGGAGCCGGGGGTTGGACTAGATGTGACCTCCTGAGGTCCTTTCCAACCCAAATTGTCTATGATTCTGTGCACTGTGAAAGGAGTCCCAGCGCACGTGCGAGTTTTCGCAGAAATGCTGAGAGCATCAGAATAGGCCCCGAGAGAACAGATACTGGTGGTAAGCCAGGGTCGGTGAGGTGGAAAGACCTGGAATAGATGAGAATGGAGAAAAATGATGACCAACTTCATAGAAGAGAGGGAAGAAAAAGCTGGAGATTGACTGCAGAGTCCTAGATTGCAATGAGCTAGAGATAACAATGACTAGATGTAGGCAAAGGGACAAGAGAACAAACATGCTGGACACTTGACATATGTCAAAGAAGTTGGCTTTTATAAACCACCACACTATAAAATGAGCAATAGGCTTTTGAAAAATCAGCATTTCAGGATGGACACTATCCTGAACCAGCTGATCTCTAAGGTGCTTCCCCATCCTACCTTCTGTTCTAATCCTGTAAGGAAAGACATACTTATCCATGCTAACGAACTACTGCAAAAAATGGCTGGTTTATAAACACGCTTTATAATCAAAATCCAGAGCAGTGTAATTTCAGCTCTTCCTTTAATATGACACATATTTAAGTGCATCTAGAAACTAGTGCATCTAGGAGACAAGCACTTTTTCAGTTTCTGGACCAAGGGACCACTGTCCAGTTTGAGCGCTCCTGAAGTAACGATTTCTATTGCTGCCAACCTCTACTTCATTGCAACCAGTGAAGTACTCCCTATATTATTACTATTCAGTTGCCTGCAGGATTTGCTTATACTCTACTTGTTTTTCAGAAATTATTCTGAAATTAATTCAATTGCTGTGTTTGCAGAGAAACAAATGGAGATATATTGGAAAGATCTTATTTGAAAAACTATTGTCACTTGGGCAGACTTAGTATAAGTAGTAGGTGTTGTTTGTGGGCACAAAACTTTCCATCCATAATGTAAATCAAGGGTATTAGACTTCAGAAATGAGAGTGAGTAAAACATTTGGTTTAACCTGTATTCTGAAACTGTTTCAATTGTATTTTCTAGCGTATGATAAACCTTTCTGAGTTGAATCCGTACATCTTGTGTTCCATCTGCAAAGGTTACTTTATAGATGCTACAACCATTACAGAGTGCCTTCATACCTGTAAGTACTGCTGATTTCACAAATTTAGTTTCAAGGCTAGAGAGATTAGCTATCAGAATGAGGTAATATTTCCATGCTTCACATATGGAATTGCCTGTTTAAAGTTAGCTTGTTCGCTGCATGCTTTTCCCTGTGGCAGGACACAAAAGTATTTCCAGGTGCATGGAAAAATCCCTGGCGCACATCCTATATTCTGTCTGGTTTTCACTCTCTTGTTCTCTCTTTAAATCTTTTCACAATCCTTTTGTTATAACAACCACTCCTCCAGCAGATGACCATAGGATTCAGTTCTCTCTGAAAGCTAGTAAAACCCTCTTACATCCGTCGGGAAGGCTGGCTAAGAGAACTTTTTTCTGTATCCCTATCCCATCTCTCGAGCTTGTGCTGAGAACCCTGGACAGAGAGAGACTGCACTGTCACCAATTTGATATATGCTGTATTATCTTCATGTACTTTGTAGTTTGGGAAAGTACTTAATACATTTGTCAGGACACCGTGACAGTCTTACGATGTGTTCCTGCAGGCGTTTGAACAACAGATTTTAACTTTACTTATAAAGAATCAGGGAAAAATGCTTTTAAAAAAACCCTAGACTTATGTTTCTGGTCTTAATTATGAAGTTGATTTTATAGTTTATAAGTGAATAAAACCTTAATTTGGTATTCGCTAAATACATGCCACTTCTTAGTCTTGAAACAGGATTAAAGTGAAATGGACAGAGCAATATTATAATCTCTTATCTTGGTTTCTCAGATGCTACTATTAACAGATTTGCTGAAAAGCATCTTTTATAACTGTAACAGACTGAGAGAGGCTAAATATTTCATTGACTTTACCTGGCTTCTTCCTAGCAAAATTGCAATCTTGGATCACTCACTCATTCTTACTTTGTATCACTAGGAAATTATAACCAACAAGTGTTGAAGACTACTGTAGCCTTGCTACTTAGAAAGCACTGGTTTATTCAGGCAGATGTGCTAGAATAGTTGAAGATTGAGCTTTTTTTATTTTATTTCAAACAACTTTTCCTTAACCCAGTGGTTCTCAAACTTTTTAGACTCAAGGCTCCACTCCACAGGTTTTCAGAAAGTAGTAGCACCCTATTTCAAGAACATATAAATATAGTATAAATATTATAATAAACATTCTTAATTAATGGCATTCCTGTATTATAATATAACATGTAACATAAGTACAATAATCACTCCTTGGGTTGCTCCTCTTGGCTCTGCCCAGCCTCACGCATGTCTTCTCTCAGCATGGTACCTGGACTCCCTGTGCATAGGTCCAGGTCATTGCTGGGGACCAGAAACCAGTGGGCTAGTTTCTGCCCTTAGTGATCCCAGGGCAGTCCTGTCTGAACTCCAGCCCCAGGGCCAAAACAGACAGAGCCCAGGGACATCTGGCAGCAGAGTGGCAGATGGGCAACAGACCCCATGACGGGAGGGAGACGGAAACCCCACTCTGGCTCTAGCAAGTTGCCACAGCTGTGTTGCTCTTCTAGTGAGTTGCATGGTGGAGTCCAGAACCATGTGTCCTCATGGCCTCTCCCCCCAGCCTCAGGAAAGTGCAAGAAGCTGGGGGATGAAGCAGGTGGAAAAGTTTGGATTTGAGCCCATGCGTCTGTCTGTCTGCCCACCCATAGCAGAGCACACTGCCCAGAGCACAGGAATTGGGGGACGGGGGCAACCATGATTTATGAGTTTAAATTCACTTTAATGTTAATGTCTACAAAGTGAAATTATACATTAAAATTAAGTTGACTTAATTCATTTTGCTTAATTTGTTTCCAGACAGTTGACATTGTCTGTAGCTAATTGTCCTCCTGCATTATCTTCAGTAAACGTTACAGAGTACAAAACACTTACAACTTCTGAATCTTTTTCTTTACAGTTTGTAAAAGCTGCATAGTAAGACATTTTTACTACAGTAACCGATGTCCAAAATGTAACATTGTTGTACATCAGACACAGCCTCTTTATAATATCAGGTAACATAGTAATCTCATTTCCTGGGTTTTCCTTTATTTTAAAGCGTCTGCTGTTAAAGGGATGGGATGTTAGATTTTTTAAAAAATATTCAATAATCTTTTTAGATTTCTGTTTGAGATGCATAATCCTTGACCACTGCAGTTGAAAGAATAGTTTAAAAACCGGTATGTTGTATATGCTTTACCTGTATTGTAGAAAATGTTCAACAATGACAATTAGACTGAGTTTCACTGTAGAATCATTTTCTGCTTCTTATGCATTAGCATGCTGTTGCAGGTGATATATCCAAATGAGCTGTATTGATCAACAGGTTAAAGGGAAAAACCCATAAATATGTCAAAGGTTCTGCTTTGAGCTAAGATATTTGACATTAGCTTTTGAAGTATACTTCATGCTTTCCTGAAGTGCTTTTTCAGCTCATGTGGTTTGTTTTCCTCAGGTGCTATCAATAAGAGCTACATGCAGAGGTGGAGTTGAGCCCTCTGTCTTGTTGGTATGCACCAAGTTTAGCAATCTGTTTGGCAGCCCTGCAAAAAATGTCATGATTAATGTAAGAAGCTTTGCGCTTAACACATAAGGCAATTCGTGTTCATTACAATAGGCTTTGCAATTTATTAAATACTATGCAGGGGACATTCATACAAAAAGTTACTAAGAATCGTTCTTTTCCTTTCTTTTGTTAGGCTGGACCGACAGTTACAAGACATAGTGTATAAACTTGTTGTCAATTTGGAGGAAAGTAAGTCTCCTGTTTTTCAATTCTTTTTTATCCTGGTGTTCTGATTACGTAATGACGTTGAAAGGACTGGAATAAAAAAGTTGGTAGCTACTTAATCCAGAGCACTATATTTCTACACTTGGCAGTGTTGCATTTGGGGTTTCTCTCTAAAATTAGTTGGGACACTAGAACATGTCCTGGGTAACTGTATATATCAGGCTGATATTCAGTAATGTGCTAGCTTCTTTTGTGTATGTATATTAACTAAATATGGAAACTTAAAACCCACTGAGGCTATATTAACTTCCCCAGGTATGATTAAGCTAATGAATAGAATGCAGCACTGCTTAAGACAACAAAATATTTTGTGACAAGTCTCCAAATCCTAATTGGCTTCACTAGCATACAGTCTGATGCTAAATTGTTGTATGTTGTTGAATATTGTTTCTCTCATATGAAATGCTAATGAAAGTGCTATCCTAGAAACACATAATAAGCATCTGTTCACGCTATTTAATTCTTCCATCTGTTGGAAATTAGTTGTCAGAAACAACCATATATTATATTAGCTGTATGTGATAAAGTCCAACCTGTTTTACATTATTTTCAGGAGAGAAAAAGCAAATGCATGACTTTTACAAAGAAAGAGGTCTAGAAGTACCTAAACCAGGTGAGTTCATAATCACTTTAGAGTAGCAAGTACAATGTTCAAGCTGAAATGTAATTAAATCCTAACACTAGTGTGAGTGGTGGCTTGCTGTTACAAGGCATGAACCAGTGATGTGTAGTTCCACTTTCATTTAATCAGTTTGCTTTGAGCCAAGTCTTGTTTGTTGTGATGTCTGTAAGAGAGATGCACATATTATGCTTGAGTAAGGGACAATCTGGCAGGGTCTTACAGCACAAAAATTCAACAAATATCTTTCTGCCTTGCTTAATTCAGGAATGTGCAGCATTGTTTATATCGGTAGCAATAATATGTCATCGTGGTGAAAGTGCCATCTCTGTATGGTATGGCAGAGCACAGCACAGCACTGCAAGAGGTCTGCTTCAGTTTCCTCCAGTGGGATGTTCAGCCCAGTGGGTTATGGCTTAACTTCTGGCCAGATCACAGGGAGAGTTCAGCCCTTTTTGGAGCAGCAGAATTCCTAAGTCAAAATTCAGTGTAATCGCAGACTGCACAAACTCTCAGCTGCACCAGAGTTAGCTTTTAGCCCCCTTTCTTTCGGACTGACCCTCTAATACATTAGGAGATATCCACTTGTTAGGATACTTCTGCAAGGGAAAAATCTTGTCTCACTAATCTTTCATATTGACTGGTCATGGAAAGAGTTCAATCCTTTTTGGATCCAGTTACAATCCAAATTGTTGTTGTCTTCTCCTCATGTCCAATCACAAAATACATGCTTTGTTTATCACCAGGAAATAAATGTGTACTATGCATAATTTTTGTTTTATTAAATTAATTGGGATAAAAAGTAATTCCAGATCTGTAAGATAAAGATGTTTGCTGTTATCTGTACCTTTTTAAGAGCTTAAAAATCCTTAGAGGCCCCCAGAAGGTAAAGGATTGGTGTAAATTGCCTTCCAATCCCATTGTTGTCTCTAAAGAGTTATTCAGAGAGATGGCTTGTTGACTCGGAGCAAATAATAATCGCTTGCGATACGGAGGCTATGGGACAGAAATAATGACATAATTATAGGTGAGCTATGTGATCATTTATGCCTGACTGACACTGATATGGATTTTTTACTTTTTAATTCAAGCTGTTTGTATTTTTGGTGCTTTGTTACCTTAGCTATCCCACAACCAGTCCCTGTGAGCAGAGGAAGGCCACGAAAAGTCCTGGGATCAGTTTTCCGAATCCCACCAGAACTTGATGTCTCATTACTTTTAGAGTTCATTGGGTAAGTGAAAGACATGAAAAGTATTCTGCATAAATGTAAGAAACGTGAGTATGCATTTCAAAAATAACTATAATATCCCTTTATAGTTATGGCAGAGCACAGCATAACTGTAATATCCCATTATAGTTATTCTGAAATGCTTGCTTGTGTTTCAGACACTATTTTTAAAATCTAAGATGGGTTCTCCTGCCCTATGTTTAAAAGAATGTACACTTCCATCCTGAATGGACAAGTCTACTGTAAATTTGTTTCCTGCCCCTTTAGTGCTGATTCACAGAGAGGATAATAACTTCCTGTTGCTGTTAAGTACCCCTTTACTGCAAGTAGCAGAGATCTGTGTAGTTAGTGTGAAGGTTCCAACCTTGCTGACGAGATGTGGGTGTCAATATAGTGCCATATAAAATGTCTGCATCTTTCAGATTTTTCTTTTAAACCTAGGAAAATCTCCGTGCATTAAATTAAATGAATATTGTTCATATGGCAAGCTAAAGCACTAGAAATTAAGAGTTGCCAAATTAAGGCTACCTATGCAACCTTAAATTGTCCCCATTGTGCATGTGCATGATGATATCGTTAATTACGTGATTGCACAATATTTTTTCTGCAAGGCCTCTCCCTTATTAACTCCACTGTTCAAACGTGCGCAAAGGAGAATTGTGGTTATGTAGCAAAAACAGCTGTTGTCTGTAAGGTGGCTTAATAAACAAGGCAGAGGATTGCAGAAAGGTGCAGGGAAGGTCTCTCAAATCAGACAGCTGAATACTGCCCTGGGGATTGGGATGGTATCCCTGCCTCTGCCTCAGAGTTCCTGTATGAGACTGGGCAGATCACTTAAACCAAAAACTCTTCATATGCAGTCATTGTGTATCCCTCCTCTCTGGGCAACTAACTTAAGAAGTATTGGGCACTCAGAAATGCAACTGTAGGCAGTGGGAGCTGTTCTTGAATCAATAACACCAAGTATTCTGAAAAATCAGATTCTAGTTGGCTCGGATGAGACACTCAAAATTAGTAGATACTTCAGACCTTAACTTATCTCTCTGCCTCAAATTCCTATCTGTAATCGCAATATAATGGTGTCCCCCTCACTTTACAGGAGTGTGTGAAAGCAAATCAGTTGTGAAACAGTGATGCACACAGTAAAAAAAGCCCTTGAGAAATCAAATAACTCTGTGTTTAGAGCAGAATAAGTTAGACTAGGGACCACACATTGAACAGTGGGAGGGAAAACAAATGATGTATTATTGTCTGCTCAGCGATAGTTCTCTTTTCTGTGCAACAAATAAACCAGGGGTCCTGAGGCAGTACATTAGGGAGAGAATATGCAATCATGTCATTAAGGACTATAACAGAATACATATGCCTCAGGAGGGCAAACTACGTGGCATAGGCAACCTTGTTTCTGGCATTCCCTACCATTTGAAAGATTGGCTGTGACTGATCACTGAATTTTTTCGTTGCTTTTCTGCAGTAATGAAGTAAAAAATGTGAACTTCACCCACACAGTTAATGCAGGGTTCTGTTGAGTTAGGCCAGTGATTCTCAACAGGACGCCATCCCACTTTGGGAAGCTTTGAGATCCTTCCAGAGGTGCTGTGGGTTGCCACACAGGGGGCACATCTACATGTTCATTAATGCCCTTTTGCTAATGTGCATTAAATTTAGTACCTCTGGATACTTTTACACATGTTTTGGGAGTAAGGGGGGGGCAGCACTTTACTTAGAGCAGGTCTGAGAGCCTCTCTGAAGTGCATCCCTGAGCTTCAAAATCGCAGCGGGGCACTTGAACTAAAGCTCGTTCAACAAACTCCAGCTCGGGCACCCTTGCTGCCATTTTGAAGTTTAGGGACTCTGATACATGAGACACGGGATGCTGCTGGAGCTCAGTAATTACCATACTCCAGCAGACAAGTCTGCTCCAACGCGCTGTAATTACAGTCTCTACACTCATGTACAGGCACCTTCCATACTAATAAAAGGTGCATTCACCTATTTTAATGCGCATTAACGAAAGCACTTTTTTTTGTGATGCTTTAATGCTCATTAAAATAAGCTAATATGCATTAAAATGCATACGTAGACATGGCTACTGTTAGCATTCTTAAGTGTGCAAACATGAGTCACAGGATAAACCCAGAGATTTCAAACAGGTTTCCACTGAGTTAAAAAACATGCAGACCTGTTTTGGTCTTTCTGAGTTGTTTGCAGCAGAACAATTGCTCTATTTTTCCATGGTAAAACCACATGAAAACTAAAAGCTGGCATTTTCTGAGGGGTGCCTCTGGTCTAAAAGGGTTGAGAGCCACTGCCTTGGGCAAATATCCCTGGGACCTGGCATTGGTAGATAATGTTACATGCTGTACCAGTAGGTGGCAGGGGCAGCTAGCACAGAGCGGAGTGATAATTCGGGTACATTCATCCTTTTAGGTGCTGCATTGAGAGAGGTGCTGCATTTTTCATGGTATATTAAAAAGGAATTACAACACCTAAAAAAAAAAAAAAAAAATGTAATAATGTAGGAACCCAGAGTGTATCCTGTAAGGGCTACACATCTGTGCCACCATTTCACTTTTTTTAAGGAACATTACTGTTGGTTAGTAACTATATAGAAAGCTCCTTGAGATTTATCTAGACTAAATGGTAACAGTTATAATTTGGATTTAGTGTAGAAGAGTAAATGTATTATATTATCCCCTGTTTAAGGTTACGGCATGACATTTTTTTCTTTGATCTCAGGAGGTGCGTTTTTCTTTTCTCAGATCAAAAGGGACACTGAGGCAGTTTGGACCCAGAATGTAGGTTTTGTGTGCGACTCACCATATTTATTCAAATCCAAGAAAAGGATTTTTCCCCCATTTAACATAGAGGGGTAAAAGCCCCTCATCTTGGATTCCAGTACAGGGGTGCAGGCAGCTAGTGCATCTCCAACTTTGAGTCCAGCCTGGGTTCAGAGTCAGAGCTGCAACCACTGCTCACCACTTCTGCTCCCTCTGTGTCCCCCCTCCTGCCCCCAAACCAGAAGATAAATGGGTGGGGGGCAGGTGCTGGGTCACTGGCTCCACAGTGGCTGGGGCCAGGTGTTGAGATGGGCAGGCAACAGGAGGAGCAGGTGGTAGAGGGGGCAGGTGCCAGGGGACAGGTCATGCGCAGGGCGTGGAATTAATTTAAGACAACCCTTCAATAAGTAGATTCAGTGTGTGGAAAATCATAAATTTATAACTTCTTTTTTTATGCATAGAATCTAATTATTGGGGAGGCATCTTAAATTCAGTCATCTCAGATTTGCAGAAATATGCTATGTTTACATCAATGAAATGTAATTTGTTTTTTCCGCTGGTCTGGGTCTTTAAGCTTCCCTTCCAGTGTTTGCTACCCAAACAATTCAGCGCTACACAGGTGCTGAGTAGGCACTGTGCATCCGTCCAGCCTGGCTTTAGTGTCTGTACGAGTGAAGTGCAGGAAGTAAATAAATAGGAGAAGACTTAGTCATTTCAACTGGAAGATTATTTTTATATTAAGTGCTGCTTTTGGGTGCAAGAAAGACTGTTTTTTTAACCTTTGTCCTCAGGCAGATATTTAAGAATTGCTTTGCTTTCCTCTTTAGAAGTTAAAATCAGAAGTAACTTGTCTTGGAGATGAGGAGAATGAGGGAAAAGACTGAAATCTCAGTAAACTGGAGAACAGGTAGATTGGACTAACCAGTGATAGTTCTTGGATTAAAAATCTCTTCTTGTATATCCTCACAGTCCTCAGAAACAGCTACTTTTTTCTTGTGCTAGAAGTTGATCAGAGAGCCCCACTTCTGGAATGGAAATGTTTTTTGCTATCTTTTTTTTTTGCATTCTGACCATATTTTTTTTTTTTTTCTTCAAACATTGGACATGGGTTGTGTGAGACTCTGAGACCCGCTTAGAGACTGTACATAGACGGAGGCGTTCTGGCAGATTAGCATTCCAGCCTGCAAGTATGTTGCCATCCGCCTATCTAGGAAGAGGCTATTAATCTTTTAAAATACATTTCAGCTGCTGATTGTAGTGTTTTTATTCAGCTCCGTGTCACGACAGGTACATACTTTAGAGGCCATGATACCTCCATGTGTCAATCCAGGACTTTGAGCTGGGACTTGGTGTGCAGGCATTGTAAAGAGGTTTTTTTTCCTATCTGTCTGAATGGACAGTAGTAATTATAATCCACAGTCATTTGAAGGGTAGTACTCAAGTCTACCCTTTCCAAGACAAAGGAGATGCCATATTTCTTCTTTCACACACTTCCTGTTGTGCCACACACGTAGCAAGGCTTGAGGAACAGGGCTAGGTTTGTTTTAAGGCCATCCTTTTTCTGAAGTTTCTCAAAAGGCAAAATTCGGCATATCCCTGCCCTTATGTTGATCTCTGAGCTGGAGATCTTCTTTACCCCCTTTTCATCACCTCGATGTGTCCAATGAGCCAGCAAGGTCTCTGTACCAAATCTGTGCAACTTGGCTGAAGCCCGTGTCACTCTGATTTACTACAACCGGGAACTTGGCACTGTCTTTTTTGTGCGCTTGTGTCATGTTCTGAGGCATTTGCCGTTGTTCATCTTTCCTAGCCTGGATCAATATAAACATTATGTGTATGATCAGCATTTAGGCTCAGAGATCTGTGATGACTGAGAGGGCTCTCTGAGGCAATATGTCTCATTGTCTTGGATACCAGTGATAGTGCAATATAAATATGTGGACTGCTTTTTTTTTTTTTTAAACATTTGGAAACCATTTTTTCCCCCTAATTATGAGGTACTTTGTTCCAAGCCAGTCGTTAAAAACTAATATTGTATCTGGATGCTTCAGTGAAGAGGTTGGCCCTCACTGGGCAGGTGTGCTGCAAGTTAATCCTGCACCCCTCAAGTTCCACTCTGATCCCCTTCCCCTACCTGGTCTGCTGCTCTGCTCTCTGCTTTCACCGTGTGCTCCTTGCCCATCTGTTGCTCTGCTTTCTGCTTCTTGCCCTACCTGCCACTGAGTTGCTTTGCCCCCTCCCTGATCTGTCCTGTGCCACACACATGCTGCCAATGCAGCTTATAGCCTATGGGCTGCAGGTTGGCCACCTTTGCTTTAGTGTCTATGGAACATGTCTTTTGTGTGCGTTTCCACTGTGAAGGGACTGGCTTAAATATAAAAACACATAAAGGGATTGTTGTTGTAGCTCAGTGTAGGAGCCTTAGCATGCTAATAAACGTGCGTTTTAGTGATACTGATTACGTTTACTGTTTTCTTGTCTTTCAGAGCTAATGAAGGCACGGGGAATTTTAAGGTATGGATTTGAATTTAAATTTAATTTGATTTAATTTTTTTTCCCTTATGATTTACCTGAAAAATGTGGATGACTTGACCCTAATTGACCTTATTTTTCTCATCTATGTCTTACATCTTTTCCCCCAAACCAGATGCAGAAAATTGGCATACATGTTTATATGCAAGGAAGAGTGTCTCACATGGGTCTGGATGTTGGTGTTGGGGGCACAGTTCTAGCATCATTAATTGCCCCCACCCCTCCTCCCCACCCACGTATTCAGACCCATGGGAGCCACCCTCCCTAGTAATGCACTAAATTCGGCTGGTGTGTGGGGTTGTCCTTTGGCCAGACCCCAGACACTGATTCCAAAGCCCCCCCCCCCAATCCCCAGCCCTGCAGTGGCTGGATTGAGCCCCACTATGGAAAGATCAGGCCCTGCCACATGGCTCCAGCCTTACCATGTGACCCCCAGCTCCCAAGCCTCCAGCCCCAGTGCATGGCCCCAATCCCTGGAAGCCCTGGACCTTTGGTACTTACCCATATTTCAGGGTAAAATCGTTTTGCATTTGAAGCCTTCCAGAAATACGGCATGTGTTTGATGCAGGAAAGTACAAGAATTCCTTTGCGCTAAGGGTTCACCTTGATAGAAAATCTAGTTTCAGCAGTACTGGGTTATGACCTGCTTTCAAATTCATCCGTGGCCACTGGCACAGGGTGGAATTGCAAAGACAAGTGAATAACATTTTAGTATGGGAGAAACAGAAACCATATTAAAACTTCCCTTCCCTAGTCTGGAGTTGATTGGAGCTCCAGCTTTTCTCTGAGAGACATGACATTATTGTGTATGTCTTTATTTGGCATTCTGTACAAGGTGGTAACTGTCCTCAGAAACACAGTTTAAAAAAATCCCTGCAGTGTAGTGACAGAATTTTGTATGCATGTTTGTCAACCAACAAGCAGTAGATTTGAGTTGTAACAAATAACTCCAGGGAAAAAATGAAATGCATAAAGGCATATTTATGTATATTTGTTAGGCAGCTAAATGGACTTCCCCAGCCGACAGCTAATTCACTTCTCCCTTAAGTTCTCTCTAGAGGACATTCATTTCCTATTGAATTGAAAAAGAAATCCAGCTCCATATTTTAGCTTAAGTCGCATCACAATATATAGGGTCAAATATAATTGCATCTTCTGTGCTGAATCAGTATGGGCTCACAGTATGAAATGGGACATTGCTTACTGCCTTTGTCACTGGAAAAGCTGTAATTAGAGAGGTACTGAGAGTGTTTCAGTATTTAGTTAAGAACCTTAAAAAAAAAAGGTTATAACTGCTTCTTGGCTCTGACTATAACTTAAAAATATGTAGTCTTGTCTTCATGTGAACTTTTATTGCAGCAGAATATTGGGAATAAAAAGATATGGTCAGCACAGGATAACTTGTTATTAAAAAAAAAAAAAAAAAAAAAAAAAAAAAAAAAAAAAAAAAAAAAAAAAAAAAAAAAAGCTTATTATTACAATTTGCAATTAAATCTGCGGCCTTAATATTTAGAGATGGGAACGATATTTTACTAGACTACTTACATTTAAGGCATCTAAATTGTTACAGTTTCTGTATCCTTTTCTTCTTTGGGTCTATTTTTATCTGAGATGATTTCTGTCCTGTGTGTTTGCAAGCACAAATCTGAATAGTTATAGATCAGGTGCAGCTACTTAATATCAGTAGTAGTAATAATAGCAATAATAATACCATTAGTATTATTAGCTGCCAAGTGAGAAATGGGGCTGTTTTGCTTGGCAGAGCACAGGCCTAGAAACAAGCCAGTCCCTTTCCCAAAGCACTTAAATGATTTCACAATTGAATTAAGAGCACAATTTCTTTTGAGTGAGAAATTAATCTGTAGAAGGGAGGCCACCTTCCTGAAAATATCTCCAGCCAATTCCTTCTTTTTTCAGTGTCCTTCTTTTAACTTCCTTGGTTTTGTCTCTGGCATTGTTTCTTTTTTCAACTCCTTGACCTTATTTTATTGATTCTTTTTACCCGCAGTTGATCTCTCCCCCCCCCAACACACACATCTTTGTTCATCCTCTTCATTATTGAGCTTAAAGAAAGGTGCCTGGTTTCACTGCACAAGTACAGTAATTGTCTTTTGAAACCAAATTTAACTGAAAGCAATTCAGTCATTTTATTAAATTCTTGAGCATTGAAAGATGTGTCTGTGCCAGATGTTTGTTTACATCTTGTAACAGAAACACTTTACAGGGTAATAAAAAAAAAAAATGCCATTAAAATGGAATTGGAAACCATTTACTGAAGCCAAGATGCCTTATGGATGGCAGTTACTCTGCATGCATCTTCTCTTGCTCTGATATTAAGTTTCTAAACCATGCAAATGCTGCCTTGCAGTGCATGTAATAGCTTCAAAGGAAGCCACCTACTTGTAGGCTTGGGGTACAAAGAAATACCCATCAGAGCTAAATGTGCTATTTGTTATGACTGTCTGCTAATCTGTGTTGTCATTATTTGCATAATCTTGGAATATGTGTTCTTAGCTACATCTAACCTGGCTTAGCTTTAGAGTTGACCTACAACTTGAGAACTGTATGATTTGTGTCATGGCATTTCCTTTTGGGAATAGCGAGGTTTGTGTTTATATATAAAAAAATTGAGGAAAATTAGTCAATTTTGACATGTTTCCGTTGCATAAAAGATTAGCTTATTATAACATTCCATAAGATGTTTTTCTTTAATTCCAGTAGTATATTTTTAAACAAATAATCTTCTGCCATATTTGTACAAATGCATGAGAACCTGTAAGTGAGATGGAGTAGAAGCAAGAAAGAAACCAGTTAATCTGTTTTTAATATTCAAGCAAAGACAGCAAATCACAGACAGGGAGAGACAATCTTTGATTTTTTAAAAATTACTTGGGTTTTTTTTCTGGGGGGGGGGGGGGGGGGGGGTTTTTTGTTTGGTTTGAAGACCAGGTTCTTCAGGTAAACTTAATATCTTTTATTAGACCAACTCATATAGTTGGAAAAATTCTTCTTTCCAAGCTTTCAGATATAAATACTTTCGGGTATAAAGCTTTGTTTGGTTGGGTTTTGTTTTGGGAGGGGAGGGGGATTTTTTTTGGTTCATTTACCCTAAAGGTGATAGTTGTAATGCGGGTTTTTGTTTGGTTGTTTCTAATGGCATGGCCTCCAAGTTAAACGATAAAAGATTTTTCTCCAGTAACATTCACCAGAGACTCAATTTTAAGTTTAGGCTTCTGCAGTCAGGGTCTGTGAGCCTGTATTCACATGAGCAGCCCTATACTCCACAAATGGTCCCATTGATTTCAGTAGGATTATTCGTGGACTGAGCATGTGTAGAGGTGGTAAAATTGATCATCAAGAACCTCTGCAACCACCTTGAATCCCTTCTCTGGCAGTTTTTCTACATCACTTTCAGCTTCTTTACTGCATCTTTAATATCACCCCATTCACATACCTGCTGTCACTTCCTCTTCTTCCCTCCCTAATTTTAAACTTTCCCCCTTTGACCTTTACTTACTCTTCCTGCTTGAAGTTTGGCCAGTAAATCATAACTATTCACAAGTTAATGTAAAATGTACTTTATAGGGACAAAAGGAAATCTATGTTGAATGCAGCAGCCTGCTTAGCTGTTTTGCCTTCTCTTTTTGTATCCACATAAATCATCAGGCAGTGCTATTGTACTTGATCTATAAAAAGAAAAATTAAATTTAAAAAAATCTGCAAAACTAGCATAGTAAATATCCTATTGCTGTAATCCTCACTGTGGAAGTACTTGCAAATGGTCACTAAATCTTCCAAACTAGTCTTACACTTATTCTCTGCAGCAACATGTTTATTAATTCAGCTGATGCTCTTCTTATTGGAGCAAAACCAAAACGTATCTTACAAGACATGAGGAAAAAAAAAAAGCAGGAAATTCCAGAGAATTTTATATTCTTAATATCCCACTACAAAGTCTTAGGTCCTGAAAACACCATAGTTTTATAAAGCCTCCTTTTGTACCTCTGATGTTTGCTGAAAAATGGTACTTTAAAATATTGTACAATACAATTTCCCACAGCACAGAAATTAAATTGCTGTCGCACCTCTTTGCTGCCTAGTTACTACACAAACTGCAGGAAAAATACAGGACTGTTCTGTTCCTTGTGCAATTACTGGGGTTGTGACACTGATTTTAAAGGAGATTAATTGGACCCTTGAAGTCTTTTTTTATATATATATGATGCTAAAATGATTTGGGACTAGAACAGAAGAGAATCTAATCTAGCTCTCTCTAGCCATTGTGTGGGACCTTTGAACAGAAATTACAGAGAATTTCTTTGGCTATATCTGAAAGGACCTTGGCTGAAAATGTTCAATATTCTGAAATTGTTGTTTTGCTACTTGTTCTTTCTGCAGCCATTAGAAAAGAAGTTTGTGCGAGTTTCAGGAGAGGCAACAATTGGACACGTGGAGAAATTCCTTCGAAGAAAAATGGACCTTGACCCTGCTTGTCAGGTAGGTTAAAGGGCTGGCAGGCTACACTCGAGTGTAAGTGATGCATTCAGCTGTTGCCAATTTGTCCTGACAAACAATTTGCATCTGTTTTCCTACAAAGATCAGAAGCTGAGACATAGTATTCCTCTAACCCAAGCATCCTAAAAGTTGTGGTTCGAGCCATGCAAGAGATGACTCTTCCCACTTATTGGCAGCATGGACTTATGCCATCATTCTGGGTACTATATTATATTAGTGTGTATGTAATATATATAATATATGCACACAATACTAAACTATATACGTATTATACAACAGTGTATTGATTTTCATACAGTGCTTTAGTTGTACATGATGTTTTACAGTGCTGAAAGTAGTTTCAACAAAGCAATGCATTCTAAAAGGCATTACAAGCTAAAGGCATGGACAAGGTGATAGGCATGTAGGAAGATACGGGGCAGAATGTCAGTGTCATGGGATGGGGTCCTGTGGGATGGCCACGATCTTCCCAAGGCCCCCTTACCGTGCCAAGTTAGCCCAATGGGAACCCTTGATTCTCACCCGCCACATCTTTGATGGTAAATATATAATGGGGAGGCTGCCTTTACATCACGTTGGACACAGTTTTGCTGTACTCTGACCCCGTGGGCTCCTGGACCCCTTTTGGGTCCCGTTCTGCAATGGGTGTTTCAGGGCACCCTAGCCTTATGGGCTATGCGTGGCTCCAGCCACCCCTTTACCATGCCCCAAGCCTTGCAGGTGGAACTGACATTGTTCAGTCTGGGCTTTGTTATAAATTTGGCCCCTAGTCCTCCTCGGGCTCTCTGCAGCCCTGTCTCGCTCTGCACCTTCGCTGGCGCTGGGGTCGGTGCACCACAAATGCTGTGCCGTCTCTGGCGTTGGGGTCCCCACGCTGCCGTGGGTCCCCTATGAGGCCGCCTCCATCCCCTAATAGCCTCACCCAAGCCACCAGTCTTAAACAGCAAACAAAACACAAGCCCCTGGGCTATAACATAAATTCAAGCTGTCTGGCTATAACATAATTCAAGCCGCACCAGGGATGCTCTGTCCCTTACCAGTATCAGAGGCTGTACCTGCAGTCAGGCCTCTCCCCTTTAGTTGCGCTAGGAGAGCTCCTTCCCCCTTGGCTGCTGGCAGGGAACTGCTGTCCTGGCCTCAGCCCTGGGGTTTATGTGAGCCAGGCCCCGCCCCTTCCGGTCAGCTGACCGCTGGCAGGCGTGGGCCACTAGCTCACTCTGGTTGCCCTGGTAACCAGCAGCTGGGGCTCCCCACTCACTGCTAGGGCTCTTTCCCTAGCAGCTTCCACTCTTTAAAGGAGCAGGGCACCTCAGTGCTCTGCAACAGTCAGGCATACACTAAATCGAGTAAACGGGGGAAGCTGGCCCTTAAATACTGAAGGAGATTTCAGAAGATGAAAGAACATGTTAAGAAAAAGATGGTGATCTTGGAGGGAGGATGCTGGAAACAAAAGTGTGTGCACATGTGTGCTGTGCCTTCCTGTGCATATGTGCAAGTCAATTCAGATTGAGGAGCACCAGAGTTTGGTATACAAGGTTTAGTCCACCCAGTTCTCCTTGAACTTCTAAATCCCCATGCACATTTTAGAAAATTAATTTCAAAAGCTGTTTAGTTGAGAAGGCTGCAGGTATTCCATAATGCATAAATGATCCTGGCCACTGATAATAGATAACCAGAAAAATTCAGCTGGCATAAATTTTAATGATTTGCTTAATTTCATTGAGGGGGAGCCTCAGGGTTGTGCTTTCTTCTTCTTTTGTTATACAGCAGTGAGTTCGGTTGTTTGGTGCTTTTTTTGGGGGAGGGTTGTTTTTTTTGGCTTTTTAAGGCAGTAAAGCATGACAATTGTCCAGCAATAAGGCTTTATTTATGCCGCTTGCTCTCTCATGGTAGCTGTGCAAATTGGACCTAAATGATTCATTATCTTGCAAAAACAACATAAGTGCATTTACTAGTTCCCTTGGTAAAAATTCCTGTACCTTCCTAATACAGATGGTTGTGACTTGGAAATCTAAATAAATAATATTTTCTTAGATCTGAACCCAGAGACAGGCCGCAACTCATTTGAGAAATGGCTGGCTTGCTATTCTTGTTTTTTAAAAGAAGCCATATTATAGTTTCAGTTTTCAGAAATGCTGATTGGCCACCATTCAAGTGAAAGTACTCAGCTTTGCAAATCAGGCCATCCCTGTTTTACAGGCCTGCTGCAGATTCTTCCAATCTAAAATTCCCCCTAAAAAGTTTGCTTAATAAATATTTTACCTCTTTTATATCAAAAGCTGTGTTCTGTGGAATTATCCATTGTAAGATAAAGGCCATGCTTTACCCCAGTGTTAGTTGCATTATGTTGACAAATGAGCTGATTCTTAATCTTAATATATTACATTCACTGTTTCTCTGGGCATGAACGTCTTCATTCTTACAATCTTTCAGAAATAAAGCAATTTGAAAAAATGAATGGAAAACCCCATTGCATAATGTCAGCGAACCTGATTTTTCACTCCCAGTTCTTTGGCCTGCCAAAAGCAGTGCCAGTGTAACTTATGTCCATTCACACAGAGTTGAATATCATTGGAAGCATGATACTGTAAGGAACCTTTTTCTTTGACATCTATTGTCAAACTAAGAAGAGGGAGAGAAGGCATATAAAAGATTCTCCTTAAGCTAAATTTTGTTTGAGTTTATCTCTCTACTTGGTGATATGTCTAAATATATGACCTCATCCTGTGTTAGGAGTGAAAGGGTCATTTTGTCCATGTATGGAAGCCAGGGAGTTGCCATTTTATTCAAGTCACCTGTTAACTAATATTGATTAGTATACAGGCAGTCCTCAACTTATGACATTTCGAGTTGCAAAGAACGTCACAACGTTTATAAATTGACACCCTGTTTCAACTTTCTGACGTGGGTTTCAACTTTATGACAGTCGATGCAGCTGTATCCAGCTGGTAAGCGTGTTCTGGTGGAAGGAGAGGGTGAAGGGAAGGGGCATGGGGGGGCAGATCAGTCCTCCACCTGGTGAGGGGGGGACTTGAGCTGGGATTGGGGCTGGGGCAAGCACACCTCCCCCCCCCCCGCCGCCCCCTCCATGCGCTGCTGCCGCTCACCCAACCAGGACAAAGCCACAGCTCATTTGGGGGGTGTGGGGAGGGAGGGGCCAGTCCTGTCGTTGCGCACCGCTTGTCCGTCTCATGCCCATCCTGCCCCGGCTGGGCAAGTGGCAGGAGAGTATAGCCCCCACTCCCAGCACTGCCGCCACCCACCCAGAGCATAGCTTGGTGCAGCCCCAGCCTTGCCTTGCACAGGTCCAGGGGCATATGCCCCCCATGCCCTCCTGAACAAGCAGTGGGTTCAGTGGCAGGAGCCACCAGACGAGCAGCACGCAGCAGCATGAGCCTCCGCC
>NW_017728994.1:48059012-48060005 GCF_001723915.1 Gavialis gangeticus | reverse complement strand
GTCCCGCGCCAGCCCGGCCCTGGCTGGGCAGCGTTTGTCCCAGCCCCAGTCCCTCCCTCACCACAGGGGTCATTGATCTCTGCCCCACTACGCCCCTTCCCTTCCCCTTCTACCACGACAGTGCTCCTAGTGAGGTGCCTGGTGACTAGAAAAGGGCCAGTGTGGTCTGCATTTTCAAAAAAGGGAGGAAGGAGGACCCAGGAAACTATAGGCCCATTAGTCTTACCTCGGTTCTGGGGAAGCTCTTTGGGAAGATTATCCAGGAGCACATCTGCGAGGAGCCAGCAGGAGAAGTTATGCTGAGGGGCAACCAACATGGATGGGTTCATTCGAGGCAGGTCCTGTCAGACCAACCTGGGGGCCTTCTACGACCAGGTCACAAAAGCCTTGGATGCAGGTGTCATGGTGGACGTAGTCTTCCTGGACTTTAGGAAGGCCTTCAACACTGTCTCTCACCCCATCCTCATTAAAAAAAATTAGACGTCTGTGGTGTCGACACCTATGGTCAAATGTCGCCAACTGGCTGGAGGGCCGCACCCAGAGAGCGGTGGTGGACGGGTCATGTTCGACCTGGAGGGATGTGGGCAGTGGGGTCCCCCAGGGCTCAGTCCTCGGGCCCGCGCTGTTCAACATCTTCATCAGCGATTTGGACGAGGGGGTGAAAAGCACCCTGTTCAAATTTGCAGATGACACTAAGATGTGGAGAGAAGTGGGCATGCTGGAAGAGAAGGACAGGCTACAACTAGATTTCGACAGGTTACAGGGGTGGGCGGATAAGAATAGGATGGGTTTCAATACAGACGAGTGCAAGGTGTTGCACATGGGAAGGAAGAATCAGCAACATACCTACAGGCTGGGGAACTCCCTTCTTGTCAGCACAGAGTCAGAAAAGGATCTTGGAGTCACTATTGATTCCAAGATGAACATGGGCTACCGATGTGGGGACGTGGTCAGGAAGGCTAACCGCACATTGTCATGCATCCATAGATGCAA
>NW_017728994.1:48048188-48054012 GCF_001723915.1 Gavialis gangeticus | reverse complement strand
GGAGAGGCCCAATGATCTCCTGAGGTCCCTTCCAGCCCCGACTGTCTATGAAATCAATTAAATTTATAACACTTCCTATGGGAAAATTGGTTCCAATTTATGATGTTTCAACTTGAAACACGGTTTTCAGGAACCGCTTGTGTCATAAGTCTGAGGACTGGCTGTATTGTAACAACTTTGAGAATCGCCTTTTGCTCCTCTTCTGTAAAAATGTGGTCTGACTGCATGCTTTGCTTAGTGGAGCAGTGATTTGTGGGTTTTGGAATGACTGTTCTGCCAACTGAATAATTTTGCTAAGAGCAGCCAAATAGCTCTGTGAAGAGAATTTAAAAAACAAAAAATCTCTGTAGGGTTATAACGAGGCAAAATGGCACTGTGGTCAGCTCTTCCCAGAAAGGGGGAAGCAGATGTGTTTTTTTGGTTGTAACCCAGCACTATTTGCAGTGTGGAAGCATGTGCTGACTCGGAGGCTTTGTTTGTGTCTGTACTATCTGGCCTGCTTCTCCTGTTCTTGCTCTGACATGCCTCTTGAAGTGCACATGGGAAATGCAATGCTCACAGGCAAACTTATTTTTTTTTTCATATTCAAACATTGGCCTGCATCCCCTTGCAGTGTTGTACGCTCAGTCTGAGAACTGCAGTATGGTGAAAAGTGCAGTATGCTTGTGCATTTATATAATGATGGCTTTGACTTTGTTCCTCCATGCTGCTGTGGGGATCTTTCAGGAGAGGGCAGCTAGTACTATACCTTCATCACTGGAACTATATGGACCAGTGACACAGTTTTGCGCCCTTGCAACTTTGTGTTGAGGAATCAATAGGATGCTTAGCTTGCGTTCTTTTCATAAAATTTGCTAAGGAATATCAGGAACCTGATATAATGGTGAGTGACTTCAGTTCATATTCAGAGGATTTTATAAAGGTTTTTTTTCTTTTAATGTGTAAGCACACTTTAAAATGGAATTTAAAAAAATTCCATGTAGTTAAGCTTTGTCATAGGAGCTTGTGGCCAAGACTCCTGGCTGCTATTTCCAGCTCTTCCATTTACTGTTTAGGATGATATTAAACAAATGATTTCACCTCTGTATTTCAGTTTCTTAATCTTCACTTTTTATAAACCATGCAATATGGATTAAGGTGTTGCATGTGTATGTGTTGCTCTCATCAACATTTCTCAAAGCTCTTTAACAAAGGCTTATGATGGCCTCCTTTAGGGACAGGGACATGGAAGTGGCTTGCTCAGTACTACACAGCAATGCCGGTGCCAGCTCTGGGAAGTGAAATTAGGAGTTTTGGCTTCTGATCCCTTCCTTTCATAGTTTCTAGGGTCAGAAGGGACCTAAGTAGATCATCTAGTCCGACCCCCTGCCATGGCAGGAAAGAGTATTTGGGTCAAATGACCCTAGCAAGGTGTTCATCTAACCTCCTCTTAAAAACCCCCAGGGTAGGAGCCAGCACCACTTCTCTTGGAAGCTGGTTCCGGATCCTAGCTGCCCTGACCATGAAGTAGCGCCTCCTGATATCTAGCCTAAATCTACCCTCTGCCAGCTTGTGACTGTTATTTCTGGTCACTCCTGGCAGTGCTCGGGGGAACAGGGCCTCCCCCAGAGCCTGCTGATCCCTTCTGACTAGTTTATAACAGGCTGCTAGTTCCCCCCTCAGCCTTCTCTTGTGGAGGCTGAACAGGTTCAGGTCCCGTCGCCTCTCCTCGTAGGGCCTGCCCTGCTGCCCCCTGACCATGCGAGTGGCCTCCTCTGGACCCTCTCCATGCTGTCCACATCCCTCCTGAAGCGCGGCGCCCAGAACTGGACGCAGTACTCCAGCTGTGGCCTGACCAGTGCTGCATAGAGGGGGAGGATCACCTCTTTTGACCTGCTTGAAATGCATCTGTGGATGCATGACAAGGTACGGTTGGCCTTCCTGACCGCGTCCCCACACTGCCGGCCCATGTTCGTCTTGGAGTCAATGGTGACTCCAAGATCCTTTTCCGCCCCCGTGCTGACAAGAGGGGAGTTCCCCAGCCTGTATGTATGGTGCCGGTTGTTCCTCCCCAGGTGCAGCACCTTGCACTTGTCTGTGTTGAATCCCATCGTATTCTCATCCGCCCACCCCTGTAACTTGTCTAGGTCTGGTTGTAGCCTATTGCATCCTTCTAGTGTGCGCACGTACCCCCACATCTTAGTGTCATCAGCAAATTTGAACAGGTGCTTTTTACCCCCTTGTCCAAATCACTGATGAAGATGTTGAACAGTGCGGGCCTGAGGACCGAGCCCTGACCGAGTTCAGCCGTGCTCTTTCCCATCTTACGCAGGATCACAAAATACCTTTGAAAAACAATCTTCAGCTAAGGGGTCATTTAAAGAAAAAAGCTTGACTTCAATTTAGGAGCTGAAGTGACTTGAAGAGTTAAAGATGAAGGGAAGAGCAGTGGATAAATAGGATTACAGAATTAGAATTTAAAGTCTGAGATGCTGCCTGGAGAGTGGAAAATCATAGAAATAAGACAAACACAGGCCCAGGGTTCGTATGCCTAAACCAGCTGCTGTAAGCTGAATCCACTGGGGGTTTTGAACACCAGGTGTGCAATTTTGAAATGGATTCAGAAGATAATAGTAAGCCATTGCAAGTGAAGTGACCTGGATTAGCTAGGGCTGACATGATCTTGCTTCATGAAATAAAAGTGTGACCTAGCTGCCACAGCATGAGCAAAGCCAGGCTGAGCCTGGCTGTTCACAAGACCTTTTATTTTAAACGTAATGTAGAGTGGAATATTTTTGTCTTGTATATGTCTTCTACTCTCTCTCCCAATTCATAGGTTTCACTCTCGGTTTCCCTGTGGAGGTTTCTGGCGAGGGTGGCAGTTATGGATTTTGTGACCTGATAGCCCAGATTTGATTTCTGATGGCCAGTGTGTTCACGTACATTGTCAAATGGTTAACAGTGGGCCCTTACCTATTGATTGTGGAATAGTGACCATGAAGCGAAAGGCTTTTCTGCATGAACGATGCGTGCCTCCTGAGGCTGGGGGGCAGCAGGGAAGGCCTATGCTTTCCTGACTCTTTCCAGGCTCCTCCACTGCTGACTGCCTTTAACGTTGTCTGGGCTGATTGGTGCCTGTAGGGAATATTAGCTCCTCTTTGACCTTCACCAGTGACACGGGGGGGGCGGGGGCAGGTGACTCGAAGTTAATGGAATTGCAAAATGATAATCTACCTTTCATCCCCGTGTGATAAAACACGCAAACATCTAAAAGGCAATTTTGAGCAAAAACGTTTCAATCAGGAGTGTCCGAGGAAGGCTTTCAGTTTGTTTGCTGAGCTTTTGTATTTGAGTTTGTGTATGGGTTATAATTCAAATTCCCTAGCCTCCTGGAAGGTTAAGACATCATTTCTTTTTATCTACCACGTGGGCTGACAGCTGATTACTCTTATTGAGACTGTTTTGATCTTAATTCCTTGAGGAATGATTATCTTGTGTCCCCACATGCATACATTTCTAACTGTAAGGTGGCCTTGGCATCTTCTAATGGGTACCCATGTTTTCCACTGAAGCTTGTACTCTTCTTGAGAGGCTTCACCTTTTTGAAATAACGAATTCTAATTTTTTTGAGCGTTTGTACATAAAGATGCCTACAGTATACCTGGAGGTCGGTTAGTTATTTGGCCTTCATCCCTCATGTGCAACTGTGTAGCTGTTGTATTTCCTAAGAACGTGAACCTTTCACGATTTTAAAGTTAGCTACTGTTATGTGCTGTTTCCTCTGGGATCATCCAAAGCTGGGATTATCCATCTTGCCAAAGGTGGTGGAACAAATCCCCCGATAACAACAGGGAAGCCTGCAGCTCAGCCGTTATGAGTGTCTTTAATGTGGTTTGTGGGATAGAAATGTTTCATAATCAGATGCATGTTTCTGCAAGTATGCATGGAAGTGACTGCCTTTGGGGAATCATTGAAAGGGAAGTCTGTGTGCATATCTTATTTTGTTGACATAGTCTCTCTAGGCCAGCAGTGGTCTCAAAGATAGCTGCCACACAGTAAGAGCATAACAACAACCACTAAAAGGAAATGGGAGTTTTCAATTAAGAAATCAAATAATTACCCCATTTATCATTTTTGCCCTCGCGCGGCAATGAAAGCAGCACAGGCTGTTATTACTGATCAGAAGCCGACTCTCTGATGCTCTCTTTGGTTTGCCTTCTCCTCACTAGTTATTTGTATAGAAGCAATTGGTTGAGGTCTGCTACTTACTAGGCCAAATTCATCCCTGGTGTGCACTTTATCCATTGTCAGGCACACTTTTCATTTATTTTCCCCCTAAATCAGAGGTACTAGCTTATAGTTATGTGTTGTACTGTGGCTTTCAGAGAAGCAGCATTTGCATGCAACAGAGCTAATGAAAATAACCGGTATCATGGAAAGACTTTTAATAGTTGTTCTGTAGTGTGTGAAATCAGCATTATTCAGTAGGAAAACTTTGATCTTTCCTTTTCAGCTAAAGGTCAAACTAATTATACTAGCTGCTGTCTCACTAGCTATTAGTACTAATTGGTTCCACTTTTACCAGTAAGTCGAGGCCATGTTGTGAAGGAGATTTATAGCACTTGTGCTGCTGGCGACTCCTTTGTGTAGAATTTAGTCATTGCCACATGATATAAAGATGTCTTTGTGACGCCCAGCCTACATTAGATCTGCATGCTATATTGCACGTGCATCTAGCACAAGATGTCGTGGATACGTGGGATTGGGCTTTTTCCATTCTGCGCGCCTGTCCCTCTTACTCTTCACTGCACAGCAGTTAGCAGGGAGAAGTATGGGTCCTGGTATTGAAAAGATGGGACTAGATGTTTGGTATTCAGACGTATTCTCATCAACTCTGAGGGGTGGATGCGAAAATGATTTATTAAAAGCCTCATTTACCTGAGTCTGTAGCAGTTGGCTCAACATAAGGGACTTTCCAAACAAATAGTCACTTCCAATTGCTATTGAGTCTATTTACGTCCTTTAAAGGAGCAAACGCTTATATTTTTTCCTATTGTGTATATAGCAGAACATTCTTATTGGTTTTAAAAGGGGGGGAAGTTGGGGGTTTTATTGGCTTATCCTTTAAATAAGGGTTAAAACACAGGCTTGGAACACACAAATAATTAGGGGTGCACCAACAGAGATTTTCTGGGCCGATACCAATGGCTGATTTTTAACGAGTCATATCGGCCAATACTGATCTGATTGCTGCTATGCGGCCTGGCAGCTTGGAGAGCAGCGTCCAGGTGGTAAGTCTTGTGGAAGAAGGGGCAAGTGGGGAGGGAAGGAGCATGGGGAGGGAGGCCCCTGTGGTGAGGGAGAGTCGGGGGCAGGGGCAGGCACTGCCCAGCTGGGGCAGGGCACGGGACTGAGCCATGGCTCATCCAGGGGGTACGGGGAGGGGGAGGGGCTCCCGCTGCTACACGCACCCCGGGATGACATAGGGGGTGTGTGCCCCCAGATCTATGCATGGGACAAGGGCTGGAGCTGGCAGAGGGGCTGGGCCAGGCTGCACTTGGGACAGGCAGCAGCAGCACTGGGAGGGGAGCTACAGCAAATTTTGGGATGGCTGTAGCCCCCCCCCATAGCTCCCCCTCCCAGTGCTGCTGCTGTCCACCCCAACTGCAGCCCTGCCCCCACCCCCGGAAATGCTCGGCACAGCCCTGGTCTCAACCTGCAGTAGCAGTCCACCCTCACCCCATTCACAGATATGGGGGGCACATGCCCCCCATGCCCTCCTGGGGTATGCATAGTGGCAGGAGCTATGCCCACCCCCCTGCCGCCTCCTGGACAGACTGCTCAT
>NW_017728994.1:48047145-48047443 GCF_001723915.1 Gavialis gangeticus | reverse complement strand
CCGTCCCTTCCCCCACAACAAACTTACTAGCTGGATGCTGCTCTCCTTGCTGCCAGGCTGCGCTCCTGGCCGCCTGCATGCTACGCTGCAGCTCTGTGCATGCACGTGGCATTTATCAGTGGCATTATCATAGATTCATAGTTGGTCGGGTCAGAAGGGACTTTAGCAGATCATCTAGTCTGACCCCCTGCTATGGCAGGAAAGAGTACTGGGGTCAAATGACCCCAGCAAGGTGTTCATCTAACCTCCTCTTAAAAACCCCCAGGGTAGGAGCCAGCACCACCTCTCTTGGAAGTTG
>NW_017728994.1:48030130-48046311 GCF_001723915.1 Gavialis gangeticus | reverse complement strand
TATAGCCACGTCAGCCAAAAAAAACCAATTGCCCATAATGTCAACTTTCATTATATCGGTGCTGATAAGATATGGGACCAATGTATCCGTGCACCTCTACAAATAATGACCAGAATAGGTCTGCCTCCCCTTCTGGATTAACACTGTATGACAGAGGTTCCCACATCTTTTCTCATTGCATGCCCCCTTCCAGACTTACCAGCTGCTTGCGTACCCCTACCAGGATACGTTTTATATTCCGCCCTTAAATGCCAATTATCATTATAATGAAAATTAAATCCGCCAAGACACAATTTTTCCCACGTACCCCCCCGAGATGTCTTGCATAAGCCTCGGGGTACACATACCGCAGTTTGGGAACCACTGCTCTATGATGTTTAGCGGTTATAAGAAATGAATATGGGAGTGGAAGGGGATAGTCACAGGGAAACAATTTTTAAATTAGAAAGTACGTGGAGGCTCTGTGTGTGTGTACACGCTTACTATTTAAATACCTGAAAGTTGGTAATTTAAATAATAACCTGAAATCCATTATCAGTTAGTTAGTAACCCCTCAAGATCATTTAATATCTAGATTACTTCTTTTGCTCACCGGCTTCCTTTAGAAGTGGAGGAGCCTTGTGGTGTAGAAAATACTTCACAGCAGTTATTTTAAATGACAGCACCATGTGAAGTGGGCTGTGGATTTTGGTATTTTTGATAATCCCCATGTTATGCATGAGGCAGTCAAGGTACCAAATGCTGTTTGATTGTAGACAAGTCACGAAACTTCAAATCAGTGGCCAAGCAGGATTGTAGGACGTGTGTTCTTGGCTGCCAAAGCCACGCTTCATCCTCTAGAGTGAGCCACAATTCATGATCTTTGCTTGCTGAAACGGACTTCGGAAAGCAAACCAGGCAGGAAGCATGAACCTGCAGACAAAGCACAGAATTAAACGGCAAAAATAAATTCCATTCTTTTTTCTGTGGCAGTGGCTACCGAGCTGTGAGAGGAGCCCTGGTATTACACCGTGCTCCCAGAATACAAGGCAGTAGACTTCAAACCTCCCATATTTAAAAAGTTGCAAGGCAAATCTTTGCCCAGGTTCCTTCAACGGGCCAAATCCTGGTCTCCAGGGTGATTAATTGATAGCACAGATCCCTCTTCTTGCTCTGCTTAGCTGTTGGCAAGCAGGGGCTGTAACCCTGGTGTCTGTTGCTCTTATGTGGAACATTAATGGCTCAGTTTGAGTTAGGTAAAGTGTGTCCTGGTGTCATAACTCTGAAAAAGGACTTCAGTAAGCTAAAAAAATAATAATAATAATAATATGTCAAGCCGTTCAAATGCATTGGTTTGAAACAGTCCCATTCTCCCCTCCCCTCCCTTCAGCTTCTTTAGTTTTCTACTTTAAGTATGTGAGCAGTTTGGGGCAGCTCCTTTAACAATAAATTGATGTAAAGAACCTGGGTGATGTGGCTCCTGCAGCACTGCAGACATCACTGGCCTAATTTTACTTACTGCAGCAGAGGACACTGCCTGGAACTGCTGACGGTGCTTTCCGTTCACGTGTCTCCCTGAAATATTGATTGTTTCGGAGTAGGGATTGTGCCAGGTGCTGGCTGACTGCATCATGACGTGAGCCACTTCTTGCCTGAGTTTCAGGCATTTCTTCCAAAATGAAACGCTTTCTTATTCAGCAGAAATGTGAATGTGTTCTCCTTCCTCCATGCAGGGGATACCATATCACTGTGCCTGTAGCATACAGTATTGATGGGTTTTCTAGAGCTGTTGCCTGCCATTGGGGTGGAATATGACTCTGCCATTGTTCTTGGTGATGCATATGTGACAGAAGTTTGTGGGTCTCCGCGACGCTGTCACGTTGCCACTGAAAATCTTTTTTCTTGCCTTTGTTGGCAAGTGGTGACCGGAAAGCAAACAACTCGCTTCTCTCTTACTTGCAGGAGGGCCCCACAAGGTCAGTGCTAAGAACTGTTTGTAGGGTGATGCAAAAAGCAGTCGCTGCTGCTGCTCGTGCTAGACCTGTTTGGTTAAAGAGGGATAAGAAGGATTTTCATCCCCAGCACTGTCAATCTTGCAACTGTCACCAGTGCCAGATTTATTTTAATGCAAGTAACCAAGTTGCAGATGTTCAGATAGCGTATTGATTGAGTTGTAAAATCCCAGGCAGTCTTCTCTAAGCCAGAGAGGGACTGCACTGTTGATTCTTGAATGTTTTTTTCCCCACAGGTAGATATAATATGTGGTGATCACTTGCTGGAGCACTATCAGACACTGAGGGAGATCCGTCGAGCGATAGGAGACAGTGCAATGCAGGTAAATTTGAAGGCAATACTTTATGCTGAAATTGGTAGTGTAAAAGGGTATTTCATTTTAAATCAGCAAAATAGCATCAATATCTGCCAGAAACACTTTCTTAAGCAAGAGGAGCTTGTGGAAGCTCGTTGGGTGTAGCTTACGTGACGTGCTTTGGCCAATGTGGCTTTTGTGTTTCGTGTCATGTGTTGTGAGCAGTCGACGGTTCGTTAGTTCTGGATAGGAGCTTTGTTTCTTTTAGTTTCTGAGACTAGTTAGTACGATAACTGCAATTAATTATGCCAACTCTTTTTTTCCCATTAACGTTTTATCCCATCCCTGGCAATTGCTAGCTCTCTCCAGGAGAGAGCATTATGTGCTTTCAGTGGTGACAGTCTACTTAACGGTAGTGGGCACTGCTCAGTATTGAGGAGCATGGGATCTTTTATGGGTTTGCTAATCCATTTTAAGATCAGATGTACAGAGCTGACATTAGCATGAGTGACAGGGCACTCAGAAGTGGAGATCGGGAACCCACTTCTTACTCTCTGGTTCCTGTATATCTTTGTGTTCATCAGGAACAATTGGATATCTTGTTCTTTCAAAGTATTTGCCAGCTCTTAGCTAACAAATTTCCGAATCTCCACAAGCAATATATATGTATTTTCCAAGAAGGCCTGAAATTTGATGTGTTGTTGCCATCACAAAGGGGATTAAACATTTTCACCATTGCTTTCACATCAAAGTGGGGGGGGTCACTAAACATCTGTTTTGGATGGGTTTTATACTATGTTGTTGTTAGACAGCTTGTGCCAATTCTACCAAATCAAGCTTGGAGCCAACAAAATGCTTAGCTCCCTCCGTCCTCATGCAGCAATACTTGCCAAAACTAATTTCTGAACTCTGGTCCATGGCTACTCCAGCTCCATGCAGAGTAGCTTCTCGTGTAAAGTGCCATCCCCGAATGAATGACAGTAATGACCTCACTGAGTATCATAACTGCTGTCATCTCAGGCTACAGAAAAATAACTGCACTTCTGCTCTTGTCTTTCACTTACATGCCCAGTCATACCTGCCATTTTATCTTTTTACTGTCTAAAACTGTTACAAACTTCAGCATTCCAGAAAAAGGCTCTTGGCAATGACAGAGATCAGGCATCTGATGTGTGCGTGCCTTCAGCTGCGGTGTCATTGTTTCGGTTTCGGTACTTGCAGCACAGCATGATGAGGCCTTGTGACTTGACTTTTCTGGGCTGTAGTGTGCTCGAGACTCAGTTTTTCTCCATGTAACGTTTGTTGTAGTAGCTCAAATAATGCTCTTTGTAAACTGATGACTCCTACAAAGGCAAGGCCTTAAGGTTGTAATAGTTTGTAGCAACTGCTTAATTGCCAATATTGAAGTGTATTGTTGTGAAATATTAAGTGGGGAAGAATATTTAAACAATAAGAGTGCCTTTAGTTTGTTTTTAGCACATAAATAGGGACTTGCAAAACTCAAAGGTGAACAGCGAGGTTTCACTGGGGGACTGGAGAGGATTAACATGTTGTTTCTTTGACAGATGAGTAGAATAGGAATATGATTCAGTACTGAGACTTGTTTTCCACCAGGTGTTCCCTTTACATGTTGCTCAGGCTGAAGTATATATATTTTGCTGCACATTGTGGCTTTGTCTGAAGGTGCTCAGCTTCTCAAGTGTAACCCTTTTCTTGTCAATGCTTCAACCTTTCAGCAGGTGATTTTGTTTCACAGATTCTTTTCTTTTTAAGCTTTGAGTTTTGTTGGGGGGGAAAAACGCAATGTAAAGCTGCACAGAATTTGAAAGACAAGTTTTCTGAACATAAGCACAGCTGCGTGCGCAACGTGGTGGAATTTGCTGTCTGAGGAAATCAAAGACGAAGACTGGAACTGAAACTTTCAGATGGCTGCATAACTTGGTTACCCAACAGAACTGCAAAGCGAAGATAACATTTGCCCTTCGTTCGAAAAGCACTTTGATTCTTAAATGGAAAGCACTGGGAGCACAAAGGAGGATTGTGCTTGCCAGAGAACTGTTTTCCAGGCATCAGCTGTTGGCATCGGGCAAAAATGCTTTCTTCCACAAGCCCTCTGTACAGCATTTATACCACCGATCAGAATGTATTATAGAAATATCTGGTATTAGCCACGACTAAAGCTTAACCAATAGTTTGGTTAGATATGGCAGAGCCTATGGTCTTGAGCTCATAAATATATGTAATAGTGTATATTTAGAGACTAATCCTAATTCACCAGTGTTCTTGTAGTTGTTTTCCGTTTCTCATAGTTTGACTTACATGAGAATAATGCCATCCCCCCCTTTTATACTTGTTTCAGGAGCTTTAGTTTGTCTCTGGAGTGCATTGAGATGTGTCTGTGACTGTTATTTGAGTCAAATGGGTGAGAGAGACTGAATGTATTTTTGAATGCCTGAGAACATCACTACTACTTCCCTCCAGCGCTCTTCTAACCCTCTGCTTCAAAAGTGCAGTTTAAATAAAGTCTGCTATACTTAAGCATCAGCAGTTTGAAACACGTTCTTGGGAAGAAGTTATTTGCATTAGTGACAGATAAAATGAGCACTCGCTTGTGAAAGGCTGTTTCTCTTCTATCCCTTGCCCTCGGCACAGAGGTAACTGAGATCTTGCTCTGCAACAGAGAAAATATTTTCCTTTGCATTCTCTTGTGTAACGTGTCTGTCTTAGTGTTTCTTGAGTCACAAAGCAGGAGATGTGAGCTACTGTAGTTACTGGGACGCTCTGTAGAGAACATCCCAAAGGACTGCTTCTGGAGGAGCAGTCCGGGTTTAGGGCTGTTGGTTTCGGAAAGTGGGGCGCTTTGCTGCTGGCCCTTTTATGACATTCAAGGGCACAATGTACCACAGTATTTCCATCTGCCTATTCCACTCTAAAATTTACCGCTGGGCATTGGTGATTGGGTATCTTTCCCATTTCGGTTCAAGGATCCAAATGTTCAGTAGAGATCACTTCAAATTTTTGCTGTGAAAAGGGATCACGTTTCATTTTCCTCTTTGTGCACATCTCCCTTGTAACTGAAATCTGTAGAGAGTTTCTTCTTTTTAAGAACACTTGGACAGGAGCTCGCTGTGCTCTTAACAAGTAGCATCCCGTTCTCTCAGAACAGACGGTCTGAACGTGGAGGTAGAACATTTTAAAAGTGAATAGTTAATTACAGAAGAAAAAGCAGGGCCTCTACTCCCAGCTTCCTTTGGCAGATAAGCAGCTGCAGTGGCTTAGCTTTTGCATTAAAGACACATCCTGGGTAGACAGGTCAATCTTCAGCTTAGTCTTGCCAAAATTTCCATTTTTAAACTCTTTGAGGGAACCCATTGCTGTGTTTTCTCCACAGAGGATAATATCCCTAGTGTAACTCCATAGTGAGAGAAAAAAATGGCTAATGACCAGATACCTCTAATCACCAAATTAGTGCCCATGCAAGGATAGAGAAAACAAACCAGTGACTAGAACAAACCTAGGTGGAGCGTGACAACATACTGCTTTATTTTTCCAAGATGCTGAGATGTTTAACATCCTAAAATCATCTATTCTAATCTAAAAGATAGGGCAAGTAGGATCCCATCTTCACATCTGCCCTCTTACCTTATGGGTGGTACACTGGAAATTTGCAAAGAACAAATCTTGTCTCCTCTTTTATGACTGTATTGTCAACCAGGGTGCCATGAGATCTGTTCGAGGGTACCACATGGTGCCATGCAAAGTTAAGCACTCTTTGCATACACAAACATGATTCAGGAGATAAATGTGGAAATTCCAGATAGGAATCCATGGTACTAAAAACACTCTGACCGTGTGTGGTCTTTCTCAGATTTTTACAATAGAAAATTGTAAAAATTTTTTCTCAGATTTTTCTCAGATTTTTACAATAGAAGAATTTCTCTCATTTTCTGCACTCAAAATATGAGTGAAAAGGAAGAGCTGGCATTTTCCAAGGGGTGCCTTGAGTCTACTGAGGGGCGCATCAAGTCAAAAAGGTATGACCAGTATTATAAACTTGAGCAGTTCTTTCTAGACATTATCAGGATGAAGAGTTGAACTGACACGAGTGAACCAGTAGTGTTTTCTCCATTCTTGTCCATCAGAATTGCAGGTGCTTGAGCAGCGGCCCTGTGGTAGACCCATGTTTGTAAAACCCGTGGTTGCACTGATCCCTGGTGTGGTTCCTCCTTGTTCTGCGCTGGTCGGTGTAGTTTTGTGCATAAGCACGTGGCCAGGGCATCTTCTGGGGTGCTGGTGCTACCACATGTAGTGTGTTTCCTTTGGAGACCTTAATGTTACAAAAAGAATTGACCACAAGACTCAATTTAGCAAGGTTTATTTACTGGTGTCACGGTGTGGGGCCTAGGAGCGGCCGTGATCCCTCTAGCACCCCCTGCCGTGTCAAGTAGGTGATCCAGTACCCTCTTTTCTCGCCCGCCACGTCTTGTTGGTATGTATAAGTTTCTATGGGAGGCTGCCTTTGATCCCCTTGTACACGGTGTTATGCTGATACTGTCCCCGTTCCGTATGGAGTGACCAGGTGCACCCCAGCCTTATGCCTCCTACTTCCCCTTTAGCACACCCCACGCCTCGCAGCTCTTCCAGACATTATCTGGTCCCTTTCCTTTCTGCACCCTGCCAGGCGCCCTTGGGCCTGTCATGCAACTGGCGCCTCTCTCTAGCGCCCCTGGGCTTGTCACGCAACCAGCACCTCTCTCTAGTGCCCCGGGCTTGTCACGCAACCGGCGCCTCTTCTCCAGCACCTCTGGGCTTGTCACGCAACCGGCGCCCCTCTAGTCGTTAGCCCTCTCGGGCTTACTAATAGTACTTGTCCCTAGTGGGCTTAGGCGGCCTGAGCCTTCCCTGGCCCCTTTGACCCTCCGGGGTCCCCACTATGGTGGAGCCCCTCTGGGACTCTTCCCAATTGGGCTCAGGCGGCCTGAGCCTTACCTGGCCCCTTTGACCCTTCGGGGTTCCCACTGCGGTGGAGACCCTCTGGGACTCTTGTCGGTTCGCACCCCTCCTGGGGTTTCTATCAATAATATGCGCCCACTCCGGGGCTTCTCTCTATACCTGCCCCCTTGTGGGGCTTCCCTCAAATATGCGCCCGCTCCTGGGGCCCCTCTCCGCCCTCTCTGGGCTCCCTATAATCACGGACTTGCCCTTTGCAGGCTCATCTCTCTAGTAGCACCCAACCTGGGCTTCACTTCATGTGGCCCCCTTTGGGCCTAACATGCGCCCCTGCGGGTTTCTCACTAGTGCTCCTTGCAAGTGGGGCTCAGGTGGCCTCAGTCGTGCCTGGCCCCGAAATCCTCTTGGCCCTTCTCAGGGCCGGGGTCTTGCACCCCCAAACTACGGTGCCCTCACCAGGGCCTCTCACTCTGTTCGCCCCTTCTTGGGGCTGGGATCTAGACACCCCGCTATGTAGCACCACACTCCAGCGCTGGGAGCACCCCACCTCTCTGGGGAGCTCCTAATGAGGCCTCCTCCACCCCTACAGCCTTGCCTGGTCGTCCGGTTTAACAATAACTCAACAGAACCATAAGTCCATTGGCTGTAACACAACAATAAGCCTTCTGGCTATAACACAAAGTCTGGACCCAACCTAGCTTTCCTGCAAAACGTCCCGGTCAGGGTTCTCTCCACCCATGCCATGATACAGCCACTCGGGCGATCAGGCTGCTTGTCTCTGCTCTGCTGCAGAGCCGCTGCTCTTCAGGCTGCCAGAGGTGAACTGCTAACTAGGCTTCTGCCTGGGCTGCTTATAAAGGCCAGGCCCTGCCCCCTTCTGGTCATGTGACCAGACTAGTTGCCCTGGCAACTAGCATCTGGGCTGCCTTAAGGAGTTTCAGCTGCCCTCATTCCCTCATAGGAACAGGGTACGTGCGTGACCCTGTGACAGCTGGCACAGGACCTACTCGCTGCCACCTGTCCAGAGGGTTTCAAGATGTTAACTCTGGCTGCTGGTGGTCAGGCACGGGCACAACTCGCAATGGCTTGTGTCCTCTAGATATAGTGCAAATTCTGAAGACTTCCAGCCCTCCTTATGCATTGATCAGTCAGTTGCATCTACATCACAAACATCAATACCTCATCCAATAAACAAAGAGAGGCAGTTAGTTTTGTTAGCCTTGGGTCAGGCAGAAGGCAGGGTAGAGATGCACCTTATGGACTAACTAAGTTAAGAGATGCATAGGCTTTCATGAGCCTGAGATCACTTCATTAAATGCTGTGAAAGGACACTCACAGAGCAGTCGGAGAGAGGGTGATTTGAATACAAAAGGCAGGGAAGGGAGGGTGCAGTGCCGGGAGAGGCTAACGAGTAATAAATCTGTAAGACAAAGAGGTGACAGAAGTTAATCCAGGTATCGAGGATAAAAATCCTTGTGTAGACCATATTTTACACAGTCTGTAGGCGATTTTCTTCCTCCACAATTGTGCCTGGAAGTTGGCTTTTAAAGTCTCGTTGTTTAAGAACAGCCACTGTAAGGGCAGCGATGAAATGTCCGAAGTCCAGAAGTTCTGCCACAGGCTTTTGTGTGTTTTTGGACTGGATCAGTACAGGTGACATCGCTGGACCGAATCATATGGATTATAACATCCACGGTTCATTCGCCTGCACCTCTACCAATATCATGCATGCCATCACCTGCTTACAGTGCTTTCTGCTGTCTACATTGGACAGACTGGGGCAATCACTCTGCGAAAGAATCGGGGTTCCTAATCTGACATCAAGTCCAAAAATGCACATCCTTTCCCAGCATCTGATGAAATGAGCTCCAGCTCACACAAGCTGACGCATCTCTGATTTATTTAAAAGGTGCATTTCTACCCTGCCTTTCACCTCTACCAAGCTACTCTCATCCGCAGACCTTCAGCCATTATCAGGTGTGCTCCAGACTCTTCGGCACCACCTTTGTTAAGGTTATTTGATAAGGAACGTTAACCCTCTGCTATCTGCCAGGTTTACTTCATGGTGGTCTGGGGTCATCATCTGGTGAGGCCTGCTTTGGTCAGTGCTGTCAGCAAAAAGGTTATGCCAGTAGTGTATCCATTCGTCAGGGCTTATACTAATTAGTAAATCCAGCAAGGCCTACACTTGGTAGAAGGAGAAATTAGCTGAATGAGAATCTGGCAGCAGACTCAACAGCAGGCAGTGACTGCTCCGCATCGCTGGAGCACAAAGCAACCGTAGAGTTTTTCTGAATCTGGCCCTTGTTTGGTCTCTCTGCATTGTCGAACCTGATCCCTCTGATTAGTTAAAGGCTTTAAAGAACAATCGTATCCATCCATCCGTGCATTCATTCCCCTCTGCCTTTCTTACAATACAAGCAAACTCTCTGAATTAAATGGGTGCTTAACCTTTTTAGCTTTGCGTCTATTGGGATGTGTATGACAGTACTGTGAAGAGAGCCATTGTGGTAATGGTCACTAATAAAGCCATATTCCACTGGCTGTGGGTGGTTTCAAGTCCACTGTACTCAGTGGGTTGTACCTACTTAGGCTGGGGTGGATCAGCCCCATATACATGCTAAACCTTTCATCCTTGGCTCTTTGGGAGGAGCTGGCTTGATTATTTCCTTGCCATTTTACAAAGTTGGAATTTGTTAACTTCGGAGAGCTACAGTGCCTGCTGCAGATAACATGGGAAATTTATGGCAGGGCTTCCCACCCCTTTACCTCCCACTCTGCCTGTCGGACTGTCAAAAACCATGTTGAATCAGCAAAGTCCTGAGAGCCATCTTTTATGATCTTGGCTCATTTTTGGATGCCCTCTTCCTTTTCTTTCAGACTGTTGGCCTCTTATTAATTAAATGGCAATTCCTACAGCCAGGAATTGAATTTGACTCTAATTAATTATGCAGCTTAGCTTTCTTGATCAGTAAGTACTGCTGCTTCAGCTCTGTTTAGTTTTCTCTCCATCTCCCATCACTACAATAGCCTTCCCCACACCCTTGTTCTGTTCAAAGGAAAGATATTGCAGCATTATCTTGTTTTCGAAACAGGGGGTTTGTTTCCTGCAGCAGCATTAAACTGCCGGACAGTTGTAAGAAGACTAGATGCTGAAAGAGAATGAAATGGCTTATCCCCAAGAGCTTCCCTTGCCCTGAAGGAGCTGTATAACACACAGACAAAGCGGGAGCTACTTTTTATAACAAAAGAGGCCATCCTGCAGATAGCACGTGTCCGTGTTGATAGGCACTGTCTGAAAGAGTTCCCAAGGGAAGGGAAAAGGGCATACCGTGTCTGTAGAAAAGCCAGGTCAGTTCTGCTGAGACTTCAGCTGTCTCCTTCAGGCAAATTCCTTAATTTCTTATACTGAGGAAAATATAAGTGGTGAAGAGGGTTTTTTATAAGCATGTGATGTAACCACATAGGCAAATGAATAGAAGCTGTTTCCTGGTTAGCATCAGTTATATGAAGCAAGTATTATTCTTTCACATGGAGTACTGTTCTCCCTGAACGCTGTTGTGCGACTGACGTAGCATTTTATACCATCGGTGAAAAATGCTGTAGTGCTGTTCCTGGAAAATGGGATCATGACACTTTGCAAAGTGCTTTGCAGTCTACTGATGAACTGCTCAGAGAGCTAGGTGGCAATATTAAAATGATAATTTTGCCATTTAAACAAAGACTGTGTTGTGCTACATGTTAGTCCAGTGCCTCGCACACAAGTGGTGTGTAACTTGTTACCTGGGACCTAAACTATATGCACACCTGGCACCCTCTGGTCAATAAAAAAGTAATCAGAGCAGAGTATAGTGAACCCCCTAGCATGTGTCCTTGCATGGAAGTTCCCCTTCTGCAGCTGCAGTTGCGAGTGCTTGCCCCAGGAGTCGCCTGGAGGGGAGTCCTATGGTGCACATATCGCATTGCTGTGCCCCAACAGGGATTCCCCTGCTTGAGATGCACCCCCAGGTCTTGGCTGAGGGGAGGAGGAGGGCAACATCCAGGGCCATTGTCTTGCAGGAACAGACCTGTGAAGCCCTAGCAGTAGCAGCGGCCTGGCCCCCTGGGACAGCAGCCCCTGTGATGTCTGCAGACACCAGTGAGGTGGATCAGCTGTGCTGGGACGCATCCCAGGACAGCTGATCCCATTCCAAAGATACTTGTGTATAACATTAGAGTCAAATTTCCAATAGACCAGCAAGGAAGCAGGTCTTAAAAGTGGGAGCTCTGGACTAAGATTAGCCTCCTTCCGCCAGCTTTGGAAAGGTTTTGATTTTGGGATGGTATATAATATTCAACTTTGTCCCAACTGGGAGTCCAGTCCAACGTCATAGGAGTTTTGCTATTGAGTGAATAGGCGTAGGCTCGAGTATAAACGAACTATGATTTCATTAAAGAATGGATCTCGTCACTTATTTCGGTCAAGTTTTCACCCATTGGTCACTTAGTTAAGGCCCTTTCTTTAATGCCTTAATGAATGTGTCTGGACTGGATCATGTCTGTCTGGCACAGCCTAGAGCAAGGGGAGAAAGCAGGGGAAGACATTCTGCATAAGGGCAAGGGGCCCCTACAGAATTTGCCACCCCAGCTGGGAAGCACACAGATAAAGCGGAGAGGATAGGGAATTTCACACCAAGATCAATTAAATCCCCTAATGGCTTTTATGTCAGCCTGACACAAAATCCATTTGCAGGGGTGAGGGGAGTTAAGTGGTTTCAGCGAAAGACATTTTACTGTCTCTCACATCCCTTGTAGATCACTGGAAATGTAAGACTTATGTCAGGGGCCATGCAATATTTCTTTTTGGTGTGAAATGATATAAATGTGTAGTCTGGGGATATGAAGAATGGATGTATGGGGACAGTCAGGTGGCTAATTTCACTAAGAGCATAATATGCTGCCTTTTTCACTGCACATCAAAGGAGCACTGTAGGAAAAGGCTATGGGACTGCTGCACTGAACTGCCACGTCTTGTTCCATGTTAATGAAGCATTTCTGAAAAGCTTCTCACGCTTGTGTGAGAGGTGATAACTGTATGCAGCCCTAGAGTCTGTGTGAAATATAATATGTACGTGAACGTGTTAATGAGGTGTCTACCTCCAAAATAGCAAGGAAATCATTTTGGTTTTGGCTGGAGCACTGCTGCAATCTGTCTCTTTTAGCGTTGCTGACACTTGCACACTTCCAGGCTATAGAGCATCTTACAAAGGAAAGGAAATAGTGAGCAGCACCACGGTAGAGCTGCGGGATTTATTTAGTGCCTTTTCCAGAACTCGGGGTGGATGGCTTCTAGAAATCTGATTAAATAATGCTTTACACTGGAAGCGCTTTCTACAATTAATGTGTTTTGTGAACATTAACACACATCCCAGAGGAGACATTTGTCATCACCATTGACTTGAGGAACTAAAGCAGAAACGCAAGGTTTGTGTTGGAGGGGATTAAAACTTGCCATCTCCATGCTCAGTCAATACTAGACTTACTTCCCTCTTCTCTGTAATACCCCAGTCTCTTCCTCACTCTTGCTGACTTGGGTTAAATAGCAGGGTGTCTCCAGCTACTTCAGATGCCTACTTTGCATTTGTTTAAATTTTTTTTGTTCTGAATGTTGTACAAAGAGTAGCATGGCTTGTAAATGGGGCCTTTGCATATGTAAAGAATAGTTTTAGGATGAAAATAAAAGTGAAACCATTACTTGAAGAGACAGCTTTTTAAATCTCCTGGTTAATTTCCCTTCTTGAAAGGGAGAAGAGGGAGATGTATCCCATCACCTTGGCTTGTCAGAGTGCAAATCTTTGGTCTGGAAAAGAGGGAGATATAAAATAAAATAGTTCTCCAGTCTTCAGAAGACACGTGGAATTGGATCTATGACCGATGAAGCAGTGGCTTTGTCAGATGGACTCAGTCATCCTCCTCCTTCAGTACCTGATTTTGTTTAAGAGCTATAACAGTATGATTTTCCCTTTTTTTCCACCAGGATGGTTTACTTGTGCTGCACTATGGTCTTGTGGCATCTCCACAAGCCATAACGTAAAGCTGGCTAAAATATTGGAAGAAAGGATCAAAGGCGTGAAGCTTCCTCAGTGCTCTGTCTCACCAAAGAAGGTCATCTTGCTTGCTTCCTGTCACAGGAAATAAATGAACCACCACTAACTGCTGTACACTTGTAACTTGGTGTTTGACTTTACCACTGTAAAAATTGCAGCTGCTGTAAGTACAGCTCTAAACATTACAATGCTTGATATTACATACGACTGTCTTTAAACTGTAGCCAGCTCAGGGAATGGAAAACATTCAGAGTTGCTGAATTGATTTGTAAATGCTATTTAAACCAATGTGAGCACACAGGGTTAACTTCCTTTCTCTGCTCTGAACTTAATCTTGGGTAGGTCCGTGGCTGTTTTATATCTCCAACAGGACCTTGCATACCTCTGACATATATATGGCTGGAATGGTGCTCTCAGGGATGATTTTCACTTGACAGTGTCATTTTTCTCTGGAATAGAGAGATTATTTCTTTAAATCAAATGTGCAGGAGCCGTCTTGATCTAGAAATAACGGGAGAAGATTTTGTCAAATATGTAGACCAAAATGGGTAGTTAAACTCCACAGTCTTAAGCATTGATTTTTTTTCATATTTATTATACCAGTAGCATTAGAACATAGAATTTCATTTTCTTGGCAAGAAATTTGATCTGCACTAGAGCCCGAACTGGTAGTCGATAGACTCGTATTAACTACCATGTAGCCAGATGCTGAATGGTAGCACTCTTTTTTTTGCTTCCAGAAACATGGGCTGCCAGTAGGTTATTCTGTGCACATCAGAGACCAGTTGAGGGCCCTCTTTCCATCTGCATGCTCTCTGTAAAATAATTAGATGTGCAGCCTGCTTCTACTCACATCAAAGTCTAATAGCTGACTGGACTGGCAGCAGGGCTGAACCTTTCTTCCTATCACATCACCTTACACCTGCAGCCAAAATGACAGCTCTCTCGTTCTCTTCCAAGGGCTGCCTTGTAACAACTGCTCCTGCATTATAACGGAGACTATTTTGGAAGCTGCTGGGTGCTGTAATCAACTCCTATCTCTCCACTACTTGTAAAGCTGTACGAAGGGTATTAGGTAGCTTTAATTTTAATAGACTGTAGCTCATGATCATCGAATATTTCAAGGTTCTGTTTTTGTTGAAGACTCTCACCATTTCTTCTATAGGTATAAAGACCAGAGCTGTGCATGGTGTGGTTTCACTGCATGCGAGGCCTGTAAGTCTTTAAACAAATGCTTGTTTTGCCTGTGAAAGTATCCTATTAAGGAAAGATCTTGTTTACCTAAAATAATATTTTTTGATGCTTCTGAAAATGTAACAAAAAAATATTTTATAGCCAAGATTTCCAGTTTATTTTCAAGGTTTGTATAAAAGCAGTGCTGAAAATGGAGCAGAAAAGGGATGGTTTTGTAAACGTGTTGTGCATTGTGTTGATAAGAGAGTATATATTGTAACAGGTAAATAAAGTTTTATTTTGGCCTATTTGAAATGTTAGTTCTCGTGTCCTAAGAAATGCATATGTCAGCGCCATCTATCCTAACCTTACCCAGGAATTGCAGTGGGTGAGATTGAAAAGGTTACAGGATGCTTTTTACTTCATCAGAATACACCAAATTCAACAAGGAAAATAGTTGGTGGTATTTAAAAATCCCTGATTTGGGGTCCCCTGGAGGCTGCCATTTTTATGTGAATTCCAGTGAGATGTAGAGATGGGCATCTCATCTGTAGCCACCGCCTCTGAGGACAAGACTGTTCCTAGCCACTCTTTCATTGATGTGTGCATCCGCTCATCGGCCCTGGTGCTTGTTCCATTTCAGCCGTGTAATATGTTTCTTATCGAGCCCAGGATGGATCATATTTTTGCTTACAGTTCTGTCTCGCACCTATTGTCTCCCACCCCTTTGTTCCTCACTGCTACACATTGGCATTTTCACAGACCTGGATTTTGGCTTCTATTCTACCCTGGAGAGTGCACAATTCACCAGCAGGCTCTCACTATGCCTGAAGAAGGGAGTTTGTGCCCAAAAGCTTGCAAAGAACAATTTTTCCAACTTTTTAGTTCATCTAACAAAAGATGTCACAGCTACCCAAAGAACCATGTCTGCCTATGTCCTCAGACCGACACAGCTACAACCAATAACCCCCCTGCTTACAGTTTTGACCAGGGGTGCACCGGTAAAGATTTTTTTGGCTGATGCTGATGGCCAATTATTAACCAGCCATTTGGTTGATACCAATCCAATAGCCAATATGCAGCCTGGCAGCTTGGGGAGCAACGTCCAGCCAGTAAGCCTATGGGGGTGAAGGTGCATGGGAGTGGGGCAGATCGAGGCCCCCATGGTGAGGGAAGGAGTGGGGCTGGGGCTGGGGCAGGCACTGCCCACTGGGACAGGATGCAGGACGGAGCTGCGGGTGGCTCATCTGGGAGGCATGGCTCCCACCACTGTGTGCACCGTGGAGAGGCATGGGGGGAATGTGTCTGCTGGATTTGTGCACAGGGCGAGGGTGGGCTGCCTGCTGCAAGCAGGGGCTTCACTTGGGGCAGGCAGCAGCAGTGCTGGGAGGGGTGGCTATGAGCTAGGCTATGGCCACCCCAAAATTCCCCATAGCCACCCCTCCCAGCACCACCACCACCCACCCGCCCCAAGCGCAGCCCATGGCCCTCAGCCCACAGCGGGCAGCCTGCCCTTGCCCCACACACACATCTGAAAGACACATGCCCCTTATGCCTCCCCCAGGGTGTGTGCAGTGGCAGGAGCCATGCCCCACCCAGGCTCCCCATACGAGCCACCCACAGCTTCGTCCTCCGCCCCACCCTGGCTGGGCAGTACCTGCCCCAGCCCCACTCCCTCCCTCACC
>NW_017728994.1:48012935-48030055 GCF_001723915.1 Gavialis gangeticus | reverse complement strand
CAAGGGGGGGCCCCCTCTCCCCCCCCCCCCCCCCATACCCCTTCTCCCCACAGACTTACCAGCCAGATGCTGCTCTCCAAGCTGCCCGGCTGCATTCCCGGCCATGTGCATGAGTGTGGCTGCACACATGCATGCAGCATTTATCAGTGATATTATCAGCTGCATCGGCCAAAAATACTGATTGCCAATAATGTCAATTTTCCTTTTATCGGTGCCAATCCGATAGGGACCGATGTATCGGTGCACTCCTAGTTCTGACATTCCTGACTAGATCATTCTGGCTTCATTATTCTGATGATATTGCTGCTTCCTTCTTCCTCACTGCTTAATTGAATTTTTTCCCATTTATAGTACTGTGAAGAAATGACTACTTGAAAGTATTTGTGTTTTATATTGGTAATTTGCATTTGATCCTTGTATTCCCGTGCCTGTAGAAGGACTGATTTTTAAAGATTAATGGCCATATGAAAACCTAGGCTAATTCAAATTACTTCTGTTCCAGAATGTCAATCTTTATAATAGACCATTTGCATCTGTGGGAACTAATTTTATGGCATCCAAATGACAACGCTTAGCACTTATCGCTGCCTTCTCAGTGAAGAAACCTCTCGCTATTTGTGACAGAAAGCTGTTTCTCTTTAAAAAGGAATTCACTTTGATCACAGTTTGGATAATCCATTTTGCCCGCTTAACTCACTAGACAGAAGGAGCAGTAGCCACAATCACAGCTTCCTGCCCTATCTTGGAAGAAAGCTCGTCCATGTAGTGAACCATGTAGCAACTACCACGCTAAGGGGTAGGCAGTCAAGGCCTTGTTTGACAAAAGGAGGAAGCTTGAGCGTGTACTTGTTGCTGCTGTTCTTGAAATGTGTTGCATGGCCTATGACTTTCCACACCTGCCATTACCCCTCTTTTGATTTTCTACTACTTTGCCCCCTTTCCCCTTCCTTGGATCAGCCCATTTTTTTTCTGGAGGAGGGCTGAGTATAATCCTGGTCCTGGCATGTAATATGCTTTCAGTGCATTGCTGTCCATCCTCTCTCAAACCACTTAGCAAGTTCTGCCGGCACCCTGGCATGTACTATAGGATGACACTTGCTGAGTGCCAGCCTGATCTGTGGGCTGTTCAGTTTTCTGCACGAGGGTAATTGGTGCTGCTTGTTTTGGGGGTGATGGTATGTTGACCATTCCTCTACATTTCCTATTTATTTTGCTTTATTTCCTATTTTGTTGGTCCTGTTTTTTGCCTTGGATTCTTTCCAGTCACTTTTGATCCTGCTGATGGAAGAGCCATGGTACCAAAATCACTCTGGAGATGCATCACCCTCCCACTCTTGAAGGCAAAGAACAAAGCTTGTTCCACAGCACAGTTGGATGCTTTCTCCTTTAACAAAATCGCTATCTCCTTTTTTCCCTCCTTCCCCAGCTCCTTCCATGTCTATGTGACTAATAAATCCTCTGTCTTAATCTCCCTTGTCGTATGGGATGAATCTCTTTCAAGTGGTTCTTGTGACATGGGCTTGCAGAATCTCTCAATGGATTCAAAAGGTAGGATTTATATTACAATGAAAAGGAAACGTGGCAACAAACAATCACTTCTAACCCTATGAGCTTTGTCAGTCATGTTGGCAATTTCTCTGCAGTCTTCCTCATTGCTCTGGTCTTCACCCATATTCTGTGCTATTAGGAGAAAAGCACAGGAGCGTGTGAACATGGGCAGTTAAATCCTTTAATCCAAAGAGGCTGGCAAATAGCAAACCTAACCAAATATTCTCTAGGCATCCGATACTACGTAAAGCTTACCTTTTTTGCAGCAGTGCCAGACTACAACACACCTAAGCCAACAGGACCTTTGGCACTTTGTTCTGCAGGCAGCAAATAAATCAATACATTTTGTTGATGCTAAACTCAAACTTTCTAGCACTGGTCTGCACCAGGGGTTTCAGCTTCTTGCCTCTGGCCTGTGATTTATGTTAACGCAGCCTAAGAATCACCTTAGCAAGCTGAGATTACACCCCCGTGGACTCTCCTCCTGCATTTCTTCAGTGTTGAGTAAGTGAAGTCTGCATCCCATCCATTTGCCTTGAGCATAGATTAATCTTGCCAGCTGGGAGAGATCTGCAAACACTGCTCCCAGGAAGCTGTAAAGTATTGATTGCATTGTTTATTTTTTTTAAGGTCTTGAGCATGTACAACTTCCACTGATTTCAATAAGAGTGGCAGGTTCTCTGCACCTGCTCTCAAACAGCACATGGCACTTAACAGGATCAGGCCATTTCTAAGCAATTTTGAAATTGCTTAGAAATTCAAACAGACAACCAGTGTACTGTACATGTATGTGCAGCATACGAGCTACCTGCTTGAACCTCTAGTTTTAAACATACTCATTTTGCTTTGTTGGGTTCTTGCTGAAGAGCAAAATAAATGTTTGCTTTTTCCTGTCATTTTCTACCTCTTTCTTAATTTATAATCATAAATGACCAGTGGATGAATTCAGCGCAGTGGGAGAAGCAAATTGCTGTTCAACATTAGTTTGACCTTTATCCTCTTGGGGAGATTCCTACAGTTACATAAACTCTGCCTAATAGGTTGAGAAATAATTTTGGTCTTCTGACTTTTTTGCTAATTGCCATAAATTTGGGTTTCATCACCACTGGTGGAATTCATTGTCTTGAGACATGTAACTCGAGAGGTAACTGAAGTCCAGGGATTGGACCCTGGACTTGAGAAAAGCAGACTTTGACTCCCTCAGGGAACTGATGAGCAGGATCCCCTGGGAGGCCATGCTGAGGGGGAGACGAGTCCAGGAGAATTGGTTGTATTTTAAAGAAACCTTACTGCGTGCACAGAAACGAACTATCACAGCATTCAGGAAGACTAGAAAATATGGCAGACCAGCTTATCTTAGTGGGGAATTCTTCAGTGAGCTAAAACACAAAAAAAAGGGAGCTTAGAAAAAGTGGATACTTGAATGAATGACTAAGGAGTATAAGAGCATTGCTGGGGCATGCAGGGATGAAGTCAGGAAAGCCAAAGTGCAATTGGAGTTGCAGCTAGCAAGGGATGTGAAGGGGAACAAGAAGGGTTTCTACAAGTACGTTAGCAACAGGGGAAGGTCAGGGAAGTGTGGGTCCCTGCCTGAATGGGGGAGGCAACCTAGTGACAGGATGCAGAAAAGGCTGAAGTGCTCAGTGCCTTTTTCATCTCAGTCTGGGCAGCACAGTATGGGGAGGAGGGGAGCAGCCAACAGTGGGGCAAGAACAGGTTGGGGACTACTTAGAAAAGCTGGACATGGGGCTGGACAGGATGCACCCAAGGGTGTTGAGGGAGTTGGCTGATGTGATTGCAGAGCCACAGGCCATCATCTTTGAAAACTTGTGGTGATTGGGAAAGGTCTCAGACAACTGGAAAAGGGCAAACATAGTGGCCATCTTTAAACAAAGGGAAAAAGGAAGATCCAGGAGACTACAAACTAGTCAGCCTCACCTTAGTGCTGGGAAAAGTCATGGAGCAGGTCCTCAAGGAATCCATTTCTAAGCACTGGGAGGAGAAGTGATTGGGAGGGTCATCATGGATTCACCAGAGCCAAGTCATGCCTGACCAACCTGATCACCTTCTATGATGAGATGGCTGGCTCTGTAGATGCGGAGAAAGCAGTGGATGTGATATAACTTGACTTCAGCAAGGCTTTTGATGCGGTCTCCCACAACTTTCTTGCATGCAAGCTAAGGAAGTATGGGTTGGATGAATGGGCTGTAAGATAGAAAGAAAACTGGCTAGAGCGTCAGGCTCAGAGGGTGAAAATCAATGGCTCAATGTCTGATTGGTAGCTGATGTCAAGTGGAGTGTCCCGGGGTCAGTCCTGGAGCTGGCTTCGTTCAATGTCTTCATCAACGACCTGGAAGATGGGATGCAGCACACCCTCAGCAAGTCTGCAGATGGCACCAAGACAGGGGGAGTAGCAGATACACTGGAGGGTAGGGCTAGGATTCAGAGTGACCTAGACAAATCGGAGGATTGGACCAAAAGAAATCTCATGAGGTTCAATAAGGACAAGTGCAAAGTCCTGCACTTAGGAGGGAGCAATCCCCTGCACCGGTGCAGGCTGGGGACCAGGTGGCTAAGCAGCAGCTCTGCAGAAAAGGACCTAGGGGTGACAGTGGACAATACACTGAATATGAACCAGCAGTACGCCCTTGCTGCAAAGAAGGCTACCGGCATCCTGGGCTGCATCGGTAGGAGGGTTGACAGCAGATGGAGGGAACTGATTATTCCCCTGTTTGGCACCGGTGAGGATGGAGTTAGACTATTCTCAGCAGTGGCAGGTGACAGAACAAGGAGCAATGGTCTTGGGTTACAGCAAGGGAAGTTTAGGTTAGACAGTAGGGAAAAAATTCTCATGAGGAGGGTAGTAAAGCACTGGAACGGCTACCCAGAGAGGAACCTCCACTGGCTTTCTAGACAAAGCCCTGGCTGGGATGAGCTAGTTGGGACTGGTCCTACTTGGAGCAGGGGGTTGGACTAGATGTGACCTCCTGGGGTCCCTCCCAACCCTTGTTTTCTCTGATTCTGTGAACTCATTTCCAAATGAAATGCAGTAATGACCAGTTGCCTTAACGGCTGCAGAACGCGTGTTGGCTTTTTATACAACGTAACACAATGTTCTTTTGATGCTTTGTGATTTAGTTTAGTTACAACAATGCTGCTCTGATCCTGTTTTTCATACTGTTGGTTTGATGCTAATAAACTTTTTTAAAAGGAAAGGGTGGATTTTTTTTTTTTTTTTAGGCTTAGATTAAAACATTCTTTGGAAGGGAAAACTCCCAATATTCATTTTTTTCCAAGGGAAACATTTAACAATAGAAAACTGGGTGGGTGTTTTGGCAAAGTTGGTTTTCTTTTGTTCTGGGTTTCTTTCCAGGAGAGGGACCTCTTTGAAACTCTTCTTTGCTTCATGCAGGGAAGTAGACTTTTGTTCCAAGACATCACAATACATGACAGCATGCTGCTTCTGGCATGTTTTGCTGCTTGTGATGAGATAAAATGTTCTAATTATGGGGTCCAACTAGTCGGTTCAGAAGCAATACTGCGTTCTTCCTCGTGAGAGAGTTTTTCCAAATATCTAACCTCCACTTCCCTTGCTGCAACTTGCAACTCAGATTTTTTAGAATCTTGGTTTTCATCTTAAAAAAAAAGGGGGGGGGAATTTGCCCAAGTCCTTACACTTACCAAGGCTCAAACCTCAGAAAGCAAATCAGAAAAACCAAGACTTTATTTTAATGCTACGATATTAATACTGGCTTATAGGTTATTTGGGGGCATAATATGCACTAGGTTGGCAGTACTACATTCCTATAACTCCAGTTGATTTCAGCGTGAACTGCAAGGCATCAGTCCCTCTGAGTGTCTGGCCGCTTAGAGAGGGTTCAACATGCTTGTTTTCCAAAGACCTGGGATAAACCTTTGCTCCTGCAAACACTGAAAGATTCCCAATCCCTGCATAAAACCTCTCCTTGGAAGGTTTCCATCTCAGAAGAAGAAAAATGCTGAGCCCGATCCCACTGAGGTGAGAACGAACCAACAGTTTTGGGTGTTTCAGATCTGAGCATCAACCATCTCTTGCTTTTACCCTGAAAGGCTTTTGTGATCAGCAGATCTTTTATTTGTAATAATGACTCAAGGCCTCGCTTTGAAACTTATTTAGCATTAAACATGTAGGCTCTTGCTAAAGCCATCCGTTTACACAAAAGCCGGGATTCCTTCCCTGGCACTGACAGCTGAGTCTGAACACAGCTCTGTGTCCCTGGTAACACTTGCTTCAAGCTTTTCTCTCTGTGCTACGGGGGACACAGAGCTGCGTTCAGACCCAGCTGTCAGTGCCAGGGAAGGAATCCCGGCTTTTGTGTAAACGGATGGCTTTAGCACGAGTGCGATGCAGTGTCATGATGTTGCATTTTTCCTTCCCTTTGAGCTCAGCAAGTCTTGATGCTTTGGATAGCAGCCTCTCTGCAAAATGCAGCTCGTCTTCCAAAGAAAGAGGACTTGTGGGACCAAGTATGTTCCCTATGTAATGCCAAGGTTAGATCCACAGCAGCTCCTCCTGACTTTTCCAGAGGCTGGAAGGGGCCAAGACGCTGAGGACGCTGTGCTATGTGGGTCCTCTCCTCTGCCAAGGATTGGTGTTGGGTCCCTGCTGGCTGCTGCCTCCCTCAGCAGCAGCATGGTCCAGTGGGGACAGGGCACTGGCCTGGGAGACGGGAGGACTGGGCTTCAGCCACTGTAAGTGTGGGAAGAGCCTTTATGCTTTTTCCTCTTCCTTTCCCTGTTTAGACTGTTGGCCCCCCATACGGACACGTGCGCAGTGCCTAGCACAGAGAGCCCTTTATTCCCAGCTGGTGCTTTCAGAAACAATTGCCATACAAATAATAGTGCAGCAGGGGTGCACATGCCAGCAGGGGAAGGGCTCCTTTTCCCACATGCAGTCCCCAAGTGTCCCTGCTAGGAGCATACTAGTGGTTTAAGCATCCTCACTTGCCGTGCTGGCAAAAAACTCTCATTCAAAACCCCAAGTAAAAAGCCAGGCCCAGGGGTGTTTGCTTTTTGTGGCATGAGCTCTGTGTTTTGGCATATCTTTTAAATCCCCTAATATGCAGGGAAGTGCCCCTGGGATTCCCATTTCTTAAGGAACCCCCATCCGCAGCAGCCTGCTAGCCCTAACCCTGACCCCAGCCAGCATTTCGCAGCCTGCCTGTTGAGATTTGGGCTGGATCTGGCTGGCTTCTGCATTCCTCAGTGCTCTGCCATTTCATCTGGGTCCAGCGTTGTGCCTCGCTGAGCTAGCCTGCCATGTCTTGTTCCCCTGCACCGTTAAAAGTATTGCCGCGTACTGCTTCTGAGGCAGCTGTGTTTCCTTGGAGGGTCTTGGCACCTCCTGTTTGTTGAGTAGTCCAGGCTTTACGGACGAACAGCAATGTAACTATAAGCTGCTGTTTTAAACGGCTAATAAGGGGGCTGCATCTTTATCATTGTAAAGTAGGTGCGATAGTCTAGCACTGACACTTGAGGCTCATTCTTCCATCCCTTGCAAATACTCCCTACTCACAGGTGCGATTTCACTGACTCCAGTCAGTCTATATGTAAGAATAAGATTTGCAAAACTGACTGTGTTTCAGGATAATATTTTTCCCTCTAAAATTAGCACCCCAGCATCCTTCTGATCTGGAGCCCCAGATGTTTACCAGGGTGAATGCAGTTGTTCAGTTGCTGCCTTTGACTCAGTCCGTCCAGCAAAATGAGTATCTTATCTTCACAGATGTCTCTGCCAAAGGAAAAGTGTTTGTGAGTTTAATTTTTAGTTAATGGAAGTTTTTGCACTGAATTGAGCTATTGATTCTTTGTGTGGGTTGGCAGGTCCCTTCCGCACTCTGGAACTAGAGACCTTTGTACTGCTGCCAGAGTAATTTTTTGGTCTGAATGCTTTCACCCCATGACTGCCAGCTCTTTCGGCCAAATGGAGCAAGTGGCTGTTCGAAGGGATTCCAGCAAGTGAATAGGCATTGGGGGCAAAACTCAGTCTTTGCATTTTCTTGGAAGAAGTTGTCCAGAAGGACAGCATAGCCCAGGGCTCCCGGGAGTTTTGCATTTCACAAATAGGGCTGATGACTGCAAGACTTTCCAGTGGTTCTTGGGTCCAGTGCTGATACCACTCTCACAATGCAGACAGCCGCTTCCATTCGGAGGTTGCTGTGAAATCACCGTAATGAGTGTCCCGTGCTAAGGCTGCTTCAGTAAATAAGACAACTGGAATGGCAGGGCCATGAAATGGTGCGGCACAGACCTGCCGTGCACCAGCCAGCACCTCCTACCTGGGGAAAAGGACCACAGCCATGCAGGAGAAGCTTGTGGTGAGGCCGAGTTCTTAATGCCACTGGGACAAATGCAAGGAAGGAGCTTGGGGAAGCATCTTGGCTCTTTGCTGCTTCTCTTGGCTCCTAACCATGCAGCTTGAGCTTTGCTTTTTATTCCAGAGGGGGCAAGATGCTGCCGAGGTATAAATCTTTAAACATCTGCAGAGTGACTCACTCCTTCCCTATTACTGCCCTGCTGATTTAACCTAATCTCAAATAAATAGGACCTCAAAGGAGGATGTCTTGCCTCGCTCCACCCTGGGACCCTGCCAGAGAGACCTGAGAAATTATTATGAGGGCAGATAAACAGAAGAGAATATGTCACGCATGATGAATGGCAGGAAAGGAGACTTGGGTGGCAGATGTGCGAATGACATGAGAGTTGCTCTGTGGACCTGCAAGCGTTGCCTTCAGCTGTGGGCATCTCCAAACGGAGAGAGTGAAGCAGCGAACATTTCCTGCATGCAGGATGGTGAGGAAAAGTCCTCAGAGGCTGGTTTAGGTCAGCTGGAAGTCTAAGAGGCATGGGTCCTGGCACCGCTCGGGAAGACTGCTGCTGCATCAGTCTCTTCTGTGGGAAGTGGGGTTTGCTACCCAGGGTGGCTTATTCATACACCATGAAATCTGCTCTGCTCTGGTCTCGTCATCCAGCCAGATCAACCTGGCAGAGCAACGGGTTCTGCAGGACAGAGTAACGAGGCCCCAAGACCAATCCTGCTTGGCTTTGTTTCAGGCCTGATGATATAAATGTGCAACGACACAGTTAGGACTTGGAAGTGCCAACTGACTTGAGCACTGTGTCCCCTGATAGAGATCTGCCACTTCGCAGGAAATCGCCTTTCAAAACAAATCAGTCTGATGTGACTTCAGAGGCAACCACAGGCAGCTTCGGGAGGGAAAGGTCCCCCTCTCTGGTCCTGGTCCTGGTCCTGGCCTTTCCGGGCGTCTCTCCCTTGGTAGAGCTGCCAAGCCGAGTGGCAGACCCAGGAAACAGAAGTCAGCGATGTTGTGATGAACCTGCCCGCCTGCTTCTTAGGAGTGACCGCTCACGGGCACATCACGACTGCTTCATACAAGCCACATGGGAGAAGCCAGCAGCACACGCGCCAGCTATACCCCTCCTTTTCCTGAAATGGATGTAGCAACGCTTCGGGGAAGTGAAGGCTGGATCCCAATGTCAGCTGTCCGGGTGGAAATCCAGAGTAACTCCATTGCAGCAACTCTGCATTTACCGTGTTGTCGCTGAGATTGGAAACTGGCTCTGAGCCTGGGTGCGGAGCCAGTAAGGGAGCATGGGGAAGAGTCTGGGCAGCTGGTCTGCTACAGCCTAGATGATCTGAAGCTCTCTTTGCTGACCGGATTCATGTGTCAGAGCCAAAGTGTTTGTCTCACGGCCATCTAAAAGCATAAATCAAGAGCAAGGCTGTTAAGAGCATAAATCAAGAGCATCAGCTAAAAGCATAAATCAATACCAGGGCTGTTTGCACGTTGATCTTTAGTTTGGTTCATAGAAACAGCTGTAAACAACTCCAACAGGATAGGTGCCCAGGGGAAAAAAACAGGGCTGGTTATTAAAGTGTTAGAAACAGTTAATTTGCCTATCCTGGTTTCCTTGTTGCCAAGAACTATTTAATTACTGGCTAAAGCCCTTCACTGGGGATCTCAAAGCAGTGTACAAACAGGGAACTGTGGTGCTGGGAGTCAGTAGTCCTTGCTATCACTATGGGAGGACAGAATATGGCTGAGATCACACAGGGTGCATCTACACGTAGTTACTTTGCATTAAATTTAGTACTTGGATAACCAAATACTAAATAGATGTGCAGTAAGTGGTGCTACTGTGTGTGCTGTAGTACTGGGTCATGGGTTTTTACAGATGCTAACTGTGCAGTAATCTAATACTATTGCACAGTAGCAAATTAGCACGGGTTTTCCCCGGCACACTCCTGTGCAGTGTTATTAGGTTGCTGCGCAGTTAGCATCTTGTGTAGATGCACCCAGAGAGTCTCTGGCAGAGCTGGGATGAGTACCCCAGCCCTGCACATTAAGAGCCATCCTTTTCCTGTTATTGCAGCACTTGTGAAATGATTGCTCTGAAATTGGCTGAGCAAACCATGTTTTCTTGAGTGTGCGTGCGCGTTGGAAAGCAGCCATGTTCTCGTGGTGTCTGCTAGGATTGAGCTAACTGGTTGGTTAAAATCAGGCCACCCATCTTCCCACACACCTGCCTCACCGTGCAGACCTCTGCGCCCTTCCCTCCCAGCTCAAGCTGTGCGTGCTGCCAGTTTCTTCCACTTTTTTCCAGCTCTTTTTACATCTCTGCACATCCCCCTGTGCCTGGAGTGTTTCCACAACCCACCCTGGGTCCCTTCCTCTCACCTCACGCCTGGGAATTCACCTTCCCCTGCTAACCATTTGCCCAGAAATATCAATGCTCAAATATTGCAGTCCTGTTACAATAATATTTCATGGTGATGTAGATAACGTAATACAAAGGAGGACATAAACCCAACACTTAAAGGGCCTGTCCTGTAAGACCCTGCTGACATGGATAATTCTTAACCAGGTGAGGTATCCTGTTGGGGTCAGTGGGTTAAGGATGATGAGTAAAGATTTGCAGTGCCAAGGACAAAATTGCCTGGTTTTCATCTGCCTCTCTCCTCTCTCATGGGACTGGATTCTCCTGAGTTTTCTCAGCTCTGGCTGACTGCATGAGAAATGAAGTCGCCTGTCGTAAGGCCAGCAACATCGTCAGAGCGATGTTGATCAATCGCTCTGCATGACTCCCACAAGAGCCAGGCCAAGCAGTGATCAGCTTCAATGGCAGCAAAGAGGATTTGGACTAGATATTAGTAAGAACTTTCTGTCTGGAAGGACAGCAAAGCACTGAACGAGCTCGTTAGGGGAGAACAGGTTGGACTAGGTCATTGAGAAAGGGTTGGACAAGCCTTTGAAGGAGCACTCATCTTGCCTTGGAGAAGGTGACGTCCCGGCGCCCTTTCCAGCAGGACCTTGCTACAATTTCTCCGCACTGAACTTGTTCGTTCCGAATGGTCTTAACTTGCTCTTTATCACCAGATGTGCCCACCCCTGTCCTGAGCTCTGTTCCTGCATGAAGTCATTCTGCAGGCTGTACTCACATGGGTAGTCCCAAAAAACTTGCCAGGCTGGGTCAGACCAGCGATCCATCTAGCTCAGTCTTCTGCAGTGGCAATCAATGGGGGCTATAGAAGATGAGCATAGAAAACAGGATATACATTGAATAATTCATCCCTGTTGGACCCTCCAAGCCTCCCACAGGAGGTAGAAGCTCTGCCTGTGGTGTCTGATATCCCCTGATGGACCTGTCCTTCATAAATACAACTCATCACACTTTGAACTCAGTGATGCTCCTGGCTGGCATAACAGCCTGCAGCGACGAGGGTCACAGGTTAATTATCAGCATGAGAAGGGAGCCGCTCAAGTGAGTCGCCCTTGGCAGGATCAACCCGATCCAAAGCCAAACCCGGTTCTTGATGTTTCTGAAATGTTTGGTTCTTTTCTCCTCCAATATTTTTCATGTCACTGCCTGCCTCTGCCCCTCTCTGAGCTCCCAAGCAAGACACTAGGTAATGGGGCCAAAACGCTGCAGTGTTTCCATCTCAAGCAGAAACCAGGAAATAGAAATACCGGTGCCCTCTGGAGAGATCCTATGCTAAGAGCTAATTTGGACTTGAGACTGGCTTCCAAAACCACCCTCCCTTTTGCTCTCTGGTCTCCTTTGTTCCCTGAACGTGCGGTCGGTCGGTCACTCTCGATTTTGATCCAGTCGATGAAATTCCAAGCGGCTTGACTGGAATCCAGCGAGCAGACTGAACAGGAGACGCAACAGAAGCTACTCTTTGGGAATAAAGTACAGGGTCAAGCCTTTGAAATTCAAGCGGTGACTACAAAACACAGCTGGGCAGGGTATCTCAGATTTGCTCTGTAGTGCTTCCTGCCTCCTACTCCCTAAGTGCCTGGCTCTGAAGAATCAGTATGCATTATCATTTCACAAGTGGTAGCTATTTGGAAGGATAGTTTGAGCCTAATGATTTTTGACCCTCAAGAGACTGACATGCCTGCAAGGGGAAGAGAGAAGAGAAGAAGGGAGATGGAGACGATGGGAACAAGAGGCGGTAAATGAGTCCGAGGTGGTTAGCTGTGTTAGGGTGAAGGCAGAGCAGGACGGTGGAGATTAACTGGGAAAATGGGAGAGAGATGGGAGGGAGGAATCTGGCAGCAGAAAAGAAAGGAAGAGAAGCATGGTCAGGAAAACAGGAATGGGGAAAGGGAGGGAGGGGCTGGGGAAAGGGAAGCCAAGTTATGATGGGGAATGAAGGCAGCAGCTGAAAGAGAGGCCTGACAAATGCGAGAGATGCAGAAGCCAGCAAAGTCATTGCTAGGACAACAGCCTGTATGAGGCCATGCGCTATTTATCCCTTCGGGCAGGCTGTCTTGCTCTGGTTGTCAGGCTATCAGCATGGCTTTGTCAGGCATCGGCTGACTGGAGCCAACGGTCAAGTCGCGTGTACGCAAAGCGCAGCGCAGCAGCTGCAGATGCCGGCTGATCCTCCCCTCCAGGAGAACCGGCTTCCCTTGCGGCCGTCCAACAGCGGGACAGCCGGGCAGGGTACTACTGCAGCCAGCGGGTGCTGTGGGTGCCCCAGCAGCCTCCTCAGGTGAATATACACTGAAATATAAGCCTTACCCACCTGCTCCCACTCCCCATGCTCCAAACTGGGAACTGCAGCAGTGAGGATGCTACAGAGATGCCCTGTCCCAGCTCTCAGGATCTCTGTGCCAGGGGCTTTCCTGAAGCATCCAAGTCCTCCACTGTTTCCTCGTGACAAGCGTGCAAGTCAGGAGGAGCCCGTGTAGACATGCCCTCAGAGGCCCTGTCGGGAAGCACCAAAAATCCCATCGATCTAAACTGGACAAAAGAGGAAAGAAGGAACAACAGAGAACATAGAGCCTGGGATGGCAGAAGGAGGACAGAAAGGGCCTGCCCCCATCCGTGCCCAGGTTCAGCTTCTTCCAGCATTGAGTGCAACTCCCATACCCAGGTTCAGCTTCTTCTAGCATTGAATGCAACTCCTATACCCGGGTTCAGCTTCTTCCAGCATTGAGTGCAACTCCCATACCTGGGTTCAGCTTCTTCCAGCATTGAGTGCAATTCCCATACCTGGGTTCAGCTTCTTCCAGCATTGAGTGCAACTCCTTTACCTGGGTTCAGCTTCTTCTAGCATTGAATGGGACTCCCATACCCGGGTTCAGCTTCTTCCAGCATTGAATTTAACTCCCATACCCGGGTTCAGCTTCTTCCAGCTTTGCATCCCAGTCCATGGGAAGGGGAGGCACCCAGAAGGCCAGATGTCTTGGCATATCCCTTCCACTGTCATCTTGTCCCCAACAGAGCATGCCCCCCCACCCTTAGTCCCCTTGGACCTCACTGCACATTCTTCATTGTGAAGCTTCTCATCTTAGCCACTGCTCTTGCAAATGAAGAGGTTAAAACTCTTTGCAGTACCTCAGTGTTGTTCCATTATTAGCCTAAGAGGTCCCTGCTTAGCAACATGGCAGCAGTGAGCAGCCTTGGTAGTATCCAGGAAGCTTTGTCCAGGGGGGAAGTGGTAAGGAGAAGGCATGGACTTTAGCTGGAATATGCTGTGTCTGCTCACATGCAGAGAGCAGGGAAGGGAAAAGCACCTAGAAGGGCCCAGAAGCATCCAGGGATAGCATGTGGCAGTAACCAGGAGCTGGATAAGCAGTTTCCATTGTGGGCAAGCTGCCGGACAGGTCACACCCAGCCACCCTCGGACAGCTGAGCCCCTCAGAGAACAATGGGAGGGACGCGTGTTCATACACTAGCAAAGACAGTCATAAAATCATAGAAAACGAGGGTGTGAAGGGAGCTCAGGAGGTCACATCTAGTCCAACCCCCTGCTCCAAGCAGGACCAGCCCCAACTACAAGGCTTTGTCTACCTGGGTCTTAAACACCTCCAGGGATGGAGAGTCCACCACCTCTCTGCTAGCCTGTTCCAGCACTTTACTACCCTCCTTGTGGGAAAATTTTTCCTAATATCCAATCTAAACTCCCCTTGCTGCAGCCTGAGCCCATTGCTCCTTGTCCTGTCATCTGCCCCCACTGAGAACAGCCCAGCTCTAGTCCCATGGACTTAGCAGCTGACTGGCGCAGGAATGGGATAACCAGGGCTGGAAACAGCATTGGCAAACTGAGCACCCGCCCAGAACACGGACAGAAAGGCGGCCCGAAAATGGTAATTTTAAAATTATGATTATCATTATCTCTGGCAAAGGGGGGGCCCAATACTAAAAGTTCTCCCAGGGCCACCAGCAGTCTAGGTACGGTGCTGGGGATTAACTCTGTTGGGATAACTGGGTCCCAACACTGGCATCTCTTTGGAAACAGGCTACAGATTTCTGCTTCACCGGGAACTAACAACCAGTAAATTATTAACTTCAGAGGTGGGAGGATGGAGGAGCCCTTGCTGTGGAGACCTCAGGCCGAGTATCTGCTGACAGGCTTCTCATGTGCTTTGAATGGATTTGCGTTCCTGCTTGAGCTCCGAAAAGCCCAGGTGACACACACACGCTAGGTGTGCTGCTCAAATGCTAAAGGCTGAACGATCACCAATGAAAGGAGATCAGAATGTGTTTTCTATGTGTTTGCTAAAGCACAGAAGTGTAAATATACATTGCAAATCTTATATTTGAACATATGTAAGAGCAACCGAGTGGAGAAGTCCCTAGCTGACTTACTAGTAGCATTTGTGTTAACGGATATGCATAGTCATCCAAATGCTAGGTACGGTGTTTTATGCTGTGTATTCTAGTCCGTGTGGGTATTGTGCTTGATTTTTCTAAGAAACTGTATAGCAGTATCTCTCTAAAAGGAGGATGGGAACTACTAATCTCAGTTTATCAGTCTTGCATACACTACCCCTGAGATTTAGCTTTGGATCCTGCTTTCTCAAAGTCCTGAAATGAGAGAACGCTGATTTGTGCTTTGGCAACGATCGAGCGAAAAGACAGGAGTGTTGTCACAATACAGGCGATGTCCTCAACCTCCTTCCAGCCCATCATGCCAGGATAATTTGACCCACCTACCCCTGGACAGATAAGCAGGGGATTGCCCAGAGCCTGTCCGCTGTAGACTTTCTACCCTTCTACTTGGTTTCATGTATTAACGTGGGCCTTGTCTTTGTTATAAAGCTCAGCAGGAATCGCCTGTATTGGCTAGAGGTAGGAATGGACCACCTGCCTAGCTGCAATAGCAAAACTCCCCTCGAGGATGCAGCTCTGCAGTAGCTTCTGCCTGTGGGGGGAGCTGGTGTAACCGCTGGCAGACAAGTTTGTGCGGCAGAGCTGCATCTACACAAGGGCGGGTTGGATGCCATAGGTGTAGCTGCAGTAAAAGCAGCAGGAGCCTCATAGTGTAGAAGTCAACCTACAGCCTGTGAGCTAGATCCAGCAGGCAGAGCTGTGGCATTTAGCCCACGGGGCTCCCCACAGGTCCCAAAATTTGTCAGAGCAGTCAACTGCTGCAGCTCTGGGAGCTATGGCAATTAACACTGCTACTGCTCCCCTACAACCAGATTTCCAGACCCATGGAGAGACCCACGGGCCCAATGACTTGGCCCCATGCACTGGATTAGGCTGGGCTGTAGGCACAATTCTGTGCAGAGGGCAAGCACACAGCACCCAGCCACAGACCAACCCCTGCGCTGACCCCATGCACAAGGTCCAGCTTGCAGACCAACCCTGTGCCACTCATCCAGGCTGTGAGGCCCCTCTGAGCACCACTGGGGTAGAATAAGCCTTAGATTTGAAGTGATCTCTTTAAACAAGGCTCTGATTTTCCTTTCTCCATTTATCCACTGACTGTTTTTGCAAAGCTCACCCTTGCACGTTTCATGGACCCAGCCATCTCCTGCAGCCTCTTTGTCTCACACGAGGGACTCTCTGTCCCTCCCTAGGTTAAACTCCCCTCTGGTCCAAAGACAAATAGTAATACACGCTGATCTTGGACAAACAGGGTGCATCTCCCTTGGGGACTTCCAATGGTGATATATTCTGGTAGCTAGTGGTCTCATCCCAGCATTGCCAGGCTGGCCAAGTGTCATGTAAGCTTCTGCTGAGCCAAAGGGCGCTGCTGAAACAGCAAAGCCAAGACACTTGGCTGGCACCACTTCACTGCAGTGGCGTCATCACAGCCTGTCTCCAGCGTTATCGGGGCAGGTAATCCTGACGTGACGCAACAAGGGAGGAATGATTCAGTAACCAAGCGTAGAAGAGGTGGGCAGGGAGGGAGAAATCACACCGAGTATTCCTGGCACGTTGCTGTCTCCCGCGAGCGGGCAGTTCTGAATGCACGAGCCAGCAGACATGATTGCCTCCTGCATTGTCACTGTCATTGTATCAAAGGGGGACATCTCTTTCGCTAGCTATGCCCTCAGAAAGGTTATTACCCCTCGATTTGCAATAAGGTCCCCAATTCAGCCTTGAATGCAAGGGGTGTGAATGACCCCTGAGAGCTAATGCAACTGCATGTACAGGGAAGTGCCCAGTTCCCAGTAGCCTGGTTAGCACCGTGTTAACTTGCTGGACCCACCTTGCTACCAGAATTTGCAGCACGTTGCCCGTTTGCTGCCAGAGCCACTCTGCTGAGTCATTCGCAGGCTCTTGCAGTTGGGTTAATGCTTTTGCTGCAATCTGAAGGCGTCTTTTTCATCCTGTTTATGTCGTGTAGCGTTCCCTGGATCCACCCTGGTTTTCCTCTCATTTTCAATAAGCTGTTTCTGGAATTAGCTTCCTTTACAGTGCACAGTCTGACAAGGTGGGATTGGCATTAGGTAATGTGCCAGAAGCCACAGAGCTGCAATTTAGAGAAAACTCTGAGCTGGTTTTTGGCTATACACACCAGGCTTTCTGCCTTCCCTAGAAAATCCGACTGTGCACAGCAAGAGTACGTCTCTGTTCTCTCGTCTTCTGGTCTTGCCTAGCCCAGGCAGTTTCTTATATTGCCTTCATTCAGCGTTTCTGAGTGTCTTCAACTATCGCATTAAGCAACAGAGCTAAAATCTGTCACATTTGATCCAGTTTCTCTTCTTGCCATGCCTGATCATGACAGGAGAGAGTTGTGCATGCAGGTTTTGATTCCTTGAGCGGGG
>NW_017728994.1:48002929-48007935 GCF_001723915.1 Gavialis gangeticus | reverse complement strand
AACTCTGAGCTGGTTTTTGGCTATACACACCAGGCTTTCTTTCTTCCCTAGAAAATCCGACTGTGCACAGCAAGAGTACGTCTCTGTTCTCTCGTCTTCTGGTCTTGCCTAGCCCAGGCAGTTTCTTATATTGCCTTCATTCAGCGTTTCTGAGTGTCTTCAACTATCGCATTAAGCAACAGAGCTAAAATCTGTCACATTTGATCCAGTTTCTCTTCTTGCCATGCCTGATCATGACAGGAGAGAGTTGTGCATGCAGGTTTTGATTCCTTGAGCGGGGATTGTTTGGTTGTTTAAATACTTTGGTGTGTGTGTTAGAGAAAGCAATGCAGAGGCCCTGGTACTTGGAGCAAAAGGCTGTGGATTCTGAGGCCACCCGATAGGATCTGATCCCCGGTCCCAAGAGTCGTGCCTCCTGCCATGCTACATATTTTGGGATTGAGGATCAAATCCAAATGGTGCCCTATTTGCCAATACAGGGGAAGCCAAAAATCGTGATACCAGGCTTTCCCTGAACTGGCAATTTGAAAGCTGGGAACTAACAATCAGATGATCATTGGCTGGATGGGGACTATCTTGGGGCTCCAACCAGCTTCCGTCCGGTCCCTGAGACCAGCCAGCAATCAGGTGACTGGTGGCTGGCAGGCCTCAGTGTGGTCCCAGAGCCAGCCGACAATCAGCTAATTGTTGGCCAGTGGGGCCACATTGGGCCTGGTTGGAGACCCCAGTGCAGTCCTAACCTTGCCAAATGTTCAACTGAAAGCATGATGGAAACTAGTAACAAAATTATTATATGCTTTTTGTGTAATATTTTTGTGGCTGGTTTCCCTTTTTGTGGCAGTTTCTGAACATGTGGCTGGATTATGCAATTAACAGACTAATTACCCCTCAAGTGTAATGTCTGCTGGGAGCCTCATGGTTTTTTCTTAGAATCACAGAATCAAAGACAATGAGGGTGGAAGGGAGCTCAGGAGGTCACATCTAGTCCAGCTCCCTGCTCCAAGCAGGACCAGCCCCAACTGCATCATCCCAGCCAGGGCTTTGTCTACCTGGGTCTTAAACACCTCCAAGGATGGAGACCCCATCACCTCTCTGGGTAGCCTGGTCCAGTGCTTCACCACCCTCCTGGTGAGAAGGTTTTTCCTGATATCCAACCTCAACTTCCCTTGCTGCAGCCTGAGCCCATTGCTCCTTGTTCTGGCATCTGCCCCCACTGAGAACAGTCCAGCTCCATCTTCTTTGGACCCCCACAAAGTAGTTGGGTGGCTCCCAAGGTAGTTCATCCTACATCCTACAATCAGTCCCTGAGACCTGAGATGATCCTGGTTTCTGCACAGACAAATGTCTTGTAAATACCCTGGTCCCAAGGCACTGAGCAGCTTGAACATAAGGACCAAGACTTAGAATTTGAACCAAATATTCCCTGATCAGCCAGCATTAATATTTATCAAAACCTTCTCTTCCCAGGAAATAAATATAGTTCTCATTTATTGATCCAAATTCATACTAAATATAAGTCCATTAATTCAGCTGGAGTTACCCAACTGGGCCCAAAGTCTGACTTAATTTTGTGGGTGAGATGCTCAAGATTTTTTTTATGTGCCTCTGAAGTAAAATATTTAGTCCTGAAAGATGTTTGCTGCTTTGTAGGTAATATTCAACTCTCCCCCACAAGATTCCACTGGAAGAAAGGAAATACCTTTCATCATCTCAAGGTGGCTGCCATCATTTCCTGCTCATCAGCACTATGAATGTTATTCAACCAGAAACACCTGGTACTACTTTTGTGGTCATGCCCCTTGTTCTGTTGGATCTAGAAAGCATTGCAATCTCAAACTCATCGATGTACCAGAAACCAGGTTCTGGGAATTCCAGAATAACTCTTCTGCGCCTGGATTTCCAAAGAGATGAAGCTGTACATAAATGGACGTCTCTGGCCAAGTGGAGCCCCACTGAAGAGGCCAGCCTTTCCACTGGCCACCGTCTTGACCAGCCCTGGAGATTGAGCCATGGAGGGACAGAACTAAAAGCATGTGTTCACTGCATGTGTCCACTGCATCTATGAAGCCTATTTGTCATTACAGGCGCAAGTCTCCTGAGCTTCCAGTCATCGCCGCTGCCTTGAGGCAGAATCTCACCATTCCTCCACTCTCCTGGCTCTGGCTACTAACTGCGATCAGCTCAGCAAGTCTGACGTATAACCAGTGCCCGCAGCCCTGTTGCCTCCTTCAGCAGCTACTAGTGGTAAGCAGTGGCAAACCTGTCTCTGTAAAGCAGAGCGTTATTTATGTAGGATCAAATCATTGCAGAGAAAAAGAGGGAAAAATGATCACTCAGATTGTATGCACGTCTAGCTTTCCTCTAATGCTTACAGCTTCTTGGATCTGCAAATATGCAACCTTTCCTAGACTCTCTCTGCAGTATTTCTCCATGTCAGTCTGTCTTTTTAGAGTGACCTGTCTTTTCTCCCTCAGAGACTCATGTTGTAACTCTGAGATTCATATACTAAAGGCACCATCTAAAGATACAGCATTAGCTTTTCTAATTGTTATTTAGTAATTGTCGTGTAAAGCTCCAAGGCTGCTTTTTTTTTTCTCTTTGAAATTTCAATGGGAGGTAAATGCACGTCAAGCCCATACTTATTGGTTACTAGGCTATCCCAGTTGCTGATGATGCTTTCTTTTGTAAAGAACATGAGCAAGCAAGCTCCTTATGTTTCCAGTTAAATAATTTTGAACATGCTGCAGACAGAGAAGAGAGAGGACAGCTACCTTGGGTCAGTTATCTCGGCTGTAATTTTGTTGGCATTGCTAGACTGACAGCCAGAATGGATGTATTCCCTTACAAAAACAAGGGAAAACTTAATTAATTGAATAGCTTTGTTTCTCAGACTGAAAAAACATGTCTCATTATAATCTGTAAATTGAAACTGGGGACTTTTTGCCATCTTTAATGTTCCTTGAGCCTAAGGAAGGGCATGTGAGCCTGAAAGCTTGCAGAAAAAAATAATTTGTTTTGCTTTTTTTTTTTTTTTTGTTGATCTAATCAAAGGCATCGTCTCTGAATCAAGAGTTCTAGAGTTTTGCATTTCTTTTTGTCTCAGACTAACATGCCTACCAAATACATGCCTAAATTGAAACTAGCACTTTGGTGCAGGCAGAAGGTGAGTAATATAAAGACCAGGTTAAGTCCATGGGTTTCAGTGGAAATGATTCTACAGTTATACTCGTCAGAGCATAATTTGATGTGTCATGTAAATCAAAGAGGATTTGACTCAAGTTGTTAATGATTAAAAAGTTGTTGCCCTTTGCCAGCTGCTGAGTGTGAAACCAATTGCTCTCAGCCCGGTTTGTCAATCATAACAATCACAACAGGCAACCTCTGCAGAAGGCTAAGTCCTGGGCACCTTTCCCTAGGAGCTTCCATCATATCTAAAAACAATAAGATAAAAAAAAAAGAAAAAGTGATGAGATAGTAAGCAAGGTCCTTGGCTGGTGGAAACCAACTTCAACTGAACTATGACAACTCACCACAGCTGAAGGCTTCTTTGTCTTCTGTTTTCAGTTCTGGCGTTTTTCTAAGAACAGATTTATGCAACGTTTTGAGTTGCACGCTCTTGCACCCTAAGGACAAAGTCAAGACATCTCAAGAGAGGTAGGTAGGGGAACACGGATGCAGTAGTACCAGGCAATGGTGAGACTCCATCTGGAATCTGCATGCTTCTGGTCACCCAGGTCTGAGAAAGATGAATTCAGGCTGAAACAGGTGCAGAGAAGGGCAACTAGGACGACTGGGGGAATGGAGAACCTGTCATATGTTATATGAGAGGAGGCTAGAAGAGCTTGGCTTGTTTAGCTTGAAAGGGAATATAGTTGCTCTTCGTAACTACATTGAAGGGCGGGGGTTGTCACCATAGATCTAGAAGAGCTATTTCAGCTAAAAGGCAATGCTGGAACAAGACCTGGTGGATATAAACATTAGAAGGGCAGTGAAGTGCTGGACTAATTTTTCTATGGGAGGAGAGAAGGCTAAAAATCTGACTATTTTCATGATGGAGCTTGATACACTTATGATAGGGATTATATCAAGCAGTGCCTGCAACTGCAGTGGATTGGACTCAGTGACCCAGGAGGTCCTTTCCACTAACACAAGGCTGCACTGGACTGACACTGGAGAAGCTGATTGAGAAGATGGGGTGTGTTCTTCAATGGAAACTGCTCAAAGGAGAATACAACAGATTGGTGCTTCACGCTGTAACTAACTTGCATCTTGGAGGAGAACAGGACAATGTGTGATCAAACCGTTTTCTAGTTCCAGGAGCAATGCTGGTGATGGGAAAGTCTTGGGTGATCATCACCTCGTCACGGCACAGTGCTTCAGTGCAAATGCACAACAAGCACGCAGTCTTCAGCTCTTGCAAAAGCAATCGCTGGCAATTTTTAAGGTGCTGAAGACGTTTACAGTAGTCAGTCCTGTATCAAACCTGGCACACACTGGAAACTGGACTGGAGACGCGTGCACTAAAATTTTGGCAGGTCAAGATGGAAGGTGCAATACCTCCTCACCGGAGCTGCTTCTTGTGGAGAAAGAGAGTGTGAACGCTTCCTCTTGGAGACCTGGTGTTTTCTCAGCTACAGCTCATTGTGAGTCCATTTTACAAGCTGGTTATTCTAACAGTGTGGGGGGAACCTGGAGTGATTTGTGTCCTGTTACTTCACAGCACCAGCTGGCATCTATTTAACACGAAGTGGAGTTTTTGTGTGGCTATATTGCTTCTGAGCTTGAATGGGGAAGCAAACACGTATCCACCTTCCAACAAGTCCCCAGAGTCACGCCAGAAGAGCTACTGGGATCTATTTATGATTTTACCATGTGGTTTTGTGAGCTTTTAAAATATGCTAAGGAGAATCTCCTAGCTTACATATGCTATTGTCTAACCTCATTTCATGAAAGTAAGGATAGACTAATCTCCCCCCCCCCAAAAAAAAAAAAAAAAAAAAAAAAAA
>NW_017728994.1:47987039-48002833 GCF_001723915.1 Gavialis gangeticus | reverse complement strand
AAAAAAAAAAAAAAGAAGAAATAATCAGTTGCTGGACTTCTGTGTTCCCTATAGCTTATCACTAAACCAAAAATCACATAGTTCAGAATGGCTATTTCTGTGCTTCCAGAGTTAAGTGGTAGGCTATAGCTCAAAAATACAGGGGTATTTTTTGTACACTGATCATACTGATAGTAGATCAAGGCTCATTGTCTAGAAATTAGTTATAGCAATTATTTTAAGCTCCACCTGAATACCTGGCGATGCCAGTTCCAATCAATGCCTGTTTCTTGACCGATTGGCTGTCATGGAATAAAGTGAAATGGGTTTAAAGAGTCATCATGCAATCCCAAAAATGACTGGCATGCATCTAGCAAAGTGCAGAGCAGGGTGCTATGGAGACCAGCTCTCCATAGCACCTGAATGTGTTTTAAAGGGGAAGAATACAGTCTTGTGGTTTACCTTTCACTTCATTGCAGGGTAAGAGCATGTACACAGGCAGTTATTACGGAGCAGTGGACATGCACTAAGCCTCTGCCCGTTTTAATTGCCTATGCTTAAAAAAAGAGAAATGGGGAAGGGGGAGGTTATCTCTGCATTGTTCTCAGGATCTTAGCCAAAGAGGGTAGACCAGTGGCTGAGATCCTCCTCCAGCGTGGGCCAAGACTAAGGAAAGCAGAGCTGATGAGGGGATAGACATGGAGTAGATGCTGTTGTGTGATGCCCTCTTTATCAAGCGGGCTCTGATTTGCAGGGCAGACTGCAGCAGGCTGCAGTGAGCAGCAGGCTGGGGGTTCTGTTGTTCAAACTCCTCCATCTCTTTAAATAAAACCAAGGAAGTTGTTCTATGTGCCCATGTTGCTTCAAAGTGAGCAATGGAGTGGGGCGTGGGTGGCCCTTCAGCTCAGGGTTCAGAGACACTGAGGAGTAAAAACACTCCGCAGCCAGACAGCACCTGTATTTACAAGTACTACCCTCCTGCGGAGTTAACTAGTTTATTCCAGCCTAATAGCCCTGCACTTGTAGACAAGAGACATTCACTGCACAGCTAATTAGACATCCATAAAAACTACTTCACCATCAGGGCGGCTAGGATCTGGAACAAACTTCCAAGGGAAGTGGTGCTGGCTCCTACCCTGGGGGTCTTTAAGAGAAGGCTTGATGCCTACCTAGCCGGGATCATTTGAGCCCATTTTTTTTCTCCTGCCCAGGCAGGGGGTCGGACTTGAAGATCTACAAGGTCCCTTCCAACCCGACTTCTATGATTCTATGATAATTAGTCAGCTCTGCAGCAAATGTCTTGTATAGATGCACCCACTGACTTGCTCCCTTCATGCCATTTCCAAATGTGGCTAAAATATTTGTTTTTTTAAATGCATAAATTATCTCTTCCGTCCTGGTGCCCAGTGAAGAAAGACACAAGCCTTGTTCAATTTCCTGCCAAAGGAAGGCTCCTCTAAATCACAGTGGAATTCACCAAACCCCCTAATATCACCTTAGGTTCCCAACCGTGCTGCCTCCTACAACTTGAGCAGAAGTCAATCAACTCTCACATTTTTAAGGCACATGGCTTTTCCTAATGAATGAAGTTGACAGCTGTGTACTCAGTCATAGCATTAAGAAAATGTTATTCCCATGGCCTGCCTGCCTTCACAAAAAATGTCAAGGAATGTTTGTGGAGAGGGCAGAGATCATGTCAGTCAGTGACAAAGCTAGGAGGAACAAACTGAATCCGTAGCACAGAAAATACAGACTGATCATTAAAGGGAAAATGACATTGCAGTGCGTGGAACCACCTGCTAGAGAGGCTCTGGAGTGGCTGCAGCGGGCACAGGGGAGGTTGGGCTATCCGCAGAGACTGTTGAAGGATGATGCCATGAAGATGATGCCACAAGAGGTTCCACCCAGCCTGAGGGCTTGTCTGTAAGCATCTGCATTATCTCTGTGATGAAACCTAACAGCATCCTGAGCTGCATCAGCAGGAGCGTTGCCAGCAGGTGGAGGGCAGTGATTCTTCCCCTCTATTCAGCACTGGGGAGGCCACATCTGGAGTCCTTTGTCCAGCTGTGGGCCCCCCTGACAGAAAGGATGTGGACACACTGGAGTCCAGCGGAGGGCAACGAAAATGGTCATGGGGCTGGGGGACAGGACTGGTGAGGAGAGGCTGAGGGAACTGAGCTGATTTAGTCTGGAGAAAAGAAGACCGAGGGGGATTGAATAGCAGCCTTCAGCTCCCTGCAGGGGGGCTGCAAAGAGGATGGAGCTGGGCTGTCCTCAGTGGGGGCAGATGGCAGGACAAGGAGCAATGGGCTCAAGCTGCAGCAAGGGAAGTTGAGGTTGGATATTAGGAAAACCTTTCTCACTAGAGGGGTGGTGAAGCACTGGAACATGTTACCTTGTCTTTCATGATGAGATGTTGCAATATGTCTGCCATGCAAAAACCTCACTGGTACTTCATTCTGCCTCTTCCTCCTCCCTGCCCTATCTTCTTGTTTCACATGACCTATTCAATATATAATATGAGAACAGCCACTGGCAGCAAAGTGAATGACAATGGTGACGTGTGAAAAGGCTGCAAGCAGGGGTAAGCCCATAGATTTCAATAGACTTGCATTAACTGCTCACACTGCCATTCATCAGTGTGGCATGCAATTACTGTGAGTATTCAAGATCTGAAATTTGTCCCATGATGTTGCACGAACTGGAAAGGAATGCCATGCTTTGCTCCAGCATGGTCCCCTTTAGCCACGTAAGGCACATCATGGATGACTCCTGACCCAGTCAGACAGATGCTCATTATGGGGCAAAACCCCAGGGCTGGAGAATGGGCATCTTAAAGAAAGATGGGCAAGTGGAGATCACCAGGCGAGAGGCAGAGACAAACAAGTATAACATCCCTGCCCTGTCACAGCATTTAGCTATGTGTTCGTACAGGATCAGGTGCAAGGGGGTCTGATTTATGACCCTGAGATGCTTCTACAGTTCAAATAATACATAGTAAAAATACCTTTCTTGTTGGTACAGCAGCGCAGCTGTCTGGTCTTGATTACTGGCTGACTCAATTAGCTGTGGTTTATTAGATAATAGCTCCACTCGTATATAAAATACTGCTCTCCTCTTTCCTCTAATTCTCTGAGACTTCATTTCAGCACCTGGGGCTATAGCCTCCTTCCTGGGTAGGATCTGATGGCATTCCTCTCCCTCTCTGCTATGGGATGGGGATTATTAAGATGAGTACTAACTACCATATTTTTTCACAAACAATGCTCACCTTTCCTCAAAAGATCAGCCCCCTAAAATTGGTGTGTGTATTAAGTGGGGAAGCTGATTTTCTGCCCGGGATAGAAGTGCCTTGCTTTGATTCCTGCTCCACAGCACAGGAGCTGTAGCATTACTATTCAGGCAGCTAAGGGAATCAGTTGACTTGATGGGTTATTGTTTTCCCCTCCACAGGTATTTACAGCTTTCTCCTTTTTAATGGCCTGCTAATCACACTAACCTTTCTTAGGGCAATTTTCCTGTCTGCTAACTGCTCCTGGTCTCTCCCCACCTATTTCATAGCCTAAACTGGCAAAGGAAGGTGAGTCAGCTGAAGATTAGGCCCCTGTCCCTTTCCTATGTGGCCATAATTCTGGAAAAATATTTTTTCTTCATTCTGCCCTTCAAAAAATGTATTATATTCAGGAAAATGTTGTATGCAGGAAAATACAGTATGAGACACACTGCCTGCCTCCACCAGTTTCTTGCAAAAATCTCTGCCCCCCATGTCCTACACACCATCCCATGTAGCACAGTTCACTTTTTCCTTCTCTTTTTTTTTCTATAAGGAATTTTTCTGAACTAAGCTATGAATGTCGGCCTCTCTGACCAGCCCTGCTCTGTGATCCCGTAGAGTGCAGCAGTCTCCATTTCAGAGGCTACAGGTGAGAGGTGATGAACTTCAATGTATTTTCTGCTTCCTTGCTCTGAAATGGGATTTAGTGCCACATGGATGAAATGAGGCTGCTTTTCCAACAACTTGGTTTGAGTGACAGTGGAGCAGTGGTTGTTCAGCATGGGTTGCAGCCAAACTATAATTAAAGGTATCTTCTGCTCACGTAGACTGACTGGTTATATTTGCTTAAACAGGACCCCTAATCGGGTCACTTTTTATTTGTGACCACTCTCCCACTTTGGAAAGGCAACCTTTAAAGCTACCTTTCATACAAGCCAATCTGATTAAAATGAAGCAATGCATGCTGGGACTTGTAAGCATGAAGGGCCACATCTCCGGTTCGATGAGGGGGGGCACCAATTGATGTCACTGCAGCACTTGGCAGGCTGGGTTTGACCTAGGCTACAACGAAGCAGCTCTTTCAAAGCAAAAAAATGTACAGTCTGGAGACGGCCTTGTAAATCTCCAACAGGAGATCCTGTTAGAGAACCGGCAAAGCAGACAACGTGATGGAAATGTCTTATAGCATTGAATGGAAAATAAGCATCTTTCTAGGTATTTTTTGACTACCTTGATAGAATTAATAGGAAAAATAATCAATCTTGCTATAGAAATCTGCAGCATGCTTAAAGCCCCCCAGACTTTCAGAAGAGCCTCATTGTGTATTAAAATATATATGCACATTTTATGAATGATTTGTACAGGACCCTATTGACTTCACCCTGTCCTGTTCTGGGACCATTTCCATTAGGGTTGCAGAAGATACCTCTAAATATCACCTTAGGTAAAGCCAGGCATCATATAATCAAAACCTGCTATTTCATAATTAAATCAGCTAGCCCAGAATCTAATCCAGCTGTATTCATTCTTCCAATGTACAGGCTGTTTGTCCAATCACTCTTTCTACATGACATTAAGACTACAGTATTGAAGATTATTAAAATAGAATCTGTTTGCATCTGCTGCATGGAATATCATATAACACCAAACATTTCCCACAGTATTTGCTGAAGGAGAATATCAGGTAGATAGCAAGCAGTTTGGAGCTGGTCTCATAGGTCTGTACAGATCCAAGCAAAATCTGGTCCTGGAAATGACTAGCTATTACTTTGCTATAAATGTGAAACAGTTTAATTGAGATATTGCATTTAAAAAAGCAATCATTTCAGTGCCCTGAAAGCAGCAATTCCCCTGAAGTATGATTGATCACTGAAATGACTTGGTGATGCTACCATCTCAGGGTGCTTTGTAGTGACATAAAAAATAGTGGGGGCAGCTGGGAGGGGAATATTGCCTTGATGGTCAGGAGTTTTATATGGATATCTTTCTGGAGCTACATAAAGACAGTGAGGGCCTGGAAAAATCACTGAAGTCCTTAGGAGTGTTACCAGTGGATCAGGCCCAAAGTGGATAATGTTGTTAGAGCTCTGAAGAGTTGTGACCTCTGCAGCGAATGTGCACGCACAGCAAGCCTCCCTTACTGCGCAGCATGAGGCTATCAAATGGCCCCTACGAACTATCCATCCACAGAAATCAGTGCAATTCAGCAAGTAACCTGGGATGCCAAATGACAACAACAATGGTGAGCCTGGAACAACCCTTCGTCTCCATGTAACATTCACGCATGAAAAGCTTTTGTATCAAGAGGCCCAGAAGAGCGACGGGGGCAGGAAGTCAGATTCAGGACCTCGGAGAGAGGCAAGGCCTTCACAGCATCACTGAAACCTGCTGCCCGTCGACTGCAGACACACAGGCCTCTGCTACACCACACGTATTACGCCATGAACTGGTTCATCGCACAATACATTTAGACCAGGCATGCAAAATAATTATCACGTGATAATTGAGTGAGGATGTGGCGCCATTGGAGTCTGTTGGCAGCCAGCTCCTCCCAACTCTTGATGTCAGCATCTCTTTTCTTGATGGAGGCCTTCAATGTGTCCTTGTAGTTTTTCTTCTGGCCACCATGAGATCTCAGGCCTCAATTAAGCTGGGAGCAGAGCACTTGTTTTGGGAGTCAAGTCAGGCATCTTCACACAATGTCCATCCAGCCCAGCAAAACTGGTGCTTGAGGATCATCAACTCAATGCCAGTAAAACTGGCTTCAGCAAGGAAGCTGGTGTTTGTGCAGTGATCTTCCCATTTGATATGGAGGATTTTCCAGAGGCATCATTGGTGACACCTCTCCAGGCTCTTGAGATGACAACAGTAGGTCACCCATTTTTCACATCCATAGAGGAGTGTGGGGATGATAACTGCATTGCAGACCTGGATCTTGGTGTCTTTCTGGGGACTGCAATCAATAAAGACATGCTGAAACAATTTCCTGAAGGAGACACTTGTGCACTGGATTCTGTGCTGGATCTCCTCATCTAGAGAGGTGGCTGCCAAAGTAGGGGAAGTGCTTGACCACCTCAAGGGTGCTTCCCTGAATGGTAATTTGGGGAGTGGAGGGGTCACATTCATGGCCTGGAGAAGGCTGATAGAGCACTTTAGTTTTCTTGATGTTAAGAGAGAGGCCCAAGTTTGGTAGCCTTCTGCAGAGAGATCCAGCACAGTCTGGAGGTTTTCCTCAGTGTGTGCAAAGACAGCACAGTCATCAGCATATTGAAAAGGATGGTTGCTTTGAATACTTTGGTCTTTGAGCAAAAAGGTCCCAGACTGAAGAGCCCTCCATCCATTCAGTATTCATTGTCAGTTCCAGAGGGGAGGCAGTCCTTAATGAGAACAGGATGATTGTCAAAAAAATGGAGAACAGAGTTGGGGCGATGACACTTCCTTGCTTGACCTCTGTTCGGATGACAAATGGATCTGTCTCTGATCCGCTACAAGGGACAGTCACAGCCATCTGGTTGTAGAGAAGCCTCAAGACCTTGATGTACTTTTTGGAACATCTGAACTGTAAGGGAACTGAATGGGAACTGAAGGAGACCAGCCCACACATGTAATGGGAGGTGGAAGAAGAGTAGGAGCTGCCTGTGCTGTGTTTTCTTCTGGGAACCTACTAAATTAAAATGTATTAGCAACTAAATAGATTTAGAAGGTTGTGTGCATGTGACCCCTCCTGGATCCTGCCCGGAAGGACTGCTGTATCCATTTGCCCCCTTGCAAAGCCAACTACTTAACTGTCAATAAGTGAGCATCAATGCAATTTTGAGCATGTTTGTATTCTTACCTCCAGGGAGAGGAGACGCTTCTTTTGCACACATTGTAAATCATGACATATGCAAAGGAAGCCTCTCTTCTCTGCCTGACAATGGCAGTAGTAAACATGCCCATTGTCATTAACGCTCACTCAACTTGTGATCAAATAGGAATCTCCACCCACCCAGGAAAGGGATTATCTATTAAACCATGGGAAACCATACCACTATCCCAGCCAATTATAGAGTGACCAGGGTCCCCAAGGTGTGGCCTGAGGAGGCAATATAGCCGTTCAACCCAGAAAGACAGGTTGGAGGTCCCACCTTCTGCCCTATGCGAACAAAGGAAAGAAAGGATTTTTATTTTCTATTTTGACACTGATTGACTCTGGAGAAAGACCTAAGACCTCTGGACCTGCTTAGCATCCAGCCTGTATTAGTGAAATTTGCTTAATTAGGTATAGAATTCTAGATTTCCCTCCAAATCCAGTAGATTTTGGAAGCTTGGTTAGCATGTTTCCCCACTCCCAGAGTTGGCAACACTGGTCCAGGAGGCATCATTTATGCAGCCCCATTCTGGTCAAGAGGAGAGGAAGTGCCAGGCTTGCTGGGAAACTACCCAGTCTCTCTGTTACAGGGGTATTGCCATGCCCAATCCCTGTGTTACTAGGGATGGGGACGGAATTAGCATGTTTTTAGTACTCTTGTTGAGAATAATGGGTGATAATGGCAAGGGGGTGGGGGCATGCTGGCATGCTACCTCTTCCAGGTGGCAAAATCTGGTTGCTGCAATGCATTTCCCAGAGCACAGGACAGCCCCACTGTCAGCACCTCACTCCTACATTTTCCACTGGGGGATCTAAGCTTCCCCAAACCCTTATGAAACTCTGTCCATGCTCAGAATAGTTCTGTCTGTTCAGCCACCCCATTTCATCGTGGTTGTTGGGGAGACAGCCTGCAGCAGTGCTAAGTTACGGTTTGTGGATGCATGTCAAAAGAAGAGATGGCCCAAGATCGTAGTCATTTGGTTGTGATGGTGGAAGAGGCTGGACTTAATATAACTGTGGAGGCTACTGGTGTAACACTGAGGGAGATTCCCTGTTCTGCCCATACACCATAGCCTGCAGTTGAAGATTTGCTGAAGAAGTGTATAATCTCTGCTTCAGAAAGCTTGATCTGTATGTAAAAAAAAATTGAGAAGCCCATAGTTAGCAAATTAAAATCAAAACATCCAATCATAGATTGTCCAACGAGATGGCATTCAACTTCTGACATGCTTGAGCAACTCTTGGAGCTCAGGGATTTCTGTTGGGACATGGCACCTCCAGCCATGAGCCTCATCTGGCAGAAGCAGAATGAAATGCCACTGAAGGGCATAACAATTGCACTGCTAGAGTAACAAAGATCCTTCAGTATGCACAGCTAACAATGGGAGACCTTTAGGGTGCTTGATGAAAATGCCAATGGGAAACAGCAAATGCCTCATCCCCTTTTAGCTCAGTCCTTACCAGCTTGCATGAAGAAAGCGAGAAAAAATCTGCTTGAAAAAGATATCTTTCTCTCATGTATAAATCTTGATCCCAGATATTGAGCCCTTCTGTCATTTAACCAACACATGGACAAAAATGGAAATGCTTCATTCTGAAGAAGTCTAAGTCCATGATATTATAGAATGAAAGGCAATTGTCTGAAAGTGAAAGATCAGATGATAAACTGGACTCTCTTCTTAAAGTTTGTGAAATCTCTGCAGAGAAAAAGAGATCTGAACAATAGATAGCCCCCCAAAAGATAGGGCCATATACTGAGTCATTTGTTGCTGAGTCATGCCTCATTAAGAAGGAAGATGTATTCAAATACTGGGAACACCAAAAGTGCTATGTCTGAACTGTGTTCCCTGCTAACATTGTAATGGCAGTTTCAGCAACACAAGTGAGTGTAGAAAGAACATTTTCAGGCCTCAGACTGCTTTTATCACCGCAGAGGTCTGACACGACAGAGCAGATATTAGAAGATACTATTTTAGTTTGCTCAGACAAGTTGTTCTTGAAAAAGTAATTGTTTTGACCAAACAAAAACCCACAGAAGTCATGTAAAGTTGAAGTTGAGTGCATTCAAGTTAAAAAAGAACATTACTTATATAAACTTCAAATTAGTGTTACAAATTTTAAAAGTTTCTGTTTCAGAAGCTTACTTCTAATTCCAAAATTAGTAATTGCTTCTATGCTATGCATGAAAGAAATGGGATTTAAACCAGGAACCAAACCACGTTTTTTTTTTTTGTGGCTTAAAGCAGAACCAACTTCTAAACCAACTGAGTGCATCTGAACTGGAATCTGAACTGAAGCCAAATAAATTCTGGTTCGATTCCCTGTGTGGGATGGTACAGACTGGAAGCAAGGCCACCGGGTCTGTGATCTGGATAGTGAGGGGAGACATCAGTGGCTGCTACATTTGCCCATTACTGCTAGCTGCTGAGGGCTGGGAAGTGCAATCTTCAGCCTCAAATGCACGTGGTAGGGGGTAAGGGAGGAAACTGAGATGCAATAGCAGTGGATCACACTGGTGATCACTGAAATGGGGGTACTGGCTGCAAGCGGACAGCAGAACCATCACAATGAATAGCATGGTCCCCTCCCAGCCTGCACCCCACTCAAAGAGGCTGGCAGTGAGCATTGCCAGGTTTAGGACTCTACCAGAGTGCATTTGCCTGATGGAGGTAAAGCTACTGCTTGGGAAAGGGCAAACAAAAGGAAGGGGAACAACATCCCCTCAATCCATAGCACCTGGGAGGCTAGTAAAGATGAAATTGAGAGGGAGAAGAAGAAATGGAGGCAGGAAGCAGAAGGGGGCTTAACCAAGCAGAGGAGGACATCCCAGATCACGCCTGGACAGGGAGCTCTCATCCCCGAGCTGGGGGTGCTAAGGCCCGTTCCATGGTGCAGGGATGGCAGCTTCTTCTCATGGCTATCCCAGGTAATCAGAAGTCCTGGGGATCTCGATGGAGAAGTCAGTGTAGTGTGGACATGCAATGGGGCTGACTTGTAATGTGTATGAAATTGGAGTCAGAGGTAGGGACAGACTTGGGCAGGTCTAGGGTTTTGGAAAGGGGGATGCAGCTGGTGTGGGGCATCATCACCTACAAGAAGACATATATGTTTCTCCAGCCAAAGAGAAACTAGAAGCTTTACTAATATGCTGGGGCCAAGCACTATTTTATTCAGTTTAAGATCCAAGCAAAAACAAATACAACTTTAGGGCAATATGCACTAGTTTGCTAAATTCTATATTGAGTTTAAAAAATGCAAGAAACTAGGCAAAAATGGTCAAAATTGTCCAAAGATATCATTTAATTAATCCTGTAATCATTACACGTAAATGTACATTGCTTGCTCAACTTAGTCAAAAAACATCTAGTCTACTTGAGTGTGTTGACAATGCCTCCAATCCCTCACTTTCAGTCATTTCTACACCGGAGTTAATATTACTATACCTTAGTTCAGAGCAGCCTGCAGGGCTGTGAAATAGAAGAGAGACATTGCCAGGAATGGCTAACAGACAGCAACATTGCGGAAGAAAGGATAGTTTGAAGAGTGGAGTATCAAGACCATGAAAAAGGAGAGAGGATCATTAACACCAATAAAATGAAGAGACACTGTCAGGAATCTGGTGGATTAAAGCCGTGACAGCTGGCAGCTGGCTGGAAGTGTGTGAAGACACCCTTGCACCTTCTGTTGATCTTTAGGATCTATTTGGCAAACGGTGTCTTCCCAGAGCATGCTTCATGCAGCACAACTGCTGTAACAAAGGCATGCAGGTGTGCAAGAACCATGTTGCCTTGGCCTGGGGAGGAGAGCTGGGGCTCTCTGCTGCCCAAGTTTCCAGCAGCAGCTGGTATCCTAATGTAGACAGGGTTTGGGACTGAAATTCTGAGGGGTAGAGCCTAGAGCCAACACGCATTAAACCTTGATGATCCTCTATTCACAAAGAAGTCTCCTTAGACAAGGAGTTGGATACTGCCCAAGAGAGCCAGTCTGACCAAGTGTTGAGTAACAATGCAACCAGGTGACTTTGTGGGGGATTTTACTCTCATCACAGCCAGATGGTGGGTGGTCAAGCCTAGTGGTTAGGTCCAGGATCAGGAACTGCAATGCAAAGTCAGGAGTCAGGACAAGGTCACAGCCAGAGTCTGGAGCCAGTGGACACCCCAAAGTTCACGGTCAGAGAGGCAGAGTGGTGGGCAGGAACAAGCCAAGATGGAGATGTCCCACCAGAGTTGGTATGCCAGGGTCAAGTGCAAGGCAGTAGGATCAGGGCAATCTGGAAGCTCACCAGGAGATGCCTTGTGCACACAGCTCATTCCTGTCCATCTCTCTCATTTTAAGCCTGGGTTTAGGGCAGGGTCACTTCCCACCAGCCCAGTAGCCAGAATAATGAACTGTACCCTGCTGGAACAGTGATTTGTTGCAACCTCAGCATAACCTATTAGGGTGCCACTGATAAAGAGGACCGGAGGGTATAAAGAAAAGGATCTCTCATGTGGTGTGTATGCCTGCACATGCATCTGTGCATACACTGGGAAGGAGGGAGGGCAGGCAGATAGTTGAGAGACTTGTGTTCCAGAAGAGAAGCCATGGGCAAGAGGACAGGAAGAGGACCTTGGAGTCCTTGAAAGACACTGCCCCATATCCCCCAAAACACTGGCTCGGTGAGGAAACAGGCAGGGAAAGGTGTGCAGACCTTTGTTTTCTCTGGAGGTGCATGTTGTGTGTGGTCCTTAAAGCAGAGAGCGCTTACTTTAGAATCCTTTAGGCAAAGTAGCCATGTGTAAATGTGCTTCAAGGAGCAGGTATTCCCTGAGAGGTGTAAGCAGTAAAGCAGAGTTGTAGGTCTGGGAAGTTACTGCGGTGTCTAGGGGTGAGCATGACCCTAGAAGCCTAGCACAGCTGGACCCCAGGGTCTCATCTCTCAAGCAGGGGTGCTTGAGGGAGGACCTGCCTCTTCCCAGAGCCCATGTAGTGACCTAAAGCCAGGTGAAGTAACAGGACTCTGGATGCTTGAACACACGCAGGCCCAAGCACAGCAGTCTGGTAAGTGTCCAGTGTGGGGGGCATCACCAGAGCTTTGACCGTGGGACACAGGCATCACAAGCCCATTGCTAAGAACCCCATCCATCCCATGGGTGAAACTGGCCCCATCTCCTTCAAACCTTCCAGTGCTTCCGAAATCCAGGCAGCTGCAATCCTGAGCAAGAAACAACAGGAAGAGCCTTGCACCTTTGCTAGCTTCTCTATGCAAAGGCCACCTGGACATGGGTCTTGTTAAACCACATGAATGCTAGCCACTCCCTGTCTCTGCTCGCTGCCTGGCTTTTGTCATGAAAAGGAAAGCTGCCTCCTAGCTGGACACGCTGCACACGGGAAGTACACATCTCAGATAATGTTCAGCACGCCCCATTTAGCAAATGCTCTGGGAGCATGTTTTGCCACCTGGCTTTGCTGCAGAAGTCACGTGGGAGAGGGATGCCTCCCTAGGCTGCAAAGTTGGTGCGTGACGAAGGCAGATCTGACGTGGTTTCCTGCCCAGCTGCCACCGGCTGGCTTTCAAGGGCACACCTAGAAGGAGCAAACCCATCTGGAAAGGAAAAAATGAGATTTGTGTTGACGTCAGCCCAAATATTTTGTGCTCCAGCAACACTGAAGGCAGAGACAGACATCGTCACGCAAAAGAAAATGTGCCCAGAGTGATACACCCACGTATGTAAAAGCTCATGTTGACACACTCAGAGTCACCTGCACAGAGATAGTGACACACACAGAGACAGGCAGGCACAAAGATGCAGAAGGACATGGCAATCCACAAACACAAACAGAGGCAGGTGCAAAACCTGCTGACTTCAGCGGAGCTCCTTGTGTGTGTGAAGTTAGATGTCCTCTAAGTGTTTACTGGTCGAAAATTTTTATAAGGCTTGGATCTCTGTATTGAACTGTTATTGTCTGCCTGCCTAATCAGCCTGTCTAATGCTGCATGGCCATGCTTCCACTGGCAGGATGAGGCTCCACAGTGACTGTCCTTGTTGACTATAAAATGCCTGGCTATTGCTGAAGGCCAAGGGTGCAGGGTGTTTTGCCGCTTTTGGGCATATAGGTCTCATCTTAACAGAAACCATTTGTGTCCCTGCCTGGGCCTTGCACACTTCTGGAGATGTCCCAGTACCTCCTGGGCTGCCCTAGGCCTGTGTGGCAGAGCTGGGATCAGAACATACCTTTCTGGATGCTCCGTTTTGTGACTAATGACTGAAAAACCCCATTCCCTCCTCCGTGGGGGGAGGCTGCTGTCATGGGGTGACAACAGAAGCCCAGTTCTGTTCACACTGGAGCCCATAGCCAAACAACCTGGGGGGAGCGGGTTTTATGCATATGTAGACATGAATATTTATCGATCCTGCTCCATGCAGGGGGGTGGACTTAGCAGGCCCCTTTGAGGCCCGACTCTCTAGGATGCTATGAGTAATGGCTGCCTGTACATAATGGATGAGGACTGATCTCTGTGATGACTCTGATCTTTTCTCAGAAAGGAGAGTGGGAATCCCCTCGTGAGCATTACACTCAGGAGTGCTTCCTCTTGCTCTAATTACCCTTTCACATAAATGTCACAACAGAAATCGGGAATTGCATTGATGTCTCTGCCTGCCTCCGTAACCTTTTGTCTTTCTTTCCAATACCACTTTTTTAAGAAGATGGAACAGCCTGTATAGTATGGCAGCGCTTTTCTGTGCTGTTACTGGGTGCAGACTGTAGAAATGATCAGTACTTGGTTACATTATTTCACTGTTATAGTAGGTTGTTAAGTGGAGTTCATATACATATATTACAATATGCATAACATGTAGCATCATTTATGCGGCTAAGATAAATGCTACAAATATCAGATATGTCACAACAGGCAGCAATTACCTTTGCACAGCCTTCTGTAACAAATACCCCTATAAGCTAATAAGTATGATGCAGTGACAACACTTTTCGGTGTTGCTAATGTGGCCCTCGCTACCAATTCATGACTAGAGACAGACACAGGCTTTCCTCTAGAAAGGGGCTGCCCTGTCCTCCTCAGCATCTGAAAGTGAGCGTCTGCTCACAACAGCTTGTGCTATATATGTCTCCGTGCAGCTGCGTGTAGCTATCTCTGTGCACGTGAGGCTGAGTGTTGGCATGTGTGTGTCAACACGAGTTATTACATGCATGTATGCATCACTCTGGGCACATCTTCATTTGTGTTATGATATCTCTGTCTTCAGTATCACTGAAGCACTAAAGATTTGGGCTGATGGCATCTCAAATCTTATATGGATGTTATTCATATTCATGATATAGATGTTATTCGTATTCATGAGATGTATATATAACAGGGCCCTTAGGGTGATATTTTGTAGGGACCAATATATCTACCTATCTAGTAGGGACCAAAATATATATTTTGTAGGGACCTATCTCTAGATATCTATATTTATATTTATATATTATATATTATATATATTTATATAGCTATCTATAGATATACATATATACACACATACATATAGATAGATAGATAGATGTATCTCATTAATATATCTATATATCCATGATATATATATATGTATATATAGCAGAACCCTTAGGGAAATATTTTGTAGGGACTATGTAGCCGAGATAAAATTAGATACGCTTTCAAGTGCAAGACATTCATACACACACACAGACATAAAGATAGATAGATAGATAGATAGATAGATATATGAATGTCTTGCATTTGAAAGCATCTAACTTTATCCCGGGTATGTAATTGGTCCCTACAAACTATCACCCTAAGGGCCCTGCTACACATTCAAATTAATGCTGGCTGGAAACCAGCTATAGAGTTGTGACACATTTTCAAGTGCTTGTTTTATAGCTGGTTGGCTCTTTTAATAGTCTGAGAATCATTTTTATCCAGCAAAAAGTACTTCGCACATGTGGCCGGTCTAAATTCATCGCGTGACTGACCAGTTCACCGCATGACAGTTACTTCAGGCTTGTGCTAGAATCACAGGATCACCGAATCCCCGTGCCGTGGGGCTGGATAGGACCACGGAGGTCACATCTCGTCCCAGCCCCGTGCAAATCGTCCTCTATAATCTGTCACCTCAACCGTGCCTAGAACAACAGTCACCCCTGACATGACGCAGACCTCACACCCGAACCCGCCGCAGGGGAAGCAGGGGGGCCGCGGCAGGCGACCGTGCGACCTTACTGAGCGACTCACCAGGTCACAGTGCGACGACCGCTCAGCATGTGCGGCCTGTCTCGGACCAGCGAATAGCACGATGTATGTAGCGTGGCGCAGGGCTCTCAGAAATCCTCCCCTCGCCAATTTATTGTGTGGCGATGACGTGGCCCCCTAAACACACTGTGTGATGGACCAGCGATTGGCGTGATGTATGTAACGTGGCGCAGGGCCCTCAGAAATCCTCGCCTTGCTGGTTCGATGACTTGGCCTGTGTGGCCGCTCTGAATGTATTGCACGGCTGACCAATGAATTATGCGATGTATGTAATGTCTACCGGGGCCTCCAAAATCCTTGCCTCACTGGTTCATTGCGTGGCAATGACTTGGCACGTGTGGCCTAAATGTACTGTGTGATGGAGTGAGCGCTGTATGTAACGTGTACCAGGCCCTCAGAAACCCCCACCCCCGCAAGCTTAGGCACCGCGCGCAATTCCC
>NW_017728994.1:47979687-47986550 GCF_001723915.1 Gavialis gangeticus | reverse complement strand
GTCCCCCTCTAGCCGGCGGGGGCTGAGGGGCTGCGCGCACCCCTGAGGGGCAGTGACATGGCCCCCAGCCCCTCGCGGCCCCTGGCTCCACATATCACCTCCAGCCCCCGCCATGCACTGGGGGGGCTCGCAACGCCCCTTGCTGTGGCCCCTCACATTTGTAACTGTCACCCTCGGCTGACAAAACGTCCAGGTTTTATGGGCCTCAGCGGCAGTGGTCACCCTGGGGTGCCGCGAGCGCCCTTGGGCTTTGCCGCATGGACCTGATCGGGAATCAGCGGTGCCTCACAGCCCCCTGCGCAGGAATGCGTCCCAGTTGAGTCCGGCATCTTTCTTTCCCGCCTTGTGCAGTCTCTGTTTTGAACGGTAAAACCGGAGATTTCTACATCGTGGGGGCACACACCAAACGCGGCGCAGGCGCTTCCCGAGGGGTGCCGTGCTTGTCCTTGGCGGCGCGGGCGCTTCCCGAGGGGTGCCGCGCGTCTTCTCAGGAGGTGCTTGAGGGGGTGGCTGCTCCAGTGTCGTCCTTGGTCTGTTCAGGGATTTTATTTGTGGGACGGGATTGTATTTTTTTTTGGAAGAACAGACATATACGATATATAATAAACGTATAGAACGCACGCTCTGGGAAGCTTGCTTGAATCTGACGGGCTCCGAGCGGCTGCGTAATTATGGCCCTTTCTTGCCCAATACAACTGCGCCCTGTGTTAACTGCGAATTAGATCCGGTTGCTGATTAAAATACACTTTATTGCCCTGCGCACCTGTTAGCCCAGGGAGAAGGAACGCAGTGCCATCGTGACAGAGGCCCCGATCCATTGGACAGTTATGCCCACGAGTGATTTCCGTGACGGCGGGTTTGCACAGTTCAGACTCTACTTTTTGATTTTCACGTCATCTGTTCTCTCTTCTCTCCCCCTTCCTTCCCTGGTTTGTATAATGCCACTGACAGCCAAATTTTTTCAATGCCTTATTACATCTGCATTGGCAGCTGTTAGGAAAACTGTCCTCATCTTCTGCTCGAGCAGTTTCGCTCTGGAAATCCAAGATACAATACCATCCAAGTGGAGCCTTATATCAATTTAACAGTCATATTTTAGAGTAGAATTACAGTTTAAAACACTCTGTTGTAACTGGTCCTTAGGTCAAAAGAGCTGTCAGAAGTTTGCCAGTTTCATCACAACTGTTGGAATTTATTCCAGCATAAATGTGGTGTCATGACACAATGCAGCTTTTATTCTGTCCGGTTCCTTACAGACCAATCGTATTGCCAAAAGCTCAGTGGAGTGAAATACAATTTCTGAGACAAATAAAAGACAGATGTTATGAGATCAAGATACGCATCGTCTCCTGAAGTTTGAAAGTAGAAAGTGTACCCATATATGTGCTTCTGTCGCGTTGCTATTCTAAACATTTCCTGGGGTGTGGATGTGCAAAAACTCAATTTGAGCTGGAATTTGTCAGACAGATTTTCAGCTTTTAAGCAGCCTTTAACAACATTTAAAAAAAATGCTTAAAGGATCAGTATTTTGTCAGTTGTAGCTCCGAATTTAGGTTCAACTCAAACTTAGGTTTTGCAGAAAGAAGCGTTTGATAACCTAAACCCCCTAGAAATAACCATTAGACTTTTTAATGGAAAACAAAAAGCCCTCATTTTTTTTTTTTGAAAAAGAAACCAGCCCCTTGTGTTTGCAACTTGAGCACCACATCGTTATCTGAAAGTAATGACAGCAAACTTCTTAGAAAATATATACAACCAGTTAATTTTCTTTGCCTAAGTTTTTTTCTGCATCTCCATCTGGATCGGTATTCATTCATGGAGAAGGAAATAAAAACTGATTCAAATACGATGCTTAGCTTGACTCCAAGCCTCTTAAAGAAGCAAATAACTTCTTTTCATACTCTTCGCTTGCAATCCAGGCAACAGTTCACTTGCCTTATCTCAAGAAGGGAATGTGCAGTTTATCTAGTTGTAAATCTGGGCAAGGAAAGATTCAAGGGATTGGTTATAAATGTTAGGGACTCGAACCCCAACTTCCCAGGTTCGTTGTCTGACCGCAAGAGACAGGCAACACCAGCAAGGTCTTAAACTGGGTTTTGGCTATATGCTTGTTTTGAAATGTTAAGTAATAGGGAGGAGGACAGTATCTTTGATTGTTCCAGCTGTGTCTTTGAAGCACTAAGTCTGCTTTGTAGATAATTTCTATACTATTATCTATGGTCTTGTTAATTTTTATAGCTACAGAATAATAGGCTTTGAGCAGTTCTGACACAGAAGCATCTTCCTTATCATCAAACATGCAACTTTCTTTTCAGCACTGTTACTTATGCTAGTGGGTTCAAGGTAGGTTCAGTTTGTACCATCCCTGTTTATCAGCTCACATTCCAATGTCGTAGTGCATAGAGAGAGCTTATGATTATCCTGTTTGTGGCCTCTTAGTAGTATTTTTCTTTGTGGGCTTTTGGGCCTGCTCTCAAACATCATATATCTCATAAATCAGGCTTGCCATGCTCTGGAGTGAACTGAGTTGGAATCTGCAATCTTTGAGTTCAACAAGAGTGACACAGCCCTGCTCAGGAGGTGCAGGCGAGAAAGGTTGCTCCTCTCTGAAGACAGGTGCTAGAGACAAAGGTAGAATCAAATTGATGACCTGCACAAGGAGCTAAATTACCCGCTGGTTCTGCAGCTTGGGAGTTGGGGAGCATGGCAGGACCCAGCTAATTTGATACCGTGGAGCCTATGTGGACTTAGCCATTGTTTAAAATCCATTCTGTTCTGACCCAAACTAACATTTCCCTCGAAGGAGGGAAATTAGTCCTTGTAGTCTAGGTTGGGGTGCAGAGTTTCACATGTAACTGATTCCCCAGTCTTAAGGTTTTTCTTCACTGCTAAAAAGGTGGAGAAAACAGCAAAAACAGTCTCCCTGCACCTGAAGAAGGGTGTTGTGTTTGTACCCAAAGGTTTGCAAAGAACAATTTTTCAAACTATTTAGTTGGTCTAATAAAAGATATCACGTCTACCCAAAGAGCCTCGTCAGCAAAAAACAGGCACTATAGTGTTGCTGCAAGGTCAACTTGCTGAAGTAAACGCCATACCCCTGCTTGGGGTTTACCCGAGTTCACCTCATGGTAAATGAGGTGCCTTGTCTTCTCTTCATTTTTACCCCAAGAGAGATTATGTGCACGCATTACCCTGAAGTAAAAGCACAGGTTTTTAGCGGTGAAAATAATAATGGGGAGGGTGGGACTGGATGGCCTTGGAACTGAACTCCTGTCTCACTCTTGGAGGTGGTGACTTTATGTCAGGCCTGATGCACATTAGTAAGTAAGTGGGGAGGGCGTCTCTTAGTGCTACTTCTGTTCTTTCTCCAATTTACAGTTGTATCAAGAAAGCACAAAATAGATTAAAAAATGCTTGAATACCTGGCTACATTTAAAGTGGCCAAGGTATCCATCTTCGAAAGTTGACCTCCGCTGTCCAGGCATAGCTTATCCTTTGCACACCTCTAGAATAGGCATTTTCTTGAGATTATTCATCAGCATAAAAGGTCTCATCTATATGACTAGGGAAACTCTTACAGTGCATTGTGGCTGTGATCCAGGTATTAATGGTTTGTATGCTTTTAATATTATGGGTCATCATTCGTAGGAGTGGTTCTTAAAATGTTAAGCTCTGCTGTGCCCGAGCAGAGCACTCAATGCAAATTTACTTTTCCTTTATTGCTACAAGCAATAGAAAAATACAGAATATACAACAACTGATGCGACATCTGGAAACAAAAGCCAATGTTGGTATTTCAGGGCAGCTGCCACAAGCGGTTGATAATCTCAACATGCCTAAATAAGAGTAACTGGTCTGTTCCAAACTTCCTACATGTGCAAAAGGGCCAGACAGGTGCTGTGAAAAAGCATATAGCAGATTTGAGGGCTTCAGTGTTGAAGCTTAATTAAGGACAGTACATTTTGGGGCAACAATAACCTAACTCAGGTGCCAGGAAATTGAGATGGGAACCCACCGAGTTCTGCCTGCCTCTGAATCACACTAATTGCTGAATAGGTACAGTTTTATTACTGGTGTGATTATATAAAAAAAGGTGTACATTAGATAAAGACAGCAATAGATTTGTTGTTATTTCCCTGACACTTAGCACCCTGCTCAACCTTGTTTTTATATTGAATGGCTACATGGAAAGTAGAGTTTTTCACCTCTCTTGTACCTTTTTCAAATCTGGTACAAATAAGTAGTAGCTAAAATTTTTACTGCTACCTTAATTTCTTTTGTTCAAAATTTCTTCTGCAAATTTCACCATTGCAGTTGCTAATAAGTTACTCCCTTTATGGCAGTCTAGGTAGAGATGCAAGTTGGAACAGGATATGGAAGTTAAAAGCTTTTTTTCTCTTTGATTATGCATATGACACCCTGTATACATACAAGGCAGTGTAATTTAGGCTCCTGGCTTGCAGATTTTACCAGCTAAAAACAAACAAACCTTAAAGCAGTGAAGGTGAAACTGAAGGAGAATGGAGAAGGGGGGTATTGAGGAGTGACAGTTGCAGCAGCAATAGATCTGTAGGTGTGATATTGGTGCATGCACATCTCGTTAGGTCCTCTTTCCATTTTTAAAGTGAATGTATGAACAGTGAAAATGGTATTTGTATTTTGGGGAGAGGGCAGAGAGAGAAAGGCAAAGCTGGTGAGAATAAGCTTTGGGGAGCTCTGAATGGTTTCTTTCCAGAGCCAAAATGAAGTATGTTAGTAGGTCTTGGTGTGTAGGAGGCTTGTGCTGCCCCCATTCTGTAGGTGAGCAGAGAATGTCAGCACCCAAAACTGCTAATCTGGCTTGTTTCACCAGCACACTGTTTAAATTGGAGATGGGGGCGGGGGCAGCACTTGCTCCATTTGTACCCTACAGTGTCCTCAAGTCACTTCACAATCCATGACTAATTTAGTTATTTAACCGTAAGAGCAATATTTACAGCTGCCAGTTGTGTTTGGAACATTTCCAAACAAAGGGGGCTTATGCTGAATTTATGCTTAGTAAGCAGATTAGTTTAACCTCTTCTGGCACAGATGGCCTGGAGAAGACAGAGGCTCAGAATGCTCTGAAATACTCTGATTTTTCATTGTTTGCTTACAAAAGCAGTAAGAGCATGCCCTTGGATTAACTGACTTTTGCCCAGGTCTTTGTACTCTAACATCTTGTGTAATGCGTGAGTATTTACCACATAATGTTTCCCAAGGGCTTAGTGAGGTGGATCTTGGTTTAACACTAAAGTGAAGAGACTAAAAAAAATGACTATACGTGGTAGTCATATCAAGGTAATTGATGTAGCCAGTTCCATGAATTACTAACAAAAACAACTCCATTTTTTACATATTAAGAGGTGTAGGTAAGTCTCTCCTGATGTCAGGAAATAATAAAATGCTGAATTGAATCTAGCTCAGGGGTGGGCAAGTATTTGGGCCAGAGGGCCACTTAGGGACCTTTGGTGAGCTGTCCTGGACCGGGTCAGCACCCTCCACCCCCGGCCTGCAACAGTTCATCAAAACTCCTTAAGTGGCTCTGCCTCAGGGCCTGGCCTTGCACTGTCACCATGTGGGGTCTCCATGGACCCATGCGAGTAGGGTGCGCTGAGCCAGGTGGATGGGATGGGGTCAGGGGTGAGCAAGGAGCAGCATGCAAGAGCGGGCTGGGCAGGTGGGGGCGGGGCTGGGATCAGCTCGTGGGGCAGTGACAGCACAGGCCTGGGACAGAGCTGTGATCCACTCCCTGCATGCCCCTGCACACGGTACCAGTGCCCATTGCAGGGACATGTGGGCAGCAGATTGTGGCTCTGCCCCAGGCTACAGCCCCACACTGTCACCTCCTCAAGATCCTGATCCCAGCCCTGCCCACTCATCCCGCTCTTGGATGCTGCTTACGGCCCCATTTCATCTGTCCGGCCAAGTGTGCCCTGCCTGCGCAGCTCCCAGGCCAGTCTCCATAGAGACCCTACCTGCCCTCTCCATCTGGCACCTATGGCGGTGGGTGTGGGACAGAAGGGCTGAGTTGCCTGGGTAGTGGGGCCAGTCTGGTGGTGACAGCGGAGACTGGCAGTGGTAGCTGGAAGGAGCTGCTGCTGTGGGGGTTGCTGGGAAGTGAGTCCAGCCGCTGCATGCCTGGGGATGGCGATACTGGGTGCGTACCCTACAGCCTAGCCTGCCCCCTGTGTCTGGGCTTAGCCAGGCCAAGGGACCCACCGTGGGCCAGATGAAATCTCTTGGTGGGTTGAATCTGGCCTGCAGGCCATATTTTGTGTACCCCAATCTAGCTGATGCGCTTGGATTGGTTTTCCTGGTCCGGAAAAGTGCAGTGAGTAAGGAGGAATGTGAGATCAAAGCACACTGTGTGAATGTCCATCCTCAGAAGTTTTAGGGTTTGATGAGTGTCAGTTATGCCACTGCTTAAGTTTTTACCAGACAGCAGCTGGGAATGCTACAAGCAAAGGGGAAGTGATGGTAAACTACTGGAATCATAGGTAATGTAGAAGTCAGCATGTACTGTTGCTAGTTTATTAACATTACTAACTGCCTTGCTCTTTTCATCGCAAGTTAGCATGTTGTAGAGGTTGGCCCTGTCTTTCACTCAGTCTCTTTGAGAAGATCATCAAGGAGCACATTTGTGATGGGCCGGCATCAGAAATGATGCTCAGGGGCAATCAGCATGGATTTATTAGGGGGAGATCATGTCAGACCAACCTGATTGCCTTTTACGATCAGGTCACAAAGGCCATGGATGCAGGTGTCGCGGTGGATGTAGTCTTTCTGGACTTCAGCAAGGCCTTTGACACCGTCTCTCACCCCATCCTAGTTAAAAAACTAGG
>NW_017728994.1:47973413-47979289 GCF_001723915.1 Gavialis gangeticus | reverse complement strand
AGGGAAGTGGTGCTGGCCCCTACCCTGGGGGTCTTTAAGAAGAGGCTGGATGCCTACCTGGCTGGACTCATTTGAGTCCCGTTTTTGTTTTGGGGTTTTGTTGTTCTCCCGCCCTGGCGGGGGGTCGGGCTAGAAGATCTACTAGGTCCCTTCCGACCCTAAATCTATGAAATCTATCCCACTGATATACATTTTGAATACTTGTGAAATGTAGGAGATGGATCTTTCAGTGCTTTCAACTAATTGTTTAAGATAATGATCCATTGAACCCTTATTAACATGTGTGTTTCCACTGAAGTCATACATTTACATAGAAGAGAGCTTTAGGATGAGGCCCGGTTCTTACTCGCATTTTAAGGGATATAAAGCACATGTCTCTGTCATATGCAACCCAGTACTCATTAATGCAGACAGCATTTACTTTACTAAATAATTTTGAGAGCAGACTCATCATGATTATTGTTCCTTCTTTTTGCTTTCCTCCTCTTTTTCACATCTCAGCGTTTTTATTTGGGAATAAAGTATAGTATCCTCAGTGTTTACTTTTACATAGAAGCAATTTATTTTAAAAGTGAATGGAATGTTGCTCCCATAAGGAAAACCGAACTCATCTGAATTTAAAAGTTACAGGTGCATTGAGTGACCCAGAAGCCCGACCTAAAGCAAACACTGTGAAAACTGACCCCCTACCGCAGTCCCTTAGCTATGTGCTGTCAGCCTGTGATACAGACAGCAGAGTGGAGCTGGACTGAAGGAGTTTAGCAAAGTAGTGAGCCAGGTTGGTAAATTGGTTGGTAGTTGGTAGTACTTTTGCTGTCAGCAAACTGAGGCAGAAGGCCACTTCTCATTTTTCACTTTGAGTTGCAAGCATCAGTCAGTCAGTGCCCTGAGGATGTTCAAGTGCAGGTCAGTAAGTCATTGCATTTTACTTATCTGGACAAAGTGTTTGGTTGCTTGGATTTGCTGAAAAATATTCTTGCATCTCTCTTCTTCTGTTAAAATAAAAGTAAAATAAATTGCCAAATTGGGAGCATAAAGAATGCTACCGAGACCCTATTTGCAGTGGAGAGTAGCCGGTGACCTTTCCCCACTACTGGTTCCCTTCCCCTGGTTCCGATTTAGTTTTTTAACATGTTCTTTTGTATGTATTTTAACCACCTTGCAAAATCACTTTGACATTTTAGTAACCAGTATAAAGGTCATCTTACTTACACCATAGCATTCAGGATGACGGGGATGATGAAAATCTGATGACACTTTTACTCATCTGTTGGGAAATATGCATATTCCATGCACATATAAATAAATAGGTGGGAAGAGATTAACAAGACTGATCATAAAAAAAAAAAAGTCTGCAATGGAAGCCTGCACTGAAAAGGTCAAAACATGTTGAGAGGTATTTTCTAAAACCACTGTACTGTGATGTTCAGAAACAGCTGGAATTGTGTTGCTTCCTTTTTTTTATCAAGCCAGTTAGAAGGAATTCATTCCCGCAGCTCCAAGGAGCTCTGCACTGTTGGGAACATGTCAGCACAGGCTCTCTCTTATCAGTTTTGACATGTCCAATCACAGAATATCAGACAGTTTGTTCCAGGGCTCATATAAAGTTAACAAAATAGCCTCAATGAATCAGTCAGTCAGCACTCTCATGCCACTTTGCTTGTCAGGAAGCAACTGGCAGATTCTTTCCTTCATCCATCCCCAAGGTATGTAACAGCTTTCAAAAGTTGGATCTTCAAGACTGCATACCATATTTATGCAAATCCAAGATGATCCTGAATTTAAGATGACCCCCCAATAATTAGATTTTGTACATGGAAATTTATAAATTTGTTCATAATTTGTTACACATTTGTTATAATATTCTATGTATAAACTCTAATTATTGGGGGTCATCTTGTGCCCTGCCCCCCACTACTGCAGCAGGGAGGCAGTAGGGGGCAGGCAGTGGGGAGATAGTGGGGGAAGACAGTGGAGGGCCAGGTGGTAGCGGGTCAGGGCTGCCCCCCCATCTCCTTATACTCAATTCCAAGGCAAGGGGTCTTTCCCCCCCATGTTAAATGGGGAAAGAAACCTCATCTTAGGCTCAAGTAAATGCAGTAATTGGGGCACCTTTGAAATCCAAACCAAAGGGAAGGCTTCTGTCCCACAGACTCTTTCAGATGTGGTTTCTGAATAGCCATGCATACTGAGTTTCTCCTGATTTCAAGTCCTGCTATCACTAAAATCAGTGAGAAAGCTCTTACTGGATTTAATGCACAGAAAATTGGTCCCATAATGGTAGTCACAAGTGACATATTTTTTAAACACAAATAAAGCATAATATAGGATAATGGAAAATTTTAAATATATTTTATTTTTTAAGTGATCTCTTGGCCTTTATTCCTTGACCCTTTTTTATTTGAGTACAGAATATAAGAGGGAACCTTTCATCTTGTTCATATTATCTTTCAGTTTAGCTGGTTACAGAGGGGAGAAATGGGAAGGAAAAGGTAGAGAGAGGAAACATCATACGTGGATTCACAGATTCATAGATTAAGGGTCAGAAGGGACCTAGTAGATCTTCTAGCCCGACCCCCCGCCAGGGCGGGAGAACAACAAAAACCCCAAAAACAAGAAACGGGACTCAAATGAGTCCAGCCAGGTAGGCATCCAGCCTCTTCTTAAAGACATCAGCCCATCCCATTGTATCTCCACATAATATATTGTTTTATTTGGTAGAAGCAGCTTTTCAGTGAACCTGGGAAGATCATTTGAGTCGCACAAAATGAACTTGGGTTCTGCTTGTTTCTAGGACAAGGTGGTTGATAGTGAGGTGCATCTAAAGAGAGGAGATTTAATCTCTGATACTACCAAAAACATCATATTGCTCGTAGGTCCATCTGTTCATGAAGCCACGCCAGCTGTATTTGTCCAAGAGAGATGAGACGGAGCAAAAACTTGCTGTCACAGCTGTTTGAAACTACGCTGGTAAATGGTTTTTAATTACATTGCTATTGGAAAGCATATCAAACAATGCTGCATAGCCAGAGTGGAGAACGCTGTGAATATTGCAGAGAAAGTGTCCACAAAATAGATTTATTTCTGGCAATTTACACAGTGATCTTCAAGTGTCCCTCAGCATTATGCATGTCAAGATCAACTGACATTTTGGGGTGATAAGATCTTTGCTGGGAGACTGTTATGCCCTAAGGGCTGACTTGTAACTTCACGTGTAATAATTTGGGTTTTGTAATGGCAACATTTGCCTTTTCTGACTTAAAAACTAGGTCAGAATATGAATTTACTGTGCTTTATCCAGGAAAGGTCCGTGCTGTAATGGCACTTACACACAGATGTGAATTTCACGTAACTTATTTCCTCACCTTCCTGCTTGTTCAGCTGATAAGCCAGTGTAGCTTTCCTAGAACAGGCTGAGTCTTGCAGGGTCTGACCGTTAGAGATAGAGCACAGGGCAGGAAACATTTCATCAAACCTTGTTGTTGACATAATGAACAAGAAATAAGATGCTGAATTTGGGACAGGGTTATCTGAGAGAGGTGGATTTTCTATGTGCGTCATTTCTTGAGATTCCCCTGACTAATAGGTAAGGGAGTGTTGCAGAAAAAACATGCTCAACCCTTGGGCTAAGGGAGCATTTCATGTAGTTTTGAGCGCTAATGCAGCAGTGCTCTTGGTGAACTTAGACTGGATGATAGCGATTTCTTTCCTGCTTGAGTTAGTTGAGTCATCCTGAGAGAGGTTTTATTGGGAGATTGTGGGGGGAGAAGGGTATAAAGGATGACACCCCCCTCCCCCAAAAACTCACTATTGGCTAGGCACTTGGCATGCTGTTGGTATCATATAAATTATGATGCCCCCCTAAAAAAAGGTCCAACAGGTACCCATTTCATATCTTACTACTAACCTTCTCATGGTTGTATCACCACAATTCTTGTATCTGAAATTGTATTATCCCTGCTTTACCATTGGCAAACCGGGGTGTGAAGGATTAAGTGACTTCCCCAAGGTTGGTAGGAAATTGGTGACAAAGCAAGAACGGGGCCTGGGTCTCTAGCATTTCAGTCCAGCACCTCATTCACAAACTCATCCTTCCTCCTGTGAACTAATGAAGTTTTTGTTAAAGACTTACTATCCCTGTACCTCTTAGTGAGGCGTGGGAGGTCACAGGAAGCAGAATCCTTTGAGATTCTCCACAGATCCTGTAGGAAAGTCTGGAAAGACAAGTATTGGACTCTTGATCTCTCTCAATAGAAAATGTTCAGGAAGGAGCATGTTTTAAAAAAAAAACTCCCTTGACAGAGCATCTCTCTGGGTTATTAGATTAGCCTTAGATTTTGACCACTGTGTCTATTTGCAGATTATTCTTCACCATGGGTGTAAAACATATGGCTTGCAGGCCAGATCTGGTCCACAGAGCCGCACCATCTAGTCCTGGTGCTGCTCCTGGGTCTGATCAGACCCACACAGGGCATGACATGGGGCTGGGTCATGGGCTGGATCTGGTCCACAGATCCCTTCCCCCTCCCTCTTCCCCAGTATACTCAATCCAGCAGCTGCTCCAGCCTCTCAGGGACCCATACTCTGTGCAGTGCTGATCCCCACTGAATGAGTTTTACACCTGCTCTGTATTCTATGCTGAAGCTATTGCAGCCATGTATGCTACTTACACTTCAGTGTGTAGGGTGGGACCCCATAGCCAGAAAGCAGATCCAAGAATACCTTATCCCCTTTCTTTTTCATCAGTTTTTTTTTTAAAACAAATCCAGTGATCTCACAGTGTTTTTGCTTGTTTTGGAAATACAACATGTAGATGAAGCAGAGATTCAAATATAAGATTTTTTTCAGGAGACATTCAGCTAATGAGGAAAGGTGCCAAAATTACATTGCGTCCTCATTTACCTCCAATGTTCTGGAGATGAATAGGGTTTGGCTCACTTGTGAGAGCCACAGTGACGGAGCTGTGTGCCCTCAAAATGAATGTGGTGCCAATCAGAGTTGTGCATCCCGAGTGCTTTGTCAGCTACCACAACTGTTGTGAAAAGCCCCATTAAAGCTTCATTTGCTTCCTGGAGTACAGCCTAATCCCATGAAAGGTGCCATTGTTCTGAAAGACTACAGATCTCCTTCCAAGGGAACTACTGTTGCATAATAGAAGTGTGGGATGGCCATCATTTCCTGGATCAAAAGTTTTATTTGCTCAGGATGGCACGTCTGGTCTTGGTATCTGTGCCTTAGAACCGCAGCTCCACAATATCAGAGATTAATGAACAGGTACCAGATACCTGCACATATCTGAATCCCAATATTGTTTTTGTGGGTGATGAGCTTTTGGGACATTCAGCTCCAATAAGAAGCCAGTTACTGAGAAGAGGGGAGCAATAACTCATTGCTGAACAGCAGGGGGTTATTGTTCTTTGTGACAAGTTTCTTTGTAAAAAAAAAAAAAAAAAAATTAATAACATATGCACACAGATTCAAAGCTGGTGTTTTTAAGCTAGTGTGCAACAAAATCTATAACACAGGGTACATCTACATGTTCATTAATGCACTTTAGGTAATGCACATTAAATCTAGTACCCCTGGGCACCTGTACATGAGTGCAGAGGCTGCTCCAACGTGCTGGAATTCCAATGCTTCAGCCCAGACTTGATTAATGGGGTCTGCTGGAGTGTGGCATTTTCCGCGCTCCAACAGCCTCCTGCATCTCGTGTATCAGCATCCCTGTGCTTAAAAATGGTGTCGGGGCACTTAAAGCGCATCAAACAAACTTTAGTTCAAGTGCCCCCACCACCATTTTTAAGTGCGGGGACGCTGATACACGAGATGCGGTAGCATTTTAATTAGAGCTGCTTGCAGAACTGCTCTAATTAAAG
>NW_017728994.1:47945550-47973395 GCF_001723915.1 Gavialis gangeticus | reverse complement strand
CACATGTAAAAGTGCCCTCCATTGTGAGGTCTAGAAAAATGCACATTAGCTAAAGAGCATGGTTTTTTTAATGATGCTTTAATACACATTAAAGTAGGCTAATGCGCATTAAAGCGCATGTGTAGACATGCCCATAGAGAAGTAATTTCAGCTCTTTCTTGGATTACTAGTGGTGTGGAGGGGCTTCCATATGAGGAGAGATTAAAGAGGCCAGGCCTGTTCTGTTTTGAAAAGAGACGCTTGAGGAGGGACATAAGGGTTTACAAAATAGTAAATGACAAAGATAAAGTAGATAGGGATTTATTATTTACTCTCTCCCTAGGTACAAGAATTAGGAGTCACAAAATAAAATAGTGGATAGTAAGTTTAAAACTCACAAAAGGAAGTTGTTTTTTACAGAGCCTGCAATTAAAGTGTGGAACTCATTGCCACCAAATGTTGTGGATGCCGACAGTTTAGCCAAGTTGAAAACAATTGGACAGATTCTGGGAGGAAAGGAGGAACAGTAGCTATTGAGCATGGGAGTTAAGAAAACTTAAATGTTTTAATAGTGAGCTATTACTGTCAAAAGCGTGAGTATATAAATTAGAAAAGATTAAACCAGCACTGATGTTTCAAAGCATCTTTTCTACACAGGATATTGAGAAGCACGAATACTAGAAAATATGTTGATTAGCTTATCAGAGAACGTGTTGTTCCCTTTTCAAGGCAGGGAAAACAATGATAGATATTTGAGGGGAGGGCCTTGTAGTCCAGGCCTGGGGCCAGGAATTGGGACTTTCTAATCCTGGCTCTTCCACCAAGTTACACTCTCCTCACATGAGTCTCCTCCCATCTTTCAGCTTTATTTCCCTCACTTACAAGGTCAGCATAACACCTGCTTCGTGCACAGGGGTGTGGGAAGCCTTACTTCATTAAAGTTCCTTGGCTAGATATAAAAAAAAGCTAGATGTTATTGTTGTTGAGTCAAGAATGTTAGTTTGTATCTGTGCATCAGATACAGATTCTGAAGTTGGAATCTTTTAGATTTAATAGGAAAGCCTTGGATTTGATCAATAACTTCTTGGTGCCATCAAAAATTAATTTTCTCCACAGAAATAACAAAAGAAAATTGTGTCTTTATTTTAAAAATCTGTTCTGAAGAGAAATGTTATTAATTCTCAACACTTACAGAACTGTCCACCGGAGGATTTTCAAGCATTCTGTGGACAGGTAGGGCATTGCCACATTGCTCTTGCTTAGCACATGCCAGACCCTGGAAATGAGGTAGCTTAGCTGGTTTAGCATGGTCTTGAGTGTGCACCAAGAAACACACCTGTGTGTCATTGGGCACATGCTCAGGGTTACATCGAACCAGCTGCCCCACTTGCTTTCTGGGCCATGCCTGTGCTGGGTAGAAGTGAGTGGGCAGCTTGTTCTTTGCAGCAGGGCACCTCAGCTCTCTGCACAGGCAGTGTAGACAAGCCCTAATTAACCAAGTCTCCCAGCACTGCTGTTTTGTAGGGAACCTGTTAACCCTGGCATGGAAGCTCCATTAATTAAAAGAAAAAAATGGTGCAGATGTATTGATTTTTGTCACATTTTGCAATAGGTGACTGCTCTCATTTTCTACTTTTTCTAGGTAGAAGTTCACTGACTAATATGTTGTGTCTGCACTTAATCTGGTATTGATTCAGGTTAAAAGTTATGTACATATAGGTCAAGGCTGGTTCTAGATTTGTGCAGCCTTATGGCTAATAAGTCAAGTAGTGTCCCCATTAACTGTTTTCCCCTTCTGCTACCAGGTCCTCTTGTTTTTAACGGTTTGGTCGGTGGTAGCATCAGAGGCACTGTAACAGGATGGTCAGATGTATGGAGCCTGGGTCTCTACGCTGGACTTCTGCCATCCCAGAGAGGCTGCGTAGCTGAGTAATAACAAATATGAAAGCTGAAGTTGACAGGAAGAGCCAACACAATCTTTGAGGCAGCAGGGTCTAGGGCTCTGAACCTGACATGAAGAGAAAATGACCCTCCTGAGTACAAATCCTAAAATGCCTTTCCTCCCCTGACAAGGACAAATGGCTGAATGTCTGGGGGACAGGATAATTTATAATGTGGTTTAGCATAATTAATGATGGATCTCCTCAGGTCAACTCCTAGCCATGCTCTCTTCTTACTCTGTACCTTATCTCTGGGTTGTCTCATCCACAAATTCAGCTGCTATTTCTGTGCTGAGGACTTGGGTCCACTTGTAATCCCAACATGCCTCCTTCTGTTCAAGCTTGAAACTCAGCCTGTCTCTCTGAGCTTGCCCGGTACAGGTCTGACTACCATCTCCAACTCAGCATGGCTAAAAGAGCTTTCCCCCAACTTTGTCCTCCTTGCATAGTATGTACAACACCACTGTGCTGCCTGGCATTCAGGCCTGTAGCCTGGACATCATCTCCAGCTCCCACCTCTCCCTAGGTCCTTTTGTCCAGACTATGTGCATAATTTGCCAGTTCTTTCTGCATAATATCTAGGATCTGGCGTATTTTATCCATTTATACAACTAACATTCATTCAGGCACATTGCACTCCCATGGTTACCAATCCTCAGTAACATTACTCCCCCTCATCTCCGCCGCATAAATGCTGAAGCAGATTTACTAACCAGACTCCATGATCATCCTATATTGCCAGTGTGCTGTGACATAGTCTACTCACCCATAGCTTGACTTCCCGCAAGACACCCAATATTGTCTACCCTTTCAAAATCCTTTGACTCTTCCTTACTTCATGGCACAAAGAATGGTCAGCACAAGGACCAATCAATCACCACATCATCTTTGACCCGACAGTCAGTCAACCAGGATTTAGCTGGCTGTGCCGTTATGGGGCATCTCTCAACCATTTTTGAGCTGGACAGGGTCACTGTGCCTCAAACCTATACCAATGGGGCCTTCGCAATGACAACAAATGCCCTTGAGGACAGGTTCAAACCATGTCTCACATTGCTGATTGCTACCTGGTGACCTTCAGCCTCCTCACACTGCTGATAATATGGCCTTAAGATGGCAGAAACAATATGCCGAAACCGCATACACTAAATAAACTAAAATTCATCATCTCACAGCTTGATTACTGCCTCATCCTTTTTTCCACCCTTAATAAATACCTTTTTATCTTGCTCAGATCTGTGTGGAATGCTTGTGCAAAGATCTTTTTCCTAGCCTGGCACTTTGTGTCACCCTCTGTTTGCATTTCTTTACCGGCTCATTCTTCTATCGGATCTTCTTATCTTTACTCTCCAGGCCTATCACCGCTCCATCTCGGTCTTTCTCATTTGTTAAAGATTTTGATTCCGGCCTGCAGTGTTTCAACCCCCACCATCCACTGGCTACAGTTTTAAATAACTATCTTCATGCTTTTTCTCATGTAGCCCCTCAAGCTACAAGGGCTCCCAATAAACATCTGCAGAGCTACCTCATTATCCTCCTGCAGATCTCTCCTTCATCTCTTCTGCACTGTGATGCCTAAAAAAGGAAAGATGACAAGAATCAGGTCATTGAAGTGTTAGTCCCCCGTCAGTTGAATTTTGTCTTATAAGCAGTCTGGGGTAGGGAGTGCCATACACTTCATTTGTATTACTGCAGTGCCTCCAGACCCAGTCCTGGCCTATTCATGCTCCCTTTCAGCATCCACTCTGTCATCATGTGACACAGGATGCTGGGCAAGATGCACCTAGATCTGACCCAATCGATTGCAGTTCTTATGTTTTTTATAAACTGGGACCCCAATGTGAACAAACCGAACAAGTGGAAAACAGAGTTGGTTTCTGCCCTCAGAAGCTCGCAGCCTAAATTTTCTGTTCTGTGTTTATGGGGTCACGGTCCATCATCCGTGCTCCTTGATGTTACTGCAGTACAGATACGTGTTGTGTATGTAAGAGTCAGTAAAACTTGTGTGTGAGAAAGGAGTCCCTAAGTCCACAGAAAGCTGTTTGTTAGATTTATGTAGCCATTACTGTATCATCTGGGTGCAAGACTTTGAGAAAATTACCCAGAAATTAAATTGAGCTGTTCTTAATAGTCTCCATAATCAGCTTTCTGCCCTCTGGTGCCTCACACAGCCAGAAATAACCTTCGTGAAACCATAGTCTGTTAACTAGACCATAATCAAATAAACGCATGACTGGATATATTTGACCAACACCACTGGAAATTGCTGCTTCTGACCCCCAAGTACCCTTAGCAAAGACATCTCAGCTGTTCTCAGCTGTTGCAGTGATGCCCAGGGTGAGTGGTTTGGTCATTTGCAGACAGGGCTCAAACCATACAGCTGATTATAGGATGGAGTCAATACCTTAAATGACACGTGAGTAGGAGGGAGTCCAAAGCAATTCATGGACACAGGAATAGTGTTATGAATCTAATCTTGTTTCTTAGTTTGGCTTGAAAACTGTAGCATGCATTCTCACTTCAGTACTTACACAGCCCCAGTTCAGCTGCCAAATTCTGCCCATGTAATGCTATTTAGCAGTTATGTAGCACTTTTTCACACTCAAAGCCATTTACAAAAATTAACTAATTACTATGAGTTGAGACAATGCTTCTGGTTATATCCTTTGAAAAGAATTTAGGATTCCAGTAACAGAAGCTAATTTGCTGCTTGCTGTCATCAATAGCCTAAAGAGAGGCACTCAAAGAGGCAGCCCTCCAGGAGTAAACTGATTTAAAATGAGGAATTTATGCTAGGCACAAGGGGGAAATATCAATTTTCTGTTTTAGGCCATTTATGGTCGCTGCTACTCAAATTCAGAAACTGGGGGGGGGTGTCACAAAGCTGCCAGATGTTTAAAGTAACAGATGTTCTAATATTTCAAAACCAGCGATAATTAAGAGCACACTCCAGAAATTATTTTGCCATTGGCTGCTAAACAGAAGGAATGACAGATGCACTGAAAATCATTTGAATTGTTAATCCTAAAGTTGTGGAAGGGGGAAATAGTGCACATTAAAAGTAAGGTCCCACTGTAATCTTCCAAAACCTAGAGAAATTGGGAGTAAGAGTAAGGGTTGGATTGCCACTGTCTCCATTCATGTCTTTCTAGTGTCTGCAGCAGTTCAAAAGTCTGCTGTTTGGGGATCCCTGCAGCACCGAGGCAATACTCAGTCGCATTATTACTTATGATAGGGCCCATGCTGGGCACCTCCAAACATTCAAGAATTCGTACATTCTTTGAGTTTAAGACCAGCAAGAACCCCTAGATCACCTTTAAATGTTATCCAGTCAATGCTGTTTTGACTCATATAGTTTCCATTTGACTAAAGCAAGGGTGCTCAACTTCCAGCACACAGACTGGGCTGGAGCTAGGCCACGACCCATCTTCCAGAAGGGCCCAGGTTGGGACCAGGCCACACTCCCTTCCCCTGTCCCTGCTGGGCCAAGCTACATCCCCTTCTGCTCTGGGGCTGGGTTGCAGCTGTTATCATCAGTGGGAATTTCCCCTGCCTCTTGCTTGTTACCCAGGTTTCTAGCTGTGTTATACAAGTGGTTGCAATTTCCACTCTTCACTTTCTTTGTCCCATTGGTTCTGCTTTAGTTTTTACAGCATTCAACTTTTCGGCACCCTCCCCTTATGCTGGTACTTGAGCACACTCCTGGCTGCTCAAACTAGAATCACAGAATCACAGAAAATGAGGGTGTGAAGGGGCCTCAGGAGGTCACATCTAGCCCAACCCTGTGCTCAAAGCAGGGCCAGCCGCAACTACATCATCCCAGCCAGGGGTTTGTCGAGCCTCATCTTCAAAACCTCCAAGGATAGAGATTGCACTACCTCTTTGAGTAACCTGTTTCCAGTGTTTTACTAATCCACAACTGAGATGAATAGTAGCCCCCATCTGCCAGATGCAAGAATGATGTTCTGTGTTCCAAGCCGCTAACAATCTGAAGACAGGCAGGTAGGAGAAAGGGAATACTAATGGGCAATTCATCTACCAGCCACACTGATTCAGTGTCAACAGTGCAGCAGAGATCCTTAAAGGGAACTTAAGTGTGGGCAAGTGGTGCTCAAAACAGTTGTGCTGCACTTGGGTATCTGTGTGGAAGAAGGGACTGAGATGATCAAGTGAGAAGCTGACAAAAAAAAAAGTAGTTGGAGCTGGGAATGGTGGTGGGACAAAAGGACTATCAGAGGGTCATAGTGACATTTGGAAAGGAAGCAAAAGGAAGAAGTATCAGTTGCGCAGATTGTTGAAACGGTCTAGTTTTTGAACCCGCTCAGATGGAGTCAGTCTTGGTTGTTATTTCTTTGGTGCTACTTCATACAGCCCTAGATAGCAGCAGAAGTTGTATGGTTTGTCTGTCGCATTCTTAATAGGCAACTAATTGCTTGATAATACAACCTGTGCTAATTGTTAAAATCTGGTTACACTTGCATGTTGAAGACATGTTAGAATACATAGTTAGAATGGGAGAAATTTAGCCCCAGTCTATGTGTTGTTCACACCTCCAACAGCAGGAACGTAGTGTAGTGATTAGTACAGGGACCCGGGGGTCAGGACTCCCAGCTTTGGTTCCTGCTTATCCTGTTGACTTGCTTGATATCACAGGCTAAGTTCCTTCATTATTTTGTGCTTCAGATTCCCCAACTCTTTAAATGGCAGTAACCCCACTTCCAGCCCAGCAGTATGTTACGGGACTTAAAATGTTAACAGTGCTTTGGGATCTGAGATGCCAGGCACTGTAGGAAATCAAGGTGAATTATGAAGAGTTAGTCCACTCTGTGAACATGTGGCCAGTGTTGTCTATGATATTAGGGATGTCTAAAACTGAACATGTGAGCAGAAGACAGGCAAATAGTGGATAGTAAATTCACTATAGATATATTACAACATGGAGGTTGTTCAGTGCCTCTTATTTTCTGCTCTAGAAGTTCCTTGAGACTATGTGGAAAATGTAAGCTTGTCGCTGCTGTTATATTTATTTGTCCCTGTGTGTTTGTTTGTGACTTTGTCAAAGTGCTAAAAATAAAATCAGCCTGACCCAACCCAAACCTATAACTTATTATGGGGCTCAGAAATTTCCAACCACCAGTGACGAAAATAGTAAAACTCCTTCTAACAGGGAAGGACTCTTTGGCAGGTTGCTTTGTATTTGCCAACATTTGAAAAATTATGCATAGGAAGACAGGGCTGGAAGGGATCAGTGGGGTCAGCAAGTCCAGCTCCATGAAACAACAGGCAACCAGGTAATAAATGTTAAGTCCACAGAAATGGAGAAGGACAACTCCAGTCCCTCCATGTGCCAAAAGCGATAAGTGCACCCTAACACTGTATAACTAACTTATGGTCATTAATATAGATACAGCAGTGCCTCAGAAACTACAGTGTGAGACAGGAAGGGAGCTGGAGAGATCAAGGATGCCACCAGGGCCTTGGACTCCTGTAATGGCAGGGAATGTGTTAGGTAAGATATACCCAGATAATTGTAGGAAGTGAACAGAGGAAGGCAAAACTCCCAAATGGGCCTTGCCAACTGACCCAGGGGAAGCATCCTTCTTGGCTTCAGACCTCATGATTGCTTTTACCCAGAGCACGTGAGCAAGACCACTAGTTGGGTACCTGAGAAGTTTGTCTGTACTGTTGGGAATCCCAGTACATCCCATCCAATCCCCCATCTCCACCTACGGAAAATTTCCAGTGCTTCACTCCCACTGGTGACTTTCCCACTGCCAACTTACACATTCTCCAAACAAGTTAGGGTTTAGCAAAAGTCATACGGATTTAGATCATATTTTGCTTGAAAATCCCATGTACTTATCCAGAACAGCATGTTTGCTTCATGTTATCCCTGGATCAAAGTTTCATAGCTTAGTTTTTAAATACTTCTCAGAATTGAAATCTATACCAGGATAACAGCGAGGCACTTAATTGCAGTTGCATTAGTAGGGCCACAATTGCGGTGTACCTTAGGGAGATATGTCTGAAATGTTTTATCTGTGTAAAGGTTTCTATATTTACGTGAAGCTATTTACAGATGACTGAATTCAAAAATAGGTTTGTAACTAAAGAAAGATGCATCGTATTTCAGCTGCTTGGAGCTCAGGCTCTTGGCTGGCTGGTTGCCTGCTATGTTTGGTGTTTATTCTAGTGACTTACAAATGCATGGGGTGGTTTGGTTCATCTTGTTTTCAGTCACTGTCTTCAGCATCAATCTGATGAGGAACTTTTGTATTCAGAAAAAAATACGAAAACATACAGGCCAGGTTCTCTCACTTATACTCAGGCAGGTAGGCTGGATCTTGCAACTCTTGTACCAAAGCTAGTGAGGCTGCTTATGTGAGCAAGGATTTCCGGGCTGGGCCAACACTAGACTCCTTCGCTTTTTTGTGCAGTCCTAATACTTAATCTCAAACTGACATACTGCGTGATACCCACTTACCTGGCGGGCAGCCTGCTTCAGGGTGCATATTATCAAACATTGCTGCAGTTAGAATTTTATCATGCATATTATTATAGACAGAAATTGTAAATGAATGTGTTTCTATTCCTTCCAGCATTTCACCTTGATTACTGAGACGTGGATTTCTGTATTTCACTCAAATCTCAGCTTTCCAGTATCTCCAGTATACACAGAATGATACTAGCTACTTTCTTATACATGCAGGAAAGGATAGCCACATTGCTCGTGTCCTCACTCAGCTCCATGGATTCCTTATTTACATCAAGCCATGATTAGAGGTGACCCTTTGAAATATTTTCAGCATCTGGGGGATTATTGAACATAACTGTGTTCTGGGATTTTTGAGCACTGATGTTGCCCAGCTATTAGATCCTGGTATTGAGGCTCGTAGACAGCTCCACCTTTCCAGCGAGTCATCATCCATCTCTGTTTATCATGGTATGAAGATGACACAGAACAGATGAAATGGTGATAGGAGGCTAGAGTAATAGAGAAAGTTTTCTAATTTTGACTGGCACACAGATCTTTTTATGTTCTTATACTGCAGTGGAGTCTGGAGGGTTTTGCTGTTCACTGATGCAGCCTCTGAAAAGGTAGTCAGACCAGTGTCACTTCTGAATTGGTTGATATCTGCTCCAGGACATTGCTTCCATGTCTTGAATGTAGGCCAGTGGTTTTCAGCCTGTGGTCCGCAGACCCCTGAGGGTCCGCAGATGGTCTGTGAAAGATTACTATGATCAGTCAAAAGTATGGGAATACCCACACTTACAATTCAAAGGTGTCCACACCTCCATTTTTAATTTCCAAAGGCATCCTCACCTCTGTTCAAAATTTTTTAGAAGTCCACAAGTGAAAAAAGATTGAAAACCACTGACGTAGACAGAGATGGTGCTGGCAGGTGTTGGGAGCAGCTTGAGGAACTGATGGAGCTGTGGCTGCTCCCTTCGCTGGGGGACCAAAGTCATCTCTTTGTCTTTGTTCCTTGCAAATCTTGAGGTCTTGTTAGATCCCGGTATCCTGAAGTGCTCTGTCATTGGCAGCTAACCTGGAACTGCTGACTGTCCCCTTTTCATATAGAAATCGCCACGGTCATTTTTCCTTTTGTCTTTTCCATCCTGAATGATTGCAGTTTTCTGCTTGCGACTGCCCAGCTGGTGAAGAGTGCTTGCCTTGTAGGCAAGGAAGGTTGATGTTAGCACATAGTGAAATGCTTTGTGCTCCACGCAGCCTTTCGTTTGCTTCATTGGCGGTAATTATTTGTAAGCCCTAAATGGCCTGGGAGCAGGCTATTCCAGACACCACTTCTCCCTGTAGACCCTGTTTGTGGAAGTTGCGGTTGGCTGCAATGTTGCTACTCCCTGTTTCCACAGCTGACCTGGGCGTGTGGCAGGGAATTCTTGGTAGAGAGCTCTCAGCTCTGGAATGCGTTCCCTCGGGCCAGCTGCCAAACCCTCATTTTGGTGACCTTTAGGATGCTGCACAAGATGCATTTATAAACGCTGCTTTTAGTTACTGCAAGGCAACAGAGAGAGCTAATCAGGGGACTCCTGTTTTGTAGACAAATTGATTTTTATATAATTTCACAACCATCCGATAATATCTAGACACCCACACACACACAAGGACTGCAGCCATCAAAATTGCTCCCCGTGTTTTAAAACCATCTGTAGACTCGCTTTAGGAATCTGAGTACAGGAGTGGTATGTTTAACAGTAAACCAATTTTTGGCCTTGGTCAAATCATTTAACTTTTCTATGCCTGAGTTTCCCTGTTGTGAAATGAAAACATTAATTCTTACCTATGTGATAGGAGATGAATAATTAACATTTGCATTGTCAGTGTTACTCGTGTGTGTAATGTTCTCCATAGGCTCAGGTGAGTTACCCCAAAGTAAAAATCCACCATTTTTAGCTGTGAAGACAAGTCCTGTATCTTCAAATCCAGTCTCACGGCTGCTAGTATAAACCCCTCTGTGCTAGTCTACCCACCAGACATCCTGCCCTCCACCCCAAGTGAATCTCTCTGCTTGTGTCTCCAGCTCATTTATAGTCTCAGTTGAAGGAAAAAAAAAAAGCTCTTGTTCCTTGCATGTACCTCTTCTTGTTTTGTGGATATTTATTATACTGGAGCTACATTATTTAACTTAGAACAAATATTGGAATGAATGAAAGGTGAACTGAAACGTGATGAAGTTAAATTGGGATTGCAAATGGAAAATATTTGTTCTGATATTTTAGTGCCTTTGTATTGAAGCAGCACAAATATATGTTTTCTAGGCTTCATGTGTCAGCAGGTACAAACCCTTAAGTTTTTTATATTTATATTAATTTATTTTAGTTCCTGCTTGACCTATACACAGGATTTGCTATTTCTTTGGGCACCTTGCATTATATCCTGAACAGTCTCATTCTTTAGCAGCCAGGAAACAGCTTTACAATGCTTTTGTGAAACATGCATTCCAAGTTAAGCAAGTTCTCTCTTCTGTCTCTTCCAGAATTAAGCGCTCGTTTAAAAATGACAACCTCATGGAGCGACCGACTCCAGAATGCAGCAGATCTCCCTGCAAATATGGATGGGCTCGCTATGAAAAAGTACCGCCGAGAAGCATATCATCGGTAAGACAGTCATGTAATATGAGTCACAGTTAGGTGTTGTCTAGAGCAGCAGGGTTCAGCCTCTGGCTTGTGGGCCAGATCTGGCCTGCAAAGTCATGTCATCCAGCTTGTGGGGCTTCTCACAAGTCCAGAAATGTGGCAACGGGGGAGCAGTGGCAATTAATGCTGCCACCACTCCATCGCCAGCAGTTTCCAAGCCCTGTGGGCCAGATGATACAGCTCTGTATGAGGGACAGGAGCTGCAGGCATGATCTAGGGCAGAGGTTCTCAAACTGTGGTCCACGGACCACCACTGGTCTGCGAGCTCCATTCAGATGGTCTGTAGAAAGGTTGTGGAACAATTGAGATTGTCTGTACTTGGCCCTGCACTTGATTTTTCTGATGACAAAGATTAAGTGGTCCGCCAAAACCCTCAGCAATTTTCAACTGGTCCACGAAAAGAAAAAGTTTGAGAACCACTGATCTAGGGCATAGCCTGATCTGACACCCAGGTCTGGGCAGATCTGGTGTCCAAGGCCAGGGCCATGGGGCATCTGGTGCATGGGGGCAGGACTCGGTGCATGGGGCTGGGGACACATGCCGAATCAGGCCAGTGGACTGAATCTGGCCAATGCACCAGCCCCACACCAGTCATCTGGCCCCTAGGGCCAAAAGATCTAAGGTTAGGAAAGCAAACTGTAAAAGAAATTTCTTACTGGTTCTTGCCAGAGACTGGAACCCCCCCCCCCCTTATTTTCAGAACCTCAGTATAAGCCAGAATACAAGACAACATTGTGCTTCCCTGCTGGAGTTTACAGATCAGGCAGTTCAGATCCATGCAGTATACTATGTGGAAAGGTTAATCAGAGGTTAGATTTTGCAATAGAAACTATCGTGCATTTTTTCAAGTTGATTAATACCCAGTAGCAAAACTATCCTGGTAATTGTTCCAGCCCATTCCCATTGTTGCAATGCACAGTGGTAGAGATACTGCTTAGACTTTGAAGTGGAAGACACATTAGTATGGCACAGATAAATATAAGAACAGAAATAAAAGTATTTTAGAATCATACCTAATAAGACTATTGTCTATGTTACAGTTGCACGTAGAAGCCCCAGATAAGATCAGGGCTCCATTGTGCAAGTCACTGTACTGCTGTAGTAAGAGAGAGTCAATCCCTGGAAGTGCCTACAGTTTAAAATAGACAAGATGGTCAAAGTGTGGAGTAAAAGAAATATTATCTCTACTTTGCAGAAAAGGAACTTCAGGACAGAGAGAATAGGTCATACAAGAAATTGGGTAGAGCCGAGAATAGAGCCCTCATCTCATGAATCCCAGTTCAGTGCTATAAACACAGGATCACCTGGAGAGGGAGATGCATTCTGTACATTGATAGAAGACTTCACTGGAGAGGTGACAATCAGAGAACGCTTGAGAAAACTCACTGTTACTTTTTGTGTGGGGGGACATCCATTTAAAAAATATAACTGCCATTTTAAAAATGCATGCAACTGTGACATGATGTTCGAAGTGTATCTTTGTCTTTCCTCTTGCACAACTCAGAGCAGTTGTTTTAAGTCTTTTGAAAGAATCCCAATGTAAAAATGCAAGTAAATGTGGGACTATCTTTGAGGGAGGTGGAAATCTGATATAGGAAATGCAAAAACCAGGTTTCTCAATAGATATTTTACATCTAAAGGTCACATTGCCTTTGTGATTCACCTCTGAGAAGGTGTTTTACAGGTTATGCATCTTGGATGCTAAGAATAAAGGAAAACATCTTACTATGCTCGGTTAGTCAAAGGTGCGCAAGCTGGCACATGTAAATAATTAATCCCAAGGTGGATGGCCAAAACTTTGACATTTTCTATTGCATGTATGTTGGTGTCTGGAAGTTTTGATGGCATTTGCATCCCTTATGCCAGCTGGCTAGTCAGGATGTGAGAGAGACTCTCCTGGGATAGGAAGGACCTGTAGGAAAGTCTGTGCCATAATCAAACTGATGGGTGCAGCTCTGTGGTAATGCAAACAGAAAAGGCATTATAGTTTTATTCCTCTGTATCTTCCTTGAGTAAAGGCCTCTTTGAAACTTTGCCATTTGCCTCAGTTGGACCAGGATTCAACCAGTGGCTGTTCCTTCTGATTTGGATTAGTGTACATAAAATCAGAATCAGGCCTGTATTTGTTTCTGGTGACTTAGTTCTGCATGTATTTTATATTATTTAGAAAGGTGACAGGTGTGCTAAGCACTGTCCAATACAGAAAAAGACAGGACTTTTTGGGATGAGTGTACACTCTAAGGGTTTGATCCTGTTAACCATTACTCATGTGAGATGTCTTTCTTCTCACAAATAATTCCCTAGAGCCAATGAGACTACTCATTTAGTAAAAGATGTACAGGACTGTGATCTGAGTATCTGAAAACAGTCTGTCATAGTCTGATTATCCTACTGTAGTCTTGGGAGTTATCTTAATGTATGGTAGCTGGAACTACTGTTAGGTCTTTGCATTTCCATTGAAAATGTAAGTTTGAAATGCATTGAAAGAGACAGATTTTCTATTTAGGGTTGGAATTCAATATTGTGTTAAAAAACAACCTAATGCTAAAAATGTAGCATAAATCTGTGCTAGATTTTGAAAACGAATTCCTAGAAATGTGCACAGAGGCATTAGTAATGGATTTAGTGTATCAGTTTCATGGGCCTTATTTTGGTAATTGGGTATTGTAACATTGTAAAACGAGTTTATCCCTAGTGCACTGTTTCTGGCAGCTCCTGCGATTTTTGTATTCACACCCAGGGCCAGCTTTTCCTAACGCACGATTTCAATTGCTGATTATGTAAAACTGCATTGGCTTATTGTAGTTTGCCCTACCCATAATAATTTATTGGTGTGCTTATAATTACACAACACTGGATAACCTGGGTTATTAAAGTAATCAGTTCCACCTTTTTAAAACTATTGAGTTGTTGGCTTATTTTTCTTGAAATAAAACAGTCGTGTTGATGGCTTGCTAAAAGAGAACTGCACTTTCAAAATAAAGCATGGATCCTAAAGAAGCTTGTTCCTGTGTGGCCATCTCTTCTGATTTCATTGTTGTCACCCAGTTTCTGGAATCACATGCTTGTTCAAATTTTCATTTTAATTTTTTATAGTTGCAGAGGAAACATGACTCCTATTAATCAAACACTAAAAGAAAAATAAATAGAACCATAGTTTTGTTATTTTTAAGAATATCTTGATCTAATGTTTTTTGGATACTGATTCATTATTTTTGAACATATGAGATTGACTAGATTATATCTGTAGTAAAGCTGCCGGTTGAGAATACAACTATCATTAGTGATAAGTTTTGATTAGCTTAAAGAGAGCCTGTTGGGTTAAAAGCATTCACTGAACTAAAATCAAACAAAACCCTCCTGTTCCTTTAACTGTTACTTTATCTAATTTCATTATTCTGAAATAATTTTAAAGATCGTTTCACCTTTTTTATAATTTATTTAAGTCAGCTTGGTCAGTTGAATTTGTGTAGTTAATGCAGGATTCTGGTTTTCATGTACTGGTACAAAGTTGAAATGCTTGAGGGGTGAACTTTCCAATCCAACCAAATCATTGCTATTTAGAAAAAAATAGTGAAAAATTTTTAATTCATATTAAGACTTTGACAACCTAAAATAAGAAATAGAAATTTTGTTTGTCACCTAAACTTGTCCCTTTTAAATTATAGATTGCCCCAAATGTTGGACATTTTGGGTTACATCAATCTGGGTGAGTTGGTTTTAAATATTTAACATTGTTGGCAGAAATCCCAATTTGAGACTGGTTTAACTGGTGCATTGTATACTGATTCAGAGCCTAATGAATGAGTAGAAAATCATGGGTGTAAATTCCACAGGCAAGATTCTCCAAATCAAACCTTGGTGGTTTGGGGCTTTGGTCCCACCTGCCCCCGCTCCCCCTCTCCCCTCCCACCGCTTTGCTTACTGTTTGAATTGACTGGTACAGCTGTTTCAGAAATTACAGTCCTGTGGATGTTATTACAACATAATTGTTGCTGAGTACATCAAGGACAGCTTGCAAATATGAACCCCAGTGGGTATTTTAAAGGAAAATCAGTGGATAATGAGTTTTAGCCAAACTAAAAGAAATCTGAATGAAATGTTGGCTTTGGGGCATATCTGGGGCTTAGAGCACTTGTTTTCTGCACTCCCAGAAGTCACCAGGAAGGCTGTAAAACAGTAGCAGAATCTCAAGTGATCAGTAGACAGTGACTTTACTGGGTTTACTTCCTGTGCGCAGCCTTTCAGGGGGACAGCTCAGCTACTGTTGATGTCAGCGACAAGCCCAGTTGTGAGACATTGTTGGAGGCTGTTCGTAGGAGACATCTGAAGCTGAATTAACATAGAGACTGAATTACATCTAGGTTCTGATGGAGATGGTCAGTAAAAAAGATACTGAATTTCTGGCATTGGTACCATACATTTTAACATGGGAATAATATTGATGTGCTGTTATTAAGAGGTTATTCAGTGTGTGCATGTGTGAGGCCTCCTCCCTTGGCGGTGCTTGTCAATATTTCCTGGTTGAAGATAATCACTAGGCCAATCCCTCTGTAGGAATACTATCATTTAACATGATTGGAATTAGACAGGAACTAAGGTGACTATGAGCCACCAAATTGCCCTGTTGTCTATTTGTTAACTTGGAGCAAACACTTCTAGTCAGCTTCTGGATTACCATAGATAGCTCTGGTGAGTTTTCAACAACAGCTGCAACTAGTTAAGGGGAATGATGGAAAAAGTTGAGGTTTCATCCACTGTCATCACGGACAGTTCCCTAGAACCAGAAATCAGGTATTTGCTTTTACTTTATATTATGTTGTTTTGGGGGTGACCTAGCCGGGCAGTAAGACTGAGCTGGCACTTTCATCAGAGTTGCAAATTGGGCAGGTTCAATATCTGCCATTCAGATCACATTGCTCTGAGGTTTGATTTGGAAATTACCAGCCCCGGTGGTATTGTTTTTGAAGGGCAATGTTCTCTACTTGCTTGAACAGGAACTTGGCCTTGAGCCTTCTCAATCCTATTCCTACCTCTACCACTGACTTGAAGTAAGACCTTGGCCAAGTCGCTTCATAGTTCTGTGCCTCAGTTTACTGGTAGAATATCTCCTAGAGATGATATGAGTTAATTAAAGTTGATAACATGCTTTGAGATTCTTTGATGGAGAGTGCTATATAATGAGCAGCAATAAGACAAAACTGTTTAATCCATTAGTCCTTTGGCTTTCTGGAGCATCCAAAGACATAAGGGGGCTAATGCTGAAATGTTAAATTTTTTAATTTCTTCAAGATTCTAAATTCTAACACTATCAGAAATAATACATTTGGCTTTTATTCCTGTTTTTATCTTATTCAAGCAGGCTCAGCAGTTTGTAGCCATGAGAATGAACATCTGGAAATGTTATGCTGAGTTTAATGTGAAACTTGAAATAGTTTGTCTGTTTGGTTAGCAAAATGGACAATGTGATGGTAAATTGGCAGTAGATAAATGTGGCAGACGAGGGGAACTCTGTGTAAATAAACACCCGGAAGCATTGTTCTACCTCTTCAATGCCAGAGGCCTTCAGCCGGGTTATAGCTGGGTTTTGCAGGGTTGCTTGAGCTGATCAGCGCTGAGGAGCCATAGGAGACCATGGCAGACCATATTCAAGGCACGTTTATACTTGTGCGACCTCACTGGAAGACACTGTGCAGCTCAGCATGCTTACTGCACTTTAGTGCTTGGGGTCAGGAAAAGGAGGAATGGAGCAATTTTTGAGGGAGCAGCATGGTCGCCAAATTAATCATAAAGACATTACATCTGAAAACGCTCCATAACTTACTGCCTGAATCGTTCTTTGGAACAGATGGGATGTTGTTTGAGGGTGGGATGCATATGGGCTCGACTTGGCACATTGCTGTGCTTAGGAAGTAAACTCATTGAATAGAAACAGAAATGGACATTAGAGTGTTCGGTCTAAATCCCTCCGAATTTCACAGGGAGGGGATCACAGTTACATTTCTGGATCTGACCTTCCCTGTGCTGTCATCAGCAAAACCAGACTGCTGGTTTCAGGTCACTTCCAGATTTTCCAGTTGGGGTGTTACTATCACATCGCAAGGGCATTGTGCTCAGTGACGTTTCAGACCAGGACATCAGAAGTTACTGTCTGAATTATTCATGAGATTTAAATGCTGTCAAATCTGAGTCTTTATCCAGCCCCGTAACTGAACCTTTTCCCAACACGCAGGTCCATTCACTGTCTCCAAACGAAAGTATTAAAAACAGGATGACCGGTTATAAAGGTTAGGTTGAAGAGGGACTAAAAGGGAACTCTGTTGGCTTGTGTGCATCGAAGAAGTAAAACATAAGGAAATAAGTTATTTGAATAATGCACAGAATGGGCAAGGCCTGCCAAAGGGGACAAGAGTTAGCAAGAGTCAGCACCGTTCTGCTGATTTCAGGAATTTGAAAGTTTATGTATTTATTAATCCACATCTGGGAGGTGCTGAGGCACCCAGCGTTTCAAAGAGCAGTACTGGCGCAGCATAAATATTCTTTTCAGGGCACCCGCATGTTTCTGTTCAAAATGTCTTGGGTCAGTCGCAGATCAGCTTTGTTTCATTGTAGTTTTTGGAAGTCACTTGTTAGCCTCAGCCAGAATACTGTATGGTAACTTTTTCCGGCGGGGCTCTGCATCCTTGTGTCTGCATCTACACAAGATGCTTTTAGTCCTTGTGTACAAGTACTAAATGACTGCGCAGTAACATCCCTGAACCGTTTTTTAGTAACGCTGACTGCGCAGTAGCGTTGCATCATGCTTCATGCCACATGATATTACTGCACAGTAGTAATGAGCTACTGCACAGTCAGCATCTTGTGTAGATGTCTCCTCCAACTTCTGTGCAGCAGAGGGGACTTGTTTTCTGGTGGTGAAAGAGTACTTATGTCACGAGCAGCAGGACTAGAGCACTGGTTTTCAACCTTTTTTCATTTGCGGACTCCTAAAAAATTTCAAAGGGAGGTGTGGACCCCTTTTGAATGATAAATATGGCTATTCACCTGCTTTTGATTGATCATGGTCATCTTTTGCAGACCCTTTAGACCTCCAGGGGTCTGCAGACCACTGATTGAAACCTACTCTTCTACAGCATAGCGCCTACTTTTCAGAGCCACCCCTTTGACGTGAAGGAGGAGAAACGATACGTTTGACAGAACGAAACAGACGGATCCATTTTGCTCCCTTAATTTGCCTTGTCATTTTTGCTGCTAATTGAAGATGTTTTGTTTTAAAGTACAGAAGAAAGCAAATGGTCTCAATGTTGAGGAAGCAAGCATATAGATCTGGGATGGTTTGAGCAAAAACTTACTGCTATAGGCTTTTTATAAAACAGAACTGTAAAACAGGCACTCACGGGCCCTACCATGCCTATCATGTCATTAAGGTTCTGCCTTAAATTTATTGCAATTATTTTTATTTTTGGTTTAAACACACCCTCCCTGAAAAAAGATCCATACTCTTTGCTCTAGGAGCCTTCCTGACATGTTTTGAAAATGTAATTATGCAAAGAGACTGCTCCAGGGCCCCTTCCCCCACTGTGTTAATTCTGTTTCTGTTGCTTATTAGGCACTAGAAGACATGCCAAGTCTCCTTCTCAGTTGTGTAATCCTGGAGCGTTTCACTGGTCATGGTACAGGAATGCTACATATGTTTGTTTCATTGCAGGCACAAATTGCTTGTCAGCTTTTGCATAAACCCAATAAAAAAGGATTCTTCCTTATTGTCCAGGCAGTCTTCCTTTCTTACTGTGCCGGAGCTGGCATTCAGGTGTTTGCCTCAGCGGTGGTTAAGTTAGTTTGCAATACCAGGATCATTTCCATTGTACTAGGATAAAGGTGAACGGCAGCTGTGATGAACATCAGATGGTTCTACTGCCATCTGCATGTCCAGCGCTTCGTTCTTCCCTATTATATAATGTGTTTTTCTGTTACCCAGGACAGTTCTTAAATCTGAAAAAGGAAACAAGCAATAAGACAGTCGCTATACTCTTGGGCTTTCTGCTCAGACATAAACCTTGATGTTTAATTGCTGATTAGGGCAGGGGCAGCAACCTTTAGGGAGCAGCAGGCCGAAATATGGCAGCTGGCTTTGAAGTTGGGCGGCTTCTTGTGACCTGGCCACTTGCTGCTCCAAGCCCCTGAGCCTTCCCCATTCTGTGGTGAGGGCTGCTGTCTCACTTTCACAGCCTCCGACTGCCACTGCTGTCACTGCCACCCTTTGCACCTTGCTGCCAAATCCTATTTGCCAGTGATGAATTCAGCGGTGAGAGAAATGGAGACTGCAGTAAGCGGATACGAGAGAGACAGAGCAGGGAGGGCTGGGGCAGCAGCAGGAAGCACTGCAGAAAAACTGGATCAGGGCAGTAAAGGGGCATGTGCCAGTGGAGGAGACCTGGGGGTGCCCTCTAGGTTGGCACTGGTTCCCACCTGCCCGTGCTCACTGCAGGCTGTATGCTGTCTTTTGGTGGCCCAGATCTGACCCATGGGCTGTAGGTTGCCAACCCCCCTGAGTTAAGGGATAAATTTCGCCTTTCTCAGCTGGGTTTTTGGTTGTAGCTGTATTGGTCTAAGGACATAGGCAGGCAAAGGTCTTTTGGTAGATGTGGTATTTTTTTTTTGAATAAATGAATAGTTCTTAGTATCTTTTTCCCAACTACTCGTTTGGTCAAAAAAAAGATATCACATCTACCCAAAGAACCTTGCCTGCCCCTTCTTGGCTAATGTTTCCCCCTGCTTACAATGCCCAGTTCATTTTGAACCTCTTTTTTTCTACATTAGCCAAGTTCTTTTCAGTGTTTTGCTTTAAAAAGCTGTAGGTCTGAATCACATCTCCGTTGTGGACCAACTTTCAGGCAACCAAAGCTCAGAAACCAGGTAGCTCAAATCCTGATTTCTGGTTAGTTGTGCCAGTATTTGTTGGGACTTGCAGACCCTTAAATCTCTGTACTCCAGCAAATTACCTTCCGTTCTTAGAGCAATTAGCTGATCCTGTGCTAGCACTCACTGAATGGGAACCTTAAGAGTATGGGTAAATAGTGGGGCAAGTGAAGCTAATTTCCTCTTGTGTCATATTATAATATGCAGAAAAGATGGCACAGGGGCTGACAAGCTCTTGGGTGTACCATCTTATGAGGAGGCTACACATTGGAGAAGGGAGTGGAAGCAGTGGATAAAAGGAGACCAGTTTTAGCCTCTACCTTCTTTGTTGCTACCATGCTCTTACATGGCGCGTCTACACATGCATTAATGCACCATTGTTACTGCGCATTAAGTTTAGTACCTGTAATAACAGGTGCTAACTCAATGTGCAGTAACCGGTGCTACTCTGCGGTAGCGACAGCACGTGGTTTTTTAGTGACGCTAATGTGCAATAGACTTAGTGCTACTGTGAATTAGTGCATTAGCACAGCTTTTGCTGTGATGCACTAATGCGCAGTAGAATTGGCTTATTATGCATTTAGTGTCTCATGTAGATGTGCCCACAAGAAGGTAAACTTAAGTTCCTCACATTCATGTCCTGTACGAGGAGAGCACTGAAAGTTGGAGACTGAAAAGAAGTTTAGGGTAATAGGGACACCTCTGCCCTTTGAAAAAAGCGGTCATACTTGTATGCCTTTCAGGACATGCAGAGAACATTTATGGGGAAAGGGAAGAAGGTGATATAGAAGGCAAGAATATTGTATTAGGAAGATGTATTATGAGAGTGGAGAGGGGGGACCAGGGAGTCTGCAATAATAATGTCTGATGGTCAGTGCAGGGAAGAACTTTAAGGAAGAATTCGTGCTGTGCTGCCATTTGATTAATCTTGTTCCTTGGGGCTGTTAAGTGTCTATAACTTGTTGATTTTAACTCCAATGCTTTTTCTAATGGAAAAGACCAAAATCGATAGAAGTTAAATCGATATCTTCTCTCTGATTCTGGCAAGAAGAAATTGTTCTTAGTGTTTCACACATTGTTGCATGAAAAAGTTTTCAGTGAGCTTTATTTTCCAACTTACTTTGACTTTTTAAGTAGCCCTGCTAACAGTACAGATGATTTCTCTACTTGCACTCCCAGAGCTTCTTTGATACCTCATTTAACTACCATGAAAGGAGTACTTAGAAAATCTGTCACCTCTCTTTTTTCTTTAGAGACGAAAGGATCATTCTTCTAAGATATTTTGGGAATAAAAGAACTGCTGTGTCTCTGCTGCTGCTTTACAGCTTTTAGATCAAGGGTGCTTTTGTCATTTCTCTCCATACAGTATCACTTGAGAAGACTTTGAAACATTTTTTTAACCAGTAAATACATATTTGATCAGTATTTTTGATTTTAAAGTTGCTTTCTTCATCAAGCCTGCTACTTCTGGCTTTGATCTCAACACAGCAGTCAAACAAAACAGGCTTGAGACGAGTGAGAAATGTCCACAGAGCATCTAGATGTTCCTGGGAATAGCGGTGGTGATGCAGTACGTGGGACTTTTCTAAGTTCTGGATGCTGGCAGGTACAGGCAGTCCTCGGACTTACGACACAATTGGTTCCTGAAAACTGTGTCTTAAGTCGAAACGTTGTAACTTGGAACCAATGTTCTCATAATAAACAATGTTATAAATGGGGAATTGGTTCCTGAACCAAGGCCCAATACCCTATTTTCACCCAAAATACCCCAGAATTCTGTAGTCGATCAATTATAAATGAGTAATATAGCTACATTAATGTATTTATGTTGTAAATAGCAATCATATTGATTTGGAAGGACTTCTTTGAGGTGACTTTGCTGGACTTTTTGAAGAGTTCTTGGCTGGAGTCTTGTCAGGAGTCTTGGCTGCAGGTTTTTCTGGAGTCTTGTCTGCTCTCATAAAGAAAGTATCCAAGAAGCTTGGACAGGTGTTCCCCAGAGAGATGCGTGACAGTGAAATTGTTCACTGGCGTGGCGCCACATCGGGTCAAGCGTTGTAGTTGAAACTGACGTCACAAAGTTGAAACAGGGTGTCAATTTATAAAAGTCGTAAGTGCAAAACGGTGTAACTCGAAACGTTGTAAGTCGAGGACTGCCTGTATTGCCTAGTTTGACTAGCCTCGCCAATTTGAGCGGGACTCTGTAAGTTGGAAGGCTTTCTGATAGTAAATATTTGTCAGATCAGGCTGTGAGTTGGTACTTAACCAGCTACTTACCAAGATGTATAGGACATACTGTTTTTTGATTGGTATCTAACGCTGAGGTCCTAAGCATTTGTAGTCATTAAAGATCTGGTTGTAGCTTTCACCAGAATAGCCATATTAATTCTTCTGTCCTGGCCAGTGTTAGTAATTACTTTTTGTCTAACGAAAACTCTCCCTATTGAAAAGCTTAAAATATTCTTCATTTCCTGTTTTGATAACATCGCATGATAGAATTGCATTTAAATGCTTGCTGTGTTTCACCCCCAGAGGTAGCAGGGGAAGTGGCTACTTTTTGGTTGGAAAATCAGTTTGTAAGGTGCTTAGAAAACCTTCAGGATGAAATGTTAGGGTGTCATTAAACCTATCTGGGTACAATTTCAAGGTCATTAGCTATATTCTGGATGTGGTGTAGAATAGCGGATCTTAGGCAAGACCAGGATGGGTGGATGTCATAGAAACATTTTCATGTACCTCTAAAGGCATCCCATGGGGTGTATAGCTGCAGCAAGCAAATGAGGTAAGCCATTTCCTGGCAGCTGCAAAACCTGCGGCGTCTCCAACACGGTTCAGTTTGCCTGTATTTTGTCGAGCGTTTTGAAGCAGGTCACTGAAAGGAATGTCAGAGGTGAAGAGGGCTTTCCAAATTTGTTGACCCATTTGAGAAGAGACTGAAGTGGTATATAAAATCAAGCCCTGTGACTAGGGCAAAACCTGTTTCTAACTTTCCAAAAACTGTATTGTCCCCTTCTCAAATCCCCCCTCCTCTTTTAGAAGCAAACAAGCAGCTTTTAGATCAGGAATCTGCGGCATGCCAGTGTGCTTGCATTAGCATTTCCTGGCTTGAGAAGCAACTGAACGCAACCGTCTCCTTCATAACAAAGGTCTCATTTTTCAGATAGCGTCTAGAATTGGCACGTCCTAACTCAGAGTTATCGAAAGGCTTTTTTAAACCCTGAAGGTTCACACGGCAGATTCAGCCCATTTTTGCCCCCTAGCCCGGAAAGCTGTTTATTTTATTGCAAGAGAGCAGCTTACGTGGTTTATGACCTCATCTGGTATTTGCAAGAGGCTTTTGTATCCCGGTAGTTATTTACAGTTTTCCCCCCTTCATTTATGATCTTGCTTAGATGGTATATAAATCTATTGAGAAAAATAGTTGTCTTTAACCCCTGAATCCCCTCTGTGACAAACCCCATTGTCAAAGGCAGGCAGTTTGCCAGGAAACTGTGACTCCCACAGTGAGTGTGGAAGGTTAGGGGTAAAGTATACTATTGCCAAAGAAACTCTATTCCAAATGGATTTGTGTGGAACAACAACGATATCCAGTGACTAGTTAAATTAGCCACAGATGTGTTCTCTATAGCACCATCCAGGAAGAAATACAGTATCCGAGGGCTTGGTTCAGACATAATGGTCTTTCTAAAGTTAAATCAGATCCAAACAAAATTGCATTGGTACTAGAAAAGCCTGTCAGGAATTGTGTAATGTGATTCAGGCAAGTCGATGAATCAGACGGCTGCAAACTTTACAAGAAGCCCGTCGGTGAAAGATGAGGTAAGGCTGCTTACATAGAAGTACGAGAGCTTGATCTTGACATTCGCTGTTTGCCGGTAACGTTTTAGCTTCAGGAGCCTGACACATGTAGTCACAGACCTCGTTACAAAGGGTACCTAGCACGCAGTGAGGTTCGGAGGAGAGTTTCAGGACCACTAAAACTAGAAACCTTACCAAACTAGAGACTGTTTGTTGCTCCATATACTGTCTCAGTTGCTTAATGGTATTTTTCTTCTCTGTCACACTCCTTCCAGAAGGAAGTGTTACTGAAGTCAGGTTTGAAGAAGACTATTTTTTCTGCCTGTTATTCCCAGCCAAAGTGAGAGTGGAGCAAATGCCCAGATATTAGTATCCTTTTGCAAAAAAAGTTCTAGGCATTTTTTTCCCCCCCTGCTGTGATAGCTTTAGGAAAATTTGAATTTGTAGCCAAGGACAGCCTCGTTGAAAACCTGAGATTCTCTACGACAGCTGAATTTGGGGCTTTGTTTGTAACAATGATTCTTCGTTTTCAGCTGAGACAAGCCCCAACTAGACCTCCTGAGGAATGACAGATCTGTTGCGTGATAGAAGCTAGTGGGAAAGCCTGAGCAGTTTAGTTCACGTACTAGCCAACCAAAAGCAGTTTTTGTTGCATTCCCTGTCCTGTTTTTTAACTTGTTTGAATGCAGTGGATTAAAATCATTAGTATCAAAACAAAGCCTGGGAATATTCAGACTAAATTCACATTGCAACAACATTTTGATAGGAACAAATAGAAGTAGGAGACTAACCCTGCTACCAATTAAATAAATATTTCTCCTAAGCTCCTGGGGTAGGATGTGCATCTCATTCAGTATGCTGTTGTATTATAATCAGTGATTAGTAACAATATTGGTCTGAATTTGATGACCAATCTTTTTTAATGTGTCTGGAGCTTTCAGATTAATTCCCAACAGTAAATGGTAAATGTTGATTCAGAGCATTGCTAACTGTTTTCTTGTGTCATCACCTGTCTATAATATTTTCTTTTAATCAGAAAAATTGCCTTATGTTCCATCCTCTGAAACCACTTTGCTCTCATTTGAGCTATGGTTCAAGATATTGTATACTCTGAATTCAGGATTTTTACAGACTATATCAGGTGTGTGCAATGTGTCCATGTCCATATGCACACCAGCGATTGGGACTATCCATGAAAAAAATAGTGGCTTTGTTGCAAGAGTACTGACAGATCCAGCTGAGCTGTGTATTGCTTTCTGGGCACATTTCGATTTGTACGTACTGAGAATGGTCTGGGTATGTGAGGTCAGATACGTATCTTTATAGCAAGCCAAATACATGTATTTCTAAACAATAATATTCTAGAAATGCTTATTCCTATGGGTTTATTTTCTCTCTCTTTTTTTTTTTGTACAGGGTCTTTGTGAACAGAAGTTTGGCCATGGAAAAGATAAAGTGCTTTGGTTTTGATATGGATTACACGCTTGCTGGTGAGTTACCCTCTTGATTTTTGTCACTGATCCTGATCAATGCCTTGTCTTTTGCCTAAGGAAAAAAAAAACAGCCACTGGTTGCTAGCTGATGCTTCCTCAGCAGGCTCAAGTTCCTCCTCCTCAGAGTATTTTCACTTGAGGTGTTTCACTCAGAAGCTGTTTGGTCTCCCAGCATACAGCTATAGTAGAGTTTCAAGTGCTTACAGCTCTTAGTAAAACCAAAGCTCGCAATGGATGTAACTGCCATCCTCCATGGCGTTTCTCTTTGAAATGACCCATGAGCTGAGCTTGGTTATGAGCAGTAAAGTGATTTTGAGTCTTACTCTGAGGAGGTAAAGGCTGTAATTCACCCTGCATGGAGGGCGGTGATCTGCGCAAGTGATCCACCACCCACCTGGAGTGAGGAAGCTTCCTGTTTCTCACTTCCCTGTTGGCAAAGGGTGTGGGCACTCAAACAAGTTACCATGAGGTAAGTGAGGGTGCCAACTTGTCACGTCATCTACTCCAGAGTGAATGCCTGTGTGCATGCTTTTGCCACACAATAAATATGAGGTAACTTACCCTACCGTCAGTGTGGGTGAGCTGCCTCACATTTTCCCTGTGCTCACAGGCAGTGACTGCATTGTAGCCAGACATGGGATAAGTCTGCACCCTCGTTTACGCTGGGAGTGTCTACACATGCATTTCCTGTGCATTAAATGTACTGCGCAGTCACTTACTGCACAGTAAGCGGGTATACACTGCCATCTACAAGTGCAGATGTTAAAATGCAGTAATGCTGTATGTGGACCAGCTGGGGACTAAAGTTAGTCCCAAGTCAGTCTACATGCAGCGTTGCTGCGCAGCAGGGCATCTTTACTGAACAAGAAGGAGCAATTAGTGACAGACAGGGGCAGCAAGGCTGAGCTCTTCAATGAGTTTTTTGCCTCAGTGTTCCTGAACAGGGCTCAAGATAAGTCTCCTAATGGGTTCTTGGATGGGCATCAGAGGGACACCAGCCCACCAACTGTCGACGCTGACTTGGTGCAGAGTCACTTGGATGGACTGGACGTGTTCAAGTCGGCAGGCCCGGATGAGCCGCATCCGAGAGTACTGAAGGAATTGGCCAGTGTCATAGCAGAACCACTGGCTCGGCTGCTTGAGCGTTCAGGTCAGGTCCCAGAGGACTGGAAAAGGGCCACAGTGGTCTCTATTTTCAAGAGGAGGAGGAAGGAGGATCCAAGTAATTACAGGCCAGTCAGTCTCACCTCCATCCTTGGAAAGGTCTTTGAAAAGATTATGAAGGATCATATTTGTGGGGGTCCAGCAGGAAAAATAATGCAGCAGGGAAACCAGCACGGATGTGTAGCAGGTAGATCATGCCTGACCAATCTAGTTTCATTTTATGACAAGGTCACAAAATGCTTAGATGCAGGAGTAGAGGTGCATGTCATTTTCTTGGATTTTAGCAAGGCCTTCGGTACGGTATCTCATTCCATTCTCATAAATAAATGAAGAGGCTGTGACATAGATGTTTACATGGTCCGGTGGGTGGCAAATTGCCTTAGCAGTCACACCCAGAGAGTGGTAGTAGACAGGTCGGTATTGACTTAGAAGGATGTGGGCAGTGGGGTCCCGGAGGGTTCAGTCCTTGGACCTGTACTCTTCAAGGTCTTCATCAGCGACTTGGATGTGGGTGGGAAGTGTACTCTGTCCAAGTTTGCAGACGATACTAAATAGTGGAGTGAAGGGCACACTCCAGAGCGTAGGGAATGATTGCAGGCAGACCTGGACAGGTTAGAGAAGTGGGCAGTACAGAATAGGATGCAGTGCAACAAGGACACATGCAGAGTGCTGCACCTAGGGCGCAAAAATATCCATCAAACCTACTGGCTGGGAAGTGACCCTCTCAGCAGCACAGCAGCGGAAAGGGATCTCGGAGTCACAGTGGGCTCCAAGATGAGCATAAGTCATCAGTGTGACAAAATCATCAGCAAAGCTAACCGCGCTTTATCATTCATCAGCAGATGCATGACAAATAGGTCCAGGGAGGTGATACTTCCCCTCTACGTGGCATTGGTCAGACCGCAGTTGGAGGACCGCGTCCAGTTTTGGGCACCGCACTTCAAGAAGGATGTGGATAGACTTGAGAGGGTCCAGAAGAAGCCAATTGTATGGTCAGGGGCTTACTGGACAAGCCCTATGAGGAGAGACTGAGGGACCTGGACCCCTTCAGCCTCTGCAGGAGAAGGCTGAGAGGTGATCTTGTGGCCTCCTACAAATTCATCAGGGAGATGCAGCAAGGGATCAGAGATGCTCTGTTCACCAGGGTGCCTCTTGGGGTAACAAGGAGCAATGGTCACAGACTGACAGAGAGCAGATTTAGGCTAGATGTCAGGACAAACATCTTCATGGTAAGGGTGGCCAAAATTTGGATGGGGCTGCCAAGGGAGGTGGTGCTCTCCCCTACCCTGGGGGTCTTTAAGAGAAGGCTGGATAGGCACACCCCAGCACTCTTTCCTGCCTAGGCAGGGGGGCAGACTCGATGATCTGTCGAGATTCCTTCCGACCCTAGCAT
>NW_017728994.1:47902483-47940550 GCF_001723915.1 Gavialis gangeticus | reverse complement strand
TGGGGCTGCCAAGGGAGGTGGTGCTCTCCCCTACCCTGGGGGTCTTTAAGAGAAGGCTGGATAGGCACACCCCAGCACTCTTTCCTGCCTAGGCAGGGGGGCAGACTCGATGATCTGTCGAGATCCCTTCCGACCCTAGCATCTATGAATCTATACGTACATTACTGCGCAGTAACTAATTGGTCATAAATTTGATACTTGCATGATGCAGATATCAAATTTACTCCCAGGTTAGAGTAAGTCTCCATATTTACTGCGCAGTACAGGCATGTGTGTGTAGATGCTGCCCATAGTCCCCAATTATTTTTGGTTATTGCACAGTAATTTTGGTTACTGCGCAATAAATGTGCACATGTAGACATGCCCACTGAGGCTGATTGTGAGCTCTTATTCCCTTTGTAAGAAGACAAAAAGGATATGAAGTGTCTTGTGTTTCACTTGAGCAAGGCAGTTAGGAAACTTGACATTCTGAGTGGAAATACATTGGGAGAGCTGCAAGTGACCTTTGAGCTTTTGATATTTTTCTTGTATAACTTTGCTCTCCGTCATGTACTGGGGATGACACTGATGGGAAACTTAAGATAGAGGAGGGTTAAGGGACCAGATTTCTGTGTAATAAAACTGTTGGTCTAAATAAATGCATCAGATTCTCAGCATTTGAAGCAAGAAAAAGATAAAAAGCCCACACTTAGTTTCACGGGGGTGCCCTGCCATCTCCTCATTGTAATACTCAGCATTGCACAAATTTCTATCCTCCTTTCCTGCCTCCATTGCCCCCCAAAGTGTCACTGATACGAGGGATAGGATAGCACATCTGCTACCCTGGGTATTTGAATTTAGAATTGCCATGTGCACACCTGTTCAAACTGAGAAGTGTAAGTTAAAATATCAAGGTCAGCTAGCATGTGGGGCAGTGCAAGGGGTCAAGTATGGTAATTTAGTGACTGTATCGACTGATAAGCTAGAAACGGATAAGGAATGTAGCTGGGGGGGAGGGTCGTCTCAGGAACAAACCAAGGGTCAGAGAAGCCAAGTGTCAGCAGCAAAAGTGAGGTCAGGAAAGGCTCCAGGATGGTTTAATGCAGCACCCTGGGGGGGCTTTCAGGCAGCACTTCTGGGAGGGTGGAGAATTGCAGCTGACATGTGGGTGGCCTGTTTTCCTTAGTATGAGCAGTTGTCATGCAGGGAGCTGATGTATCTAAGGGCTGGATTATTCCCCAACCCTTTCAGTATTTACTGCTTAAAAATTCCTGGAGCTGCTTTGAAATTGTAAACGTCGTCATTGCTAAGCTCTGCCAGGTGTGATCATGATCCACATTGTGTATAAGGGGGTTGTGTTTTCCAGATCAAAACACGGGACACTTTTGTGATAGCATTTTTAGGATTACAGCGTCCTCCCATGTAAAGCCTGAGCTTTTTATTTAGAAAGCTTGCGGGTGTTGCTTCTGTAACAGAAAAACAGCAGGTCCATGCTTCTCATAGTGGATGCTTCTTCCAGGAGCTGAGGTGTGTGAATGAGGTGAATATGAAACACCAGAGCAGTGTTGTGGGCATGGCCTCTGAAAGAAGATCAGCTTTGATAGCATCCACCCCCATTCAGCTGTTCGTTCCATTGGATATATGTCCCACTGGAGGGTTCCGTGCCCATGTGAACAGCAAATGACTTGAACCAATGCATTAGAGGTATTAAAAAAATACAGTTTGGTGGAGAAAATGAAAAATAAGAATGTGTGCTGTGTCACAAAAGATTTTCCAAACGTGCAAGGTGAAACCCAGGGGCTGTCTTAGCTGACCTGGATATAAGGTCACTCAAATCCAGGCATGCAGTGGCTGTGCGCATACGCTGGCTGACATGCTACATGAGATACAAAACAGAGAGAGTCATGACATGAGCAGAGGCCTGGGACCTCTTTGTTTCAAGTCTGACACCCACCTGTGGCCCTTGACAAGTTGTACTTTGTCCTGTGAGATCGGTACTTACAAGGGTGTTGTGGGAATGCAAGTAGTTTGTAATGTATTTGGAAGATGGAAAGCATCCATCTATTTTCCTTAACTCATTTAGGCAAACTAATACAGGATCACCTGCTCAGCTTTCAAAGTTTCAGCATCCTTTTTGTGCCCCTTCATGTGCACCTGAAAGAGCAATCTAAGCCAGTCCAACTGCTGCTTTTTCTTGATGGAAGAGGAAAGAACAAAAGGAACCCTGATTTTTGCTCTGATGCAGCATCTGTAAATGACATCTGTATGCCTGTGTGGTGGATGTTAGCTGAGTCCCTTGGAAAACCCTTCAGGGCTTGTAGAGGGAAAGAAATCACCCAAGGGGAATAAGAAGACCTTTCAGTCTCTCAGTTACTCATCTAATCTTCTACCTCTGCATAAGAGATTATAAATTTGCTATATCAACTTTTATCATTAAAAATGGCTTAAAAATCCCAAGCACTCTCATTAGCACATTAAATGATATACAGGAAAAACTAAAGGCAATAATCATGCCGAGACCTTGAGTTTGGAAGGAACTCGGGGTCCTTTTTTCATTTGGTCTCCTCAAAGCCCTTACAAGAAGTAAATTGATGACATTTATTCCTGGTTGGTGGTCATTGCCTTCAGCAGCTCAGGATGCAGCCAAGAGACAGAATAATTTTTGGGGTGCAGCTCCAAATTGCCCATCTTGTGAGGAGAGGAGACAGGATAAGCATTAGGAAATAAAAGTTCCAGGTTGTAAGGGGCTGCTGGGGGGTGGGGGGCAGAGGATGATCAGGCAGGGGGTGCCACGTGTATGTGGGCACGCATACATACACGTGGCAGTCAGGTAGGGTTGTGGAGAGCAGCTCCACACAGGGTAAGTCTATAGGGGTGAGGGGCATGGGTGATGTGGGGTGGGGCATAAGCCATGTGTCGGGGGGCATGGAGGGGCAAATGCCCCACACACCTCCTTCCCCACACGCTGGGGGGCTGGGGCCTATGGGTGGGGAGCAGCGGGTCAGGAGGGAGGGGCACAGCATGATAGGGGGTTGGGAAGCTGAGGGTTGGGAGTGAGGGGTGCCGGTGGGCATGGGAGGCTGTAGGTCGGGAATGAGAGGCACCAGTAGGGGCAGGGGGCTGCAGGTTGGGAATGAGGGGGGCTGGGAGGCTGTGGTTTGGGAGTGAAGAGTACCAGCACATCAGGGCTGCTCAGAGAGCATGGGATTGTTTATCATAGAATTTAGGATTTTTCAACAGGGAAGACCAGGATCCGGGCTAACGAGCTCTGAGTAAAGTCTCCATGTCTACATGTGTGGCCCTCTTAGGCCACAGTAAACGAATTAACTCTTCCGTGGGTTAGTACTTCTTAACACAAGTACTGTTGTACAGCAGAGTTTTCTGCTGCACAGCAATGCACGTGTGTACACTGATGGGGCTGACTGGGGCAGGAGGGTGCTTCAGTGCAGGGGCTGCCTGCCAGCTAGCCCTGCACTACAGCACCCTCATGCCCCAGCCAGCCCCTCTGCAGCATGCTGAGCTGGGAGGAAGCAGCCCTGGACTGGCAGGCTGACCCCTGGGTTTCTTGTGAGCTGGGGCTGCTCCGACCCGGTTTAACATGCTGCAGTCCCAGGCACATGTTCAAACGGCGCACCCAGGAGCAATAAAATCTGGCACAATATACACTAGAGTTTATTGCTTCACGTTAATTGCACATGTAGACACGGTTACTGTGTATTTGCCTTCCTTCCTTTTCTCCAAACTTTGTGGTTTGCCTGCTAGGACATAACTTGAAATAAAAGCTTAGATTTCCTTTGTTGCCCACGGAGGATTGCTGCCGTACCCTCTGCTGGTAAGGCGGATGGACCCACCATTTCTAGAAACTCAGTGGTTCCTAAGTGTTTGTGCTGGAGAAGGAGTATGTGTAAGATACCAACCTTGCAAATTATTCACATACCCTTTCCTTCACTGTACTCTATTTTGTTTTGGACTGGTGCATGGCATTTTAGTACACAGTTCCCTTCAGGTGAGAGAGAGAGCGTTTGAAGTAATGTCCTGAGCTTCAAGAAAAATAGCATGACTTCAGTTGTGGCTTGTAGGCCTCATATAGGGTTTGAGCAGGAGTTCGTGGAAGCCCTCCTGGGCCCAGAGCAAAGAAGAACGATGGGCCATTGCAGCAATCACTGATAGAGGTTTGCAGCAGTGCAGGGGTGCTGTGCAGTCATCCTCACAGCAGCCTTTAGTTCTTTCTTCCTGACCTTTCTCAGTCTCACAAGGGCAGGGTTTCTGATACTGTAGCAGGAACTGTTAGCTTCATTTCATAGTTTCATAGTTTCTAGGGTTGGAAGGGACCTGACCAGATCATCAAGTCCTACCCCCTGCCGTGGCAGGAAAGAGTGCTGGGGTCAAACGACCCCAGCAAGGTGTTCGTCCAGCCTTGTCTTAAAGACCCCCAGGGTAGGAGCCAGCACCACTTCCCTTGGAAGTTGGTTCCAGATCCTAGCCGCCCTGACCATGAAGTGGTGCCTCCTGATGTCTAGTCTGAATCTACCCTCTGCCAGCTTGTGACCGTTATTTCTAGTCACTCCTGGTAGCGCTCAGGGGAACAGGGACTCCCCAGTGCCTGCTGGTCCCCTCTGACTAGTTTGTAACAGGCCACTAGATCCCCCTCAGCCTTCTCTTGTGGAGGCTGAACAGGTTCAGATCCCGTAGCCTCTCGTCATAGGGCCTGCCCTGCTGCCCCCTGACCATGCGAGTGGCCTCCTCTGGACCCTCTCCATGTTGTCCACATCCCTCCTGAAGTGCGGTGCCCAGAACTGGACGCAGTACTCCGGCTGCGGCCTGACCAGTGCCGCATAGAGGGGGAGGATCACCTCCTTGGACCTGCTTGAAATGCATCTGTGGATGCATGACAAAGTGCGGTTGGCCTTCCTGACTGCGTTCCCACACTGCCGGCCCATGTTCATCTTGGCATCAAAGCTTTACTTTCTTCTTGGAAAGGAGATAACATTATACAAGCGTCAGGATCTAGCATCCTCAAATAGACCTGCCAAGCAGCCCTTTGGTGAACATGCAGCTGCAATAAGTAGTAATTTTGGATGAGCTTTACGTTTAAATCCTTAAATTAGCAAGTTTAAAGGATTTTTTATAGTTCCTTTTTGTTTTGTAAATTATGGCTTCCTCACTTCATCTGAGTGATTCATCTTTGCTCCCCTCCTTCTCCAACTCTTACTGGGAGAACTCAGATAAGGAATAATGTTACTCTATTCCTGTTTCTTCCTATTTGTCTCCTAGTGTCAAGCCCTTAGCATGTTGAGGGCCATCCCTGCCTCTGGGTAGTGCAGATATTGAGCATCCAGAAAAAGATGTACAAGTATTTCTGTACTGTGTCTTCTAAAACCAAACCTGGCCTATGAAAGAACAGGTGCAAATAGCACAGTACACTGTCATTAGCCCAGCATTTCAGTGTGCCCACACAGCAGGGTGACGGGCACTTTAGAAATGCCTTTGAGAGGCAAGTCAAATTTAAATCAAGCAGAACTTTATGTGATTTCCTTCTCAGGGGCTGCATCTACACAAGACGCTAACTGCAGTAGCCTAATTCTGTTGCGGATTAGTGTGCAGAGCAAAAACCATGCTAATGAATGGTAGAATTAGGTTGTTGCACAGTTAGTGTCACTAAAAAGCTGTGTGCCAGTGCTACTGTGCAGTTGCACCAGTTACTGCACATTGATTTAGTTCTTGATTATACAGGTACAAAACTTAATGTGCAATAATGATGGCACATTAATGAACATGTAGACGCACCCACGGTGCGCTAAACGTTTGATGAGTAGTATTATTAGATCTAGATCCAAGTAAGCCAAGAGGCCTTGACATTGCTGGGACTTAAACAAGACAAGTTGCACAAGGAGGTTGCAGATGTATGTCCCTTGATGAACTTGAGGTAAACAGGTGAAGGGTTTTAAGCAGGTTGTAATTTCACACTGAGTCCCTGGCAAATGGAGAGGAATTAATAAGAACCATTTACACAGTAGTGCCTAAGGGGGCTTCTCAATCGCTAACTGTCCTCTGCATTAGCAGTGGCCTGGCTGAAAGTGGTATCATCTCCAGGAGATAAATTATGTGTAGTATAAATAGTCAGGACAGTTTTATTTGGAAAGCTATCCCTGCACTTAAATCACTTCTGCCTCTGTTCTGGATGGGAATTAGTAATAAAGGCATCATTAACTGAGAAGAAGGATGGTCAATGAGACATTTAACTACCATGTCTGCGTATGCTGGAAAGATTCATTTTGTACAGCCCTGATGGAATTAAGTTTTGATCTTAAAAGCTTGGCAAACTTAAAAGCAAATGCTACGATTTGTTTTACCTCAGGGTTGTTATGGAGAGACTACTCCCACTCTAGGTTATGGGCAAATCAGCACATGCATCCTCATAACATCACAGATATTAGAGATGGAAAAGACCTCCTGGGTCACTGCGAACAGCTGCCTTTCCTAATCTACTCCAAACATAACATGGAGTCCATATTCATTCCTTTCTTGGAATTAGATTTGATGAACAAAGCCCTCTGGAAAGATTGGTCTGCGCACTTCTCTAGGGAGCCCGGCCTGTTTTGCTTGCATCCAGCTGAGGTAGTGAGCAATTTGGCACAGCTAATCGATTTAACCCTGTGCCCATATAATCACTCCTTCTAACTGGGTACCATGTTTCAGACAAGCGATGCCTGGCTATTATTTAATTTATTTACCGCCAGTGCAGGGCTGCCCCCCATGCCAGTGATTTTGTTTTGTCATGGGCTGGCAAATTTGCCATGCAGATCTCCTCCAGGTGGAAAGTTTGGCCTTGGAGTTTGCACTCTCCGATGGCCCACCAGCTCTGTGGAACGGCGGATCACAGCAAGCACCTGTTTTATGAGATGAGAGTTCCTACAGAGCCCGTCTGTACCCACCGTTTTCTGATCCAAGGCAGGCAGGCCCTTTGATTGCAGCTGCTTGTGTTTCCTGGAGGAGTGAACGGGCTGCATCTTCAGCTTCCTGAAGGTACCGCTTCAGGGAGTGGCAGCTTAGACTGGCACGAGTTCTTTCTCTGGTATAGCTTAGTTTTAGGCTGCTTCCCTGGAGAGAGAATCTGTGCTAGCCAGGATAGCTTTGTCTACTCCAGGGCTTTTGCCGGCAAAACTGTGATGTGGAGGCGCTCGACTTTTCATGGCACATGTATGCTGGGAACCCTTTTTAATGTAAACCAGGCCCCAATTTAAGAGGGTGGAAGGAGGATTGAAAGCTCTTAGTCATTTAACTGTACTTATGTGTTAAAGCAGGAGTGTTGGATCCCGCAGGCTGGATCCAGACTCACTGACCATGGCAGGGAGAGTGGCAGCAGGGAGCCATGGGGGTTAATGCAGTTGTTGTTCAATGACTGTCCTCCCCACTGTTGAAACACATCCCCACTGGGGTTTACCCCAGATTTTGGCAGCAGGACCCATCCCCAAATTCCTGGTTCCTCCGCAAGCCCCGCAAGCCAGAGAACACTTGCATCCATCCAGCCTGTGGGCCATATGTTTGACATCTCTGCTTTAAAGTATCAAGAGCAATGGAGGTGGGTAACCTCTAAAATTGGGAGGGGATGCTCAGAGCAGCAAGTGAAAATCTGAACGCATCCTTCTCCTAGGCCAATGTATGCTTCTGTACCTGCCTAGAGGGAAAACCTCCCATGTCAGAAGGTCCTGTTATACCCGGGCCAATGTTTTGGAGAGTTTTTGTTTAAATCAAACCCACTTTTTGTTTCACGCTTTCTCCTCCTCCCCCACTTTCTTAGAATTGAACTTTGTTTTTAATTGCATTAGTTTGGTATGGAACTGGGGGCTGATGGAATGAGGAGGTCTCAGCTCACCTCCAAATACTGTTTAAACTAATGGGATTCTGCAGTATCTACCAGGCATGCAGCTTTTTTCTTTTCCCACTGGGCTTCAGTGAGTTTTTTTATAAATTGCTTGCATTCCAACTATAGCTCTGCACAGTAGGTTGCCAAGGGACGAAAAGGAGACTGTTTTTTCTATATTTAAGCTGTGTAAATAACCTGAAAGACTTAGAAAATGTCGTAGAATCAGCTTCGAGCACTTGAAGCCTGCCTTAAAGGGACCCTGGAGAAGATGGCACCTAAGTATAGTTCAGGGGTCTGAGAACTACTGATTTTTAATGGGGTCTGGGGTTACTCATACAGGCATTTTTCTCTGTATCAGCTTGAAATTATTCCACTTGAAATGAGTCCTGCACCTGCCCTGAACCTCCAGGTATTGTATTTGGGGGTCTTACAATCACAGCTTCTATTTTCTAAATATATTTTTAAATGTCAGCTGTGTTAAAAATCCACTCCAATAAATGACAGAATTGGCCCATTTACACAGCCTGACCTAATAGACTGAGGGGCTAGTATAGAAGTCAGGACATGTGCTATAGGCCTCCCTCTGACTAACCCAATGCTTCGCCGTGGCCATGTCACATCCACGTGTCATGTCATGTGCCCATCCGTGTCTGCGCATCAGTTTCTCCATCTGTAAATGGGCCTAATGGCATGTACCTCCTTTGCAAAGTGCTTTGAGATGGATGGCTGAAAAAAAGAAAAGAGCTCAGTGTTGCTGTCATGTAGGATGAAAAGAACAGGATAGTTGAATACACTGAATACGGCTGAATGGTTGAACTCCTGCTGAATCCATAAAGTTAATAAACCCATTAGCAGAAATATTTTTTTCCTGTAATTTCTTTCAGACACTGTGATTTCAGGTATTGTTTGTAGCAACTGACCTTAAAAATAATCAGACAAAGGGGTTTTCCCTGATGCCTTCTTTTTCGGTTCATCATGCTGTAACCAGTGCAAATTAGCCAAGCTGTTCTGAGGTCATGCTCAGCCCTAAAAAGTGGCTGTCATCTTTGGCCATTGCCCATGCAGATGCACCTAGCTTTATTATTTCAGATTCTGCTAACTGCATTTCCTATATATAATGATTCGTGTTGCAAGCAGGTGGCGTGGCCACCCTGGCGACAGAGTGATAGAGTTTGGTAAAAGCGGCTCCCAAACATCATGTGCAAAAAATCAGATGAACACCTGCTGTGCACATATGCTGAGATGCTTGCACATCTGCTGGGTGTTTGTGTATTCACACTCCTGCAGTTTAGCACAGGTTCGGAGGCTGTTTTTACCTCCTTATGTTTGAAAACTAGCATCTGATCAAGAAACAGAGTCGTTTCTGGTCCGCCATGGGAGGAGTCTTGTTCTCGCTGGAATACCAGCAGCGTGACAATAGAGATGGTGTCAGCATTGTTTCCGCTGCTGCTCTCGGGAGCTTGGCCACTTCGGGTTGTGCAGTGCTGCGTCCTGAGATCTGCAGCTGTGGTTACTAATGTATTGACACTGAGAAGGAGGCATGAGAAACACACGTTGCTCATCTTCTTCCAATAACTGACAGACTGCTAATCTGCATTACATGGTTTCTTAAAGAATCAGAGTATTAGGCTGAAGCTGTTGAAAGAGCAGGTTTTCACCGACTGCAGGCAACGATTAAAACGCTGTAGTGACCTGTCTCCACGTAATACAACTGACTATCCAAATGATTATGGACGAAATCATGCAAATGTTTCCCATGTCCAATAGCACCTTTTAACAAGTGAACTCAAAAGCACTTTACAAGCATTAATTACCAAACTTGGGATGTAGGAAGTATATTTTTCTCATTTGTAAAACAAAGAAATAGAGGTTCAGCTGTCCAGCAGGGTTGACTTGAAAACTGCATGTGTAGTATTTAGAGTCATTCTGCTTTGGAAATCATTTATTTTAGCACACAGTTGACCCGTTATCTGTGGGACTGCTTATAAACATATGCCAATTCCTTATTGGCATGCGTAAGCCAGTGGGTCAGCACGGTTGGCCAGTTATATATGTTACTTATCCAATCATGGGCATAATGTGACTTGCCCATGGAATTATGCTAATTGTGTTCACACAGTAGGCTTTTGTTTGCACACGTGCGCGTTTCAGGATTGGAGTCTTAAGTGAATTGTTCAAGAGCAGGGGGGTCCCAAACTGCAGTACATGTACCCCTGGGTGTACAAGATATCTCTGTGGGGTATGCGGGAGAAATGGTGTAATGGCGGATTTCATTTTCATAATAATAATTGGCATTTAAGGGGTTAAAATATCAAACATATGCTGGTAGAGGTGCATGGGCAGCTGGTAAATCTGGAAGGGGTTACACAATAAGAAAAAGTTTGGGAGCCTCCGTTCTAGAGCAAATGAAGAGGAGCCAGGAATAGGTCTCCAAGCTTCTCTTTTGCTCCCCTGTGCATTTTGTTCCAGTTTCAGATTTGTGCCTCCAGGAGGGAATGAGCTATGTTTCAAGGGAGGGAATGCAAACCTCCCTGGGCAGCAGTGAGAAAGTGGAACTGCTCAGATGCTAATACACATGAACGTTGCCCTGGGGGTATTGGATTTGGATGGCAATTTAAACCTAAAGTTGTTTTCCTTACTGTTTTTGGAAACTATTGAATTGCAGTTTGAACATGAGCCTTCTGTGCAACTATTTCTTCCCCCTGCTTAACTCTTTATTGAAGAGCTAAGCCCATATTTTGGCTGGGGAGTTAAGTTTCCATAGAAATGCAGCAACGTTTCCAGTTTTGGATTATTATCCTCATTGGGCTGTCTCTGGGCAAGGTGGTCCACAGGCGAGCGCAGAAAATTTCCATTATGTCAGAGAAAAACCACAAAAACACTCATCAAAGCAAAGGTGAATATTTGTTCAGCTGACTTAAAGACACAAATTTTCTAATGCAAAGAAACGCTCTGCCAGCTAACCAGCTCTGACAGTCAGTTAAAATGAGGATTTTTTTCAAAATGCAGAGGACTAAGAAGTGGCTTCAACTAGTATGTAAAATCTGTCCGTGCTCAGACTTCAGTGTTGTTGGTGTTACTTCAAGCCACACATTTTATTCAGTAGGATTCCTTCCAATGCTAAGCAAGGAGTCTTTTACCAAACTCTAGCCTGGCAGCCCAAACAGACATCATATCCAAAGCACACAGTAATGTAAGGCTACAAAACCTAGCTAGAACCATTACTAAGCTGTCGGGTGGGGGTGGAAGACCAGTTGCATTTTGAAACTTTCTTTTTAAAGCAATAAGTAGAAGAACACAATTTTCGCAGAAGAGACATGTGCCAGTGTAGAGCAGCGCTGATTATCCGCCTTCTCTTGAAGGCACGACAAATCCTGTTCCTACGGATCCTGCATGTGCTCAATGTAAGAATTATTGCTGACATGGTTACAGGCAAACGTCCAGCAGATAGATGTCTCAGGCCTGAAAAACTAGGCCATGCACTAAGGATACTTGCAAGACCATGAGAAGTAAGGAATTTTCTACCCACTCTTAGGCTGTTCAGTGGATTCAGAGCTGCTCCATGATTATTACAGAAGACTCAGGCCTGGAGAAGTCCCGTCGCGCGCGCGCGTGCGTGTGTGTGTGTGTGTGTGTGTGTGTGTGAGGAGCTGCTGGATGCACATGGCCAGAGGTTCAGCACCCCTGCACCTGACCGTGGGAGGTGGCAGGTCTCAGTAGAGTCTAGGCTTGCTAGATTCCGGGGAGGTAGATACAAGATCCTTGAGTCCCATTCCACTTTTCTGTACATATAAGCACTGTACCAGTTCTGACGCTTTCAGGGCCCTTGGTAACCAGGGAAAGATTTGGTGTAAGATTTGTCTGCAAAACATGCACGCCTATGGGCATTGAAAAACATCCTGTGAGTCAGCAGATGGGTTTGCCAAGGTCCTGGTCCCTTGTGGATAGAAATGTATAATCTCCAGAAAAAAATAAAAGGTACTTTAAGCAATTAAGTAAAAAATGTGCTTAACAGTCGCATATTGACTAACTCGGCAGTTTTTGAAAAGGCTCCTCTTCCATTCAAGAAAGAAAACAATAGGTAGTTCAGCAATTTTTTTCTCATTTGGGAATTAAAAAAAGCTGAGAGTTAAAGAAGATGGAATATAATTTCATGACCAATCTGAAGTTATTTAGGACCCTGGAGAATTAAATGTTATGAAGGCTGCAATAGCCGAGGCCCAGCAATACGCAGCTTCAAGGGGTAAGAAAGTAAGCATTTGTACCGGCCTAGTGGTTAGTCAAGTGAAAGTCAAGAAAACCCCGTTCTACTCCTGGCTTTGCCTCAGTCTCCCTCTGACCTTGGGTAAACCACGTAGGTGCCTACTCAGCCATTTCCTTAAACATGGGCTTAATTTGAAGAATATGAGAGTAGTCTTGTGGGGTACAGTTGGGATATTGATTTGCTTAATTGTTGAGCACATGCTCTGGTATTTTGAACCAGAATTTTCCAACTTGGTTCTTAAAGTCATCATCCTAGATGCATATTTGCACATCAAACTCCAATTCCAGTCAAACGCTTAAACAACTCACGGGCATGTCTACATGTTGACGTATGGTGACGTTGTTACTACCACGATCGGTTTAGTGATGCCGGGGGAAACATCTCCAACCATCCTGTTCAGCAGCTATTAATAAGTCTGTCGTCCCTGTGTTTGTCTAGTCCCTTTTTGAACCTGGCCGTGCTCTCTGCCTCTAAAAGTGAAATTGGCTCCTGTCAAAAACTAAAACCAAAAATGAAACCAAGCCAAGTGGAATACTGTCAAAGCAGAGGGAAAGGCATAATATCAGTGGGGAAGATTAACGTGACTTTTCAGCTTATTTCCTCCCAAATAGAGTCATTTTAACACGGGGAAGGAGCTCCGTTTATTAAAAATCTGATTTCCAGCTTTCCAGTGCCTCTTCTGGTATGTCTCCATGACAATGCCTGACAGCGTATCTTGTAATATTAACGTTTAAGTTCTTTTAACATTTCCACAGAAGCCACTAGCATCCTAGAGCTTAAATCATAGCAGTAGAGTAATTCTTTAAGAAAGCTGACATTTCTCAGCAGGTTTTGAAGAGAATAGACTCAAGCGGCTACGTACACAATCAGCTGAAACATGGCTTGCTTTCTTTTTTACCAGGTTACCTCAGAGGGACAGTTAATGTTATCTCAGGAGTCTCTAGCCCGTGGGTGCTATGTTACTGTGTATTCACATAGGGATTTAGAAAGGTTTCCACAGACCTTCACGTGCTGAAGCTGTATGTATGCTGTAATGTGATTTTTAAACTATACAAAACTGTACTGCTTTTAAACTGCAAACTTAGGGTGCCTATACACATGCATCAAAGCTGCTCCAACGTGCTGTAATTACAGTGCATCAGAGCAGACTCAATTAATTACAGCGCTCCAGCGGACTCCAGCATCACGTGTATCAGCGTCCCTGCGCTGAAAAATGGCGGCGGGGGCTCGTTCGATGAGCTTTAGTTAAAGTGCACCTGCTGCCATTTTTTCAGCATGGGGTTGCTAATGCATGTGACACTCCGGGCAGCTCCAAGAGCCGCTCTAATTAAAGCTTCTCCCCCCCCGCAACTCCTGAAGCATATGTATAATCGCTCTTATGCACAAGCCCTGGATAGCTAGTGAGTAATTTTAAGAAATCTAATTAGGGAAATCATTAGCAACACGTAGGGGGTGCACCCCCTGGAAAAAGCACTGCCAACACTGCTGGCGGTGCCTGTGGGTGGTTGCCGCTTGCCACCCCCCCCCAACACCACCAGTGGCATCTGTGGGCGGTCCGTGATCACCACTGGACGCTGCTGACGCTTCCGGCAGCGTCTGTGGGTGGTCGGCACTCACCATCCCCCACCACTGACAGTGCTGTGGCTGCCTGCCAGAGGTCACTGCTCGCTGCCGCCATGCTCCTGCCAGCGCCTGCGCCACCACCGCCTGCAGGAGCTCGCTGTGCCCCCCCAGCCGCTGAGGGCACGTGGCGCTCATGAGGGAAACAATGATCTTCAGAGGCCTGAAAGGATGGGACAGGGTGACCCAGCCCACCTCAGAAAGCTCAGGCTCCTGCGGCTGCATCTGGGCTCTCAAAGAAACCTCTGGCTTCTTCCACAAGAAACAAGGTTCTGCCTCCGTGCAGCTGTCTCTGCTGTGTAGGAAATCAGTGACTGGTCATCGCCATCATCAGCCCAACCCTTTTTCCAGACCAAACTCTGTATGGTGATTTTGGGAGCAGAAGTTTGTGATCACACACGAATTATTTGCAAATATGAATAATTCTTGTGACACTTCAGTCACAGAGCAGCATGGATTTGGTAGCTACGTGTTGGCACGGGAGAGAGCATTTTCCTCCATTCCCACACAGTGAATCATCTCCAGCCAGCTCGTGGTGATGGATGATGGCAGGCTATGGTGGGAGCCGTGTGGCACCTCTGTTGAAGCCTGAATTAGCTGAAGGTGGCCCGATGGAGTGCTGTTGAGGTACAGATCTGAAAGGGCTTTCTCAAAAACCAGCCAAGCCAAACATGCTCCAAACTTTCTTACCTGTGCAGTTTGCAAAACAGTTGTTGACATTATTCCATGAAAGGTGCAGACTGCACTGCTATAAAGGACCTTAGAAACACTATCCAAATCCTTCAGTGTAGCAGTATGTGAACTTCTTTAGAAGTCATTTCTTAGCCCTTGCAGATACATGTAACATGCGGAACCGGTCTCATTCTCTGTACCAGGCCTAGTTGCAAATCGGTCCTGCACCATGCCTTGTATGGTTCTGTGGCACTTCCCATACCAGCACATCACAAAATGCCCTGACCATAAAAGCTCAATTTTGCTCAGCAAACGCGGGTGTGAAATGCAAGAATTAAGTTTTGATATGCATGAGTCACGCCAAATCAACATCCCAAGTCCTTGCTGGAGTTTCCAGATCTAGGGCAAAATGCTCTTCTCTGATCTCCACAGCGGTTCTTGAGTGAGCTATTCTGTCGTGGTGATGCGTGCAGCAGCTTGGCGGGTGCCAAAGGGATGGCGTGCTTGAAAGGAGAGACAGGGCACCAGGCCACATTGTAACCTGCCACCACATCAGGAAGGGGCAGTAACGACGAAATCGCAGATCAAGGTGAAGCCCCGTCCTGAACGGACTGTACGTATTTCTGAGAGAAACCTGAAGGGTCTATCTCTCGAGCAACAGTTGTGCAGCTTATCATGCCAGTAAAATATTCCTGGATTGGCTTGAGCATGTTTTGTGGACTTGAGGGTAGGATTTTGCCTGGATGAGTCATGGTTACTAAACGCGTCTCCTCTGTAAATCAGTTTGAAGCAGTGTTTTGGAATAGCCAGCAGGCCTGCTTTCCACCTCACCCAAGGGCAGCAGCTCCAGCAAACACTCGAGCCCTAAATGGTGCAGAGCTGTGGCGGTTTTAAAATCAGTATGATTTTTTTTTTTTAACAGGGGAGCCCAGTGTAACTCCTTCCAGGCTGGAGTGACACTCTGCATCTGCACCTGCCTCATGTGAGTTAAAATCCTGGCAGCAGCATTTTGCACATGCTGGAGCCTCTGTAGCGATTTTTTTTTTCTTTTCAGGAAGCCTATAAAATTGCTACCGAATGTGTCTTGGCAGCAAAGGTAACGGACGGAAAGTGCACAAGGGTGCCGCTCCACACTGTTCGAGTTCCACTCATTCCAAACTGGCTTCCCTTCCAACAGGTGCTGCATAAGGAAGCCCCACTCATCACGGACATAGGGCTGGCACCACTCACGTCTGTGGTCTTGCTTTGAAACAGTCGATTATGGGATTCTGTGACAAGTGACAATGTGACGGGGAGGCTGAAAGTGCTGTCTGCTGGCTTCTGTTTTCAAAGCTTTGGTTGTTTTCTTTAGATCCATCATTACAAAATCCATGAGCACTGCGTACAGATGCTTTTCTCTGTTTTGGAACATGGATTATTAAAAACAACTTGTCCCTTTGGGGTTGAGGTCTTGGCATGTTTGCAGAGGCCTGGGGTTCAATTAAAGAAGGAAATTAAAATAAGTTATAATAGGTACGTAGATTTTACTGACAGGATGTTCACAGGGGGCCAAGAGACTGTGCAAAAGCATCCTGAGGATGAAGCACTTGTGCTTTGATGGCTGTGCATCCTTCAGTGGTCGGGGTTTGGGGGTGCTTTGGGCTGTGCAGAAGCTCATGGCACAGCTGGCCCTGCATGGCAGGTCTCCAAAATCCAGGTCACCCGTAGCACTCTACAGCATGCCTCAACCTGTACTCCCAGTGTAGGATTGTGGAGGAGTTCCCAAGAAAGTTTTTTAATTATCAGAGCACCCTCTCTCCTCACTTCTGAATTCTTCCACAGATGAGTGAGCGGAGGGAGCTATAGAGAAGCATCAGCCTTGAGTACAGCACTGAGTTGTATGTGTGTATGTAGGTAGGTAGCACTATGCACAGCGTGGATGCCTTCTCCAGCAATGACGCTGCAGCCCCACGAGTCTGTTCACATTGGTTATCTCAAGTAGATGGATCATTTGCTGGGAAGCTCACGTTACCCAAATGAGCATTCGTGCAGCTTGCAAGAAAATGTCAGTAGGTCGTAGCTTGTCCTGATTAATATGTTGCGTACCGCGGTGTGGCGTGTTGTTGAAATGGGACATGGGTTCCGGTGAGCTCTGACTCTGTTCTCAGTTGTGTCTAATTAAAGGAAAGTTTATCTTGGACCATGTCGTGGTAACCGGAGAGCAACGTTTATAGTCCATTTCCATCCTCCCGGAGTCCGGTTTCCAGCGTCTGTTGATGTCGTGTATTAGCAGGGAGACTCCTATTTTAGTGGTGACATCCAGGCAGAACAGACTGACCTGAATGAGCTAACAGGTTACATTTCTGCAAAGCTGGAGCCAGGAGGCTGGTGAGGTGCAGGGTTTTATAGGTGAGGATGTATATTTTTCAGATCTTCAGGGCTCGCCGTTGGGCTGGGCTGCCACCTCGGAGAACTGGATTTGTTCCCCACGTTGTCCTAGTATGAGAGTCCCATATAGTCCTGTGCAACAGCCTTTCTCTTGGTGGCTTTTGAGCTGCTTTCTTAGGTTTGAAAGACTAAAAAGAAGTCCTTAATGGTGAGTAGGTAGAAGAGAGAGGCGGCCAGTTGTGGGGAGGGATTGAGTTTGCAGGTATGTTGCAAGCCATGTGATGCAAGGCTCCATTCCTCTGAAAACAGCATTAGACCAACCCGGGTGTTACTCAGAAGAAAAAATTGTGCAAGCAGCAGCCAAGCTTTCCTAGCGATTGACTCCTGGGGTTGATGAGAAATGCCTTCTGTCCATCTTGAACGGCTTGTGCCTGCTCGTGGGGCTCAGTACAGTGGTCTTTGGCCTCCAAGACCGCCAGCTCCATGGTAGCAACAGCACAGTTCAACGGGGCTTTCCGGGTGCAGTCCCTTTGGGAATTTATCCGGGCTCCCGAGGTGGGATAAGGCAGCAGCAATCCAAAATCAGTGTGGCTGGCAGGAGTGCCTTCAGCCTGTCTTTGTGCCAGGCTGCTTAAATAAGAAACTGTGAGGATTTGTCTAACGGCAGGTATATTTTTTGCCCAGTCCCAGCAGCGGTTTGACGTTAGCTGTCCTTGCTTAAGGGGCTTCATCATCCCAGCCTCTGATCCTGCATGACCCTCTCTACATTTTATAGCCAGCCTCCTCTTGCTCCTTAAATGCCAGTCCACTTCCCAGGATTTCCTTCTCAATCCTGCTTCTCTCGTTTACCTGAAGTATTTCTGCCTCTCCTTCCCACCCACAAGTCCATCTGCCTTTTTGTTTCCAAAAGCCCCAGGCCCCCAAAGCTTTGTAACTTTCCCTGTTTTACTATTATTATAATGAAAAGCTTTTATAACCGCAGTATTACTTTTAAGTGCTCTTCACTAGGAGTGTTGGTATTAAAAACGTGTTCTCACTTGCAGTGAATTGTCATGTGTCTAAGTGAGGTTAAGCCTTGGCAAAAAACCAAACCAAACCCATTCTTCCCCCCACATAACAGTCCCACACCTTAAAACTCAGTCACTTCAATGCTTTGGAGAACATGTGTGATCCCTCCTGTCACTGCAGCCCCCCTTCTTCATGTCCTAGATTTCCTTCATGGTCCTTTCCTTTTTCATCTTTCTCCTCTATTTTGTCTTAGGTGTGTCCCTCCCTCTGACTTAGCTTCTCTTTTTCCACAATTGTGTGTATGTTCTTGCCTGTGCTAGTTCTCTGGGGATTGTAGATGACATTCATTATTATTAATTGTATTATTTTCTAACTCCCAAAGATGTGCTAGGCACACCATAAGAAACACAGATCTGTGCTCTGCAGAGTTTACTGTTTAAGTTGGGCCTATATGTGTGCGACTTGCAGATGTCTGCAGTCTCCAGATGCTTAATACAGTGGAGCCCACTGACATCTCCCTCCTGACTGCAGTGGAAACGACCTGATTTTGATCGTAGGGCCAGAGCCTGAGACAGAATTTCCATTGAACAAACTTAAACGTCTAGTCCAGAGAAATACAGTGAAGCCATTGTAAATGATTGTTTAATGATTCTGTTCAACTGAGAATTGTTTGGTTCATTGAAAGTGCAATGGGAAAATGGGCCTGATGAGAATAGATCTGCTCAAGAAATATGTTTTCTCTGCAATGAAATAAGGTGTATTTCATGAATCAGCAGAATCCTCTGAAATACCAGAGTAATAGGCTTGTATAAAGGACAATGTTTTGGTATAAGAAGGTAACATCTCATGTTTCTCCTGTACCATCCCTTTTTATTAACATATTATCTGCTAACCTGACAGCTGACCCTTCAAAGGCAGCCAGGACAGCCCACAGCACATATAAACTCCTCCTAGCTAGATTCCTGACACTAATATTAGCCTGCAGAATTGAACCCAGGCTCGTAGCAGTAGTACTACGGCAAATTAAATTCAGACTCTCTGCCGCCTGCACATCAGCTCCCAAACTGTATTGGCTCATGTATCAGTGTGGTGAAGAACAGGAATGGTGTGAAGTGAGCAGATAGAGCATCCACCACTGGTGCGATCAGTGGTGGGCATACCACCACTTGTATGTGTTTGTATCATGGAGTCAAGGGAGGGGGAGAGATGGTGTCTGGAATAATTTTTGTCTGAAGCAACGAGCTCTCATGGCCTGACTGATATTTCATCTGGTGCATTCTCCTGCTGAAACCTGAACTGCATTTCCACGCTACAAAAGGCCGCTAGCATATCATGATCTAATTCCAGGAGCGCTGTAAGCACCTAAGCAAGAGAACTTGAGCTAGAGAAGGAAGATGATGGAACCGAGTGTGGTGGTGTGGAAGAGGGAGGAGGGAGAATGGAAAAGTTATTTTTAACTGTCTTCTTGTTTAACCCCCTGGCTATTTTTATATTTTCTAACTGAAATCTCATCTTGGTACAGTGTATAAATCCCCTGAATACGAATCTCTTGGATTTGACCTGACCGTAGAAAGATTAGTTTCCATTGGATACCCTCATGAGCTGCTCAATTTTGTCTATGATCCTGCATTCCCTACCAGGTAAATGACTAAAAGATACTGACCCAGTCTGCTTGAGGCTTTGAATATTTGTTCTGAAAGATCATAAACATGAAAGGTTGAGTGTTCAGAGGGCACCTTTTAGGCCTGCAGTTGGGCACAGAACTCAGGTGAGTAAATGAATGATTTTCACTGACTGACCTGCCTCGTACAGGGTTTTGCACACACGTACAGACATGACGACAGAGAGTGAAAGTGCGGGGAAGGAGGCTGGCTGAGAATGTGGTCCAAAATAACCATGGAGAGCAGGAAGAGTGAAGGGACACAGCTGGGTGAACACTCACTCAAAGCCTAGGTTTGAGGGACAATGGATTTTTCCAGAACGTGAACCTGCTCAAATTTTTCATACAGTATTACTTAGTTTTTAAACAAAGTGTTTCTCCATGTGGGCTTTGCACCAGCTCACCTGGAGAAACCCAGAAAGTGGGAACTGGCTGGAAACCTAAATGAAGGTGGGATCAGTCTAGTTGCATTGTCCAACTGAATGCAGCACAGAAGGTGCCTGCAGAATAATTCAGTGCTTTAATTCTTATGCTTCTCCCCGTTCCGTAGTAGCAGAGGGATGGGAGTTCGTTTGACACGGAGCAGGTCCTTTAAGGTTGTTCCCACTTGGGCCTTGGCTGGGTTTCACTTTTCTGATTCCCATGGAGGCTTCTCGGCAGAAATCTCAGCAGCGGCACCATTGCTATTGACCGCCTGGTTTTGCACCCGCCACATCCCTCCTTCCCTCGTCCCCTCCTGGTTGGCACTGAGCTGCATCTTCCTGTATCCTAACAACAGTGACCTTTAATGAACCTGCCAGGACAATTCCAGTGAGCATATTCAGTGAATTCACTGTCTTCATCCTGGGGAGGGGAAAGCAGGGATGCTTGTGCAAGGCAGCATTTTTCTCCCAAGCCCAGTGACCAGATAAACAAGAGCAAATGTTGTGCATCTTTGCCAGCGTACATGTTTTGCCCCTCAAATTGACAGCAGTGAACTGCCCGCCGTTCTGCTGCTGTCGCGTGCCACACCTGACTCTCCTAGATGGTGCCAGAGACGAGCAGGGTGAAGAGATCCCTCCAACGTGGTGTGCGTTCCACTGCAGCCCAGCTGAGTTCTCTGTGAACTGCTGATGCAGGTGTGAGTGCCAAACGCATCGAAAGCTGCATGACTTCCTGGGGGAAGGCATAGCTAAGCTTTCTGCTGAGTAAAATGATCCTGTTCTGAAATCTAGAGAGGGCAGATCAGTTATCTCTTTACACTGGCCATGCATTTTTGTTCCCAGAAGCCAGACAAAAGGTGCATTAGAAACCTGTCCGCACAATCGCATCCCCTGTGTTGGTTTTGGCTTTGGACAGGACCCGCTAGACTTGGTTCCACCCAAGCAAATGGTTTCAGAGCTGATGTTCAGAGGTCTGCTGTTAGCGTGGGGTGTTTGGCCAGTGCTGTGTTTTGGATTTCACTCTTTAATTGCTTTTTGACAGGGGCCTGGTGTTTGACACCCTGTACGGAAACCTGTTGAAAGTCGATGCCTACGGGAACCTCCTGGTGTGCGCACATGGGTTTAACTTCATGCGAGGGTAAGTGCTGGCACCCGATAGCTTATTTCTGGTTTAATATGTGCATTTTGGTGGATTCAGCTGACATCTACGAAATGTCAGGTGTCCTTAATGTAGAGACATTTCATAGTCTGTCGGGAAAAAAGTCAGTACAGTTGCCAGAGATCCATGTTTTGTAGACTGTTGAAATTGGATAAGGAGGTGTGGTGGAGGTTTCCAAAATAATGCGTGAGGCCTTTTACCTGGGCTGGCGTAGGTTTAGTTTCCTGCCATCAGTTAAAATAGGGCAATTGTGTCAGCACTCTCTGGAGCAGGCAGAAGTCTGCATCACATGATGCACTTCATCTTAGCTTGAGAAAGGTCAAGGACTTAAACTAGCATAGGAACTACATTTTCAGAGCTTGCCTTTTCAAAGGGTGATAAAGCAGTGTGGAAAAGGCCAGTGTGATTTTCTGCAGCCCCCTTTGTCTGTTAGCATTTTCTTACCTGCATGAGTGGAAAGTCTAAGAAGAAAAGAGGGAGCAACAGCACTAGGAACAAAATGCGTCTGAGTAAATCCTTGGAGGTGTTTAAGACCCAGGTAGACAAAGCCTTGGCTGGGATGATGTAGTCGGGGCTGTGAGCAGGGGGTTGGACGAGTTGTGACTTCCTGAGGTCCCTTCCAGCCCTCTTTGTCTGTGATTCTGTGTAATAGGAAGCAGAAACTTTGGAAGATGAACAGCACTGAAAACTCCCAGACAATAAATAGGTGATGTTTCCATGGACTCCGGGGAATGGGACAGGAGTAAACATGCCCACAATCTGGCCCTGCTGCATAATGAACAAAGTGTATTTAATGAACTTTTTAAACATTGCCACTCTGCCTTTTAATGATGAGAGCCTCATTATAACCTCCAACAGAATAGCTCTTGTCTCTAGAGATAAAAACTACATGTGGAAGCTCAGAAAAGCATGAAAATGGGAGGGGGTGTTGACTCAGTCTGAGATGAAACAATCAGTGCAAGTGCAGTGGATTTGAACACAGTTGTCCGCTCTGGGGTTAAGCTGTTCTCATTTCCTCTTCCAACCTTGTTCATTTTATGTACTAAGTATTGATGCTGGTACCTGTAGCTCTGCCAGAGCCAGTGTGGTTATGGGAGTGTGAAGTGAATCCTATTCTTACTAGTTCATCACCAACACAGTGGTAACTTCCCCTCAGCATGGTAAAAGTAGACATTGCCAAAGGCTTGATGGACTCTTGAGTGAGATGACCTTTTCTGAAGAACTGGAGAGCATCACATGGCCTCACTCATTTTCTTCCTTTGCTGCTTTATTTGCTTTCAGGCCAGAAACTCGGGAGCATTACCCAAACAAGTTCATTCAGAGAGACGACACGGAGCGGTTCCACATTCTGAACACACTGTTCAATCTACCAGGTGAGTCCTAGTCAGGGGGCAGAAGGCCAGATCCTGCAGTAGTGGGAGTTTTGCCAGTGATTTGCTTGGCAGCATGATCATAGAATCACAGACAGTGAGGGTGTGAAGGGAACTCAGGAGGTCACATCCAGTCCAACCCCCTGCTCCAAGCAGGGGCAGCCCCAATTACATCATCCCAAGCAGGGCCTTGTCCACCTGGGTCTTAAACACCTCCAAGGATGGAGACTCCACCACTTCTCTGGGGAGCCTGGTTCAGTGCTTCACCACCCTCCTAGTGAGAAAGTTCTTTCTAATATCCAACCTCAACTTCCCTTGCTGCAGCCTGAGCCCATTGCTCCTTGTCCTGCCATCTGCCCCCACTGAGGACAGCCCAGCTCCATCCTCTTTGCAGCCCCCCGGCAGGGAGGTGAAGGCTGCTATTGAATCCCCCTCGGACTTCTCTTCTCCAGACTAAATCAGCCCAGTTCCCTCAGCCTCACCTCACCAGTCCTGTCCCCCAGCCCCACAACCATTTTCATCACCCTCCACAGGACTCTCTCCAACGTGTCCACATCCTTTCTGCAGTAGGGGGCCGCACAACTGAACACAGGACTCCAGATGTGGCCTCCCCAGTGCTGAACAGAGGGAAGAATCACTGCCCTCCATCTGCTAGCAATGCTCCTACCGATGCAGCCCAGGATGCCGGTAGCCTTCTTGGCACAAGGGCACACTGCTGGGTTCTGTTCAGCTTCTTGTCCCCTGTCACCCCAGGTCCTTTTCTGCAGAGCTGCTGCCCAGCCCGTCACCCCCAGCCTGCCCCGGTGCAGGGATTGCTCCGTCCTAACTGCATGACTTTGCACTTGTCTTCGTTGAACCTTATGAGATTTTGCCACTCATGATGACACCTGTTAATGCTTTTTGGATTTAGTTACATGAACATCTCTTTTTCCAGCTGTGCACCCCAGGATTATTTTAACTGTTGGTTTCATCCTTGGATTAATTCTGTTTTGTTTCTTTGCAGAGACCTACCTGTTGGCTTGCCTAATAGATTTCTTTACTAATTGTGACAGGTATACGAGGTATGTATGCTCTCGGAGTTCATACAGCTAACAGTTTTTAATAACATCTGCATTTGTAAAATATCAAATACAATGGAGCAGCTCTGTCAAGTTCTGAACTAATCTCTGTTAGGGCCAAGAGCAGTCTATCGACTGCCTTCAGCAGACATAAGATCAAGCCTTTTTAACTGTTTATGTTTGGTGAAGTCAGTGCTGAAGAGAAAGCCAAATTAAAATCTCAAGTCACTGGCAGTGTGTCTTTTCCTTCGTGCTGTGCACCTGTGTACTGTATGGGTTGCTCCAGCTCTGCTAAGTATAGAGGGAGGGACTGGTTAGTTTGTACTTCGCCACCATCCTTGGTGTCTCTGTTAAGACTCCAACAATAATGCCAAATCTGTTGTCTTGATGACATGGACACTTGTTATCTGAGACCATGTCACTGTAGGCACCAAGCCTACCCACCAGCTCTGCCATGTCCATTTTCAAAGCCTGTTAGCTGAGGCTGTATTTGAACGGACAAGAGTTCTGTGCCCAGAGCCAGTTTGATTTCGGTTTTCATGAGTTAAAAACCTCACTTGGTCAAAAGTGAAATACCTACCATGGGTTTGACACAGTGAGAGGTTTCCTTGAAGCGTTGAAGTCTTGCTTGAATAATTTTCAAGAACCCATTTTCCAAACTTGTACAAGAATTCTGGATTTTCTGTTTCCAGACAGTATTTTGAAGTGTTTCCCTACATTGTGTATGCACACAGGCACTTCCTTCCCTGGGCTTTCTCCTGAGTGTTGTTGCATTGGCAGCATGCTCGATTTAGAAGAGTAATATTGAAACGCATGGCTTTTTCTTTTATGTTTGTGAGAGGGGGTTATGTGCATGGGCTTTCAGACAGGTCTAAGTTTAGAAAATGGAGTTTGCTTTTTGAGACTCCAAATCTAGCTAAGGTTGCACTGACAACTTGTGGGACACAATTTTCCAGTCATTCAACCTGTGAGGTTTCACTAAGATTGAATGCATGCAGTTTGCTCAGGGACACTAGGATTGCCATTCTGGATCTGGCCAGTGGCCCATAGACACAGCCTGTAACCTGTTGTGGTTAATTATGGTATCATTTACCTATAGGAGAAGTTGCTTCCTAATCTGTCTAAATTAATGGCTAGCTCATGCCCCAAAGCATTGGGTTTTCGAGCCCCAGTAAATAATTCCTTTTGAAGGCTGCTAATTAAATTCTTGGCCTCAGTGATATCTGGCGGTGGTGACGTGAGCTGCGTAGTGACGGGTGTGTTTGAAAGACAGATGTATTTCCTTTTTCAGGGTTAAATGTGTTGATTTCCATTTCCACGCAATATCTCCTTCTTCTGGTGTTGTGAAAGCACATACATAGCAGCAACCACTCTGTCTTTGGCTTTTCATAAATCTCTATACCCTCCATTTTCATTCATTGCTTGAATGACCTGTGTAACCCCAGCGTTTCAGCCTCAAAGAAATCGTTCCACATTTCTAGTTATTTTCCAGTATTCTGGTAAGATTGAGAGGGACAGAGTAAAATCCCAGGTGCAAGGACCTGAAGCACCAGTACTGCTCTGTGGCCCAGTGGGAGCATGCATCCTAACGGGCTAAATGAGAACCGTGTTCAGGTAGCAAACATGTCTCGTGCTGCTGAATATGCCAGGCAGGCTGCATGGGCTGCTGCTGGCAGCATTTGTCCTGTATGGAGACAATAGGAAGCAGTTACCACCAGCCAGAAACACAAGCCTGTGAACTGTTTGGTCTCTCGGGGTTCCCTCCTTAGTCACATAGGTCCTGTGACCCATGCACACGTCTTCTGGCTGCTGGTCTCCTTGTGACACGGCTGATCTCTGTTCTGTCTCCCCATAGCTGTGAAACAGGGTTTAAAGATGGCGACCTCTTTATGTCCTTCCGGAGCATGTTCCAGGATGTCCGAGATGCTGTGGACTGGGTTCATTACAAGGTGATTGGCACTCCTTAGCTGTGCACTGAACCAGACCCTTGATATGGAAGTGATCGGTGTGAGCCTGTCCCTGGAAAGGAAAGCTGCCTTGCCATCTAGCGAGCAAACACTAAACTGCAGATACTTATGCAGAAGGCTCCCTCCCTTTTGATTCCTGATCCCTGTCTGCTGTGCACAGACATCACTGTCCTCACCTACATTTAACTAGTGTCACCCCACATGCTCCTCAGCCATGTGTGCATTTAATATGTTACATAGATGGTACAGACCAAGGGTGCTCAGCATTTTGGTCCCACAGGCCAGATGAGGGGCATTGGACTGGATCCAAACCCACGCAGCAGGATCGAGTCCCGGGGCCCCACGCCACCTGCCTGCTGGGATTGGGGGCCACACCACCCCTGCCTGGTCCCGCGTGTGAAGACCTGGCTCTGAGGGCCCTGTACCACCCCCGACCGGCCTCCCGTGCAGGGCTACAGGCCAGATGACATGATGTCAGAAGGTAGATATGTAGCCCATGGGCTGGGGCTTGAGCACCCCTGGCTCAGACTTTGAATTTTTGCAACATTGGGTTGATTGTAAATGGACTCCAGAATATTAACAGCTTTGTGTGGTCCGCAAGCCGTTTGTACCAGCTGAAGAAGCTGATAAGCTGGCTCCTCTGCTTGCTGCAGAGCACACACAGGCACACAGACGTAACACTAGCTGGGTTTTGTGATATTCAACATCCATGAATATGCCAGCCAAAGGTCCCTTTAGCGTCCCTTCTTGAGAGAAATCCCCTTGGGAGCATGGGTCACTTTGTGGGATTTGATCGCATTTTATGCTTTAGGGAAGCATCTAATTTCTGCAAGATGCTTTTCTTTTCATGGCACTTTTGCACAATTGACCAGGCGGATTATGTGCTGGCCTTTTGCCCTTTAATGATGTGTCGGGGACAGCTGGTCTGGCCTCTTATTAGTACGGTGCATCCCCTTTCTCTTCTGCTTTGATTACATTCCTTCCTGAAAGGACCACAGTGCTGTTACAGTGAAATATTCCCCTGTACGTAAGCTCATCCCACCATAGCAAGGGGCTGGATGGCTCGGAGAACTTCCCTAGCCTCTTGCCCTTTGACTCCCTGGTTCAGATTCAGCACCAAGTTGTCCCTTTGCAGGATTTTGGCAGGATGGGCCTTGAAGTTTCCTTCCTCACCTGGGTTCTGTTGTTTCCATTTCAGGGCTCCCTCAAGGAAAAGACGCTCGAGAATCTGGAGAAGTATGTGGTGAAAGATGTAAGTGTGGGGTTCACTTACGGTGCCACATGATGTGCTCTCATGAGAATATAGGCAGGAAATGGAGGGGAAAGATAAACCTGTTGATTGGTATTGCTGAGGAAGAAGATGGGTATCACTGTGGTTTCTCTTGGAGTAAGCAGAGGTCAGACTCAGTCTTCGTCTCAGTTCAGCAGTCCACGCACTGTTGCTGCAAACAGCTCTTGAGCAGACTGTAAAAGCCAGAGGAGGATCGTGGGAAAGCAGGGTTGGAAGAGACCTCAATTGGGCATCTAGTTCAGCCCCCTGCTCAAAATGCCTGGATCATCGCTGACTAAACCCTCCCAGATGTATCTCATGACAGAAGTGACGGTGCAGCGAGGCCCTGGTGGGGACGGGGACTCTTGTTACCCAACCAGTCACTCTACGATGGAGCTCTGCAAGCCACAGCTCCAGAGGAGAAGTAGGACAGCTGTGTTGTGCCAAGGCCCTGTCCCCCCAGTTGCATGCTCAGTGCAGTGGCTGGCCTGGGGAAGCTGAGACTGCAGCCTCCCTCCCGCAGCGCAGTTGCCATTGTCTATGGCACGGGCCAGCAGCAAGCAGCATTCTGGAGCTAGGCCTATGCCCTATGAACCTCTAGGACATCATTCGTTTTCAACTGCTGATATCAGCTAGTTGGTGCATGGCCCAGGCCTGCTGTGGGGAGCCAGGCCTCTGCCCCTACCTGCAGACTGCTTTAGATCATGATCAGTCCTTCTTACAGTGGCTGAGTTGGGATTTGCAATGGCTCCAGGCTGCAGCAGTCTGTAATTCTGAGGTCTGGTTTATCCCCTTCCCTAATCTGGGGTTGAAGCACTCAAACTTGGCCTACTCAGGGGCCCATTTTGGTACGTGCTCTGCCCAGACTCCAGGGACCTGGTCCACATCCTCACAGGGGAGCACAGGGTCCTGCTGGCTCCTGTGGGCTGGTTTGACTGGTTCTCAGCAGATTCTCTCCCACTGGCTGTGCTCCTGAGGGGGGGCTGCAGGCAAGGAGGGTTTATTGTAACGTGTGTGTGTGTGCTGATCACCGTGCTCTGGTTCTCCTGACATCCCCGTCTCCCCCATGTGACATTGCAGGCAAAGCTGCCTTTGCTGCTGAGCCGCATGAACGAAGTCGGGAAGGTGTTTCTCGCCACCAACAGTGACTACAAATACACAGACGTAAGTGCAGCTGGAGCTCAGTGTGGCAGGGCTGGGGTGTGCTGGGGAGCTCAGCGTGACTCTGTTCTGAGTGTGCCCTGGGCATGCCCTAGCGTGGCGGAGAGCCCTTTAATGGTTAAAGCAGAGGACCAGGCCTGTAACTCTCTCGGGCTTTGTCCCTGGCGCTGCCACTGGGTCACTGAGGGCCAGTCAGTCACCTCTGTTCCTCTGCAGGTGAACAACTCTTGGTAAATGCAGGGTGTTGTTGGTTTTATACCCCCAAGCCCTCTGAAATGCATATATTTAGGGACCTACCAAAATCATGGTTTTGCAGATTTCATGAAAAACAGTGTTGTCCACAATTGCTGCAGCCACTGGGAATTTTGGCATTGACCAGCACTTCCCACAACATTAACCAAAGGAAAAGAAAAAGGCAGTAGACACGTAGGCCGAGGGAAGGCGCCCTCTGCAAATCAGCGGCAAGGGGTGGGGCAAAAAAAGCCCAGTAGTGATGTAGACTGAGTGAAGGTGCCCTCCACCAATCACCAGGGCCCCACCACTAATCAGCTGCTGCGAAATTCCCCTGAAATCAGCTCTGCGCACTGCGAGCAGGCCGTGAAAAACCCTTTGTATTGCCGCAACGTCGGTAGGTCCCTACATGTATTTCCATAACACGATTGTTCTGAGGTGCTTGTAGCAATAGGCCGTCCTGAACCGTGGACTGAGTTAAGCTTCAATATCTTTTGAACAATCCATGCCAGGGGGTAGCAATGAATGCTTCCTCTTGTCAGAGAGAACCTGGGAATTATGACTTCCCAGTGGAATGAGGCAGCTTTCATAGCCCTAGTACATGTGCGAAGCCACAATGTTATTGTGCACAGGAAAATGATGAAAGATCTTTTAAAGGTCTATAAAATATATCCAAAGTATGTGCAGATTCCCATGGCAAGTCTGTTCTTTGACTGTAAAAAATGGCCGTGTTAACACCAACGGATGCAAAAACTATTCACTCGTTCATTGCGTCTCCAAATCTAATGCTGAAAACTACTATCAGCAAATTGCAGAAATAAGAAAAGTCTGGAGCCTGGAAAGGCGAAGGCTGGGACATTTGCTCTTATGAACTACATGACTAGGTGGCTCTTTAAATCTAGTAAACATTTTTTAATTTCTTTCAGAAAATTATGACTTACCTGTTTGATTTTCCACATGGACCAAAGGTATGCGAGTGCGGGGGGGCAGACTTGGTAGCGAGTCATGTGCTTGCTTTGTTCAGTGTAGCAGGACAGGACTCTCATCCTTGTTCGTGCACTGTACGGGATTGGCAGGTTCAAACAAACTTGCTGTTCAGCTCCTTAGGTCCTTGCCTGGGGTCAAGAGCAAACAGGATCCGGCCTCCAGGAGGATGCTGTCAGCTGTTTCAGAGAGGCGAGCTGTATTAATAGCACCACAATCTAATAACACTGGGTTTTTGCAGCCAGTTTTGTATGGATCTTGACATGATTTTAGGTTACTGAGGCATCCTCCAGGAGAGGGAAGGAAAGAGGGGGCTTGGGGTCAGACTCTGATCACACCGGGGAGACCCCACTGACTTCAGGCATGTCAGTCCTGATTAGGCTGGAGTAAGTGGAGTCAGATTTTGGCCCTGAAACTTTTTAGTTAAATAAATTACCAGAGTTTGCTCCCTGTTTTGCCTGCTCAACACGTTCATACTGATTATTTCATCCGCCGCGCAGTGTGTAGCTCGGATGCCATTTCACACATTCACTTACTGTTATGGGCCTGTCAGCAGCGCGCCTGAGCATACGTCACCCGTGAAAATCAGTCTGTTAACTTAAACTCTCCAGAAGACATGGAGCAAGCGGTCCCCATCTCTGCTCCAGTAGCCCCTCCCCAGTTGTGCTCCGTAGTTAGAAGAGGGTTGGACTCAAGAGACCCTCTGCACCGTACTGTGAAGTCGATGAACCCCACAGGGGCTGATTTGTGCAATCGGGACCCTTTACCCAAAACCTAGGCACTGTCAACAAAACATTGCATCGAAAAGTGGTCACAAGTGCTTGTGCCTCTGAGCCATGGTTTGATAAGGGGCAGTTGTTACGTGGCAGCTTCCCACGGCCTTTGAGAGAGCTTATGAGGTCAAGCGCTGAAATCACGAGAATCTAATGAGCGGGAATCTATTCCACTTGTCCTCCCTCCCCAAGGGGTGGCTGCATTTCTGCAGTGAGGGCCGTGATTCCCGAACGCTTCACTGCCCTCAGACCCTGGGAGTGAAAGGGGCAGTCGGTGCCACCGCTCGTGTTGTCAGTGAGAAGCAGAGGCTGAATCCAGCTCATGGTTTCCATGTGTCTCCCTTTCGCAGCCTGGGAATGCTCACCGACCGTGGCAGTCCTACTTTGACCTCATCCTGGTGGATGCGCGGAAGCCCATCTTTTTTGGGGAGGGCACGGTATTGCGGCAAGTGGACACGGTAAGTCCAGGAGTGGCTAAGGCTTGTACATCACGAGAATGGAAGCTTCTCACCTGGTTTCTTCAGGCACCCCATTTTCCAGCCTGGGCTCAGCACTAAAATTCACCAGAGGCCAGGCTGGGCTCTGTGCTACATGGTGCCCGTCACCACTGACAGCGCGATGTGGTGGTAACAGGCAGAACTGAGCCTGTGTGTTGAGGAAAGAGAAACACATGCTGAGGACAGGCTGGTGAAAGCTGCCCCTGGCCCCCTAGAAGGGCAGATGTAGGACAGAGAAGCCATTTAAGGCCAACAAGTGATTCCCCCCTGTTCTGCACAGGTTACCGGCAAGCTGAAGATCGGGACATACACTGGCCCCTTGCAGCACGGCATCGTCTACTCGGGAGGTAAAGCAGGACTGGCCCGTTTTATAGAATCATAGAAAATGGGGGTGTGAAGGGACCTCGGGGGTCACATGTAGTCCAACCCCTGCTCAAAGCAGGACCAGCTCCAACTACATCATCCCAGCCACGTGTGTGGAGCCTGAGCAGAGATCCAGCTCCCCTGCCTGTGGTCATAACCTGGCAGCCTCAGTTCAGACTCTGAGAGACACGGGAGTGCACCACTTGCCTGCACAGGTGCCTTTCTCGCACCGCGTGGCCTCCCGCAGTCAGGGCAGTGGCTTATGTGATGTGACCGCCGGCAGATGCCCCTAATGGAGACACGTGATGCCTGGCAGAGCTGTGCCTTTCTGGCGCTGGTTGTGCCACGTCACAGCTGTGCCAGGGGAGGCCATGCCCATCGGAGCAACACTGTGCTGCTGCAGTGCACTGATCTTTTGCCTAGTGGAGACGCTGCCTTCAATGGCACCTGCTCATTCAGTTCAGGGGAAGGCAGGGACCAGCTCTGCCCACCCAAACACTGACCAAGGCTCGGTCCCTGTAGTGCTGGCAGGCCCTTGAGCTGGGACCTGTGTTGTGGGACAGCAGCTCTGGGACTTAAGAGGCTGTTCGCTGCAGCTTGGATGTGCTGCCCTGGAGCAGGGTTGCAGGGGGAGACACTCTCCCCAACCTGGCCCTGCTTTCTGGCCTGACAAGGGAGTGCCCTGGACAAAGATGGCTCCTGGGGGCCAGCGCTTGTCTGCCAGCAGTTGCCTTGGTTATCTGCAAGCAAGGCTTGTGCTCTGATGCTGTAGCGAGAGGCACATGTCTGAGCCAGGAGCACCAGGGACAAGGGGAATCTCAATCACAATTGCCGGCCCATCCTGTTTTCCTTCCCTCTCAGGTTCCTCCGACACAATCTGTGACCTGCTGGGCGCCAAGGGCAAAGACATTCTGTACATCGGAGACCACATCTTTGGAGACATACTCAAGTCCAAGAAGCGGCAGGGCTGGAGGACCTTCCTAGTGATCCCAGAGCTGGCCCAGGAGCTGCACGTCTGGACTGACAAGAGCGGTAAGATGCTTTTGCCCTGGCACATGCAGTGCTCAGACAGGCTCTGACCTACCCTAGAGAGACCCCAGGGCTCGAGGACCTGCATTGCTTCAGAGCCACGTGCTTCTCTCCCAAGGCGCCCCAGCCTTGTTGCTGACTAGCTCAGGGCATCTCTGCAGCGGTGCCCACGGCTCACTGGGACTCTTGAGCGGCTGCTGCTGGATAGGAAAGCAGCTCCTGACACAGCAGCATCCCCTCTGCAGATCAGGCCTGTTCAGCACAAACGAGGGCTGCCCTCTCCCTCCGATCACTGCTCTCTTCCCCACCTCACCATCTCAGCTGCCCCAGCCCTCTTCTGGCACTGAAGGGGCCCTGCTGCCGTGTCTCTGGGGCGAGGGGCGTGCGGCAGTAGCCAGGAGGGTCAGATTTACTGCACACAGCTGTCCTGAAGGGCTGCGAGGCACCTGTGGTGCTCAGCAGCAGGGAGGGAGAGGGTGGGAGAGCAGTGGGGTTGCAAGTGCTCAGAGGCAGGCGGGGGGAAGAACAAGATGGAAGCAGGTACCGCTGGGCTGTGCCAACAACCCGTTCTCCCAGGGCCTGGCTTCTGGGGACAAGGGTCATGGGATGCAAGGGGCGTGCACTGCAGCTGTGTCCTCACATGCCGCTCCCCCCAGTCCTCACAGCAGCAGATTCCAGCCTCTTCCCTTTGCTTCCTGCTCCTTCGGGGCTGCTTAGAGGACAGGAGCCTTGCCTAGGCTCAGCCCTATGGGCCTGGCCCTGCTGCTATTGCACCATCCGTGACATTACCTGGGCAGAGGCTCCTGGTGCGTGCCCCCAGCCAAAGGGAGCGAGCCCAGAGGGCAAACCCAGGGCCCAGCTAGGACCGGGCAGAGCAGCTGTCAGTCCCATCCTGGGGGGGCAGTGGGGTGAGTAGGAGCTGATGCTTTGGCTCCCGGCGATTCTAGGCTTCACTGGCTAACCTGGTTTTTGGCTATTTTCTTCTCTGGGATCCTCCAGCCCTTTTCGAAGAGCTGCAGAGCCTGGACATCTTCCTGGCAGAGTTGTACAAGTGAGTGTGCAAGCCCTCATCCCCCAGCCCTTCCCCCCATACAGGCCCCGAAGGCCGGGCTGGGCAAGCCCTCCAGGACACAAGGGGAAGCCAGGCAGAGCGCGGCTGTGGCTTGCTCAGCCGTGCAGTGAGCCTGGGGTTGGCCCCTGGCATCTGTTCTCCCAGTTCTGTGCACGGACCACAGGACCATCCTGCTCTGATCTCTGAACAAGATCCCTGCAGAGCCCCCGCCCCAGCTGCCCCCCGCGCGGCAGGCCTTTCAGACCTTTCTGTTTGCTCTTTCTCTGGTAACCAGGCACTTGGACAGCAGCAGCAATGAGCGCCCGGACATCAGCTCCATCCAGAGACGCATCAAGGTATCAGTTGCAAAACACCTTCCCCCCACCACAGGATCCCTAGGGCTTTCCTGCGGGGACCCAGCTCTGGAGCAGGGCACCAAAAAGTGGGCAGTGCTTTGCAGCCCCGTGCAGGCTGTTGGCCAGGAACCCAACAGGCTCTGTCGTGAAGTTTGTCCCTGGGTATTGGGCTAGTACATCTCTTATGAATCTGGCTTGCTCTAGGCATTGGCCCTGGCTCCAGCCCTGGCAGGGATTCGGTGCCGACTCAGAGGTGCCAGCCAGTGGCTCAGCCTTGCTGCTCCCTGGAGCGTCTGTGGGGAGGAGTCGTCTCTCCCAGTCCAGATCATCAGAGCCCCAGTTAGATGAGAGCTCAGCCCAGTGCAGGGTCACGGGCTCCAGTGCCCAGATGTTAGAGCCCCAGGGGTCTGTGACGTGCTCACTGCTCTGAGACTCCCCCTTGGCAATCCCAGTTCCTGCCCACTCTGCCCCCACGGCTGAGCTTGCGCCTTCCATCTGCCCATTGCTTGCAGAAAGTGACCCACGACATGGACATGTGCTACGGGATGATGGGAAGCCTCTTCCGCAGCGGTTCGCGCCAGACGCTCTTTGCCAGCCAGGTGATGCGTTACGCAGACCTCTACGCGGCGTCTTTCATCAACCTCCTCTACTACCCGTTCAGCTACCTCTTCAGAGCCGCCCATGTGCTGGTGAGTTGTAGCCCATGGAGAAAAAAGCAGCGAGCCTGGCAGGCAAGTGCCTGGTGGGCGGCGCTGGCAGGGACAGGTGCTGGGAAGGCCTCGAGGACATCAGCGCTTGTGTGCAGCGCAGAGCCTGCGCTCCAGTCTCCTGGGGCAGCTCAGGGCTGGAGTTCCCTGTGGAGGTGATGTCACCTTGGGAGCAGATGATACCCCACTGGCCACTCAGGACAGTGTTCACAGCCCCTGCCAGACTGCAGTCGGGGCTGTTGGGTGGGCAGGGGAGGATGCAGGGCAGGAAGATAGTGGTGCAGAGCAAAAGGGATTTTAGGGCCTTGAGACTTGTGTTTAGAGCAGCGCAGAGCTGGGGCTGCGCTACCTTGCAGGGAGGAGACCTAGCCAAGGGCGTCATCTCCATTTTGGGCTGGCATCTGCCCTGTCCTTACGTTATTGGCACAGGCCTGATTTGTCCTGGGTGCCAAGAGCATCCCTGCTGCCCCAGAAGAGGCAGTGCCTGAGAGCAGAGTGAGGCCTGCTGCAGCACATCCTTGCTCCGGGGATTTGCTCCTCCAGCCCAAAGGCCCTTCACGTTTCTCCTGTTACCTCTATAATGCCCCACACCCAGCCTGCTGGCCTGTGTGGGATCAAGTGCGAGCCTGCGTATTTGTCAACGGTTTCCTGCAAGCGCCTGCAGTCCTGAGCAGCTCTGCCTGTGGGACAGCCCCTCCTCTGCCTTGTGTTTGCGCAGATGCCGCACGAGTCGACGGTGGAGCACACGCATGTGGACATCAACGAGAAGGAGTCGCCCATGGCCACCCGCAACCGCACCTCGGTGGACTTCAAGGATTCCGACTACAAGCGGCACCAGCTGACCCGCTCCATCAGCGAGATCAAGCCGCCCAACCTCTTCCCCCAGACCCCACAGGAAATCACACATTGCCATGATGAGGATGATGACGAGGAGGAGGAAGAGGAGGAGGAGGAGGAGGAGTAGGCAGGACAAACGGAAGCATCTCTGAAGACAAAGCGTGACTGTAGCAGGGAGGGGGAGCAGATTCCCATGGTGGGTTCTGGGGCGACAGGGGGGATGCGATCCTTTCGCAGGCGCCTTCAGAAATTGTCCGAACACTCGAGCCAAATTCCTGGTGCCTGCCGGGGACCCGCAGCCCAAGAGTGCAGACGGTTCGGGATGCCGCTGGCCTGTGTCGCCAGCTGCTGCACCCATTACACCCCAGGGCTTCTTAGTCCCCTGGGGCCGCGCCCGTCTGGTTTTCACCCGCGCAGCATCCTGTGAACACTTGGGAGTTGGGGTGGTCGTGGGGGGAGGCCGGGGGCCGGCTGCCATGGGGCCAGTAGCAGACAGAACGGTTTGCAAAGGATCCTGCCCAGCCCCCTCTGCCCTAGCTCCGCACCAGCCAGTCCTAGCCGCCGTCGTGTGCAGGAAAGCTCCCGGGTGTGCACTGCTGCGTGTCCCCGCGGCGCGGGTGTCCCCTGTATGTGGCCCCACGTTCTGCCTTCCTCAGCCACCTCCCGCCTTGGCGCTGCAGCCCTCCCACGCAGACAATGTCGCACATTCTGGGTTTGCTGCATCTTTGTCACCACCTGGTGGCAAAGGCTTGTTCTGTCCGTCCCCGGCACCTTGCAAGTCTCAGCCTGCCAGGCTGCCGTTTCATCAAGAGGGCCGGGCGCCGTCGGTGGCTGCAGCCGCCTCCCTCCAGCACAGAAGCAGGAGCAGTGGAAGGCAGCGAGCAGGCTCAATTCCTGTCTGGGGGCCTCACCTGGTGTCCCCTGAAACGGGTGGTGCTGGCCGGCCCGCAAGGGCCCAGCCAACCCATTTAAACGCTGTTGTCTCCAAGCCATATGGCATGCGCGCAGCCACAGGAACAGCACGACGCAGCAGCCCGCCTGTCCCGGCACCATGTCGCCCTCCAGATGGTGCCAGTCCTCTGGCTGGAGCAGAGCAGAGCACCCGGCTCTACCCCATCAGCCCCTTGTTCCAATCTCGCGAGTGTCTTCAGCCCCGTCCCTTGTAAGGTTCCTTGACAGACAAAGCAGCAGGGCTTGTCCTGCTGCTAGGGCAGGCGCTGAGTCAATAAATGATGTTTCTAGTACGAGCGGGTCCTCGCCTTGTCTGGTTGCCTGGCACCGAGGGAAGGGTCGGGTACAGTAAGTGGGCACTGGGGTACGTCCCTAAGGACAGAGGGTGTCAGCAGGGCAGGCGAAGTTGGGGAGGGGCTGCCCCACCACTGCCAAGCACTTGTGATGGGGCCTGTAGTTGGTAGGAGCTCCCTGCGCAGGAAGGCGGCTCCGATGTGCTCTGGCAATGCGTCCCAGTTGAGTCCGGCATCTTTCTTTCCTGCCTCGTGCGGTCTCTGTTTTGAACGGGTGGTGGGAGGTGAATGCAGCATATCCAGGGCACAGGAGGTGGCGAAGTGTGTTCCCTTCACGGAGCCCCTCGGCAGCCGCGCAAGGTGGGTCTGGGCTGGAGGCCTGGCCTGAGGACGCCTGGCACTGGGGCAGCTCTGCCGCACCCTTTGCGGGGAGCAGGGGAGAGAAGCCAGAGCACAGCAGAGCTCCTGGGCCGGGCGCAGGACCTGCCCTTGAGGAAGGCCAGCAGGAGGGAGGGGGGCAGCCTTGACGGCCCTTGCCCAAGAGGGGGTCCATGCCCGCACGGCACCCTGCCTCCTCCTGGAACAGTCCTCAGCCCATCCCCCCATGCCTCCCTGAGCCCCATCCCACGGCACTAAGGCCCAGTTGCTCCCAATTTGCTGCCCTCAGTCTTCTGAAGAGGCAGACGCTCCCAGCATCCCGGTGCTGGGGCAGGGCACAGCCCCCACGCCCTGCCCTAATGCCACCCCTCCCTGGGCTGCCTGCCAGCTGGACACACACTGCCAGCTCTCTCTCACCATGTGCACACATCTGCACGTACACACACACAGCCCCTCACACCACTATATCAATACAACCCCCCATATCAACGTATACACCCCCCTTTTATATATTTACTAGCAAATTGGCTGTCAAGACTGAGGGGGGGGTGGGGATGGAGCTCTGTGTCCTGCTGTGTGCGGCCCCCCCCCAATCGCTCCGGCTCCAGCCCTGCTCCACCCCCCTCCCAGGCAGATTAACATGTACTGGCACCCTGGGGAAGCGCAACATGGGAGGCCGCCTGCACCACAAGAGCTGGGCTATGGGGGGTGGTGGCAGGGGGATGGAGGGACCCCTTCCCCTTCTGCTGCTGGGGGGCAGGGGGAGGTAATACATGCAGCCTCGGCTCCCTGCTACCTATGGCCAGTCACACACACAGGTGTGCACACAGAGGGGCATCACTCACTCCCTGCACATGGACACATAGACACAAACTTCCTCTCCCTGCCATGAGCAGACACATGCACACAGACATGCACGCAGACGTGCACACTCTGCTCCCTCTCTGCACTTGGACACACAGACAAACACACCCTCCTGCCATGAACACATTCACACAGGCATGCAGACACATACACACAGATACACGCATGCAGAAGGGTGCGTGCTCAACTCACTCTGCACATGGACACAGAGCCAAACACACTTACCCTGCCATGAACACAGATGCAGGCATGCATGCAGACACACATGCAAAGACACGTACACACACACACACACACACACACACACACACACACAACCATGCACTCTACATGCTCTGCACATGGACACAGAGCCAAATACACTCTACCTGCCATGAACACAGACACACACATATGCACAGACACACAAATGTACAGACACGCATGCAGACAGGTGTGCACTCTACGCTGCACATGGACACACAGAGACAAACACACTTTCCCTGCCATGACCACAGATGCATGCATGGACACACTTGCACAAACACAGACACATGGATGCACACACGCATACATAGACACACATGCAGACAAGTGCACGCTCTACATTCGCTGCACGTGGACACAAGCGCCAAATACACTCTAGCTGCCATGAACAGACGCATGCATGCACGCACACAGAAATCCATGCACACAGATACAGACACAGATGCACAGATGTGTGCACAGATGCATGCACACGCAGACACACACCCCTTCCCTTCACAGAACCACCCCCACCCTTCCCTACTCTCCATCACTGAGGCAATCCCCACCCCCTCCCAGCTCCTCCTTGCTTCCTCCAGGGTCATGCTGCACTGACCTGAAGCCCAGCAGTGCCCCTGGATTCCCCCCCACTTCACCCTCGTTCGGGGGGGGGGGGGGGGGGGG